>NC_042617.1:529629635-530257514 GCF_901001135.1 Rhinatrema bivittatum
AAGGTAAAAAAATTAAAAGGTCATACCTTATTACATTAAGTCCCAATTAAAGTGTATTTCTTGACTAGCTTCTGGGAGGTACGCTCTCTTCCTTAAGTCCAAACAGAAGGAGCAGGTCAGAGCGAAAGATGACTTTACCAGAATATACAAGTGAATCACAGATTACATTACAATAGTGGTGGGAAGGGGGGGGGGGAGAGAAAAACAATAGGCTATAAGCTTGAATTTCAGAAATCTGAAACAATTTTTTCAGCATGACTTATTTTATCAAACACTATATAGTGTATTTTTGCTATATAGCATTATATATATATATGCTATATAGCATTTTAAAGGCTAATATTTCTCAGGAACTCTAGACAATGTGAAAAATGTTTTTACAGTGTGGTTTATCTAGGGCTTGTTAAAAATATTCAGATTACTTGAACCCCAGTTAATTTTCATTGAGAATTATTGTATTCGCTGGCACTGCTCCTTCCTTTCTCCCCAACAAAATGGCAGAGTATTCTGAACTGCTTTTCAAGAGCCTAAAATGTAATTTCCAACGTGTTACCTCTTCTCAAGCCAGGCAGAGCTGCTAATGCTGTGGAGGGAATGCCAAGCATTGCTCTGGTTGTGACTGTTTATTTAATTTAACGTAATCTCTTGCCCTGTCCTTTCAGCCCAGATTGAGTTATATAGCACTAAATCTGTCCAACACATGCTTATAGCATACATAAAACATCCCAAATAAAAACTCCACCTAACCCATCCATTTCCTCACCCATACCATCTCCCAAACCTCACTCATTCTGTAATTCACCACCATCCATAAGATAATCTACTAAACTACAAACCATAAATGTCCTTTACTGACCTTACCACATCCTTTCTCACCAACCAATTGATCACCCATCTACAGCTCCCACAAAAGGCCATAATTTCAATTTTTTATTTTTTTTTTGTAAAGGTGAATAATTCATTTCAATCTTCAGATCCAGTGGGTTAGTTTCATAGCCAAAGTGCATAATAACTTAAAGCTCTGTACTTGATGACCAAAGTAGCTGAATTGGGTCAAGCTGTCGATCACTGGTGAACATAATCTACTAAAAAGTCAGCTAGATACTTTGGAATCCCATTTTGATAAATACTACAAAGCACTTCATACGCAATTCTTTGTTCAGTTGGCAACCAGTGTAATTGGATAACAGGCAGTGCATGATCGGACTATCTTTTTATCCAGTCAGTCTTGCCCCCTTGTTTTCTAGTATTTGAAAAAACTTTATTTCTTTTTGGTGCATCCTAATCAAGGATATTATTACAATAGTCTAACCTACTGATTGATGGATTACAGTTCCCAGATCATGAAATTTAAAAAAGGGACTTCTAGTATTCCTTAAAGGATATTAAGTATAACTGAAATTTAAAAATAAAAACAAACCCAAAACATATCTCCAAGAGAGTGAATGCAAAAACTAAGGGTAAGATTTAAGCTTTTTTCCTTCACAGAAAATGGGATAGAAGCCTTAGTACTGTAAATCAGGCCCTTAAGACTGATATTGTGAGGGATCTATTTTGTTAAGAATGGGACATTTGATATTTTGAAGACTAGTACTGTATCTTTCAGAAAAAAAAAACACTTGAGTCTCAAAAACAGATTATTTTCTGAAGTAAATCTTCTACAGTATGGGGACTGGTAGTTATAATTTGCCCTAGGCAGCCTTCATTAGCTCTTGTTCACTAATGAGCAAGAGCTAATCAGAAGCTTGAGTAAGTCTGGGTATCTGTGTCCCTGCCCTCATTCAGTTCCTACACAGTTACCCTAAACCAAACCAAATTTTGTGTGGAGGAAGACCCTTTGACTATTATTTAACTCTTTTGTATTTCTAAGTTCAGAAGAGGTTTGAGTGGAGCAAAGTACCCAGTTGTTCCATGAGAAATTTGAGGGGCAAACTTTAACTCGTATATCTTGAGTCACTGGGGTGACTTTAACAAAACTTGACCTCTGACACTTTCTACTTGTTTTAAGGAACAAATAGATTGGTTTACATTACTTGTAAAGTGGGCATGATCAAAAGAAACTAGGTCAAAAAGAATCTTACCAGCAAGCTAGAATGCCCTCTTGACTTTGCTTCATCTCAAGCCATTCTCATTCCACTCTAGTCTGGTTTTTGCCTCTACATTCCATAGAAACTGCCCTTGCCAAAGTCTTCTATGACCTGTTCATGCTAAATCCAAAGGCTTTTATTTGATCCTTATCATCCCTGACCCTATCTGCTACTTTTTACACTGTTGATCACCACCTACTTTATATTTTAGCCTCACTTGGATTGTGGGACTCTGTCCTCTCTTGGTTCTCGTCTTAACTCTCCCATCATACTTTTTTAGCGTGTCCTCTAGTGGCTCCTCATCTACCACTATCAATTGGTGGATCTCAGGGCTCTGAAGTGAGCCCTCTTCTCTTCTCCTCTCCCTCTATACTAATTTCCTTGTTGTTCTGATCTCCTTCTATGGCTTTCAGTACCATTTTTATGCTGACGACTGCCAGATCTCCCTCATCAAGAATACAGTCCAAAATCGCAGCCTACCTGTCTGACATTGCTATGTGGATGTCCCACTGCCACCTTAAACTCAACATGGCCAAGACAGAACTCCTTATCTTTTCCACGTCGCCTGTACCTCCTTTCTCTATTTTTTTTATAACTGTTTATTTAAAGAGAGCATACATATAGAAAACAATATCACAGAAGCAAGAATATATGGGGAAAAAAAACTCCCCATATATACAGCAGAAGGCACTGTAACACATCAATCACAGTAACACTGACTCCTCCTCCATGACCAGCATGTTTGCCCACTGGAACATAAAGTTCAGGTTTGTCCTTCAAAGCAAAAGTAATCTTTTCCATTACCACTATGTCCATCACTGATCTTCCAGTGTTCCATGCTTGGCCTGGATTTCCAAGAAAATGCAAGGGAGAGTCATGCAGCAAATGAGACCTTTTAATATTAGCAGATACATCCATAAAGTCCCAGTGTCCCAATAAACATAAAGGGCTGGATATAGAAAGTAGGGGTGTGCATTCGTTTTCGACGTAATGGCAATCCGCAACTTATATGTCCCTATTCATTGTATTCGTGGGGTCATGAAATGTATGGCAAACCCCCCCCCCCCCAAGACTTACCAAAAGTCCCTGGTGGTCCAGCGGGGGTCCTGGAGCGATTTCCTGCACTCGGGCTGTCGGCTGCCGGTATTCAAAATGGCACAGATAGCCTTTGCCCTCACTATGTCACAGGCGCTACCGGTGCCATTGGTCGGTGCATTGGTCGGCCCCCGTCCATTGCTCCTGCCATGTGACAGGGGCCAACCAATGGCACCGGTAGCCCCTGTGACATAGTGTGGGCAAAGGCTATCGGTGCCATTTTGAATACCGACAGCCCGAGTGCAGAAAATCGCTCCAGGACCCCCGCTGGATCACCAGGGACTTTGGTAAGTCTTTGGGGGGGGGGATCAGGAGGGTGGGGGGTTGTTCAATTTAAAGGGTTGGGATGGGGGTTTTTTGGGGAAATGAATACATATGTAATTAATGAACGGATCGGGGTCCCCCGAGAATGGATGCAAAGGATTTGGCTCCCCATGAATATGAATACCGAATGAGACGAATCCGTCCCTGCTGCACATCCCTAATAGAAAGTGTCATATTGAATATGGCACATATGTCCTTCTCACTGCAGACCAGGATTCTTGTGCCAAGGGGCATCTCCACCACGTGTGAAGATAAAATGCGACCAGCCCGCACCCCCTCAAGCACAGTGCTAAGCTTCGTGAAATATAGAGGTTATGGATATGTTCTATTGAAGAGGCAAAACATCAAATCTTGAATCTTATTGCAAATTGAGATCTTGGAAAGTGAGTACCATATAGAACAGTAGGCATCAGAGCCTAACTCTAGGGCAAGCTCAGAGTTCCACCTGGTAATCAGTTTTGGGCTGATACAGTACAGTGCGCTCCAACGGAGCGCACTGTACTGGGTTAACCCGCCATTGGGCATGCGTTTTCAACGCGCTAGCATTACCCCTTATTCAGTAAGGGGCCAAAAACGCACGTCCAATCCCCCGAACCTAATAGCGCCCGCAACATGCAAATGCATGCTGATGGCCCTATTAGGTATTCCCGCACGATTCAGAAAACAAAATGTGCAGCCAAGCCGCACATTTTGCTTTCAGAAATTAGTGCCTACCCAAAGGTAGGCGCTAATTTCTTCGGGCTCTGGGAAAGTGCACAGAAAAGCAGTAAAAACTGCTTTTCTGTGCACCCTCCGACTTAATATCATGGTGATATTAAGATGGTGGTCCCGAATGGTAAAAAAAAAATTTGAAGTCGGCCCACGGCTGTCCGGGTCGAAAACCAGACGCTCGATTCTGCTGGCGTCCAGTTTCTGAGCCCGTGGCTGTCAGCGGGCTCGAGAACCGACGCCGGCAAAATTGAGCGTCGGCTGTCAAACCCGCTGACAGCTGCTGCTCCGGTCCAAAAGGAGGCTCTAGGGACGCGCTAGTATCCCTAGCGCCTCCTTTTGTCTGTTTTTACCGCCGGGCCTCATTTAAATACAGAATCGTGCGCACAGGAGAGTGACCTGTGCGCGCGCCGGGTTGCCCGCTCTCCCGCGGACTTTACTGTATCGGCCCGCTTCTCAGTCATTTAAGATTCACAAGGAAAACTGCACAAATAATTCAAGACTCTTGTTTGCAGATGTCATTCTGTTGCTTCTGTCCAATGCCAGACGGGCGCTACCAGAAGCACAACATTTTTTTTTAGAATACCAGGCAGTCTCAAGGTTTAAGATCAACCTAGATAAAAATGAGACTCTAGATATTACTGAGGTACTTCAGCATAATTGGAGGGATTTTCCGGTAAAGTGGGTGGGGGATAGTATTAGGTACTTGGTAATCCACATCCATAGAAATCCCGGGCAATGGTATCTTATCAATATTCCTCCACTTGTTGAGAGTTTGCATCAGAAATTGGAGAGTTGGCATTCCCGTCCTTTGATGCTGCAGGGGAGAATTGTGGTAATAAAAATGATTATCGCTCCGAAACTAATCTTTCTTATGCTCACTGTCTTTCTACGGCTGAAAACAACACGGTTTACAGCAAATTCTGGGGAAATTCCTCTGGTGAGGTAGAAGGGCATGTTTGTCTTATACCACTTGTTACGGTTCTGGTCGCGCTCCTCGCGACCGGTCCCTTACCTCCTTACCTCCTTCCAGCTTCGGCTCAGGGGAGACTGCAGGACGCGCGAATCCGCCGCTGCGGCCTAGCTCGCGGCGCTCCCACGAGGGAGACGCCGCCGGGAACGTGAGGCCCACCCAAAGGGCTTGCGCGCGCGCGCAGAGGGAACCCTTTTGAAGGGCCTCTGGCGCGAAAGGCCGGCTCCGCCCACGGGGTGACGTCAGACGCCGAGGGACATTTAAACTCAGCGTTTGGGAGACTTCTTTGCCTTGCAACGTGGTCGCTCAGCTGAGTCTCTAGTTGCTGTTCCTGCCTGCTCGTTCCAGATTCCTGCCTGCTCGTTCCAGATTCCTGCCTGCCTGCCTGCCTGCTTCCTTGCCAGCCCGTCCTCGCCTTGTTCCCAGCCTTGGATCTCTGCCTGTCTGCCTGCCCTGACTCCGGTTCGTGACTCCGCTTCTGATTCCTGTCTGCCTGCCCTGACTCCGGTTCGTGACTCCGCTTCTGATTCCTGTCTGCCTGCCCTGACTCCGGTTCGTGACTCCGCTTCTGATTCCTGTCTGCCTGCCCTGACTCCGGTTCGTGACTCCGCTTCTGATTCCTGTCTGCCTGCCCTGACTCCGGTTCGTGTCTCTGCTTCAGTTCCCGCTAGACGGACGTTCTCCTAAGTCCCAGTGGTCCGGGTCCCTACGGGCTCCTCCTGGGGGGACCGCGGACTTCCAGGGCGAAGACACCTAAGTCCTAGCGACCCGGGCCCCAACAGCTTCTCTGGGGGGGTCACGGGTTTCCAGGTGAAGATTTGGACCTCTCAGCGGGTGTTTGCCTCCCGACCGTCCTCCAGTGTCGGTCGGCCCAAGGATCCACTTTCGGATCGTAACACCACTATCCGAGGATAGTGTGTGGCACGTTTTAAACTAATCGGAGAAAGTTCTTTTTTACTCAACGCACAATTAAACTCTGGAATTTGTTGCCAGAGCATGTGGTTAGTGCAGTTAGTATAGCTGTGTTTTAAAAAGGATTGGATAAGTTCTTGGAGAAGTCCATTACCTGCTATTAATGGAGTTGACTTAGAAAATAGCCACTGCTATTACTAGCAACGGTAACATGGAATAGACTTAGTGTTTGGGTACTTGCCAGGTTCTTATGGCCTGGATTGGCCACTGTTGGAAACAGGATGCTGGGCTTGATGGACCCTTGGTCTGACCCAGTATGGCATGTTCTTATGTTCTTAGGATGCAAGGGGATCTGGGTGTTCCCGACTTCAAGCTTTATTCTTGGGCTGCAAATATAAGATTTCTAGGGGATTGGATCTATGATACCTCAAAATTCAATGATAGGGCAAAAATCAATGTGCTCCCTTGGATCCAAAAGTGGTTCTTCATGTCCCTGCGCAAGAGCTACAGAGGTCCAGAAATAATCTGGTTTAGTGAAGTCTGGGTGGTAATGCGAAAACTTTTATTGTTGCCTACACATCTCCCCGCAACTACCCTTTAGGGGACACCCAGGCTTTCCCTCTTATTACCAAGACAGCTTAGGTTGACCGTCTCCTCTGACTGGCTCCTGAAATGCTTCAGACCCTGTCTCGGGTCATTTTTATTCTGTTTTGCTTTGTCAAGAGAGTTTGGGTTTTTAGACTACTTGCTTCCTACTTTATGGGCAGCTTTGGATGTTCTGTCATCATCTTATGAAAAGGGTCGGGGCAATTGACAACCTCTTACACTTTCTTACTCAAATTATTTGAGGCCAAACAGGATTCTCTCTCTCGTTTGTACACCTTTTGTCAATGGGTTAAACCATACTCAATCTATGATAATCTTGCTCCCAAGATTCCTCTGACATCTTGCAGGTAGATGTGACAGAGGAACTTGACGTTCTTATGTTATGTGAATGCTATGTTTCAGTAAACAAGATAACTAATAGTGTGACTCTCAGGGAGATGCAATTAAGAATTTTCCATAAAACTGTCTATTCGCCAACGCAAGCACACAGGATGGGGTTTATTGCAGCTAGTGATTGTTTAAAGTGTGGCTGTTCTCAGGCAACACTAATACACTGTTTGTGAAACTGTAAACTTATACAGCGGCTTTGGGAGTCAATTTGAGGTCAACTATCTGTTTTGTTTGGAATGGATATCCGCTGGTCCTGCTCATTTTGTAGTCTAAACAATGACCGTGGAGAGGATTGTATTAACTCTGATAACATTCTGGGTTTTTTTCTCAGTCCTGTTTGATTGCAAAAAAATGTTTTGCTTAATTGGATTAAACCTACCCCTCCCATGGGTGATATGTGGAGATCATTAATGATAGAACCATTCCAGTTGGAGTATGGATCCTTGTACCGTCATTCTTCCTGCAAGAAGAAATCATTGTTCAAGGATGTTTGGTCTTGTGTTCTTCAAGTCTCTACCAGAATTCACACAAGATGGTTTTCCTTTGGACCCCTAATTATATAGTTGGTGTTGAGGTGTGGACAATTATCCTTTTTCTTACCAATGCGGCTTGTCCTTTTTGTTTCTAGGACTTTGGTTTTTGGATTTTCTTTTTGATTTTTGAATTTTTGTTCCTGCATTCCTTTTGCCCTTATCCTGGTAACCACTGATCCTTTGTCCAGATACTCCTTATGGATTTTTCCATTGAGGGGTGTTTATAAGATAGAGCATGGGGGCGGGAGCTACATATGGGGAAAAATCTGGGTAGGAATACTGTCTCGATGTTCAACTTAGTGTTTTCCACTGGTGGTGGTTGTATTTCTCAAAGATAGTTTGAAAAAAAAACCCTGCACAAATAGCCATGTAAATGAGAAATTAATTGTGCTGAGGGCTGCTTAGTTTAATTTTTCTCCATTCCTGACATCTCCCATAAAATATGCTGATCTTCCCATCCCTCCATATCTGGAGAAACAATGAGCATAGGACGAAAGATTGAATTTATTAACCAAGTCTGGAAAGGAGGTGAAAACCTTTATATTCCACAGTTGTCCTAAAAAAAAAAAATAATAATAATCGCTGGGCAAACCATACTCCTTAGTAAGAAAAAAGTAGCAGGAGAAAGACAAGGGATATTCAGCAAAGGAGAAAATGGGGCGTAGCTCTCAGCAGCAATCCCTACTCCTTTCTCTATTTCTGTAGATAACATTGTAATCCTCCTGGTCCCCTCCACCCCTAACCTTACAAGCATGTTCGATCTCTTTCTCTTTCACTCTTTCAGTTCTTGGGTCCCCCTACACCACTGAAAAAAGGCCAGCTCCTCCGGTGATCCAAAACCTTTCCTGAACACACAAACAATACTTGAATGTGGCAGGAGCAATCCTTAAGCGCCCTTGCCGGTATGTAAAAATGGCGCTGGTTATCCTTTATCTGGTTAAGCCCCAGTTAGGAATTTTGGACCTGCAGACAGGGTAATATGAGGAGGGGGGGGGGGGGAATAGGTGGGAGAAAGCCCAATGTAAGGGCATTAGGCACCCTAGGTGAAACTTATAGCCTTGCATCCCACCCTCCCCTCGTGGCCCTCTCCATGAACAGTTAAAATTATGCATTTATAATAGATTTTATATGAAAAAGAAATGCAGGCTTTTTGTGGTCAAATATTACTTACAACACATACATTATATTTACATGCACTACTGTGGTGCCAACCAGACAACCCTGTAAAAAAGCGAAAGATGCTTGTAACCCATTTAGTATTAAGCCTATTGTAACACATGTTGTGTGAACTTGGCTCTCATAAAGCCATGAGCAAACTGAATTACAATTACAATATAGTAAACCTCGTCTTCCGAAACAGCACTAATTGCCAGCACTCAAACAATATTAACTCTACCTATGAAAAGGCAACACTGCATATATTAAACCAGGCCCTAAAATACCAATACATCTTCTATTAGGAAAATAAAACAAGCCAAGCTGCATAGATCCCCACACAGAAACTACATGCCAGTAGAATACCTCACCTCGTTCACACGTGTGGAACACAGACAGGCCCTCACCAAATACAGAATAAAGAGATCATAGGTAGGACTTCTGATTTTAGGTGTTTTGTAAATTTAGATGTTTTATTTTCCAGCTAATAAGGGGTTCTTTGTGGGTACCACAAATCTGAGTGTACGGGTGTTGGGTACCTTTCCCCCCCCCCCCCCCCAAAGGTACCCAACACCAAATACATGCATTTGTCCAGCTGAGGAGTCGTTAATGTGGAAAAGGCACAAAAACAAATATTGGAACCAGGGTAGGCAAAGGAGGGGTGTGAGGGTAATAGGGGACGTGGTATTTTCTGGTGTTTATCTAATAAAGACTTATTTTATTGAGGTTTTTCGGTTAAAACCTAAAATCAGAAGCCCTAACTATAAATAGAAATGCAAAGAGAATCTGAACTGGAAATGGCAGGAAGCCAGCAATGGAAAAACAGAAGCATCACCAGTCCTCATAAAACATCAAGCAATAAAATGAAGAAATATAAAACATTCATAATAGTAAAGTCATATTATTAAAAAGGTATATATTTCACAACAGCTAACAAATAGAACATCCAATAATTAAAATTCATTTAAAACTAATAAAAATTTCACAAACACAAATAAAATATTACAAAACAGATGCATCAAATAACACCCAATAAGTGAAACTAATAAGCTTTTGATTTTCAATCATCCTGAGATTGTTGTGGAGGGATGTATGGGGTGGGGGGGGGGGAGCACATACTTCATGCTCTCACACAAACTGTCTCTCGTATACATTCTCATATTCTCTCTCTCTCTCTCTCATGCTTGTGATCTTACTCACACATGCATTCTATCTCTCTCACACATTTTCTCTCTTGCTTTTTTTCTTTTTATTCTGGCATTCATTTTTCTTTTTGTTTGTTTTTTCAAAGCTATTGGGGAAACTTTCTCAGGATTTAAATTTGCAAGTGACATCCAAATTGTAGTTCCAGTTGATGTGGATAGATTAAAGAAAAGGTGATTTTGGATTTGTGTTTTAACAAGCTAATTTTGAATACTAAGAAGACAATTATTAGGAGTAGGTGACTTTTTTTTTTTTTTTTTTAATTGAGCCTGGCCTTTTATCTATAAAGATTGGATCTGAGGTTATGAGGTCCTCAAATGTGGTTAAGGATCTGGGAACGTTATCTATAGATAGACTGTTATCACATTTCTCAAGTGATTCAGAATACATTTTGGAAATTAATGATAATGAAGAGACTGCGTCATTTTTTGGATGATCAGGCATTTAAAACTCTAATACAGGCAGTAATGACCTCTTAATTGGATTATTATAATAGCTTGTGTATGGGTTACTATGAGGCAGCCCAAATGGTGATGGGATACCCTCATAGGGGCTCTTCATTGGCTTCCAGTCACAGCTAGGGCCCAATTTGAGATCATTGTGTGAACTTTTCATGCTTTATACGGTATAAGGCTAGAGTATTTATATAATAATGTGACCCAGCTTTCCCTGTCACTAACACTTTCCCCAATTTTCCATTTTTGAGCAGTGGGAGGGGGTTTTGATGTTTAGAATCCTCCCCTGGTTATAACCCCACTTTTTTGGGGGCGGAAGTCTTTTTTTTTTGGGGGGGGGGGGTGTAGAAAATCCCCTGGAGCAAGCCAGTGATTCAGTGGGAAGGCAACTTGAGCATGAGAAGGGCTTGGAGTTCTGGATGGTTCTTGCCTTTTCCCTGGAAATTTTGAAACTTGAAGCTAAGAAGTAAGACTTGTGTTTTTAAGATATTTTTGAGAAGATTGATTCAGTCAGCAGGGAAGGGCATCCCCCTCCTGGAATCCTGAAAGGCTGCTTCAAAGATCTTTTTGCCTGTGGATGAGAAGAATTTGTGGCCTCTTGGCCAAAGAACTCAAGAAACCTGGGAGTTTTGAGAGATTTGGATTACAGTTGAATACTTTTGGTTTTTTGTTAGATTTTTGGTAATATTTTTTAGCTTGGGGATCCTTTTTCAACTTTTGGTCAGTGTATGCTGGAATTACACTCCAGTTATTTTACCCAACAAGGGGAGGATATCTTTAACATAGATGGAGACCAGCAAGGAGCCCTAGAATGGACAAGGAAACTGGTTCTTATAACTTTAATTTTTTTTGATGATCCTAATTTTGTCTGTTTTGGCTCAAATAATCATATTTAAGACAACGTAAACTCCTATTTTGAACACCAGTTGGACTCTTGGTTTTATTTTTTGTTCCTGTGTTCTTGCTGTATGGATGGTGAGTGGACTGACTGCTATTGGACCCTTTTGTTGATTCTCACTTCCTTGTTCCTGGTTTGGGTCTTTCTGTATTTTTATAGCATCATCCAGCTGGAGCATGAGCCATTGACTATGCCAGGGGCCCAGGAAGATAACTTCCCCCACGTTCATAGCTCAGCTGGATGATGTACACAGCACAAACTGGGGACCGCAAAGAATAAATTGAAGTTGCTAAGTCCCAAATCGGCAACTAAGATCAAGTTGGAGAGCTTTGTTTGTTCCTAGAAATAGATCCTGGGCCAGAACATTCTCCATGGTTCTCTCTCTAGATACTAAGTTTGAGACAAGCTATCTTACTTCTCGTAAAAAAAAAGACCTGCTTTGTCCCCCAGTTATTGATTGGTTGTGACAATCTGAATAGAGACAGTGAGGCACCAGTGTATGTGAACTTCTCTGCCATTATCGGCAGACTTATTTACAGTTTAAAGATTTCAATTTTAAACTTGAATTTTAACTTGCAGAATTGGTGTAGGCTGGGATTACCTTTAATACTCTTTCTTGGTATGTGTAATGCTGTCAGTGTTATGTTTGGATGAAGTTTTATGATAATGATGTGATATTTGCATGTGCTGACTGTACACCACTTTGGACTGAGCTTGTTAGAGTTGGGAAAGCAGTAAATAAGACCCTTTAAATAGGGAAATACCTACAGTATTTATCCACAGAGGTCTTACAGTCTAAGGCAGTGTTCCCTAACCCTCTCCTGCAGGCACACCTAGCCTGTCAGGATTGCAGCAGTGAATATGCACGAGAGAGATTTTGAATACCTTGGGTCTCCAATGTATGCAAATTTACCACGTGCATATTAATTATGGATATCCTGAAAACCTGACTGGTTAGGAGTGCGACCAGGAAAAGGATGAGAATTGCTGATCTAACGGCCTGATTTTTACTAAGGCTTTCCTCCCATTCCTTGTCTATGGGGGAACAATGCTTAGTAAATGAGGCCCTAAGTTTTTTGTGTTTTTTTTTTTTTTGTACCCGAGGGTAAGGTCACAATTAGTGTTAGAGGGCTTTGAACCCTGGCCTCCCTGGTTTGCTCTCTGTCACTCAAATACACATGCTCTCTCTGTCGCATACTCGTACAATCACTCTCTCTCTCACTCACACCCAGTCCTCTTTCTCTGTTATCTTTGGCTGGCAGTGGGTTGGACTCCGCTAGCAGCCCTGTGCCAGGCCTCTGTCTCTGTAGTGTTTGGTTGCCAGCAGGTTGGGCTTCACCAGTGGTGCAATGCTGAGCTTCTCCCTCTGCATATATCGTTTGCCGCACTGAACCTGTTCCTCTCTCTGCAGCCTTCGGCTGCCTATGGTCCCAGTCCGGGTCCCTTGTTCTGTAGTTTTTGGCTGCTGGTGCATTGGGCTCCTGAACCGGGCCTCTTCCTCTCTTCTGCACTGTGGTCCACAACCCCGGGTGTGCCACTTGGTGCAATAGCAGTTTGCACACCCAGTAACACCGAGCTTGACTTTTCTCTACAGTCTTGGAATAGGCTTTCTGAGTTGGTTTGTTGTATTCTCTCTTGCCTTATTCAAATCCATTCTACAAACTCATCTTTAAGGCTACTTTTAAATCTTAAGCCCTGATTCTTCCACTCGTAGCCTTATTGGTTTTAACCATTTTCTTAATAAATTGACTTAGTCTCTTTTGACCTGTATGTTGTCTTGATTAGACAGTCCCTGCTCCTTAGAGCATAATGTCTCATTTGTGTATTTGTACAACATTGTACATCGAATAGTGCTATAGAAGTGATTAGTAGTAGTCAAGAATGACATGTATATGCAAAATATACCGTATTTTTTGCTCCATAAGACGCACCTGACCATAAGACGCACCTAGGATTCAGAGGGGGGAAAAAAAAAAAAATTGTGCTAAACCGGCTCTGCGTCTGGGCGTCTTATGGAGCAAATTAGGGGAGTGCATAGCTTTTTTTTTCCCTCCCCATTTTGTTTTCAGGTCTGGAGAGGGTCATTTCGGTCTACTCCCCAGATCAGAAAACTTTTCTTTCTCTGGGAACCCCTCCCCCCCCCCCCAAAAAAACCCATCCCAACCCTTTAAATTAATTAACAATCCCCACCCTCCTGACCCACCTCCAAGACCTGCCGACTTAATTTACTACAACCCCCCACCCTCCTGACTCCCCCAAGACCTGCCGACTTAATTTACTACAACCCCCCACCCTCCTGACCCCCCCAAGACCTGCCAAACGTCCCTGGTGGTCCAGCAGGGGTACAGGAGCGGTCCGGGAACGATCTCCTCGGCTTTGGCCGTCGGCTGCCAGTAAACAAAATGGCGCCGACGGCCCTTTGCCCTCACTATGTCACTGGGACCGACCGCGGTCTTGGGGGGGTCAGGAGGGTGGGGGGGTTTGTTAGATTTTTAGTTTTTTTTTTATATTCGCTCCATAAGACGCACATATATTTTCCCCCCACTTTTGGGGAAAAAAAGTGCGTCTTATGGAGCGAAAAATACGGTACTTCAAGAAATAAAGTGCCTCAGGTGAGAAACCAACTGCACAATAGTTTTTATTAAAGGATGCACTAGACCAATGAAAAGAAGATGTTCAGTGTTAGAACCTACAGTTTCCACCTCCAATGTGGTTCGCATTTCAGAGTCAGCTTTAGGGAGAAAAGTGATACATGTTTCTTGTTCAAATGTGGCTAACAGCCCTATTTACTGTTTCTCCCATTCTGCGTCTATGGGAAAAAATGCTTAATAAACGACCCCCTAAGATCTGAAAAAACACTATAGGAAATCTTAAATTTAGCTCCACTCTTACTCCATGTATACCAAGTTTCTTAACTTCATCATTGAAACTTGACACCTACACTATGGACTCTCCTTCAATCTCTTTAATGCAAAAAATTAATGGATGGGCCCTGCATGACGTCACTAGTGATAAAGTCCAATCCACTCCTAGCAACAGTTGCTAGGGATCTCCTCCTACGAGGCTTCCTCCAATCAGAATCATAAGAACAAAAGATGTGCTATTCTGTGTCAGACCAGAGGGCCACTGAGCACAATATCCTCTCTCGGATAGTGGTCAATCCAGGTCACAAGTATCTGACAGGATACAAAAATGAGGATCACTCCCAGGGATAGTGTCTGGCTTTCCCATGTCTGCCTGGGTAATTATAGTTTATGGACTTTTCTGCTAGAATCTTGTCAATACCCTGTTTGAAGCTAGGTATACTAGATGCCCTGACCATATATTTTGGCAACTAATTTCACAGCTTGACTGTGCACTGATTAAAAAAAAATACTTTTCTCTGATTTTGTTTTAAATCTACTACCTATTAGTTTCTTGATGTCCCTTCTGTTAGTATTTAGTACTAGATGGATCATTTAGGTCATCTGCTATCATTTACAAATAGTAACATAGTAAATGACAGATAATGATCCACCTGGTCCATCGAGACTATCCAGGTATGTGCATAGGGTAGTAACTCTTGCTCCATGTAGGTTACTCCATGCCCTTTATTAAGGGTGGTATCTGCTGATCTGTGCAGTTTGCTCCCATGTAGAAATGTTACACGAAGATGGTAACTTTCAAAATGGCATGTGGGCGCATATGTTTGCGTGTATCGGTGTGTCTCGAGATACGCAGTCATTTAATGACATGCGCACATGTTACAAAATAGCCTGGTCGTGCACACATGCAATCCAGCTACACTCACTTCTTTTACCATATCCTCTGGCAATGAATTTCAGAATTTAATAAACATTGAGTACAAAATATTTTCTCCTGTGTATTACCTAGTAATTGCAATGCAAGCCCCTAGTCTGTGTTTTTGAAAGAGTAAACAACTGATAAGTGTCTATCCATTCCATACACTTGTAAAAGTTTTGAAAATTTAAAAAAAAAATAAATCACATTTCTCATCTTGTTTAAGAAATATTGGTACACAAAGTAATAGCATGAATGAAATTACAATATTACATTGCATATTAGAACTACATATTAACCATGTACCTCAATATAAGAAATAGGGAGAGAGGCAGAGGGAAAAAAAACTAATCATTTTTAACTAAGGACACCAAGAGGGTATGTGGTTATTCACTGTGTCAAACGCGGGTGCTCATCCAAAAATGCTCTTAGTCTCAAAAAAGACATAATTAGCATTCTGATATTTGATGCAACACTTGCATGGATAACGAACAAATTCTGCACCCAGCTGATGTTTCAATTCTCATAGATAGAAAATATTTTCTTCTTATCTGTGTAGATTTAGTCAAGTCCAGATATATCCAGTGCTTCCGACCAAAGAATAAGGACTGTCTATTACAAAAAAATAACTTCAGCACATCATTACAATCCATCAGGAAAGCAAATGATACCAAGAAGGATCTTCTCTGTGTAATTTCAGCTTTCTGTGACAGTTCCAAGATTTCTGATATATCCAATGATGGTTGTATTAAGCCTTCTTGATCTGCCTGCGTGGTCTGTGGAAGGTAATATATTTTTGTAACAGGCATTGCAGATTCAAGAATTTTTAATACCTGTTGGATATACATTTTGAAAAGTTCCATAGGGAAAATAAGATTAACCACTAGAAAACTTAGAATTCTTAAGTTGTGCTCTCAAGGCATTTTCCACATTTTCCAATCTCTTATTATAAATTGACTCTGTCTGAACCAGTTTCTGTTGAACCTTTTCCATAGCAGAAATTTGTTGATCCATTTCTTCAGCTTTTAAATTATATGTTGATAGCAAATTAATATTAACCAGGACTTTGTTCTTTGTTTCTATCGCCACTTGAGATAAAGAAGGTAAAGATAATTCTATAGATTTTAAGACTGTCCATATACCTTCCATGGTCATTGCTTCTGGACAACGTCGACTATGTTCAATTCCCAGAGCATTAGATTGTGCACTTCCCGTACCCACACTGGTGCCCACTCCAACACTGTACCTTATTCTGTTGTTATCGGCTTGGTTAGTCTCAGCATTTCAGATGGGATTTTATCACTTCCTCCCTCTTTTCTTATGGAACTCATCCTGTCCAGTACTTGGGACCTCACATTCTCTCCTGGGGTCCTCCACCGTGGCTCTTGCTCAGAGCCTCCCCGAGCAATCTTGGGGAAAGTCTCTGCTATCGCTGGGTTTTCCATATCCGCAAGGCCAGGGGGAACGGGCCTATTTGGCGCGTCGGGGCTTAGCGTAGTATCCAGGGTCAAGGGGGAGGGTGTTCGCTCAGCTTTAAAGCCACACTGTCTGCAAAGAATTCTTCGATGCGTGATTGGGAGGGATCAAGAGAGGGTGAGCTTGATATCAGTCCTCTGAATCTTGCCTTCCTTTTCATATGCGGCATACTTAGAAGGTAAAATGCAGCGAGGAGCCTCTCACAGCGTCCCTACTCAGCGGCCATCTTAGATCCAATCCACACTTGTGATTTTATAGACTTCTATCATATCTCCCTATAGCAGTAATGAAGAGGCATCAGACAGCTTTCATGGCAGGCAGGAAGAGGGAGAAGGCAAAGAGGCAAAGAGGGTTTGTCCTCCCGAGCCTCTTCCTTTTATTGTATATTCATACAAAGGCAGATGATGTGTCATTACATGATTGGCTACTTTCCCATAGCAACAGAAGAGTCATTACACCATTGGCTTTGGCTCAGGGGGTGTGCACGGATCATATCATTGGCTGCTGAAATCTATACCTCCTGACTTTGTCCTGCCTCTGACTAGGGAAAACCCAGCCCTTCTTTCAGGCTAACAGGATTAATTATAGGCCAGAGAAATACATGAAGTCAGGTATCCTCTCCTAGGCAGAGAGGCTTAAGCACAAGTGATGCTTTTATTCAGGCAAATGTCAGGGAGAAGGGAAGTTAGTGTTTAAACCTGATGAAATGGCTTGCTGGCAAGCGCATATTTCCCACATCTCACCCTTTCTGTTTTTGTTTAGGGCAGCTCAGTAAAGCTTTAGACCCTTACTGAAATCTGTTATGTCTTGGTATGGGCTGGAAATAGGGGAAGAGGGATTATGGAGAGAAGAAAGCTGATTCGGCGTGGTGTGCCAGCTGTCGATGAGCTTCTGAATCTCCATATCACCCAGAGCTGGTGCAGGTGGTGTGCCAACTCTGCAGGGCTCCGGATTCCCTATTAGGCATCTTACAAGACATCTTTGTATTCGGGCTGAGAGCAAGGTTTCAATATGGATATGAGGGTTGGGTATGCACTGAATACAGCATCACAGGCAAATAATTAAGATAATCACAGTAATTATAATAGAAATCACCCTTTTGAGACCAGAAATATCAGGGAGTCAGGACCATAGCCAGTCCCATGGAGAAGTAGGTATTCTGCCTGAAAATGGTGCATCAGCAACCATGGTTTCTATCTGCTCTGTGGTATGTGTGAGGTTTGCTTTAATAGTCTGATATGTACACACAGCAATGAGATCCAATTAATGCACAAACACCACCCTTTAAGGCTAAAATGGTTTCTAAGGTTTAGCTGTTCTGTAATGCTACTTCTCTAATCTGAGAAACTTCTGTTGTGAGTAGTTTTAATGCATGGACTGTCTGACTAAATATGGCAGTCGTCCAGTTAGCTAGGATGTGTAAGTCTCTGTAATTCATAGCTGTCCCCATTGGGGGAAACAGGCTTCTAGCTACCTGAGTTTCTGTAAACTTTTCTATGGGATTATTTATCGCCTCCCTTTTGTTACGGAGCCTTGCTTTGGGTAAATTTTTGACTGCATAGTATGAGGGGAGGATGTAGCCTAAAGTGCATCTGTCTCTCCATCTTGGGGAAATGTACATATATGCTCTATGCCCACATAACATCCATAAGTTTCCTAACAGATTAGTGGACATGTCATTGGTTATCATTTGGGCTATATAACTACAAAAGGTAAATCCTTCATCCCCTCTATACTTTCTGTACCTGCTTGGGTCTCCCACTGCACATCCTGAAATCTGCCAATTGCATACATATGTGGTATAACTATGCAAGTGTTCAGTGATTAATACAAATGTTCAGTTACAATTTGGATATTTCCCACCTGAATTCCCTTCCCATCCCCTGTATCATAGTCCCAACAAAGAGCGGCAGTCTCTTGAATACAGCTACCAATGTGTAGTATGGTATTATTAACTGGAGAGTTAATGAAAACCTCTCTGTAAAGGATAATTAGTCCATACTGTAATGTTAAATGGTACAGCATGCATCAGTCGTTCTCCGCGGGCATGGGTTGGCATGTGTGTGCAGAATCAACAGTCTGTTCGATTCAACAGGTGTGAAAAGTTCTGTGCAGAGGATGTACATGTTGTTCTGTCAGAGTCCTTGTTCTGAAATCGCCATAGCTGGAGAAATAAGGCAAAGGAGGAGGATGCAGAACACAATTGTTAATGAGTTGGCATTCAGGCAAGAAAAACGGCTAATAAGTTCTCTGGAGTTTTCTCAAGGCCTTGCTGTTCTAAGAGTTGTGCAGATTGGTTGGATAGGGCCTTGATCTGTCCCCAGGTCATGTGGTGCTGCTTTTTGCAAGGAGTCCGATCTCTGTCCTTCTGAGGGCTGTGGAGACTCATGGAGAAGTTTGGGATCGGGTCCTGTAGACCTGGACACCTTTCCATCGTTCCACGGCTTGATACACCTGTGGAAGCAAGCAGAGAAACATATCCTCGTTCCCCATTTTAAGGGAACGGGACCGTACCAGACATTAAATATTCTATACAAAACTGATGGCTGTGGGTGACTAACCCTAGTCCCATAATGATTACTCATGGCTGTGTTCTTATGTGAACCTGATATGTTTGGATGATTTAAAGTAAACAATACTTTGTTCAGCCAGTCCTGTTTAGGGGAAAATCCAGGGGCAATCCCCCTTTTTCTTTTTGTTTGGTCCAGAGCTCTTAAGGGTATGATTTGCTCTCTCCACAATGGCTTGCCCTGTGGTGTGGGATGCCAAATAAGTATTTAATGTTCAATTATAGACAAAATTCATGCAAAGGAATGGCTGCAGTAAGCAGGGCCATTTTTAGTTTTCAGAAAAGAGGGTAACCCCATTATCAAGAAAGTTTTTATGCAGTGATCAATTTTCATTCAGTAAAATAGCAATAAATGTAAATTAATCGTTTAAAGGAAAAGTCATTTGCAGTAAGCAGAATCAAATGACAAGTATATTAGAGATTACATTAAACATATGCTACACAAGACTGACATATATTCATTCATCTTGCAAATATTAATTTACACAAAACTGACACATATTCATCCATCCTGCAAATATTTCTTGCATCAAGACAGACAACAGATAACACATAATATGAGCTAAAAATCTTATCAAAAAGTTATCAAAAACAAAATTAGATCAAGGATCAAAAGTCAAAAGTCAAAAGGTGTTAGAAAAATGTTAAAATAAACTGCAAAGTGTCCAACTTCACATCTCCTCATGGCAGCGTCAATCTGGAAAATATTAAAAACTGGCATACAGCAAAAATTTATTAAGGTAAGGATTAAAGTGAAATTCTTACTTTTTTAACCTTGAAGAAATCAATTCTATTATTCAATTTAATAAAATCAATTTGGATTTGCAAGAAAAGGTTTGGGAGGGATTGCTTTAGATGTAGCAACCTCTATCAGTAAAAATTTTAAGGTTCAGAATTCTGTAAAAGTTTTGTGAAAAAGAAAATAAAACTGAAGTGTCCTTAATACAGAAGGTCTGTAGGCCTGAAAAATAAAAACTATTATACAACAGAATTATTAAAACAATAATATAATATAACTTGTAGAATAACATAGCGCCTCCTAGTGGAGACCCCATCATTACTTTATAGATTGCAACTATTGTTCCAGGTTGCAATCAATAATACTCTGAGCTTACTTTCAATGTGGAATATCAGAATAGAATTTCTTCATATAATTATTAGAATAGGAAATTAAACACGCTGTTTGCTCAGCTCTGTCTGCTGCATGCTAAAGTGACTGTAACTACTATTAATCTGTCTGAGTTATAACATATATAAACTAGAGAGAGAAACTGCAGTACTAAGTCCAGTTTTTTTTTTTCTTTCTTTTCAAAAGTTCTCCCTCCCTCCCCCATGAGTGGCTAGCAAGAGTTACAGAAGAGGGGGGGAGGAGCAGTGTTTCTCAAAAGAAAAGAACTGCACCCAAGGAATTAATCCTTCAGTCAATAGAAACTTAAAGATAGCATTGTTTAACAAATTAACATCAACCATAGACAATGGCTTGGCAGGGACTTGCTGATTCCTTGCAGGCAGATACTATTTTTTAAAAATCTGTGCGCTGGCAATTCAAGCAATTGCTTATAAACTTAAATCTCAGAGAAATGGAGTCATTTTAAATGTGAGCCAAATAAACTTTGCAAAAAGGAAACTTTCACATGTAATTTACACAGTATATTATTCAAATTTCAGTACAGTTTGTAACATAAGGTTCAGCATTCACTTTGTGGGGGAAAATATTCTCAAAGTATGCAGATTTTTTGTAACTGAATTTCAAATACTAATAGAAACCATTTTTTTCCAAATTTGTACTGTTTGTAGAGAGAAACCATTTTTTCCAAATTTGTACTGTTTGTTAATAGAAACCATTTTTTTCCAAATCTGTACTGTTTGTAAAGAGAAACCATTTTTTTTTTTCATAGTGATATTTTCTTTGCTTGTAACGGAGGAGTCTAATTAAATCCTTTTTTTCATATTGATATTTTCTTTGCTTGTAACGCAGGAGTGCAGCTGCCTGGCCCAAGGTCTTACACGCTGATTTCTTTGAAGACCTGTGGGCATAGTCACTGCACATGGCACTTGCTGCCACACCCAGCTCTTTAATCCCTTTTGTAATAGGAGAGGTTTGAATCCCTTTCAATAATTCCTCTCTTGTGAGATTTCCATGTAATTTACCTGGACAAATTGGTGATGCAGAATTAATGACTGGCTCAGGCAATGGCAAATGGAGGTTCAGGGAGTGGTTAGTGGGGGAAGGGGGTTGCAGGCAAGATGGAGGAAGGCTAGTTTTTCTGACCTCAGTGTTTTCTATTTCCTGGGGTCTTTTCTCTGAGGTGGATGCAGAGGAAGCCACAGGAGCCATGTGAGTGTGTGTCTCCAGATGTTCTATTTCATTTTCTGTCCCCCTTTGTTCATGGTTCTTTTCTGTGATGGGGAAGGCTTGAAGTCCTTCTAATAATTCTGTTTCTGTAAGGTTTTCTTTCTGCAGTTTCTGCTGAAATTCAATGCTAATCGCCCCACCCAGGCCAGGTCTTGGCTCTATTGTTCTCAAGGGTTGCTTTTCTGAAGAAATGGGGAAGGTGTGAATTGCTTGTGCTTTGGGTGTAGGTATGAGGAGCTGAGGATACAAAGAATTTGCTGTCTCTGAGGAAGACTGAGAAGATGGGGGAAGGGTATGTCTGCCTGCTTCTAAAAGCACATGGTTTGAAACTGCTGTTTTTAAACCTTTTTTTTCTGTGCGTTCGATGGCTTCTGTACATTTTTGCCAGATTAATCTTAGCTTTATGGGAGCTCTGGGAGCCGTATGAAGATAATTGCCGATTGAAATCCATTCCTGGGTATTTAGAGTTCCAGACTCCATAGAATACCAAGGGCAACGGCAAGCTATTTCACTTATTAATTTTTCTAAGTCCCCCAGGCTGACTTGTGCTATTTTTCTTCTGGTGATGAAATAATGATTATTGATGATTTGCTGCAGCTTTCTGGCATGTAGCCGCTGCTGTACAGTCAAATCATTACCCATTCTTACGAGTGTGGGGAACAAACTTGCTGAGAAATACTTTTAAAAATTACAAAGAAGTACTTTTTTTAAAAATATTAACGATTGCAAATCTGTTGAACGGTACGTACCTAGGCTATGTCCAGCCGAAATAAGCATGGAGTTTATCATCACTGTCGCGGGTCACCAGATATAGGAGTAATGAATAGGCACATCAGACAGCTTTCATGGCAGGCAGGAAGAGGGAGAAGGCAAAGAGGCAAAGAGGGTTTGTCCTCCCGAGCTTCTTCCTTTTATTGTATATTCATGCAAAGGCAGATGATGTGTCATTACATGATTGGCTACTTTCCCATAGCAACAGAAGAGTCATTACACCATTGGCTTTGGCTCAGGGGGTGTGCACGGATCATATCATTGGCTGCTGAAATCTATACCTCCTGACTTTGTCCTGCCTCTGACTAGGGAAAACCCAGCCCTTCTTTCAGGCTAACAGGATTAATTATAGGCCAGAAAAATACATGAAGTCAGGTATCCTCTCCTAGGCAGAGAGGCTTAAGCACAAGTGATGCTTTTATTCAGGCAAATGTCAGGGAGAAGGGAAGTTAGTGTTTAAACCTGATGAAATGGCTTGCTGGCAAGCGCATATTTCCCACATCTCCCCTCAGCCGTCTCTTCTCCAGGCTGAACAGCCCTAACCTCCTTAGCCTTTCCTTAAAGGAGAATCATTCTACCCCTTTATCATTTTGGTTGCCCTTCTCTGTAGCTTTTCTAATTCTTCTTTAACTTTTTGAGATGCAATGACCAGGACTGCACACAGTATTCAAGGTGTGGTCGCACCATGGCATGATTCAGAGGCATTATGATATTCTCTGTTTTATTCTCCATTCCTTCCCTAATAATTTCTAGCGTTCTATTTGCTTTCTTGGCTGCTGCTGCTGCCACACACTGAGCAGAGGATTTCAACATATTCTCCATGATGCCCCTGGCTTTTTCCTGGGTGGTGACTCCCAATATGGAACCTTGCATTGTGTAGCTATAATTTGGGTTGCTTTTTGCTCATGCATCACTCTACACTTGTCCACATTAAATATCATCCGCCATTTGGATGCCCAGTCTCCTAGTCTTGCAGGGTCCTCTTACAATTTCTCACAGTCCTCTTGTAATTTAACAACTTTGAATAATTTTGTATCAGCAAATTTGATTACCTCACTCATTGTTTTCATCTCTTAAGTCATTTATAAATATGTACCAGTATAGATCCCTGGGGGACTCCTCTTTATTTCTCTATTGAGAAAGTGACCATTTAGTCCTACTCTGTTTTTTCTATCCCTTAACCAGTTCTCAAACCACAGTAGATCATTGCCTCCTATCCCATTACTTTTTAAATTTCTTCGAGTCTCTCATGAGGTACATTGTCAAAACACATTCTGAAAATCCAGATATGCCAAATCAACTGGCTCAACTTTATCCACATGTTTATTCATGCCTTCAAAAATAAATTTAGCAGATAGATTTAACCAAGGGAAGTTTTGCCTCATCTATGTTGACTTTGTCTCATTAAAATGACTATCTGTATGTTCAGTAAATTTTGCTCTTTATAATAGATTCAACCATTTTTCCCAGCACTGATGTCAGGCTCACAGACTGTAGTTTCCTGGATCACAACCGAACATTTTTAAAAACTGGCATTACATGGTCAAGATGGTGGCGCATGCTAGACGTTAGTAAGATCGGCACAAGAATCTCCAAATTTTTTCTTGCTAATTCGAGTTATGCCTCTTAAACGCAAGGGTAAGGTGAGGGTATATCCAACGGAACCGTTACCCTCACCAATTCAATTGGAAATCATGCGCTTCATGTCCGTACCTGCTGTCCGAGGAGCCTGATGTGCAGAGCAGCAGGGGAGAGCCTCTCGTGCCAGCAGAGGAGGCATCGCTGAGTCCCGATCTGAGATGGCCACCTGCACAGAGAAGGAACAGGGAAGGCTTCGGCGAGGGACCGGGAAGTGATGTCATTTCCGGGTCAGGACTCTAAGCAGAGGGGAGCTCCTTCGGTGAGACGCTCAGAGATCTGAATCCTCCGGAGGTAAGCCCAGTTGTGGGACTTACTGAAAGACCTGAAGAGAATGGAAGAGTACCATCAAGCCTCGGTCAATCTCCCGGAGTGAGCGCGGCTGTGCCTGGACTGTGGAACATGGCAGGTACGGGGGAAAGCGGTGCAAATAGCGAGACCGACGGAGTCCCGGCCTGTCCGCCTGTCGTGACCTTAGAAGCTCTCTGGGACCTAGTAATGGGCTTTAGGTCAGAAATTAATTACAAAATGGACCAAGCTAAAGTAAAACACCAAGAACTGGGTAAATGCACTTAAATTAAACGAGACATCTAATAGGATCTCTGAACTGGAAAAGAAAGATGTGAAAACTCAGGAATTCAAAGCAGCTGTGGTTAAAGACCAAGAAATTCTAACGAGATGTATTGAACATCTTAAGAATAACACTAAGAGTTAAAATCTTCACATTCTGAATTTTCCGAGAATTGTAGGAGAAACACCGTATATCACCCTAAAAATGTTTCTACAGGAGATATTGGGATTTACTGATTTAGATATGCTAGCGATAAATGCCTGTTTTTTTGCCACCCTCCAGAAATGCAAATAGAGATTCCAACAGGCAGCTCCAAAATGATCTGACAAATTTCCTTAAATTCTGAGTTACTAGTAATTGATAAAGGAACACTGTTGCTCTCTCTAGTTACAACATTTGATGTAAATAAAATAATGAAAGTATATTTCAGAAAGTATCCCTTAAAGTATTATGATATAGCTGTAAAAGTTTTTCTGGACTTAGTGTTAGCAACTCAGTTGAAACATAAAAATTTTTTGGTTATGAGACAAGATGTTATAGCTTTGGGATATACTTTCTTATTACATTTTACCTGCAAATGCTTAATTAAAAGGAGAGATGAATGTAATATCTTTTTTGCACCAGACCAATTAGCAAGGTTTATTGAATCTAAAAAGCTAATTACTTCGTCCCCAGAGATACAAATATGAGTAATAGTTGGTCACTGCTATCCAGCTATCTTGTTTCTTTCTTTTCTTTAAATTTGAAGTTTGTTTAAACTCCCATAATCTAAGTCTCCTTGGAAATAGAATCATTGATTAGATGAAAGAGATATTAATAACATATATAGTTTTCTTGATGTACATCTCTTTATTCTATTGCTGTTTAATGAGATATGTGAAATCTACAATTTTCTGTTACGAGCTTATTATTGGTTTGTAAATCAAGAAAAGTTATAAATAAAGAATTAAAAAAACAAAAAAACCCCTGACATTACGTTGACCATCCTCCAAACTTCAGGTACCGTAGTTGATTTTAATGATAGCTTACAGCTCACTAATAGTAGGTCTGTAGTTCCATTTTTCATTTCTTTCAGTACTCTGGGGAAATATGCCATCTGGTCTATGCTACTCTTTCGTTTGTCAATTTGCCCTTTCATATCTTCCAGGTTCACTGAGATTTCAGTTCCTCTGAATCATCGCCTTTAAATATCACTTCTGGTATAGGCCTTACATCTTTTAGTGAAGATCGAAGCAAATAATTTAATTTCTCCTCTGCAGCCTTGTTCTACCTTAGTGCCTCTTTTACTCCTTGATCATATAATGTTCCTACTGACTCCCTTGCAGGCTTTTTGCTTTGAGTGTACCTGAAAAAGTTATGAGTTTTGCTTCCACACCAAGATTCTTTGCAAATTCTGCCTTTGCCTTCCTTATTGATACTTTCTTCTAACTTGCTAGTGCTTTGTGGTTTCCTGTTTCCTTTATCTGGATCCATTTTCCATTTTCTAAAAGAAGATGTTCTTTTGGCTAGAATAGCCTCTCTCACCTAATACTTGTATCATGCTGGCAGTCATTTGGCCTTCCTTCTGCCTTTTACGATGCATGGAACACATCTGGTCTGGGCTTCCAAGGTGATCTTTTTAAACAAAGTCCATGCCTTGATGTAAAATTTTACCTTTTGCATTTGCTCCTTTCAGTTTTGTGCTAACTATTGCTCTCATTTTATCATAGTCTCCCTTTTGAAAATTAAATGCTATCACAGTATCAAGTTAAATTTGATCATAAAATGATCACTAATGCCAAGTGTCCCCAATACAGTTCTCTTGTACCAAAGTATACATGCCACTAAGGATTAGGTCTAAAATAGCTCTCCCTCTTGTCAGTTCATAACAGCTGCTCCATGAAACAGTTATTTCTTCTAGAAACTTTACCTCCTTAGTTTGTCCTGATGTAAAATTTACCCAGTCAATACTGAGGTAATTGAAATCACCCATTTATTACTGTGTTGCTAATTTTGTTAGCTTCTCTAACTTCTGTTGGCATTTGATCATCTGACCTTTCTGGCTAGGTGGATGGTAGAACACCCCCACTGCTAATCTATTTCCCTTCTCATGTGGAATTTCTATCCATAAATATTCTACAGTGAATTTTTGTTTTCTGCAGAACTTTTATCCTGTTTGACTCTATTCTCTCATTAACATAGAGCCACCCCTCCACTAATTTGATCCATCCTGACATTGTGATATAATTTGTACCCTGGTATGACAGTGTTCCATTGGTTATCCTTTTTCCACCAGGTTTCTGAGATGCCTCTTCATTCAGTGCTATGCCAGGCTAACTCTCTCCCCCCCCCTTTTTTTTTTTTGTATTTTCAAACTCCTTATCAGTTGACGGGTAACTTTGAATCTTTCTGCTCTGCCTGCTTTTTACTTAGACACCTAGACTACGTTTGCATTTATTACAACCTCTCTCTATTGGGATGTCCTAACTTCCCTGTTTCATTCGTATCCATTAAAGATACATCATTCCGAACCATGTGCTTCTGAGTGACTGACTGCTTTCCCCGTCAACTAGTTTTAAAAGCTGCTCTATCTCCTTTTTAAAGGCTAGTGCCAGCAGCCTGGTTTCCACTCTGGTTAAGTTGGAGTCATCCTGCTGAATAGGCTTCCCTTTCTCCAGAATGTTTCCTGGTTTCTTACAAATCTAAAACCCTCTTCCCTGAACCATGAATTGAGGCTCTGGAGCTCTGCCTGCCTTGGAGGTCATGCGAATAGAATGGGGAACATTTCTGGGAATGCAACCCTGGAGGTTCTGGATTTCAGTTTCCTACCTAAGAGCCTAAATTTGGCCTCCTGCACCTTCCCTTGTACCAGCAGCTTAGTTAATTGTATCTATGCCTTCACTTGTTCCTGAAGCTGGTGCTTCTGCAGTGCCATCTATTCAGTATTTGCTAGTTCAGCCGGTGTTGCTTTTGTGGCCAGTGCTGATAATGTTTACTGTTTCCCTTTGAAGAGGTTTTGGGGGACTCAGCCATTATGGGTTTGAAAAATTTATGATGCGGGTAGGGGAGTGGAATCGGGCTGGGAGGCCTGCGATCAAACTTTAAAAAACAAACAAACTTAAGATTGCCTCTTAACCAGATCTCTTAAAAAGATAACCAGTTAAGTGGCAGGTGATCTAGCCACACAAAGCTGGATAACTTTGGACCTCACTGGCCATGTCCAGTAGGTGGCTGGCAAGCTTTGATATGTTCAAGAGATTTGCTTGAAGCACTGAAATTGCCATCTCAATCAATTCCTCCAGGTGCTGAGATATAAACGCGTGTCTGGAGTTTCTCAGGATGAACTAACTCAAATATCTGAAAACAGTTTGCATTTAACATCCATCTTGGAAGCTTCAGTTAAGACATCTTTAATTGTGATGCTGACTCTGGACCCTAATAGAGGCTGACTCTTTTTTTTTTTCCCCAAGATGAAAGCTTGTACTTTTCCTGCTGTAGGTGACTCCAAAAGAGAAGGCAGTTTCTGCTAATGTGGTCAAAGGTGCTTTAATTGGGTGCACTTCTCTTTTTGAAAAATCTGTGTAAATGTTCAGTTAAAAAAAAACCAAAAATATAACTTTTTTTTTTTAAACCATCTCTGTTAATTTTTTAAGGGATATGGTAAGAGCTTTTGTTGGAGTTTTCCAGTTGATCTTAATTGTATTATATATTACTCCTGCTAGGCTTTATTACTTTGTTGTTTTTTTTTCTTATTGGATTATGGATCTGATCTCCCCAATTTTATAGATTTAAGTCTAGAGTTATAATTTGGTTTTTGATTGTCTGTCTGGTTAAGATAGACTAGTCTTGATCCCCCCCCCTACATTATAACTCTTAATGTTGCTTCTCAAGTGCTCTTGAAGTTTTATTTTGAAAATTGATTTTTTTAAGCAGCTCTCATAGCTTACCGCAGCAACAATACACTTTTGAAATACTTTTATTCAAACACTCTACTCCATCCAGCAAGCACTTTCTTTGCAAAATTTTAAACACTCACTTTCCTCCCACCTAGTAAATCAATACATTTTGCAAGCTTAAGACAAAAAACTAAGCTTTCACTTATTTCAAGTCCTCACAAACCAGCAGATGCAACCTCTTCTGTTAATAGATTCAGCCTCAGATTGGTTGTATAGGTATAATGTCCTGAAGTGAATTGTCCATTGATTAAAATACTTAAAGTCCCCATGGAATCTGCAAATCCATAGCTGGAGTAATCCTGAGTGAAAACAATAAGGACAATTTAATAGGAACCACAGAATGTCCAAGCCTCAACATATATACGATAAATACCTGAATAAAGTATGCCTGTTTCATACATTATAATTGATGGGCTTCAAGATGAATCCATATATGTAAAACACCTTGTTCCCCACTGTGACAATTCAGCTTAATCTGTTCAAGTTAAAAACGGAGATCTTCAAAAGTGTGGCTGAAGTTCACAGGTCTTCTGTACAAGCTCTGTCCCCAGGCATCTGCTGAATGGCTTTTGTAGCCTGAAGCGATCATGGGGAGGGTAACTTTCAAAGCCCTCAAACTTGTCTTCCCTGTGGATAAATGTAGGCACTTAGTGCCACTCCAGGCATGATCGTCCCCCACAGCGAGCAGAGGCAGGACTGGGGAGATGGCTTGGACTCATCCATACACTTTTTGTTTTCAATTTTCTAAAGTATGGTGGATGTTTATCCTGAGAATTTTCACAGTAAAAGTTGGCATAATAATTTCGCTTTGAAAACCTCGGATAAAGAGTACTTGGTGATTGCACTGGTGCAGGGAGTTTGGTCTTTTGGGGATACTTTTCAAACTTGCAGGTTGCTGTTTTGTAGCAATATAATACTGAGCTCTGTGTCCTTTCAGCCTTTTTCTGAGTTGGAAATCCACTTAACCTTACAGTAGCTTTTCCTGTTCTTGGCTGCCTCTCATTTCCTAGTCTCTTTGTTTCCTCTTTTAGTTTGCTTCTTTGCAACATCTGTCAGTAAGAACCAGAACATCTTTGTCTCCTGGTTGTTTTCAGTTGATAATGTGCAGCCATTCAGTACAGAGGATTCAAAATTAGCTTGCAACCACTGTAATGTAGTTGGCACAGAAGTAGAGTGAATATAGATATATTTTTGGCACACAGCTTATTACATAACATAGGGAGGTGAAGGTGGAGTGGTGATGGGTAAAAATGGAGGAGCGAAAAGTACTATGAGGATTTTAATGTTTGTACGGAAGTTATAAACACTCATTTTTGTTTTGTTTTTTCTTTTTAAACTGAGCTCTTACAGTAGCCCAGCTAATTGTCCAGTGGTGCCCTGCAATGGCATCAGTAGGAGGCCAGTGTCTCCTCCAGACTCATCACTGAAAGACAGTGCCCCTAGCAATGTGGCATCTCCCATGCTTGTACCTTCCAGAATTTAGGTTCTTAACACTAATGCAATCCTTAGTGATAAAGGAAAACACAAACTAATGTTTGTTTGATATGAAGTTAGAGACTTGGTGAAATCTGAACCATGCCTTAAGTCATTGCACATGCTGTCGTGTCTTTATTTTGTTTTCGGTCTTCCTGCTTAATATTCAGGGCAGGGCATGGGTAAGAAGGAAGAAACTGTGCAATGTTATCAGTCAAGTGTGCTTCAAATGTGTCAAAAGACTGTTTGCCATATAGATATGATACCTGTTTTGTGTATATTCTGTCCCCAAATTAAGGGCCATATCCCCCTCACTGTCATCTACTTGTGACAGATGGTGAATCCCTCTACAACCCACACAGCTAGGAGAGAGACTATTCCTCAAACAAAATCCTACTGCTTTTCACCACAGGGCAGAGACAGCTTGAATTTGCCTTCCCCTCTCTCTCCCTACTATCTACCCAAAAAATTAGAGCCCAGCATTCAGCTTCTGTTTGAGGTCCTTTCTCTCTCCCTTCTTAATTCTCAAACTGCTCACCCTCATTCCCATCATTTCTGTCACTAACCTCATTCTCTCTCTCTTCCCACCCCTTGCAGCCTTTACTATCTTCCCTTCTTGTACTCCTTTCTCTGTGGCCTTCTCTGTACCCCCAGCCTCCTTCCATCTGCAGCCTCATTCACACACCCCCTCAGCCCTTGCAGCCTCTCGTAGTCCTAGAACTACTCACACCATCCCCACCTGCAACTTCTACTCTTGCCAGTTGCCCCATGGCTGCATTCGCACACCATCCTGACCCCCTGGAGGAGCTCTGCTTGGTGGAAGACCCCCCCATCTCTTTCCCAAAGCACAGGCAGTTGGCAGAGAGAATATTTTTGCATCGCTGTCGATGTGGTGTCAGTTAGATACTGCATCACAGAAAGCAAGCCTTGCTTTGCTTTTTGCAGCATCATATCAGGAAAATTATTCTGTTAATCATCAATAAGCAGGACTGAATAAGCCATAAGATGTGGGTGTTATCCAGTGGTGCTGAATGGACCCATCTCTCTAGTGTAGAACCTGCCTCATGAGCCCCTCAGTATCTTGTGTCCAAGCTTTTCTCTGTCTCTATCTCTCTCCCCTTTTCTCTAAACCTGCTAGGCAGTCTTTGTTTTCCATGTTGCCTCACAGCCTTGGCAGCCCTTGAATAGCACTTTTCAGTGCTAAAATAGCTATAGCTATAGATATGAGGCTGTCCAGCTCTTAAGACCGCACCCAGTAGTGTCAGGGACTGTCTGTGGCCACAAGTTGTCCATCACTGGCCACAACATCTGCTACAAGTGCCTGAGACCAGATCATGACTATGGTTGGATGTTTTCTAGATTCCAGTGCAATAGGCTTGGAAGATGGAGGAGATCCACAGGTCTGTAAAGATATGGCCCCAGGCTTTCTCCTGTCAAGGAAAAAGGTGCGTTTCCCAGTCTTGAACTGGGGTCTGCAGGTTCTGGGGCTGGTGTGTAGTGCACGGAGCCTCAGGAACAGCTCTAAGAGAGAGCCTGTTATAAGGCCCCCACCCCTGAGCATCTGAATTAGTTTTCAGGGGACTCAGAAGGAGTGCTGGGATACCTCCCAGGTATTCCTGATATTTAGACGGCATGGAGGCCAAAGAGGCTTGGGATTTCAGAAGAGACCCATGAGTTATTACTACTGTTATGTGTTAATCATACTGTACTATGAAACTTGGAAGTCTTGTCTTTAATCGTGTGTGAGTTGTTAATGGAAAGAATATACCATGCAAAGACATGGACCAATACCTGGACTGGAAGTTAAGCCTTATCCTATTTATGATTTACCTTCTTTGTGAATTAGCCTTTAAAGTTTACCTGCTATGCATAAGTCAGGAAGTGTCTTGTTCTGTTTGCATTCCTAATAAAAACCTATATTGCAACATAAATCCTGTGTGTGTGAGGAAGCGCCGGGCACAGGAGCCAATATGCTCCGTGGCACACTCCAAGAGCCTACGTTCCCTCTCAGGGCTTGTTGGCACCAAAGGAGAAACTCCCTTTGATTCGGTCAGCCCTAGTGATGCAGGAGCCATTGGTGCAGTCTGTGCAGAAGATCTCGGCGCATTTAACACAGAAGCATGGTGTTCAGTTGATGCCATTGAAGCTAGTTGTGAACCTGGCTCCGGTGGGCCCAACAAGAACTGTTTGCAGGTTCTTTTTTGTGCCTTTATCACTGGCTCCCCTCTGCTCTCTGGATCCTAGGCCTTCTTGGACCCTATCAGTGCTTGGCTGGAGCACCCAGCTCAGGTTCTTCCCACTTTGTCTGCAAACTCTGGATTCCTTTCTGCTCCATTGTACCTTTGATCTCAATGTGACCATTTTGCTCAGGTATCTCAGAAGGAGGTCTCTACCTGGAGTTGGTGCATGGTTTTCTAAGTTGTGATCTGTACTGGTCTCAGAGGAAGATGTCTCTATGCCAACTCCAGCCCAGAGGACACAGAGGTCCATGGACCACGTTACAGAACTGGTGAAGACTTTCTTTACCTGTCTGTTGGCCATTGGCAGGGAGGACACCTTTCAGCCTCTCTTGTCCAGCATGGTGGATTTGTTTTTTCCCAAGGAGGAATCCCTCCTACTTTTATACTTTTAAACTCCCATAAGAGATTCCAGCAGTGGAAACTAGCCCACTTCTATTGAGCACACCCCTCTGAGGAGGGGTCCAATCAGCATTCAAAGCATGGAGCATGGCTGACGAGACCTTCTCTAGGAGTTTTCTTCTTTGAGACAACCAAGAACTCCACTTCAATCAACATCTTCTCTATCGGGGTCATGGGTTAGTGTTCCTTCACCATTTGATTTTGAGAGTCTACCGGGATTCCCTCTGACTCTTTACCTGATCTGCTAGAGCATTTGTTCTCACAGAAAACCTCTCATACTCCAGATTTTTGGACAAATTTAGGTAAAGCCTGTTACATTTGCCAGATTGTGGACTACCCCTGTGAGCAAGCGCACTCACCCAACATCATCTGTCCGTGCTTTGTGGCAGGGAAGCCATCACCACCACCTTTCCCCAGGCTTCTCTAGACTTGCACATAAGTTTAAAGGCTTCATAGTGGGAATACCTTTGACTGATGCTAGCAGATGATGTCACACAGCAGGGTATTTACATGCCAGCTGAGCAACAGAACAATGCCTCAGCAATGGGTTACCTGCTGTCCGCAGTGGTGGACTGACTTTTGGATCTGACCTCAGCCTGCATCCTGATCCTGCTGCCTGCCTCTGACCCTACTCTGGACTAGTACTTCTCTCTCTACTGCTCTCCATGAGACTCGCATCTAAGTCCTGCTGGCCCTCAGTACTTGAGGGCTCAACCTAAGGGGAAAAGGGCTGGTATAGGTGAAGCCCTAGACAAGTTTCACACCGGGAGAGGACCTTCAGGGCCTTCCCTGTAGGTTGAATCAACCTCCCTGCATCCACAATCCTTAAAAATCCATTGGAGTCAACATTCAGAGGGACAAGGACCCCCACACAGAGGTTTTCAGCCTTGTTCAGATTCTGGAAACCCTTCTGAACTGGCAGCAATCCTGGTTTATCAGATTCTGCAGGACCTGCAAATGAGATTTTGGGATAATCCTAGCTTCCTGCCTCACAGTAGCCAGGAAGTTGGATTTTAAATACAGAATGCAGCACATTCAGTCGGTGGTAGTGGAATTCTCTTTTTAGTGGATTAAAAAGACCCAGACATTTTCTACTCCCGCCCCCCCCCCCCCCCCCCCCCCCCCGGATAAGGTCTTAAGTTGCTGGACAACTCTGGGAAGAAAGTCTTCCATAGCTTGATGCTAAATGCCCACATTATGGTGCAATATTTACACGATTGCATTGCCAGGCTGAAGTCTTGTGGAGTCCTGGCAGGGTGCAAGAGTTATCAGAAAGCTTTTAGATGCAGAAGGATATCTGGGAGGTGTAAGCAGATAAACAAACAAGTGAGTAGAGGCATCAGCAAAGAATTTACACAATTGCATCACACAACCCTGTATGGTACCCTCCATACAGCATAGGAATCTCTTAAATCTTTCAATGACACCTTTTTCCTAACAGCCACTCCATCAATGTGTAAATCAATTACGATCGAGTGCAATCCAGAAATATCCTGGATTTAGGCCCCTTCTAAATCAGAATTAGTGTGTGTAATCATGAATTTTGCGTCAGCTTTCCATGCAGCCATGATACCTGATTAGCAAATGTGATTATTACCATGGTGCCTGTCAGAGCTCCCCATTGGTGATTTCTTTCCATACTGTTGCTATGCTCAATGTTCAGATCATACTGGCTGGCTGAATGGAGTTAGACCCAAGATTTATACCAAACTTAAATACCATTGTAGAGGCCCAGATTTGTGACTGGAGCATACAGTCTGCTTAGAAACCTCCAAAGGCCCTTGAGCTGGAGCTCAGCATTTGCAGCCTGGTTTCTTATATTTCCCCTAGTCTGGCCTGTGGTTTTTGTAGGATAGGATATTTTCTCCACTGCCTGCCTTCAGTGTGGATTGCAGCTGTATTTAATTAGCTCCCTAATCCTGGGAAACCCTTACAAGAAAGACAGACAGACATGTATCCATTCTGCTGCTGCATAAGTTCCATTTGCCAATCTTGTCGCAATATTTTGATGTATATTCATGGATGGTCCCTTTAATGGCTTAAAATGCATTCATATTTTATTTTCTTGAAAATATTCAGCTGTGTGACCTGAGAAGTTTGTTTTTATTGCCTTCAGAACCTGAGGTTAATAGTAGGTGTGGATGTAGCATCATGTCTGTGGTCTGTAGATTGGATGAGTCTGCTAAGCTAATAAGATGCCGCCAAGTTTATTGCTTGGACATGGGGGCTTTGTAAATATATTTGAAACTCTCCCTCATGGTGAAATCCCCTTTTCATTAAGTTTGCCCCCTTCCCATTCCGGGCCTCCCTTTGTTCAGATCCTCTCTTCTTGTGAGGTTTTGTCTTTGTGTGTGTGTCACTAGCTGTTCTCAGAATGCTTTCCTAATACATCATTTGGCCCAGGGTGTTACAAGAATCGGTGGGGCCCAGCACAGAGACGAAGTTTGATTTATTGTGGAATAATGGTATACAAATAATTTTTGTAAATAAATCTTCAGCCATGGATGGTAAGATTTTTTTTTTTTTTTCTGTGTAGGAAAATCCAAATCTTCTAAAACCTAATTTGAAATAAATGTGTTTATCAGTCATGAACAGCTTGCTTCATCTGTCGGAAAGCTAAGAGAACCACCCCCAGATGCACACTATTTGGAATAAAGAACACGCAGAGACTTGTAGAGCACTTAGAAGCAATGTTTTGAAATTTGTAACTGGTTTTCAGAATTGATGGGTAGACTTTATTAAAAGAACAACATCTGCCCAGAGGTTCTTTACAGTGACAGAATTCCTTCACTAGAACTTCGTTTGTTTCTCCAGGAAGGAAAGAAGACTTTAGAAAATATTTGCTGTATTTTGGAACTGATTAAACCAGTTCCACCTAATATTTATAGAAAGAGAGAGAAGTTTGGCAGAGGGGATGCTCTAAGGTACATAGGGGATACCAGCAAACACAGATTGGAGGATAGCTTGTGAATCTCTGACTTGGAAACAGTAACGCATGTTCATCTGGAAGGCTTTGGCTGGTGGAAGCAGGTGGAGGGAAGAAAAGTAAAAGATCCCGTACTTCAGCCAGAAAGAAAGCAAGCAGAGTGGGGGAGGGGGAGAGTGTCTGTCTGTCCCTAGTTTGATTCCTAAAAGCTGCAATGTCTGAAGCAAGGATGGCTGATGAAGGGCGATTTCATGGAGAGCAGTCTTGTGCTCTGCTTCCTGATTGATATTTGCAAAGTCATTGCTGCCATCAGTTCCCATGAGAAGATCTTCTCCCTGCTTCCTCCAATCCCACATACAGGCCAATACAGAACGCTGCGCTCGGCCAAGCTCACCGTTAGCCCCTGTCTGGACGTGCGTTTCCCACGTGCTATTATTACCCCATATACAGTAAGGGGTAATAGCGCGAGGAAAACATGTGTCCAACCCCCCAATAGCCTAGTGGTTATAGCAGCAGGCTACGAACTAGGAGACCAGGGTTCGAGTCCCGCTGTTGCTCCTTGTGACCTTGGGCAAGTCACTTTACTCTCCATTGCCTCAGGTACAAACTTACGTGCCGATACAGCACAGTGTGCGCTGACGGAGCGCACTGTTAACCTGCCATTGGACGCATGTTTTCCCTTACCCCTTATTCAGTAAGGGGTGGAAAACGCACGTCCAATCTGCTGAACCTAATAGCATGCATGTTGAGGGCCCTATTAGGTATTCGCGCGTGATTCAGTAAGTAAAATGTGCAGCCAAGCCGCACATTTTACTTTCAGAAATTAGCGCTTTCATGGCGATATTAAGTTGGAGGTCCCAAAGGGTAAAAAAAAAAAAAAAAAAAGTTTTGAAGTCGGCCGGCGGCTGTCGGGTCGAAAACCGGACGCTCAATTTTGCCGGCGTCCGGTTTCCGAGCCCGTGGCTGTCAGCGAGCTCGAGAACCGATGCCGGCAAAATTGAGCGTCGGCTGTCAAACCCGCTGACAGCCACCGCTCCGGGGCAAAAGGAGGCGCTAGGGACGCGCTAGTGTCCCTAGCGCCTCCTTTTGCCCGTTTCTACCGCCGGCCCTAATTTAAATACTGAATTGCGTGCACAGACTTTACTGAATCGGCCCGTTAGATTGTGAGCCCTCTGGGGATAGGGAAATACCTACAGTGCCTGAATGTTAACCGATGTGATATCTCAGATTGAATGTCGGTATATAAAAAATAAATAGTAGCACCCGCAACATGCAAATGCATGTTGATGGGCCAATTAGTTATTCCCGCGCCATAAAGAAAGTTAAAATGTGCAACCAAGCTGCAGGAGTTAATTTCGGCCGGCACCGGGAAAGTGTACAGAAAAACAGAAAAAACTGCTTTCTGTACACCCTCAGACTTAATATCATAGTGATATTAAGTCTGAGGCCCCAGAAATTAAAAAAAAAAAAAAAAAAAATTGTAAAAAAAATCAGCTCGCGGGTTGGAAGTCGGATGCTCAATTTTGCCGGCATTCGTTTTCCGAACCCGTGGCTGTCAGCGGGTTTGACAACAGATGCTGGTAAAATTAGGCGTCTGCTGACAGCCGTCGCTTCTACCAATATGGAGGCGCTAGGGACATGCTAGTGTCCCTAGTGCCTCCTTATTACCGCGGGCCCTCATTAGCATAGAGAATCGCACGTCGGGAGAGCAGGCGCTCACCTCGGAGCTCCGGCTCTCCCGTGCACTTAACTGTGTATCGGCCTCATACTGAACTTTTGCTGCAGGTTGGAAGGTCTGTAGGGAGAAGAGGGAAGCAGCAGTTGCCTAATGCAGGCCTTTGCAGTTCCTCTGCAAATTAGAGGGGAGTAAAACCTGCCCCTGCTGCTAAGCCATTTTCAGAGAAAAGATATAACAACTTTGTATCTCTAGCACAGATCTTCTTTTACTGTTTGAGGGGTTTGTTTTATTTATTTATTTATTTACTTACTTACTTACTTACATCCCTCACCTCCAGCACTCCTGTTACCACTCCTAACTAAATAAAGTAGAGTGATTCTTGTTAGTCTGCTTGGATGGAAACATAGGTATCGTTCAATAGCTATAGTCCCTTCATCAGGTCAGGAAGGAAAGAAAAGTCCAGCTGGGACAAGCCAGATCATTTTGGAGGCAGTTGCAATCTAGTATTTCCCAGTGCTTTTTAATATTTATCTAGCTCCAAGAGCAGCTTACCTAAAGAGTCTGAGATTGTATTTTTGCAGATGACATACAGCTGTTCTTACCAAACAAGGAGGAAGGTACCATTAACCATCTATTTCTCTGTCAGAGCCTGGGTGGAATAAGGAAATAGTTGAGCTTGCAGGAGCTGGCTCTGAGCATCACCAAAACTAAGTTACTATGGATAGGGAAAAAAATTGCTCCAGGCGAACCTAAAGATTGATTATGAAGGAGCCAAGATACCTGTGTTCCTAGAAAGAAGGAGTTCAGGTATATTAATGGATTCCAGGCTAACTTTTTTTTATTGAAATTAGTGAAACCCTTAAGGGTGCTATTGCCTCCATTGCTGTTTAGATCGGTCCTCCAGTCCCTTTTGATAGGCCACTTGGATTATTGCGACAGTCTGTGGGTGGGATTGCCAGATAAACTGCAACTGGTACAGCTCGCTGCTGCCAGTCTGATTTAGTGGTAGGAAATTATGCACTCGCATAGCATCTATCTCGAAAGATTTGCACTGGTTGCCAGTAAAGAGCCATTCTTATTTTAAAGTACTCACTTTGTCACACCGATTGCTTTACTTGGGAAATGTATGTACAGTTGCAAATAAGTTTTTCAGAAGTATGAACCACCGCGTAATCTACACTCTGAGGGACATGGGTTATTGACTTTGCCTCTTAGTTGAGATTGTAAATTAGAGTTAATTCAAAGAAGAGCAATAACATATGCAGCTCCTTCGTTATGGAATCTTTTCCTAAAGAATTAAGACAGGAAACCGATTTTTGGAAATTTTAGAAGGGGACTGAAAACAGTCCTGTTTCAAAGAGTTTAAAATCCATCACATTGTCATTTATAAAGTAGATAGATTTATTGTGAGTTTTTACAGTTTGCTATTAAATGTATGTGATGGATTATGAATACTTTCTGTATATTGTGCTGAACTATTGTATAGGAGGTAGTGGGGTATAACATTCCTAAATAGGGATGTGCTGTCATTTCAAATGACATTTCCTGTGTTTCCAAAATGAAAACTGAACAACATTTTATTAGTGTTCCTGTTTTGCTATCTTTCCCCACCCCAATTGTGATTACAAAGAAAAGCCCTTTTCTGGACTTCCTCCAGACCCTCTCCCCTCGCTTACCTGTGGTAGTAATATCCAACGAGGGATCTCCAGTCACCCCTACCCCTCCAGTGCAGTAAATAAAAAATTTGCAAGTAATTAAAAGTATATGAAAAAATGTACAACTTGTGGAACGTTGGTACCTCCAAAGGTTAATCTTCGATGGCAATATTGTCTCTTCACATAGAGCAAATGTGTCTCAAGTTTTACACTTCGCCTAGAATGAGAAATATTCTGCATTCTATAGCTATGTCCTTAAGACCATCTGAGTCTCCTTTTTTCTGAATATTTTCTTATCACAACAGCATCTTTTCATCAATTGTCCTCCTTCGTATGTTGCAGCACATCAAGATTCTATAGAACCCATCCGACTGCATGCCCAGTTCCCTGAAATATACACTGTGTCCTTGTATGTATACTCAGTACCTAACTACTGTGCACCTTGGAAGACAGGAAGAAGCTTTTTTACGGGGGGGGGGGAGAAACCCTTCCAACCAGGAATGACTTGGTCCGCGGCAGGCAAGAAAAAAATGAAACTGTTTGGATCTCCGCCAATGACAATCTAAGTCATGAAGGACCAGGTTACAGTTACACCTTTTCTGTTTCTGTTATGGTGTTTGTGCCAGGCAATCTTTCCCAATGGAAGGACCTGTTACAGGAGACTTTCCTTAGACTTCTCATGCAGCACCTGCATATTGTTCTGGATTCAACAGTGCCCTAAGTCACCTGTGCCAGATCTATTCCAATCCACACTGCTCACACACACGTTGCAAGCTAAATACCCAGCTTATGAAGAGTAAACTAGCCCAGGTCCTACACATACTTGGCAAACAAGGAGTGTGCAGCATCTGCCAGGCTTTCAGCCTCACTCGCAGCTGTCAGGTCCAAGGTCTGATCTCGTGGGCTACCAACCCTAAGCTGAAGACAAATTCATAATGTCCACATAGTCTGGAAATGTCTCTTATCAGTCACTGAATGGCATTTTGACTTCATTGACTACCATAGCATTTTGAGAGAGAGCTGGCATGCAGTTCTCCACGAGTTACAGAAAAGTCCTGAGAGATTGGTACGTGGACTTGCCAACATGTGTAAACAGGCAGGAACCACTGGGAGTGTGCCCGCAAGGAGAGCAGTAATTTGGCAGACATTTTTATACAGGGATTCAAAGAAGAATGCCCAGCATCAGAATCCCATCCTTTTTTTTTTTGTTTGTTTTATTTCTAGTTTCTTTGACCTAGACTGTCATGGCCTTTTCGGGTCCTCACATGACTGCCCATGATTCCAAAAGCAAGCATTGATTGGATACACCATAATTCATTGGTATATTATTGTGGGCTTTAAAAACCGGATTTTTTTCTTAGCCGGCGGATTCACATGTTGGTGGACATGCTGCTCACAATGTCTGTCAAGACCACAGCAGCTTCAGTAAGTTTGTATCTTGCCAATACCAGCTAGTTTCAAACAATATTATGCTTATTGAACAATAGCAGTCTTTTGTCCTCATACAATTCGGTAGTATCCCTTTTGAGTTGCTTGGATTCATCTTGTTTGGTTCAACTGACACACACAAAACTCCTTGAAGGGTAACCTGGGCTAGACCCTTCAATCCAGGCACTAGGAAAACAATTTCAGTGTTCAAATTAGTACAGTTTTTCAGTACATGAATGACTCTTTCTGTTAAGACATGATTACTAGCCGGCGCAAACAAAAGTACGCTGGATTTTATAAGATACGCGCATGGCTGCCGATTTTGGGCAGCCTGTGCGCGCCGAGCCGCGCAGCCTGCCTCCGTTCCCTCCGAGGCCGCTCCGAAATCAGAGCGGCCTCGGAGGGAACTTTCTTTTGCCCTCCCTTCCCCTACCTAACTCACCCCCCCCCCCCGGCCCTATCTAAACCCCCCTTACCTTTGTCCCTAGATTTACGCCTGCTAGAAGCAGACGTAAATCTACGCCTGTGGCGCCGGCCCGGGGGCGTGGTCTGGAGGCCTGGACCACGCCCCCGGTCCCGCCCCCAAAATGCTGCATCATTCGGCCCCGACACACCCCCTTCAAAAAACCCCGGGACTTACGCGGGGCTCTGTGCGCACCGGCGGCCTATGCAAAATCGGCACACCGGTGCGCGAGGGCACTGCTCGAGTAAATCCGGGCGGATTTACACGAGCAGGGCTTTTAAAATCCGCTCGATAATGAAAACATGTACGGGGAGACATACTGTAAGGTGAATAGTTACCTCCAGCCACTGAGTAGAAAAGAAGAATGGGGACCTAAGAGCTATGGTAGTCAATGAAGTCAAATAATAGGAGATGTGAATGGATGGGTCATTCAGAGGAAAGTGGCAGGTGTATGGACAAGAGGGCTCATCCTGCGTCGGCCGGCAGCCCCGCTCCGTCCTCCGGTCCCGAGGGCTGGTCCGGAGGCCTCGACGCCGCGTCGTTTCGGGAACGCCCCCGGATACGCCCCCTCCCTCCCCTTTTCGAAAGCCCCGGGACTTACGCGCGTCCCAGGGCTTTACGCGCGCCGGCCTTTTAAAATCCGCCCCTTAGTCTATCATATGCTAGTAATAGCAGTGGCTATTTTCTAAGTCAGCTTGATTAATAGCAGGTAATAGACTTCTCCTCCAAGAACTTATCCAATCCATTTTTAAACCCAGCGACACTAACTGCACTAACCACATCCTCTGGCAACAAATTCCAGAGTTTGATTGTGCGTTGAGTGAAGAAGAACTTTCTCGATTAGTTTTAAATGTGCCACATGCTAACTTCATGGAGTGCCCCCTAGTCTTTCTATTATCTGAAAGAGTAAATAACCGATTCACATCTACCCGTTCTAGACCTCTCATGATTTTATAGACCTCTATCATATCCCCCCACAGCCGTCTCTTCTCCAAGCTGAAAAGTCCTAACCTCTTTAGTCTTTCCTCATAGGGGAGTTGTTCCGTTCCCCTTATCATTTTGGTCGCCCTTCTCTGTACCTTCTCCAACGCAACTATATCTTTTTTGAGATGTAGCGACCAGAATTATACACAGTATTCAAGGTGCGGTCTCACCATGGAGCATAATGTAATGATCTCACTTGAGGGGGGGGAGGGGGAGTCTGCACCATGAGGCCAGCGTAGGAAAGACTGATGGAGGTTTCCCTGGCCCCACCAGCACAATCAAAGAGTTGCAGCAGAAGAGCTGAGGGGGTCCCCGAGCCCCACCAGCACAAAAGAATGGAATCGGTGGCATAAGAGCTGCTGAAGTTTCCTGGGCCCCACAAATACAGGAACAAGAAAAGCCACAGCAGGCAGAAGGAGGGCTGTTGGAGTTTCCTAGCCCCCACTAGTGCACAAAGATATGAGCTTGAGGCGGGATGGACCTAGGAGGGGGAGGGCCAGAAAAGCTGGAGGAGAGTGAAGGAGTGAGCATAGGGGAGGGCCAGAGTAGATGGAGGAGTAGTGGGATAACAAGGAAGAGAAGGAGAGGGAGTGAGCTGGGAGAGGGGCAGTAAGAGGGGACCTGAGGAAGAGGACTGGGTGAATGAAAGGGGAGGAGGAGCAGCAGGAAAGGGGGAGGGGCTGGAGGAGGGAGCAATGGGTGGGGAATAGAGGGGAAGGGTTGATATCCCAACTTCTTATCCCCCTTATCTCCCATGCACACCCCTATTTTCTCCCATAACCTGTATCCCACACATCCTCCATACAACTGCATGCCCTCCACCCTCTTCTCACATTTGCAATTCCCAGCTACTCCTTCAGTTATTCCCTGACAAACACACACCTGGGGGAGGGGAACACACACACCCATCTTGCTCCCCCCCCCCCCCCAACACGCACATACACACCCAATTTATCTCAAATATTATTCACATCAGCCCCATAACACATACACACACACATCCTCTCACCCCCCCCCCCAACACACACACATACAGGGGGTAGATTGCAAGGGGGAAAGAGTCCATCCACCAACACAAACCCCCTCCCTCATGCTCACCTTTCCACAACACACACACACACACCCCTCCTCACTGTACACACACATACATAGAAGGGGAGGGTAGTGTGGGAGAGTGTGAAAGTGTACATGCACACACACACAAACTTGCACAGGGGAGGAGGGAGTGAGGGTGGGTAGAAAATGGGAGGTGGGTTCTCTCCTCCCCACATACTCACACACTCCACTCCTCTCCCTATATCTTCCCCCTACCCCCACTCCTCCACCCCTAACAGAGCAAGTACAAAACACTGATAATTTACACATCCAGCTAATGGAGTAATGAAATCTGCTTTTTGATGTTGCCCTGCAATTATCACTTTCTCCTTTTTGGGGGGTTCCCTTAACGTCCACGCACACTCGGCCAAGGGGGAAACAAAGGAGAAGTGGAGTGTAGAATTGTATAACACGCGCTCTGCCCTGACTTTCATTAGTCACTTGCCCTACTCAGCCATTCCTTGCTTTTTCCACCTGGGCACGAACATGGAATGTAGAGCTGAGAGCCCACTGGCAGGGTTGGCGAGCAATACTTGAGTTTCACCCTTCCTAAGATTGTCCTCAGGTGATCACAAAATAAGTTTTGGAGAAAACATAGAAACAAACTGAACTTCGTGGCCAACCTAGGAGTTTTATTTCTTCCTGCTATTGTGAAGTAGGACCATGAGGTGCAGGTGTGTGTAAGTGTACATGCACACACAGCCCCACGCACTTAGGGGTACATTTTTAATATGTGCATGAGCTTCCCGGCACGCTTCCTTGTGTGTGCGCAAGGGGGGGGGGGGGACTTTTTACAAACTCCACGCTGTGACGCAATCCTGACTTCCCCCAGTTCCCTCCCAGTCTGCTCCAGTTAAGGATTGGGAGGGAACTTCCTTAACCCCCTGCCTAACCTTTCTTTCCCTTCTCCTCTCCTCTCCACCCCCTAAATCCTAGCTTTTCCTTTTTTTCTTCTTTATTTTGCAACTTACTTCATCTCCCGAGCTGAAGTAAGTTGTGCTTACCGGCCGGCTGCTGGCACATGAGTTTCTGGGACAGCATCAATAGTGCTGTCCCAGCCCGCCCCTTCCAAGAAGCCCGGCCACGCACATAAAGGCCAGATTTTATGCGCGCAGGCAGTTAAAAATCTACCCATTTAATGTATATCTGTAGACGCAAGGATGGCTTTTCCTGTGCTTCTTCTTTAATTACATTGTTCGTTGGGTTCTATGCACTGTCTGTATGCTGTGTATTCATTCACTTAATAGAAGAAACGCAGCAAGATGGAAGCTACTCTAGATATGTGGGAATGCATTAGTTGAAGATATGTATGTACTCGGAGAGAAAAACACTTTTATGAGCTTTTTTTAATCTAAGAAAAATCCAATATGAGAGAATAAATGGTATCTCCATTTTTGAGAAATAATTGAGCATTTCTGTTTTTATCTTCAGTTAATTTCCTGAAAATGTGTGGACAGATTTCAGTAATACTTGTGTGCACTGTAGGTAGTCTTGGGCAGCCTCTTTCTGGTAAGGCAGCAGATCAATGGAAGTTAATAGAGTGACTCCTTCTTCTCTTGTGGATTTCCAGAGATCAATAAAGTGCTGTGTGGAAATGGGAGTTTTCTGGAATGGTTTGGATCCTTTTTAAGAGTGTCTGATGATAATTTCATGATTTCCCAGAAAATGGCAAGAATTCTTTCATTTTTTTTTTTAAAGCAGTTATCTGTTGACATGGAAACTTGGGTTTCTGCTGATTTATTTTGGTGATGGTGCCCTGAACTCTTAGGTCTTCTGAAACTTGTGAAATTCATGTGGTTTGCAAATAGCATGGAGATAGTGCAAGTCCCTCTCTCGTCTTATACCCTTCATAGTTTCTAGGGCGGAGCAGGCCACATAATAATAAATATTCCCTATGAAAGGCTCGTCACCCTGATCCTATGTAGCACACACAGCACTTCGTTGTTTATTCCTGGAAAGGAAATGAAGTCCGAGACACAATTCTTATAACTTACTAGTGAAAGGGCCCATCAAAAATGGCAGGCTCCCACTGAATATGTGCACACAGCATGCATACTGTGAAAGCCTGCTGAAAGGCCAGACTGTCTTTCAAAAGTGTGGAGTACACATGTAGTTGCAGCCACACCCGTGAGAAACCCGTAAAAGCAAAAATTCATGTTAATTGAATTGTGCCTTTAATTACGCTTTCTGAGGGTGAATTCTGGTAGGGCAGCAGGAACTAAAACGAGGACCCGCTAGATTAGATATCATAATTTAGAGAGAGTTCTTGTTTTAGTTCCATCTTGGCCTTCTAGCGCTCCCTCATCTGACTTTTTAGTGACTATCTGAGCTTGCTGTAGTAAATGGGATATAGGTTTTCGTCCTGTATGGTGTTCATCTGCCATTAACATAGAAACGTGACTGCAGAACAAGACCATATGGCCGCCCTAATCTGCCCATCCACACCAATCCCATGCTTTCTTTCTCTTTATTACACTTTAATAAACTTTACAGGCATAAACTTGCAGTAGAAATTGACAAAAAAACCCAAATACATAAAAAAAAGGAGAGAGAGATAATATAATCAATTGCAGTATGAGCACCACAAAATGATATAGAAAAAGACCCGACAAACTGAGAGTCGCAAGAAGGAAAAAAGAAGAAAATCTGTCCCTTGAGGGCAACATAGAACCTGGAGCAAACCGGTACTGACTCTTCACACTAAACCTCATCCAATATTTGGGGTCCTGGAATTTAATAAAGGAACAAAAATGTGCAGGATCAAAAAATACAAACTTTTCAGTAGGAAAGGCAACCAAATGTTTAAAGGAAAACATAGAAAGATAGAAAGAAACCAAGCCTCCAAGTCAGAAACTTTCTGCCGCGTGCTTAAAAATTGCTTCCTACACAACTGTAGAGCCCTGCAAAAGTCAGGAAAAATTGAAGTTTTACACCCCATAAAAGAAATATGCATGGTTTGAAAATATAAACGAAGAATTAAGTCACGATCACGACATGAGGCAAAGGTCTCTAAAAGTGTGGCTTTGTGCGATTCATCCATGACCGTAGAATCCAGGATAGCAGAAATGACCAAACGAGCCACACATTCTACAGTTTCAAGTCTACGATGAGTCGCAGTTTGGTCTTGAACCAAGGGATTTTGAACTTTTATTTTCCCCAACACCTAATTCCAATTACTTGGGCTGTTCAGAATAGACTGAAGACACAAGTCTCTTGCACTTATGTCCATGATAAAAAAAAAAAAAGTATTCACTGTAAATGCGAGGGAAATACCATGCTTTCTTGAATTCAGATACTATCCTTGTCAGTATCTGTTCCCCCATTATGAATGCTGATGTGTATGAACCTTCAGAGCTTTAGCAAAATAATGGTACTGTTAAATAGTATATGTGGCACATTGTTACCCTAATCATGCAGCGAACACTAATTTGCTTGTAATAATGTTAGTTGTGCATCTCAGTGAGCCATTACACTTAGTCAGAGACTAATATTTAGGAGGGGTTGGTGCTTGTCCTACCATTTCCTCCCTTACCTTCCCAAGGCGTTTCCCTGGGTGAGCCTGGCCCCTTTTACTTTTCAAGGGCTGGAAACTGCTTTTTAGATGAGGAATCTATCATGGCACATACTAATCTGAAAACCTGGCTTTTTAAACAAGCATTTTATAAAGATAAAGAAAAGGAGAAAAATAGTTGAGCGATAAGGATAATAGAAGGACTAGGGGGCAATCCATGAAGTTAGCAAGTAGCACATTTAAGACTAATCGGAGAAAATTCTTTTTCACTCAACGCACAATAAAGCTCTGGAATTTGTTGCCAGAGGATGTGGTTAGTGCAGTTAGTGTAGCTGGGTTCAAAAAAGGTTTGGATAAGTTCTTGGAGGAGAAGTCCATTAATGGCTATTAATCAATTTTACTTAGGGAATAGCCACTGCTATTAATTGCATCAGTAGCATGGGATCTTCTTGGTGTTTGGGTAATTGCCAGGTTCTTGTGGCCTGGTTTTGGCCTCTGTTGGAAACAGGATGCTGGGCTTGATTGGACCCTTGGTCTGACCCAGCATGGCAATTTCTTATGTTCTTAAGGATGCACCAAGCTAGACGTTTTTAGTAACCTACATAAGCACATTAATGTTAAAATCAAACTGCCTAATTTGTTCCTAACAATCAGGTTTAACTTACACACCTAGTTTATTATTTTAAATTGTTACCGTACTATGATGGCACATGAGTAATTTGTAATCTATACCACCCATATTTCTCTTTATCGTGCCCTTCTGTAAACCGTTGTGATGGTATTTAACTTAACGACGGTATAGAAAATCTTTTAAATAAATGTCAAAGATCCTTGGATGGGAGGAGAACCACTATGGTGTCCAGCAGGATGGAACGTGACATGGATTTGGATAGCAAGAGTGAAGAGATTTGAGTTAATCACACACACACACTCTCTCTTCCATTCCCAGATGTACAAGGTTTCACACAAACATGTGTGCACACCCACACACTCTTAACTACTGTACTTTTAGATGAAGTTGCATAAGCTCAGATATGGCTTACATACCTTATATCTTGACTTTAGATGTCTTACCCATGTATCTGTTTTTTTTCATTTGTACTTATAGCCTGGATTGGCCACTGTTGGAAACAGGATGCTGGGCTTGATGGACCCGCGGTCTGACCCATGTTCTTATGTAATTGGAAAGCCAGATTAAGTCAACTGCCTTGTTTTCAAATGGGTCTCAGACGCATACAGTGACTAACCCAAGAGAGACTGTGGCAGAGGGGGCTTCAGAACTTGTCCCAAGACCATTTTTTTTCTTGAATCATGGTTTGTGGTGGAGTATATAGATCCACGCATAGAATAGGCAGGAAAAGTTTAAATGTTGCTTTCCTTTAACAGAGGAAGCTTTCTGCAGGGAAGCACTGCCTGAACTGCGGTGTATACAAACCTTAAATACAATATGGTCTCAGCTGGGTTTATTAATTAAGAAGTCTGCTTCTTCCTTTTAATGGGTTCTCTGTGGGAAGAGAGCCAGCATGCTAAACAGGCCGACTGTGCAGTACTCTGTCTGCATAGATCACAGCAGAGCAGTGACACTGATGATGTCCTAATTTTTTTTCTTTTTGAAATCGCTATGAGCTGGTTTGTTCAGCTTGGGACTCTTAAGTGCTTACTGAAGCTTTTTGAAACTCCCTTACTGCTGCATTTTGTTTCTCCCTCGCTCACTTACCTAGCAGTGTGGACTGCCACATAGTTCAATTCTGTGTATAAACTATGCCACTTTTCTTCAACACTCCACATTCTCTTTTAAAAGCAGCGTCCCAGCATGTGTGTAAGTAAGAGGCTCTACTAGCTGAGAACCACGAAGGAAATCCAATCAAATGTCTTTGCTTCACAGTGGGCAAATAATGACTCTGGGCCAATCTGATGGTCTTGTAGATCAGGCTGCGGGCAATGAGCGCTTGATGATAATTTTCAAGCCCGTGCACCTTATGGGGTGAGGAACAAACTTGGCTCTTGAAACTCATAGAAACACAAAGATGTTGGCAGCTAAGGAATGCTTGGTCCACCTAGTATGCCTATTTGTGCCAGCCAGCTCTGCTGTCACAGGTCTTATTCGATCTCCTCTCGCACTCCACCAAGGTCCCTTTTGAGTCTGATCCATTCGTGGTTGAATTCTGCTACAGCTTTGGCTCTTTCTTACCATGTATTCTAGAAATTTGTTCCTGGTCTCCATCACCATCTTGATGAAAAGGTATCTTCTTGCATTCCTTTAGAGCCTCCTTCCCTTGTCCTTGATCTTTTCATTCTCTGAACCTTATTGAAGTCTACCAGATATCTGAATATTCGCAGGGCTTTTTTTTCTGTTGGTTCTTGACAGTACATGCTACTGGCACCTCTTCCCCTCCCCCAGAAAATGACAGGAGGATTAGGGAGCCCTTCCCCCCCTGATCTCTAAAGGCTGCTGCTTCCTGGGAAGGGAGAGACTGGACAGAACAAGAAGCAGAGAAGCTGTTTTTGTGTGTTTGGGTTTTTTGGGTTTTTTTTTTTTTTTTTTTTAAGGTAATGGCCAGGGACAATACAGACTTCCAGAACCTGGTAATTGTACATAACTATTCTGTACTCTAATTTTAATTACTAATGTTAGCACTATTATGGTTTTTTTTCTTCTTTTGTTCACTTTTTGTATTACTTTGACAAAACATGAACACATTTTGTCTTGACAATATCATTTCTTAGAAAAGCGCCAGTGATGCCTCTCTCTGTTTCCCCCACTGGTGCTTTTCCCATGCCATGACTGTGGAAGGAGGAGGCAGCAGAGGGGAAAAGCACTGCTCCTTTTATGCTTCATACTGATAGGAGGAGGGATACCTTGGGGTAGAGGGGAAGGGGAGCAGGCCACTGGATGGTGCCTTGATTTTTTTTTTCCTAACCCTCCACCCCCAAGGATGGCCCTGCATTTGAGTATTTGCACCTTTCTTTCTATGAAAAAAGCTCTGAGTGCTTGTATCCCATTTCTGCTTTACCTTCTTTTGTGGAAAGGTATATTTTCTTTCAGGCTTTCTTATGCAGATCATGCACCATTTTGATGGTCTTTCTTTGAAGACATTGCGTTAGCAATATCTCTAATAGATGTGGCTTCCAGAATTGCACATAGTACTTGAAATGGGGTCTTACCAGAGACCTGTGCAGAGGGAATATTACTTTCCTCTTTGTACTAATAATAGCTGTCTTTATGCATCTAATTGCTTTGTCACACTGATTGGCTATTTTGAGGTCATTAGAGATGACCTCAGAGTAGCCAGTAGTGCAAATACTGTGGTACTAGGTATAAAGAGGAGTATGGGGAAGTTAGATTTCACTGATGTCAACAATGAATCCACCTCATCTCACCTGCAAAAGGGGGATAGTCTCATCTCAAAGTAGCTTCAAGTGGAGTAATCTTTAGATGTAAAATAATTATCCAGAACCTCAGCATTTGTGGAATAACTAAGTCTCCTTCCCTCTGGATTTTCAAATAACTGCCTAGTTACAATAAATTTAAAATGAACAGAGGCATTTGAACAGCTTACAACCAATCAGAATGTGCAATTCGAGTAGCAATGAGATCCAGCATGGGGAATCCATGTATGAACAGTTTAAGACCCCTGTTGTGTATAATCTGTTCTTTGTCTGGAGTTCAGGTAGTTGGACTGGAAGAAATGGGTCATAGGGGAAGGCCTGAATGAAAAGCTATGCTTTTTCTTTTTTTTTCTGAAATCGAGGTAGCATGGTTCCAGGCACAGGGAGTCTCATGCAAGTGTATAGTATGTTTTGTATATGTTGTTTTTTGATTGTATGCAGCCCCTGTCCCGGTCAGCTCTTGGGCACAGGGGTACATGGGGAGGGCCATAGAAGGTGCAAGGCCCATGGCCTCTCAGATTTCCAGCCTGGCATGAGGGGGAGTTCAGCCTTTTCAAGGCCCTTTGGGTTTAGTTCATACACGGGCTCTTCTGCATACACAAACTATGCTTCACACCAGTAGGTGGTGCACAAAAATAAAGGAATTGGTGGCTGGAACGCAAGTCCAAAATATTACACTACTTGATAGTGCACTACAGCATCACAAAGTCGAAAAGTATGTAAACACAAATGTCACTCTTTTCTCATACTCCTTCCCACAAAAGTAAACTTAGGGGCAGGCACCCTACCAGTACCTTTGTGGTGATGGAACTTCTTTACAATGCTTCATTTTCTTTCTCTCTGGAGTCTCTGGCTGAGTTTTGTTGAATCAGCCTTTTACACTGTGGATTTTCCCAGACAGGCTGCTGCTTGTCTAACACTTTCTGGTACACTCATTCACACGTCTGACAGATTTCCTTTTTCCTTTTGGTCTCCACAAATTCTGCTTCTCACTAGTAACCCTTCTTCCTTATAAATTCAGGATTCCCAGGATATTCCACTCCTGTAGTCCTTCCTGTCAGATGAGGCATGGCTAACATCTCCTTAGGTCCCAGCCACCTCCTTTGAACAGGATTACTTCTTTCCTTAATCCTCCCCGTGGAGGGATAAGCTCACTGGTACTGTTCTGTGGTGCGGGGCCCCAACACAACTCAAGACCTCTCCTGCTCTCTTGCATCACACGGGTGCAGGGAGTGGTATGCCTCCTTATACTGACACTACACTGGCATCACATAAGGGCAAGGTCTGGTGAGGCCTCTGGGCATTCAGTCAGACCAGCTGCAACCACAAAATGTATGTTAGGAGCCAAACTAATTATAAGGGGCAGTAAAATACACCTATAAATCTGTGTTTTGATTTATGGTTTCACAAATTACCTCCATAAGAGACTTCTGAAGAAATTTAGTCATGGGATAGGAGGCATTGTGGATTAGAGATGTGAATCAGAACCGGTATCTGTTCGGATTCCGGTTCCGATTCACATCGTGAACTTTTTATCTTGCAGTCCGGGGTTTGTTTTTTTTTATCGGCTGCACCCGAGCCAATAACCAAAAAATACAGCCGACTCTTTAAAATGAGTTTGTTAGTACCCCCACCTCCCCAAATTTTTAAATACCTGGTGGTCCAGCGAGGGTCCCGGGAGCATTCTCCTGCGCTTGGGCCATCAACTGCCAGTAAACAAAATGGCGCCGATGGCCCTTTGCCCTTAGCATGTGACAGGGTATTCGTGCCATTGGCCGGTCCCTGTCACATGGTAGGAGCAATAGACGGCCGGCGCCATCTTTAAAAATGGCACGGGCCATCCAGTGCACCTACCATGTGACAGGGGCTGACCAATGGCACCGATAGCCCCTGTCACATGGTAAGAGCAAAGGGCCATTGGCGCCATTTTGATTAGTGGCAGCCGACAGCTCGAGCGCAGGAGAATGCTCCCGGGACCCCCGCTGGACCACCAGGTATTTAAAAATTTTGGGGGGGGGGGGCCGGAGGGTGGGGGGATACTATCAAACTCATTTTAAAGGGTCAGGTTGTGTTTTTAGGTTGTGTCCTTTCTGCCCGCCCCCCCCCCCCCCCCCCATAACAATAGGAAACCCTACGATTAATTTAGTGGGTTTTCTTATCGCTATCGGGGACCCCCCGATATCTGACGATATTTTCAATCGTCAGATAAACGATTCACATCCCTATTGTGGATTCAAACTGGTTAAATGAGAGAAAACAGTAGGGCTGAATGGTGGAGTGCTCCAGGGATCTGTACTGGGACCACTGCTTTTCAACATATTTATAAATTACCTGGAAATGGGAACAACAAATGAGGTGATCAAATTTGCAGATGACAGAAAATGATTCAAAGTTGTTATCACAAGAGGATTGTAAAAAAAAAAAAATTGTAAGAGGATGTTGGGAGACTGGGCATCTAAATGGCAGATGAAATTTCATATGGACAAATTCAAAGTGATGCATGTAGGGAAGAGCAACCCATAATGCAAAATTCAACATTAGGAGTCTCCATCACAGAAAAGGATCTAGGCATCGTTATTGAGCAGAGGATTTCAATACATTATCAATGTTCAGTGGCAGCCAAGAAAGCAAATAGAATGCTAGGAATTTTTAAGAAACGAATGGAGAATAAAACGGAGAATATCATCATGCCTCTATATCTCACCTTGAGTATTGTGTACAGTTTGTTACTGCATCCCAAAAAAGATATAGTGGAATTGGAAAAGTTCCAGAGAAGGTCAACTTAAATGATGAAGGGGACTGAACAATTCCCTTGGAGGAGCTGAGGCAGACAGAGGTATATAGATGAGACTTTCAGGGATGTAGTTCCCAAGTCCCTACTCCAGTCTGGCAGCCCTGATTTTGCCTTGGATCAGGAAGTTCTCCTGATCTGAGAGCATCACCCTGGTGTAGCATGAAGTGATCCTCTAGCAAGGACCAAATATCCAAGTGATGCATTGTCCTCTCACACAGACGACGAATCTCCCAGGGCTACTGCTCAAGGGTTAGGTTGGCTGTCATAGCTGGTGATTTGATTATTAGAATTTGTAGTTAGATGGGTGGCTGGCAGACATGAAGACTGAGTGGTAACTTGCCTTCCTGGTGCGAACGTGGTGGACTTCACATATCACCTAGATAGGATTTTAGACAGTGCTAGGGAGGAACTGGCTGTCGTGGTACATGTGGGCATCAGTGACACAGGAAAATGTGGGACGGAGGTTCTGGAAGTAAATTTAGGCTTTTAGGTAGAAAGTTGAAATTCAGAGCCTCCAGCTCTGTGCCTTCCAGCTTTCTGTGAAATGCTCCTTGTTCCTCGTGCAGGTCCCCAGAAGTAGGCAGAGCTCCGGAGTTTCAATGCATGAAAGCGGAGGTACAGGGAAGAGGGATTCTTTTTTTCCTAAGGAACTGGGCCCTCTTTTTTTGGGGGAAGATGGGAGTCTTTCCTCCCCTCCCCCCCCCCCCCCCCCCAAAAGGATGAGCTTTACCTTAACCAGGGTGGAACCAGCTATAATGAAGATGACAGACAATCATACCAAAAGTTTTGAGTTTTCTTACAGATCTATCAACTGTTGACTTGATGGTGACTTGAATTGTAAGTATGCACTTTGCTTTCATAGAATGCCTGCTTTCCGGTAAGGCAAGAGCGTTTTTGCATTTAAAATTATTGGAGCAACTTTAGTTTCACTTTGGTTTATTCAGCGGGTGTATTAGAGCTAGTCTTCCATCTAGCTGTCGCTGAACCTGATCATTTTTACATTCTCTCGTCCCTTATTTTTTACTGCTTGGTGCACTGTGATTCTTATGCAATTGTGAGTTTTAAATAGGAGAGGAGCTAATGATCTTTAGTTTGAACATTGCCCTCCCTGTTTCAGTGCATACCTCCAAATCCAACCGGACTCTCTGAAAATTGGTCATGGGGCTTATGGTGCTGTAGGTAAAGGTTTAAGGGATGATTAAAACCTTTAACACTATTTATTTTATTTATTTATTTGTTTTTATATACCGGGGTTCCTGTATAAAATACATATCACCTCGGTTTACAAGGAAATAAAACTAACGCCTCGCAGGGCGATTTACATTGAAACGAGAAAAACACTATAAGTAACTATAGTAACTATAAGTGTTTAGCATGTCCAATTTGTTTAGCATGTTAGCATGTCCAATTTGTTTTGATAATGCTGCTGAGAAAACTATGTACAAACCTATGTACAGGGGAAGGTGGTTCAAAGTCTATCCTTTGATAAGAATCATTTTAACTACAGCAGTGTTTCCCCTTGGATGATGGAAGTAGATATTTTTGCATGCAAAGCCCTGGGGCTGCACAGGGATTTTAATTTTATTTTTTTCCCTGCTTGCTCTTGCAGTCGTGCTTCAGAGACATCTTTCTAACAGCTGCTACGTTTCTCCCATTTCTGCCTTCCTAACCTGACAAATGGTGAACTGTGTCTATCGGCAGGTGAGCTGCTGTGCAGAAAGATGGGATTACGGCTGATAGGGGGGCTTCAAGCTGCCTGGGGCCTTCAATGGCATGAAAAGAACGTTTCCATATCTCGTAAGACACACATGTTGCAAGCATATGCACAAATCCAGTCCTGCATGCAGTCACAAAGACATGCAGAGATTTACTTTACAGCTAGTGTCTATGGGGCAGTTGTCTCAGACTGTCACCGTTCTGGCAGGGATCCTGTGCTGCTGTTGCTGTCTTTTTTTTTTTTTTTGGTTTATAATTGTAACCCCTGGGTGGGAAATCTAGCTAGCTGACCCGAGGGCTCATCCCTCAGTTCAGGAATTAAGGGACCTGATAGTCCATGGCCCCCAGGGTTGGGGGGTGGGGTAGAGATGAACCCTTAACTTTTTATTGCTGAACCCTTAACTGCCCTTTCTGTCCTTTTGTAAACAGCACTGATCATCTTGCTGAATTAGACAGCAGAAATAATCACTCTGGGAACTGTGTGGGTGCCAACTCAGTTTTACCTCTAAGATGTAAAATAACGGACTGCTTCTTTTCAGCTCTTGATGAATATTGTCCACTGTTTTATTTTTACAAGTTGAAATTTGAATATATTTGTGACCTTACTCTTTCAGCAAAAGTCTTCGGAATAATTAAGCCAATTTCTCGAATAATGTGCTCCTTGCGTCTCAATTTTGTAAATTTAATCTCCAGATTCTCCCCACTGGTAATGGTTAGAATTTTGATCCCAGATAATTACAATTCTCATACCTCTCCTGTAGTCTCCACTGTTCTCGAGTCCTGGTTGTAGCAGTACTAGGTTGGCGCTGGATCACATCTCCTCCCCAAGCGACTCACCTGGGCCAGCAGTAACCCTCTTGAGCCAATACGTCAGCACTCTTCCCTCCGGTAATGGTTTTGAATCCATTCCTCCTTGATGACACAACTCCTCCTTGGGTCCTTTCTAGGTGAAAGACACCTCTTTGTCTGAATAAACGGAGTCCCTGGGCCCTAGGGTACACGGCAACATAAAAGAATTATGCTCAAAAGGGCAACAAAAGAGACAGGAAGAGTGGAAATAACGTCCTCCTCTGCCAACCAAACAGTTACCAAAACATGGGCAAAAATACAGGGATAAGGCATGCTGACCAGGGTTGCCAAGTGTCTGGTTTTGGACCGGACAGCCAGGTTTTCAGGCTTTCTGTACAGTGTCCAGTCAGAAGTAGCAACCGGACACTAAATGCCTGGTTTTTTTTTTTCAGGTGGATCCTCCTTTTTCCCGACCTGCCTTTCTCTTCCTCTATCGGAGGAGCGCTGTGCTGTATCCCTGCCTCCTTTCCCATGCTGTGATTGGCCAGCACATAGGGAGAGGAGGTGGTGCACAGCACAGCCCTCTGCTCCCAGTGGCTCTGCAGATACATAGATGCACCGTTTAGGCAGCTCACTGGCAGGATCTAAAATGTATTCAAATGCGGGGGGTACCATCCCCCCACCCCACCCTGGTCAAGTGTCCAGTCCTGGTCTATGGAAAAGTTGGCAACCCTAATGCTGACTCCTTTTCATGTCCCAGGTCTGTATTCAGAGAAACCCCAGAGTCCTGAGCCAGGAAAAAGAGAAACTCTGTACAGCATGGGTCATTCTGCCCTTTGGAAGGTTAACTCAGGAAAGCCAACTCAAAATCCATGCGCTGAGGTGGTGGCAGGGGGTTGATAAAGGCTACGAACACATCATCTGCTTCTCCCACTTGGGGGAGCCCAAACGCTTCCTCTAGTCACTAATCTCTCCGACCCTTCCTTCTGGTAAGGAAACCTAGGGTTCCTTGAGTAAATAAAACTGCCAGTTAGAGGGGAGGGGAAAGAGCTGTTGCGCAGATCTCAAACACGATTCTGTAAAGTCTGTCCTCTTTCTGGTGCTCCCACCCTCCAGCTAAAGCAGGGAGCAGGCTCTGGGCCGCTGACTTGGTCACTGAGCCATCTGCCTTGCCACACCAGCACGTTTCCATCCCGGCTGAGTGCTGGAGGAAACGTCATTTCAGAGTCGAGCAATTTAACTCCCCACAAAGGCATCCAGTGGATTCAAAATGCCAAGAGAGAGAGAGCGAAGATCTAGTCAGCACCACATAAAGGGGTAAATTCCCAGAAGCTGAGTCGGGACCCACACACTTAGGCTGGTCTACGTGCACAAGTCCATAACCTACATAAATGTTGTTGTCCACATTACATCCCTCTCCCTCCAGAATGCAGTTTTATTTTAATGAATTTACACTAATAACTTGAATTTTCAAACAGTACACACGACCGGTATGAAATGGGTAAAGTGCCATCTGTACATTTAACCACATAACAACCTGGTATCAAATACAATTTCTGCATGTACCTTAAGCTTGAAAATCTGAGTTTTCGGGTGCATGGTTTAAAGCGTGCGTGGAATTTTGAGCTATGCATATGGCTGAAATTTTACCTCAGAGAGCCTCTTTAAAGCGCTCTGTGGTAAACCTGCGCTGAGAGAGAATTTCGAAAATATCTTGATAGTAATATTTTCAGTTGATGCAGGCAGTGGGGAGCTGAAAGCATCAGAAGTGACAAAATCCTAAATCGTCCCTGGGTTTGATTTAGTTTTCTTTACATTTCTCTCTCTTGGTGTATAGTTGGTAGGTTAGAATTTTTGCTTTTTTTGGCTGGAGCTGGTAGTGGTCTTTTTTGAGATCAGGATGCTAACTGAATCTTGATATGCTGCTGTTGGGTTAGCAATGGGCTTAAAAAAAACAAAACAAAAAAACCCCTGGTTATCTGACTGATCGGGGTGGTGGCATTGAAATTATTTTGTCTGTTTTGATATGATTGTAATGTTTGTAATGCTTTTGTTTTTCTGTGTTAAATTGTGCACCATTTTGGACAATATCAACTGCAGAGGCATTCTAGGAATTTTGTAAATAACTAAAATGAGAAATTTTTGCTCCTTGGATCCTCTAGTTCCTTTTACTTTTTGCTTTAACCTCAGTATGACAGTTCTAGATTTTAACTAGTTATATTAATATGAATTATTGACTTTTAATAATTATATGTATGTTGGTCTTTCATTTTATTATTTACCTTGTTATAGATAGAATTTTGTAGTTGTGATTCTTTATTACATTTTATTTTATATTGTTTGTATTTGTTTAATCTGTTTAATTATTCAGTGCATTTTATTTATTCTGTTTTAATATGATTAATTGTATTGTATGTTATGTACTTCATGTCAAACTCATTTTGGAGACGCAGAATAAACATCTAAGTAATAGAAATAAAATCAAATTCAGAATCTTTTTGTATGCTGAATTGCTGATGGCATTCTCAAATTTTACCAACCTGGCTCACACGGTTGGGATGTTAATGTTCCCTAATTAATCAGTTTTCAGAAATATCTCGATACAAATGGAATTGGGCTAAATGCAAAGTTCTTTCACCGTCCCTACTAGCCAAGTTCTATTCTAAATCACTGGTAGTTTTAAGATGATGGAATATCTGTTTTGTTCTACTAAATTCAGGACTGGAAAATGTGTCTACTGATTTTTCTCCTATATTAGACAAAATCCATCAGAACTTTAATATCTGGAAGAAGCTGCAAACCTTACTATGGGGGAAGGCTTAGATAATTGAAATGGCAGTGTTACTGCAGCCCAGTTACCTACTTGAACTGATTCCTGTACCAAGCAAGTTTAAAATAATTTTGTGGGGTGGATCCAGCCCAGACTACGCCCGAGTAGACTCCAAGCACCCAGAAATAGTGGGCCTCAATCCACCAAATATTGAATTGTATAACCTGGTACATTTCTTAATTGCCCTAAGAAATGCATGATAAAAGAAAATGTAGTAAGGGAGACACATAGAAAGGATTTTCCTTCTAAAAAATGAATATGCAATCGACCATTAACAAAGAAACTTGAATTAAGATGCACAAAATGAAGGGGCTTGACCCCCCCCAAAAAAAAAAAAAAGACTACTACTCTGCTTTGGAGTAATCCACACTAAAAGATAATTGATGAAGTTAGAATTTGGAAGGAATATTCTAGCTGGGCCATCTAACTCTTTCTCTGTGCTGCGACCACATTATGATTTTCAAAATATCCAATAGTTAGGGCCTCTGATTTTAGATGTTTATAAATTGTAAATGTAGGTGTTTATTTTTCATCTAATTAGGAGTTCTCTGTGGGTGCCAAAATTTGGTGTTTGTTTGTTTTTTGCAACGTGGGTACTATTCTTGGTACTCTTTCCGGTTGAGTCAAATACATATGTTTGTGCAGCTAGGGAGTCAATGTGGAAAAGGAACAAAAACAAAGTAGAGGATCCTGGGTAGGAAAAGGAAGGGTGAGAGGGTACTAGGGGAAGTGGTAATTTTCTGACACTTATATAATAAACACCCTGTTTTATTGTTTTTACATTGGGGGTATTTTATTGGGGTTCATTGGCTAAAACTTAAAATCAGTAGCCATACCAATTCTGCCAACTAATGAATATTCTACTAATTGGAAGAGCTCAATTAGATAAATTCTCATTTTCTCCAAGGCCGATACTGTAAAGTGCTTTCAGCTGAGCGCACTGCTTAACCTGCTGTTAGACGTGCGTTTTCGACACACGTCTGCTACCCCTATACAGTAAGGGATTTAGCGCGTCAAATGCGTGTCCAACACCCCCCCAAACTAATAGCACTCATCACATGCAAATGGCATGATGATGAGGCATTCACCCAGTATACGAACAAAAATGTGCCCGATCCGCACATTTTACACTGAGAAACTAACGCCTGCCCAAGGGCAGGTGCTAATTTCTGAGCAGCCCAAAAAAGTGTACAGAAAACAGAAAATACTGCTTTTCTGTACATACTCCGACTTAATATCATAACGATATTAAATCGGAGGAAACAAAAGTTGTAAAAAAAAAAAAAAATTTTTTTTTTTGATGTGCCGGCAGGTCAGTCAGGAAAACTGATGCTCAATTGTAGGAACATCCATTTTCTTAACGTGTGGCTGTGCACCTGTAAGGAAAACTGATAAAAAATTGAGTGTCTACTTTCCTACCCCGCTGAAAGCCACCTCTCCTGGGCCAAGGAAGTGCTAGGGGCTCATAATCGTCCCTAGCGCTTCCTTTTAGCACGACACCCCCCCCCCCCCCCCCCCCTCATTTGCATTGTGTAATCTGTGCCCAGGAAAAGGGGCTGTGCCAAAACGGATGCAGTTTTTATTTTTTTTTTAGTGCGTCCCTACTGTTTCAGCCTGTCAGTTTCTAAAGAAAGTGAAGACTGAAAAGTGGTTGCTTTGTTTTTTGCAGGATACTTCTAGATGTTATCCAATTAACACTTGTGCAAATAGAATTGAAAGAGCAATAGGAAAAATAATTCAGCTTGAGTATAACAGATGATCAATGGAGAATAAGGATCTGCAATGCTGAACTGGGAGGGCGGTGGTTTTGTATTCATTATTGAATCTGTGGATGTGTTTTCAAACTGATTGTATATTGTTAATGATTTGTGTTTGATTAGAGTTGTACATTACTTTGGGTCTCTTTGATTCATAAATATAAAAAATAAGGGAGAGCTTTTGGAAGACCTTTACCACTGGCCCTGCATTCTGCACTTGTACATGATGTTAGTAGGGATGTGAATCGTGTCCTCGATCGTCTTAACGATCGATTTCGGCTGGGAGGGGGAGGGAATCGTATTGTTGCCGTTTGGGGGGGTAAAATATCGTGAAAAATCGTGAAAAATCGAAAAAACGTAAAATCGCAAAACCGGCACATTAAAACCCCCTAAAACCCACCCCGACCCTTTAAATTAAATCCCCCACCCTCCCGAACCCCCCCCCCCAAATGACTTAAATAACCTGCGGGTCCAGCGGCGGTCCGGAACGGCAGCGGTCCGGAACGGGCTCCTGCTACTGAATCTTGTTGTCTTCAGCCGGCGCCATTTTCCAAAATGGCGCCGAAAAATGGCGGCGGCCATAGACGAACACGATTGGACGGCAGGAGGTCCTTCAGGACCCCCGCTGGACTTTTGGCAAGTCTTGTGGGGGTCAGGAGGCCCCCCCCAAGCTGGCCAAAAGTTCCTGGAGGTCCAGCGGGGGTCAGGGAGCGATTTCCCGCCGCGAATCGTTTTCGTACGGAAAATGGCGCCGGCAGGAGATCGAAATCCCCCACCCGGGAGGGTGGGGGATTTAATTTAAAGGGTCGGGGGTGGGTTTTAGGGGGTTTTAGTGTGCCGGCTCACGATTCTAACGATTTATAACGATAAATCGTTAGAATCTCTATTGTATTGTGTTCCATAACGGATTAAGACGATATTAAAATTATCGGACGATAATTTTAATCGTCCTAAAACGATTCACATCCCTAGATGTTAGCACCTTTCCAACCCCCAACCCCCATCACTCAATGAGCTGCGGCTAGAAAAAGCCACTGCTGGTGCACCTAAGGGGCATGCCCTTAGGTTTGGATTTTGTGAGTTGTCTCTCCAGTCACTTTTATAGGCAGCCAAGTCTGCCATAAGTTTAAAAAAAAAAAAAGGAAAGGTAAGATCAGGTCTTTCCCCTCTATTGCTGCTGCTGCTGCTGCTGCTGCCTCCTCTCTTCCCCAGTTGACTTTGGAGACGTTCAACTTTAGAAGCCAAGGTTTAGGACAGATTGAGCATTATCTTCTGATCTTCAGGGTTCTTCTGTCTCTTAGTCCCAAAGGTCCAGTTTCACCACAGACTCCAAAATGTACCTCAGTCGGGTCAAGGGGTTGGTCAAGTGAGTGCCAATTATTAAAGATCAGACTAAAGATATTAGTGAGTTAAAACCACAATATATAAACAATTTTGAGACTGTTTCTTTAGTTAAAGATAATTTGGGATTGCATGGGAGGTTGGAGATTCTTGGCAACCAAGCAAAAAGGTGTAACTTAAGATTTCTTAATTTCCCGAGGTATCCTATGGTTTCTCCTTTGGAAACGCTTGGGAGATTTTATTCTGATTTCCTTAGCTTCTAGAGAAACAATTCCTAAGGTTGCCAGGGTTTACATTAGACCTAATGACGGTGTGGGTGTTAATGATGCTTCTTTCAGTCTTACTGATTTTTGGAAAATTCAGTCTAAGAAATGTACTACTTTGTGAGAATGCTCAAGAAGCTGATAAGCAATGGATCCTATGTCTTTTCTTAATTTTAGAGAATAGCAGTTCTTCAGGCCTAAGTTATCTGTATTTCCTGACTTGGTTAGGGATACACAAGTCCAAAAGAGAACCTTTTTTGGAGAAGAAACAAAGGGTTGTTGATCCTTGGGGCCACGTTTCTATTAAAGCACCTATATAAATGCTTGGCCAAATTACAAGATTCTAAATATATTTTTTGACCCTATTCAATTCGAAAATTTCATACAGAATAAGTCTAATCCAAGTAGTCTGTGATACAGCATTCTGGATATGATAAAGGACTTTTTTTTTTTTTCCTCTAATTTGGGTTTTGGTGTTTTGTTTTTTTTTATATATATATCTCATAAAGTGGTCTGACTAACTAAAGCCTGTATGTTTATTTTTTGTATTGTTAATTACTTATACTTTATATAAACCTACATGTAATTCCTCTATGAAGCATTCTTCTAGAATTATGTAAGTTAAAAAGTAAATTATAAAAAAAAAATGTATTTAAAAATGTTTCTTATACTGCCTTCTTGGTCAACATATCATTCAAAGTGGTGTATAACCAGTAATAAACACAAATACAATGTTTTGTTTTAAAAAAAAAAAAAATTACCTCTCCAAACAAAGGCAAACTACCCCTCTAAAATCTTAACAGAAGCAGCAAGTTCTCCCAAACTTCACATTTAGCTTACATCTGGAAAAAGCCAAGCCTTCATCTTTTTCTGAAATGTAAGATACCTCAGTTCCACAGGAAGCCTGTTCCATGGTGTTGGCACCTTCATGGAAAAAGCCCTTATTCTGACGTAAGCATTTCTCACCAACCTAAGAGATGGCTCTTTACGTGGTTCTCCTGACTAGATCTCAAACTCTGTTAGGGGCAATACCATTCCAATTTATCAAACGGAGCACGTCATTTCCTCTTGTAGAGTGGCCATGAGTTGGGATGTTTGCCTTGTGTGTCCCAGTGGAAATGAGGCGCGCGCACACACTGAGAGAAAGTGAAAAGACGACATGTAAGCTTTTATTCCTACACAAGTAATAGCAGAAATATAACTCACAACAAACACTTCCCCAAAAATTATAGGCCATGATATCATCAATATAGCAACAAAATGTTCAGATTATATCTTAGTCTAGGAAATAACTGAATATTTAAAAGCTATACCATATGAAAAAGCATATATACAAGACCATTTAAGAGGATGGTCTAAAAGAATATTTACAGTAGCACTTGACTGTCTCCCCTCTTGCATCCTCAACAATGTCTTATCAAGAAAGGTCTCTATAGGGGAGCTGGCAATGTGGTCTTTGTGGGCAGGTATCTGGGTCAGTTGCCTACTCAGTGCAAAGAGCTACTGCCAAACTTCCCTCTTATGTACCTTAAATTATAAAACTAATACTGGGCTGCTGTCCAATTATGGGATGACTGCCAAGTCTGGGCTAACAGTCTAGGGCTCTCTGATTGCACAGACACAGTTTTATTCTCTCTGTTCTCTACTATCACAATATGGGAGGGTCCATAACATGTATGCCTCATCTATTGCTGAAACAGAAAGAGATTTATTTATTTATTTTGGATTCTATGTCCTCATTCCTGAGCTGACTGAATTTACTGTAGTTAGTTCCTCTTTTGGGGTGATGCAATATCTTCTTAATGTCTCTTCTAAATGTAAGAGAATATTTTATTCTTGTTAAATACTTAAAAGCATTTAAAGTATAATTTCAAAATTGTTTCTGACTTTTGACTGAAATATAAGACAGTATATTTTAAGCTGCAGAAAGTCTCTATCTGGCCTATATGGGCATGCATTCAACTATAAATGGGCAGTTCATCTTCTGGGACCTCAGTTCTGGGCATATGACCAGGGATGGTCTACTTCCCTAAACTAGATGGTCTATTTTCCTTATCTACAGAAACAGATGGATTCCAGTGAGACTTGTTTCCTAGTCATCACAAGACTGTCTGGTTCTAATGCCTATGACAGTAACTTTGAAACAACTGCGCGGGCGCACATATATGTGCACGCATGTTATAAAATAGCCTAGATGTGGGTACATCTGCGCACAAATTTAAATGGCCATACGCAAATGCCACATCTGCCGCATAAGTGCGGGAATTGTATAAGGGACGCGTGCCGACGGCACAGCTAATTTTCCCAGTTTGTTCCCAGACCGCCCAGTTTAGGGATAGGACTTCCAAACCCTCTTAATTTATTAGCCTCCCTTTCCCTCTGTTAGCCCCAACCTTTAAAACCTGCCGAATAGCCTACATCCATACACGCCATCCATAGCAGAAGGAAATTTACACAGCAGGGGACCCCGGCGTGCGCAAGAATACAGAAGTATTTAAGAGCACATATTTTGGCCTGGCCCCAACACACCAATACCCCACCCAGACCATTCCTATGCTCTGCCCTTTTTTTTTTTTTTTTTTTTTAGAAGCTTTTCATTTGTGCGCGCAGTGGCAGATACACGCGTCCATGGGCGGCTTATAAAATTCACTCGATGCACACCAGCCCAACTCTGGTTTTTGGCACACGTAGGGCTTTTGAAATCTACCTGTGTGTGTCTGTTCTTAGATCTGAGATGGTAGCAGAAATATCTTTTCCGTCAGGGGAAAATTGCCCCTCTAATCATCCTAATATCACAAATGCAGTTTCATATAATAATCCTATATGACTCCTAAATAAAACAATTAGCAATAACATTTCATTGTATATAAGCAAGCAGTGTGGATCCACAGTGATCCATGTTACATAGGGGCAGCCTAACTGTCCGTATCCTATTTTCCTAATTCCTAGCTCCAGTATGCCTCACGATACCTGAAATGTAAGAGCTAAGATTTTAAATTAATCTCGAGCCACAATCAGAATCCAGTGTAAAGTACTGAGTATCACCATGACAGACATATATCTAGAGCATCCCAACACCATCCCAGTTGCTACATTTTGGATTACTTGTAGCCTGTGTGTTAGCCTCTGAGGAAGGCCCACACACAGGCCATTACAGTAATCCAACTGAGATATTAGCAAATCATTATTTTGAAGGACTTGAAATCGAAAAATGGATCTGGAAAAGAATACGACGAGTGAGGTTATCAAATTTGCAGATGATACAAAATTTTTCAGAGTAGTTAAATCACAGGTGGATTGTGATAAATTGCAGGAGGACCTTGCAAGACTGGAAGATTGGGCATCCAAATGGCAGATGAAATTTAATGTGGAAAGTGTAAGGTGTTGCATATAGGGAAAAATAACCCATGCAGAAGTTACATGATGTTAGGTTCCATATTAGGAACTACCACCCAGGAAACAGATCTAGGCATCATAGTAGATAATACAATGTCAAAAAAGCAACAGAATGTTAGGAATTATTAGGAAGGGAATAGTGAATAAAACAGAAAATGTCATTTCATAATGCCTCTGTATCACTCCATGGTGAGTCCACACATTAAATACTGTGTACAGTTCTGGTCACCGCATCTCAAAAACGATATAGTTGTGATGGAGAAGGTACAGAGAAGGGCGACCAAAATGATAAAGGGGATAGAACAGCTCCCCTAGAAGGACGCCAAGAACCGCCCCCAGCTGACGTCAGAGACAGTGCAGAGTGAGTCTTTTAAATCAGCCCTCACTCCAGGCGCTGCACGCCAGGCATTGCGCGCCAAAGGGGCAGACCCCTTTGCATGCCCCTTCATGCTGCCTCTTCCGCACTGCCATCACCCTCCACAGCCGGACAATAGACAACTACAATCCATCCTCGACCACCTATCAACTGAAACATTCCACACTCGCTCTCACCAGTGAGTACCTCAATCACACCCAAATGAAAAGCAAAGTTAAGTTACATCCCCAAACATGGATCCGATTTGCAACATCCCAATCCTCCCCCACGGCAAGAACAATACCAGAAAAGGAAAAGCAAAACACAACCCTATCAGACCTCGTTCCCTGACCACCATCCTAACACTGACCTTAATTAATACACAATCAATCACAAAAAAGATACCATTGATACACGATTTCTCCTCTGTATCACCGAATCATGGCTCAAAAGCTACGACACAGTCCTCATCGATCAACTACCCAAAAAAATCTACAACACATTCTCCCTTCCCAGACCCCCAAAAAAAGGAGGCTCTCTACTATTCAGAGCATCAAAGAAACTCAAATTCAAAATCCGCCCCATCAGCGTTCCTCTCTACTTCAAAATAGGTCTTTTCAAATCAAAGAACTTTCAAATCCTTCTCATCTATGCACCACCAGGACTCCTTAAACACAACCTATTCCCGCTAATAGAAACTATCGCCAATAATATCAACAAGGACACCCCTGCAATAATACTGGGCGACTTCAACATACACATGGACAGAACTCCACCTACAGCTACCTGTCAACTCCTCATTGACTCCATGACTACAATCGGCTTCAAACAAATAAAAACCCCCACCCACAAACCGGGACACACACTTGACCTAATCTTCACCAATAAAAAAATCCCAAACACTTCACTGACAACAACCGCAATTCCCTGGTCAGACCACAAACTAATACAAACCAAGGTACATCTTCAAAACCCCATCCTGGAACCAAATAAACCCAACAAATTCATCGAATTCAATAAACCATGCACCAGCGAAGACCTAATTGAAATACTTCCAGGCTCCCTGAAAGCCCTAAACATAACTCACACAAATTGCACCATACATTCATGGCTCAATATCAACACAGAAGTCGCCAAGATCAAATGCCCACTCATCAAAAAAGAACTTAAACCATCATCCAAACAAAAAGCATCATGGTATACCCCCGAACTAAAGAAGATCAAACACCTATTGAGACAAGCCGAAAAGAAACTGAGACGTAACCCCACTCCCAACTGAAAGACCGATTCAGGACCATACTTAATATATACAAGACCGACGTTGAGAGAGTCAAACGTGACTTCTATGCTGTGAAAATACACAATTACCAATTTAATCCCAGTACCCTATTTGCATATGTCAGTAACCTCACCCAACCAATTCAAAACTCACCCAGAACTGCAATCAGACAAACACCTGCGATGAACTAGCCCAATTCTTCAACAACAAAATATTAAATATAATCGCAAAGAACCCCAGCTTAAACGATGAATTCACAACAGAATTAAGCTCAATGACAAATGGACACACTTTGAAAACGTTGCGTCAACTGAAATTGAGGCAATCATACAAAACATCAATCCTGCTGCACATCCCATCGACCCAATTCCTATCAAATTCCTTAAGCAACTACCTCACCACATAGGTTGACTATGTTTGCTATTGGTTTGGCTATCACTCAATCAAGGCATTTTCCCAGATAATCTAAAATGCACCATCAAGCCAATCCTCAAAAAGCCACATCTTGATGAATCCAATCCAACAAATTTCAGGCCAATCTCTAATCTTCCCTTCATAGCCAAGATCCTTGAAAAAATTGTGAATCTCCAACTCACTGGACACCCACAATATATTATTTCCAGCCCAACACGGATTCAGAACAACCCTCAGCACCGAAACCCTGCTTCTCTCCCTCTCAGACACAATCTTCCGTGGCCTGGACTGCGATGACTCTTATTTACTCATCCTCCTTGACATCTCCGTGGCATTTGATACAGTCAATCACAAAACCCTACTACACAGACTAAGAGAAATCAGTCTACACGGCACAACGCTTAGCTGGTTCAACTCCTAACTATCCAACAGGTCCTACAAAGTCAGGTTCAATGACACCGAATCTGAGCAGATCCCCCTTCCCCATGGTGTTCCGCAAGGATCCTCCCTCTCATCCACACTGTTCAACATTTACATGACCCCCCTATGCAAACTCCTAAACGAAATAAGACTGTTACACTATGTACATGCCGATGATATTAAAATTCTACTCCCAATTAAAGGCTCGATTGAACACACCCTAAATCTATGGAAATCCCATTTAACCACAATAAAACACCTACTTTCCCAACTATCTCTCACTCTCAACCACAACAAAACAGAAATCCTATACATATCCAACAATCCCAATCTACCTCCCTTCACCGACCCCACTACACACCAACTAAAAAACAAAACACTCACCTCAGTAAAAAAAAAATCTAGGCATCATCCTTGATAGCCAACTAAATTTCAAAAAGCACATTAACAACTTGCTAAGAGACGGATTCTACAAACTTCTGATCCTAAGAAAACTGAAACTACTTCTATACCCACAAGACTTTCGAACAGTCCTACAAGCCTTTCTGTTTTCTAAACTTGACTATTGCAACTCTCTACTACTAGGTCTCCCTGCTTCCACCCTTAAACCTATCCAACTACTACAAAATGCTGCGGTCAGAGTTCTCACATCACACCCATTCTCAAAGAATTACACTGGCTGCCCATTCCTCAGAGAATCCAATGCAAGGCCTTAACCATCATCCATAAAACTCTCCACAACAAGAAGTCCAACTGGCTGACTACTCCCTTTCACCTCCACACTCCTCAAAGAAGCCTTTGCTCTTCAAACACCGGACTCCTACAAACACCGTCCCCGAAAGCGACACACAGATTATCAGCAAGGGAACAAACGCTATCACTCGCTGGCCCCACCCTGTGGAATAAACTCCCGGCAGAACTAAGAAAAGATCCGTCAACCCAATCTTTCAAGAAAAATCTTAAAACATGGCTCTTTCACAAAGCCTTTGCCGCAATAACGTGACCGAATCCTAAATCCGACCATAACCCCTGTTGCAATGAAAAAAATCTCACCGCTACTACTTTAGCCAACTTCTATCTCTATATTCTACCCCCATGAATTCCTGTCTAACTGCCCAGCAATACTAGTTTTACCTGTAATTTATACACCTTTGATATTTTCAACCGATTATCTGTTATAGATGTCTTTTGTAACAGAAAATAGGAATCACTGAGCTTACCTGCTCTACCCTGTTCCCTGTATATCGACATGAGATATAATATATATATTGTTTAACCATTTATCAGTTATAGATGTTTCCTTGTAATTTATATCTACTTTGATATTTGTTAACCGTTTTTCTGTTTTAGATGTTCCTTTGTAATAGACAAAAGGAAACGCCTGGTTTCCTGCACCACTCAGTTCTCTGTAAACCGATGTGATATGTAAAATCGACTAAAAAGACTAAAGAGTTTAGGGCTGTTCAGCTTGGAGAAGAGACGGCTGAGGGGGGATATGATAGAGGTCTTTAAAATCTTGAGAGGTCTAAAATGGGTAGATGTAAATCGGTTATTTACACTTTTGGATAATAGACGGACTAGAAGGCACTCCATGAAGTTAGCAAGTAGCACATTTAAAACTAATCAGAGAAAAATCTTTTTCACTCAACACACAATTAAGCTCTGAAATTTGTTGCCAGAGGATGTGGTCAGGTAGCTGGGTTTAAAAAAGGTTTGGATAAGTTTTTGGAGGAGAAGTCCACTAACTGCTATTAATCGAGTTGATTTAGGGAACAGCCCTGCTACTACTGGCATCAGTAGCATGGGAATTTCTTAGTGTTTGGGTACTTGCCAGGTTCTTGTAGCCTGGTTTGGCTACTGTTGGAAACAGGATGCTGAGCTTGATGGACCCTTGGTCTGACCCAGTATGGCAATTTCTTATGTTCTTATGACAAAGCTTTTTCACCCATGTCATCTTAAGATAGACTGAATTGTCCTAAAAACATAAGTTTTAAAACAAAATTTAGACTAAAGTGATGTTTTGAACTACCTCGGTAGACATAATTTGCTCCATTTCAAGGGATAATGACATAGTATATAAACCAACATATCCTATCCTGAGAACCTCAGAGGAATTCAGAATCCAATTTGTTATGGCCTCTGGCCGCGGCCGTATGTGGCAGGCTTGGTTCACCACCCCCGGTACACTTGCGGCGTTGGCCAGCCACCACCGCGTTCCACGTGGTGGCTGAGACGTCGCCTACTTCCTCCAGCGTCTGAGAGAACTATCTTTACGCCAAACTATAAAAATGTTCTTTTCAGCAGGAGACTATACCCTTCCTTGGATACATCATCTCGAGCCAAGGCTTCAGAATGGACCCTCAGATGTTTAATAGCATCCGGGGCTGGCCTCAGGCCACGGGCCTTTGGTCTCTACAAAGATTTGTGGGCTTTGCCAATTATCGTTCCTTCATCCATCACTACTCCACTCTGGCCGCACGTCTTACGACCATGACCTGCAAGGGGTCCAATCCGTCTCTCTAGTCACCAGAGGCCATAACTGCCTTCCAAGACCTTAAAATCATCTTCCTCCGTGAGCCATGCCTCCGACATCCTGATCCCAGATGTCCATTTATTGTAGAGGCTGACGAGGGAGTTGGGGCTGTCTTAAGCCAGTAGTCTGCCAATCAAACCTTATACCTGTGCTCCTTTTTTTCTAAACTATTTTCTCCTGCTGAACGAAACTACGCTATAGGGGATAAGGAGCTCCTAGCTATTAAATTAGCCTTCAAAGAGTGGCGCCCCTGGCTCAAGGGAGCTCAGCATCAAATCACTGTGTACACCGACCACAAGAACCTTGAGTTTCTGCACCGGGCTCAACGTTTGAACCACCGCCAGGCTTGCTGGGCCCTCTTTTTTTTTTTTTCATCTGATTTTAATTTCTTGCTACACTACTGACCAGCCAGCAAGAATTGCCACGCTGACGCTCTCTCCAGGTCCTTTGTCCCAGAGGATGTGCCGGACCCTCCTTGGCATATTATAGACCCTGCTAAGGTTGTCCTGGCAGCCACTTACTCGGTCCTACCTGGGAAAACGGTTTCCACGCCAGCTTCGCTGTAGGGTACTCTACTGGGCCCAAGATTCCCTCACAGCAGGGCACACCGGGCAGCCCAGAACATTGGCCACCCTCCAGCGATTCTATTGGTGGCCAACCATGAAGAAAGATGCTCAAGCCTATGTAGAGTCTTGCACTACTTGTGCTCGCCACAAACCTCTACTAATTCCTAGCGAACCATGGACCCACATTGCAACAGACTTTGTCGACCTTCCAGCGGCGACAACACCATCTGGGTCATTGTGGACCGCTTTTCTAAAATGGTCCACTTTGTTGCTCTGCCTGGCCTTCCATCTGCTCCTCAACTTGCTCCACTGTTTATCAGTCATGTGTTCCGGCTCCATGGTCTTCCTAAACACATCCTGTCAGACAGCGGAGTTCAGTTTACAGCCCATGTTTGAAGGCCCTCTGCAAGAAATAGAACGTCTCTCTAGATTTCACTTCCGCATATCACCCCGAGGCCAATGGGCAAGCGGAGAGAACCAACAGGCTTCTCAAGCAATTTCTATGGCCCTATGTCAACCTCTGGCAAAACGATTGGGCAGACCTCCTTTCCTGGACGGAGTCTGCATTAAATTCTCATTCCTCATCTGCCACTGGTTCCTTACCCTTCCAGGTAGTCTACGGAAGTCAACCTCTTCCTCCATTGCCTTTACTATTGTCCGTTTCTTCACCAGCAGCTCAGTCCTCCGCCCAAGAGTTACACCAGCTCTGGAACAGCACAAAGCTGTTACTACACAAAGCATCCCAAAGGGCCAAGAAGTTCTTCGATGCCCACCACTGTGTAGGTCCTAAGTTCAAACCGGGTGGCAAGGTGTGGCTTAGCACGCTATTTATCCGTCTCAAGCTTCCATCTTCAAGCTTCGCACCCAGATACATCGGCCCTTTCCTGGTGTTCCGCGGGTTGGGTTCAGTTACTTACAAACTCTGTCTTCCACCTTCTCTCAAGATCCATAGCGCCTTCCATGTTTCTTTACTAAAGCCTTTGGTATTATCCTGGTTCTCCAAGAAACCATCCGAGCAACAGCCACTGTCTTCTGAAACTAATGTGGTATACCAAGTGCACGATGTCCTTGATGTACGAAGCCATGGGAAGAAATGGGAGTACCTTCTCTCTTGGGAGCCCGGAGAATAGTTGGGAACCAGCTGCCAATATCCTTGATAAAACTCTCATCAAACAATTCCATGCCACCCATCCAATGAAGACGAAACCCGAGGGGGTGGGGGGTACTGTTGTGGCTGCCGGCCACCCGCGGGAGGCTCAACTCACCTCTTGTCATGCTTTGTTCACCACCCCCAGTTCACTCGCAGCGTTGGCCAGCTACTGCCGACGCATTCTTCCTGGCTCCCTGTGTTCCACGTGGTGGCTGAGATGCCGCCAACCAGCATTCTGACCCTGGGCCTCCCTAGGCGCGCACATGCGCGCGCCAGCTGTCCTCCTTTTAAAGGGCCAAGTGCAGGAACTTCATGCCGGTCCCCGGCTGACATCACAGGCCCGGGATATTTAAGTTACACTTCTAGCCACCACTAACCGATTTGGCAACGAGTTCCCTGGTTCCTAGTGGTGCCTGTTCCTTCGCTACGGACCTGCTGTTCCTGCTCTTCAGTTCTCTGTGGTTCCTGTCCAGTGCTACCCGCTTCTCGGGGCCTGGCTCAGCGCTTCTTCTCTTGGACTTTCTCTCAAGCACTTCCCGCTCCTCTGGGCCAGGCTCAGTGCTTCTGCACCCGGATCCTCTGTCAAGCGCTTCCTGCTCCTCTGTGCCTGGTCCAGTGCTCCTCCATTTGGATTCCCACCACAGTCCCTCTGAGTTGCTATCCTACTGGCACCTGCTACAGCGGGTTCCCCGCTCTAGCCCTTATTCAGCATCTCACAGTTCAAGCCACCTGCACCTTCTCATCTTGAGTCCATTTCTACGTGGCCCATTTCTACGTGGCCCAGCACTACAGTCTTTGGAGCTACTGTGGTCTTGCATCCCTGGAGTCGCTCTCTCCTTCCCCCTCTGAGAGTGCTCCTGTCTTGGACTATACCTAACCCTTCTGACACTCTCTGCGTCCAGTTGCCTACTCTCTCCGGGACCAGCCACCCAGAAGTACCGGTGAAGCCCAGCTTCGCCTCCCAATGGTGGGGACTTGTGGGGCCCAACCTCTCAGCAACAACCCCACCTTGGGCCAAGGGTCCACAATTCCCAACAGTTTATTCTGGTTAAGCCAATCTGCAATAGCAAATACCTTAACATTTAATTTCCAACAATGCCTCAGCAATATCATTTCCCATTGGGACGATAAGCTGGATGCCATCTGCCTACAGATAACCCCACAAACCCAATGAGCTCAGTGATCCCAAAGGTTGATTAAAAATGTTGAACAGCAAGGGGGACCCTGAGGAACCCACATTCACATGCTGGAATAGGAGCCAAAACTCCCTTAACAAGCACCTGATTATGTTATAGCACTCTGCTTTTCTTATGGAAATATATATAATCAAGTGATCTACCAGATCAAAGGCAGAAGAAAGGACCTTCTACCCTCTACCTGCTTTACACAAATATCACTTGTCACGGAAACCAAAATGGTCTCAGAGCTATGACCAGTCTTAAATCCTCCCTGCAACAGATCCAGTCTCTCATTTTTCTCTGGATAGGATTACTGTTGGTTAGTGATTAATTTCTCCAAAATATTTGTCAAAAAAAAAAAAGAATACTGATCACTGGTTGATGCTACAAGATGCCTTAAGTGTAGATTTCTTCAGTATGGAGAATTATAGAGGTCAAATGTGTGCTTTTTGTTGGGATTCCGGGTCGGCCCCGGAATCGCTACTCACGTCTTCGGGGCCCCGCGTTGGGCCCGCGCTCCCCGGACCTCCGGGGACCTCAGCCACCGCGGGTTCGGCGTTCCCCCGCCTCGCCCGGGCCTGTGCTCGCTCCTGCCGAGTCCTCTTCGCTGCGTCGCAGCAGCCGGCGTTCCTCGGCGGCTGGCCCCGCCCCCTAGGCGCACGCGCGCGTCTCTGAACTAAATTTAAAGGGGCCAGCGCGGGAAAATGCAGGGGAGGCCTCCAGGTGACGGCAGACGCTGCAGGGTATTTATACCCTGCAGCTCAGCCAAGACATCGCCTTGCAACGAGGTTCCCAGGTTTGTTCCTGTCTCCAGTTGCTGCGTTCTGACTGCGGTGTCTTCCTCTTGGCTCTGACTCGGATTGGCTTACGTTTTCTCTTGGCTCCTGACCCCGGACTGGCATTTGGTATTCTCTGGCTTCTGACCTCGGACCGGCTTGCGTTGACCCTCTGGCTTCTGACCCCGGACCGGCTTCCGTTGATTCTCTGGCTCCTGACCTGAGACTGGCGTACGGTGATCCTTTGGTTCCTGACCCTGGACCGGCGAGCAACGACCCTTCGGCACTCAACCTTGGACTTCAGCTGACCAGGCCCCCGCGGGCCCTCCTAAGTCCCAGCGGCCGGGTCTCTACGGGCTCCTCCTGGGGGGACTCCGGCTTCCAGGGTGAATCTCCTAAGACCCAGCGGCCGAACTCCTACGAGCTCCTCTCGGGGGAGGATCGGCTTCCAGGGCGAAGGTTCTCTCAACACAGTGCCAGCATCACCATCACTTCCTTCCTCGCCAGAGCTCTTGGTCGCATAGAGCTCCCAGGGTTCCACCTTCGGCCAGCCACCAGTCTGTCCTCGCCGCCTCCCGGTCAGAGTCGCTACTGCAACCACATCCAGCAGTTCTTCCTCCAACTCCGATCGGCCCAAGGGTCCATGAATCCAACACTTTTTCAATTTAAAATATATAATCAATTGTATTGGACCTGAAGAAGTTCTTCAAAGTGGGTTTAAGCAATTCAGAAATCAACTGGAGATGGCGGCAAGATATTAAGATGGGTCATATTAAGGAACTCTGCAAGGCTAAAGTAAATCCTTTTGGTTGAGAGTAAGCAGCTAGATTGACGTGGTCCTTCATAGTAACATAGAAATGACGGCAGAAGAAGACCAAACGGCCCATCCAGTCTGCCCAGCAAGCTTCACACATTTTTTTCTCTCATACTTATCCGTTTCTCTTAGCTCTTGGTTCTATTTCCCTTCCACCCCCACCATTAACGTAGAGAGCAGCAACACATCCCTTTAACGTAGAGAGCAGCAACACATTCCCTTCCACCAACTCCATTAACGTAGAGAGCAGCAACACATCCCTTTGATTCCCAGAATTACTTTAAATTTTTGGAGCTCCATTTTATTAATAAAATTCGGCTATCAATTGAGTAAAATCTGCTTTAAGAGTCGTATTAAGAATTTCAAAGTCACAAGATATATCTGCCAAAGATCGTTTTAAAGAAATGGCTAGAACAGCAGCAAATGAGTTACTTATAACAGCCTGCACACTTTGAATGATATCAGGGCCCCCTTCGTTCAATAGATTTAAGGAGATTTCAATGGATTGATAGTTCCCCTCCCCCGTCTTCTCTGCTTCTTTCTTCTGTTTTTCTTATCTTGAACATCATTTTGATAATGTTACCTGTTTGAACAATATTGTAGGTGGTCTAAGTGGAATGGCAGAAATTAACAAGCTAATTGTACAAGAATTATTTTTTTTTTGTAGTAGAGGTTTTTTATAAAAATAAAAAATGAATATTAACATTTTTTTAAAACTTTTTAACAGATAACTGGTACTTCCTAAGCAATACAGCAGTACAATATTCTCTACTTTCCATCATTCCAAGTTACTGTTTTCCCTTGTTTTATGTAACTGCTTTTCTGCACTTTTGTTAAATGGTAAAGTTTCACCCCTGTTTCTTGTGAACCAGCATGATGGGACCACCGTCTTGAATGTTGGTATATAAAAAACTTAAATAAATAAATAAAAATAAAATATATACAGCACCAGGCACGACAGTACATAAGAAACATTAATGGTTACAAGATATGACCCCGCTGCTGTTCACAGTACTCCAGGAATGGCCCTCATATGCTCACACCTTTTGAGTGAGCATTCTTCTGATCATAATGCAGATGCTTTGTCGGCAAGATCCTTAATTTGGGCCCACCTGTATTCCATATTTGGGTTAGTTTTCCAGAATTTAGCGATTGCAAATTGGGCAGCTAACAGCAACTGCCCGGCCAACATCTTGCTCTTTAGTGGTATTGAAGAACCAATCCATCTACCTAAAAGCCCTAGACTCTGCCCAATAAAAACAGGATGTCCCAAGATTTCAGCCATAGCCTTGGGTAACCTGTGACCAGAAGAATTGGACACTTTGACAATCCCACCACATGTGCCGAAAGGTACCAAATCCCCACAGCCTCTCAAACACATGCTACTGGCAGGGTATATTTTTGAGTAAAATAAGGGCGCCCGATATGTTCTGTGCAGCAACCTAAACCTGAGAGCAACCCTTTTGGCACAAATTGAGACATGATGGGCAGATGTCCATATAACTTTCCAGTCCTATCAATTAAGGCCAAACCTAAATCTGCATTCCAAACCTCCACAAGTCTAGGAGTAGTCGCGTTACTGAATTTGCTGCTCAAAATACCACAGCAAACGAGCAATACCGCATTTCTTTGCCTTGGAGTTGCTTAAACACTCCATTCTGTTCAAAGGCCAAAGAGGACTGCCGAAATTCACACGCCCGCGTATAGCCTGGCACAGCCTCAAGTATTGGACCTCTGAACTTTGATCTATACCAAAATTCTCAATTAATGTAGAGAAGGGGGCCACCCCCTCCCAATCCTCATCACTCTATAAGTGCACCAGAGAGATTAATGCACATGCTTGCCAGTCTTTAAAAACCAGAGAAAGTGCAACTGGATAAAAATTACTATACTGGGGAGAAATGGGAGATATCTCTTCCCCTTCCAAAGTAAGAAAATGAGACCTGCTACCAAACCCGCAGAGTGTGTGCCAAGATGGGACTATCCTGACAGACCTTCTGACATATAGGAGAGTCACTTGGAAAAAAAGATAGCAGAGCTAAGCCAGCCACACTTGCCTGTTCCTGTTCAAGAGCTGCCTACAAAGTGTCAGAACCACAAATCCAAGCTTGCAAGTCTACCAACCGTGCCGCCCAAAGCCATACCTCCTGGCCATGCACTTAATCAAAGCTGGCTTGATCAGATGCAAACTAGTTTATAATGCCAAATAAACCTACCCATCAACCCATGAAGCTCCGCAGAAATTCTATTAGGCACATCACAAGGGATGTGCTGAAAATGATATAAAAAACTAGGGAGGATGTTCATTTTAAGTAAGTTAATTTTGCCCATCCAAGAGACCGACATGTCACTCCACAATTGCATTCTCTTCTTTATATCACTAATAAGACCCTTATAGTTCACCACAAATAATTTCTTAGTTGCGGGGAAAAAATATACCAAGGTATTGAAAGCCATCATGTACTTCTTGGAAATTAGCTAGACATCGCAGGATTGGCATTAGATTGTCGATGAGAAATTTCCTATTTGTCGGTGTTAATTTTGTAACCAGAAATGGCTCCATACTCAGCTAAATGTCACAAGAGAGTCAGGCCTGAAACGGAGGGTACTGACATATAAATCAAAACATCATCCGCATATAGGGAAATTTTCTGATCCTAACCACTCAATTTAATACGCGAATACCATCATTTGTTTTATGGCAGCAGCCAAGGGTTCAATGGCAATGTCAAAAAGCACAGGGGACAATGGGCACCCCTGGCGAGTGCCTCAAGAGATGGTTTAAAAAAAAAAAAAAAAGTTAAGCCATTTATTAAAATGCATACCAGAGGACGATGATACAAAGCCTGAATCCACACCCAAAATTGATGCAGCAGCCCAGCATTCGCAAGGGTGCGAAACAGTTATGCCATCCTACCCTGTTTAAAAGCTTTTTCAACATCAAGAGACATAACCAGAGCTGGTTGCCGCACAAAGTTAGCCAAATGCCTAGTATTGGCCATGGAGACCCTACCCCTGTCAAATCCAGTCTGATCCTTGTGAACCAAGATGGGAAAAACAGCCTCCAATCGCATATGCAAGATTTTTTTCAAGTATCTTCAGATCAGAATTTAACAAGGAAATGGGCCTGTAAGAACCACAATTTAAGACATCTTTACCTTTCTTGGGGATGAGAATAATAGCGTCAATCATAACCTGCAGAGTCTCAGATGACATAGCAGCTTCCTGAAATAGGGAGAGAAGTAAGGGGGCCATCTCCAAAAGGTATTTCTTATAGAACTCAATCTGAAATCCATTGGGCCCTGAACACCTTCCCACTGGCAATGTTGCAACCACGTTCTGAATCTCCAGCAGGGAAACTGGAGCCACTAGCACAGCACTCTGTTCCTCGGGCAAGTGGATGCCATCAAGGAACTGCATAATAGCTTCCACTGAAGGAGTGTCTGATGCGTCATAAAGATTGGAAAGGTAATGCACAAACGCCTGCTCAATTGCTCCAGGGTCTGAGGTTATTGAGCCCCTCGCATCACAATTAGAAAAGATATGACTTGCCCGCCCCCCCCCCCCCTTTTTTTTTTTTTTTTTTAACTAATCTAGCCAACATCGAGCCCGGGTTATCCCCATGCTCCATAAAACTTTAATCGCAAGTATTTTAAGGCACGCCCAATCCTATCCATCTTGAGAGATTTCAACTCCCCCTGGTTGGCTTCCAGCAACTTGCACGTATGAGGAGAGCAGTCAATCCTTTTTTTTTTTTCTCCAAACCTGCAGTCTCTGCAAGCGAGTCAACCGCTGTCATACTGCGCGCTTTCTGCAGATGACTTGCGTACGCAATGAACCTACCCTGTAAAAAAGCTTTTAAAAGCTGCCCACCAAAGCCCAGATCCATATTCAGCCTCAGGATTAAACTCATTAAAGTCCAATACAGCCCTTTTAACCAAGTCTGGAAATTCTTTATCACCAAGAAGGGAAACATTTAATCTCCAATTAAAAGCCCTTGGCACTAGGGAGCTAAGTCTAAGCTGAATTGATATTGGATGATCCAAAAGTGTATTAGTAAGGATCTTGCTGTTAAACACATTTGAATAAAGATTAGGCATGCACATAAAATAGTCTATTCTACTATACGTTGTGGGGTCGATATTAAAAGGAGCTTGCGCGCAGATGGATGCGTGGATGTGTTAAAATCGGATGGCCGCGCGCACATGCACAAGGATTTTAAAATGCATGCACGGGGGGGGGGGGCAGCCTTCGTCCTGCCCCCTTGGAGAAGCCTGGCACTTGTGCTGTGTAGCGAGGTTTACGTGCGTGGCCGGTCCTGTTTTAAAACGTGTGTAAGGCCCATCCACAGACGCAAACCCCACGTTTTATGTGCGCGGCCTTTGAAAATCAGGGCTTGAGTGTCTAGGTGAAAAAAAATGTTGTTGCGCCCTGACAGGTAAAGTTGCCTCCAGACATCAACTAGGCACAAAAGGTGGTATAATAAGATCATCCTCATTGACAAAGCCAATCCATCCCAGCCCATTGTGAGAGGTTTTATCCAATTTAGGATTGCAACATAAATTCAGGTCCCCCACCTACCAACAGAGCTTCAGAACTGGAGGAAGCTATCTTCTGTCAGCTGTCGGTTAAAATTGTGTTGATCGGTATTAAGACCATAGACATTCACAAGTGTAAAAGTCAGAGTTAAGTGTACATTCCAGGATTACGTACAGACAAGCTACATCGGAGAAAATGTGTTAACATTCATTGGCAGGCGTTTATCTATTAAGACACAAACACCCTGACTTCAAGATGTGTAGGAGGAGTGATACACCACTCCAACCCATTCTGTTTTTAACTTTTCATGCTCTTGCGATGTCAAATGGATCTCCTGCAGAAGTATTTGAGCCTCATTCCTACAGGCAAATTGCAAGATCCCTTTTCTTTAATTGGAGAGGAAATCCCCCTAATGTTCAGGGAGATACAAGTAACATGTTCATTCATAACAAGGCATTAAAAAAGAAATAAAGCGAGCAGCCAAAGAGAAAAAAGATCTCTACAACAGTACTCCCGAGTACTGCAACAGTTCCAAAAATCATGACACAAGAGCATGAAAATCTGTACACAAGCAATACCATCGTGCCTGCGCTATGAAAGTAATAATCAAACCGGAGAACTATTAAGAGAAATCCCGCCAACCCAAACCAGTAGTTTAGGTAAGAAAACAACTAAATCGGGATTTGAGGGGTGGGCCACACATCTCAGCATAATAACAAAAGCACCCACAACACCCCCTAACAAACCCAACATCCTAAGACTTATGCTCAGAGAAAGCCACCTAAAGGCTCCCCTAAAAGCCGCACATTCCCCCCCCCCCCCACCCCACCCCATACCCCCACCTACACAGCCTGGGTGGCCAGGAGGACAGAGGGGCCTATTTAAGAAGCCACTCAGAGTTGTGGAGTGACGAAAGAGGAAAAAAAAAAGATAGTTAAAGAGAAAAAAACCACCCTCAGAATCCCCCACCGGACACCACCCTAAAACCTCATAGCTTAAGAAAAGCACAATTTAATTGTGAGCAAAAAAAGGAGGCAGATACATCAGAAAAGAGCAAGAAATAAACACAAGAGCTCAAGCCTTGGCACCACCACCCCATTCCCCAAACTCCTCTGCAGAAGGTAAGAATTAAGAAGGTCCGGACCAGGCATCTATCAGCGATTTGTGGGGATAAACTGCTGGCATCGACAGTCTGAGCGTATGTCAGCAGCTGCTGTCAAACAGCGTTCACTCCGGTGTATTGTCTTATAGACTTTCTCTGTACTGACGCCTGACGCTGGGTACAGCGCCGCTCCCCCCCGCATGCACAGAAATTCTATAATTCCCCCAGCATGCTCGCCAGATGCACACAGCAGGGATCGAAATATGCCACCACCAGTGACCCAACCTGAATGTAGCTAATAAATTTAAAAAAAAATATATATATATATAATAAAAAGCACAGTATCAAGAAAAAACATGTACCCTGGAAAAAACAAACCCTTGTAACACCCACGCAGATATCCACCTACTACCCCCCCCCCCACAGAGCATACCAAGGAGTTATCACCTTACACTCGCCCCCTCAGGCCCCTGAAATGCAGGAAACTGGTCACATAGTACTATAAAGAAGAGAGAGAAAAAAGGAGGAACAGCAGGCAACAGTGCACTGACAAAAGTAAAAGGAGAAAGAGAGAGAGTGAGTAAAACAATCAGGTCTTGCAGAGCGTTGAGGCAGCACGCTGTCATCTGGCAGGCCTCGCCTCTCCCGCCTACTCCAGGAACCAGCGTGTGTCCAATGACGAGTCAAAAATTCTAGCGTTGTTGTTATTCAGGGTGACTTTGCCATGCCGGGTAAAGAAGCGCATACACCAAGCCGTACTTCTGGAAAGGTTTTGATCGGGCCGTATTCCGCCCTGTGTTTGTGTCGCCGTGGCAAAATCCTGAAAAAACCACAACCCGCTGACCATGGTGCATGACATCACCAATCTCCCGAGCTTTATTTAAAATCTGCACTTTATCTTGATAGCTGTACGCTGGCCCTGGAGACAGCATGAGGGCGTGGTGCGCCTGCTCGCTATTGATGCGGACCCCCTTTTTTTTTTTTTGCAGAGGCCAAGCATACCAGGCAGCCATTGCTCAAAAAAAGGCTGTCAGGTCTGCGCACTCATCACCTTCAGGAAAACAGACCAGCCTTATCTTATGCCGGCGTCTGCGGTTCTCGAGGCCCTCAAGTTTATCAATCACAGCAGTGTATTGCCATTCGAGCTTCTCAACTTTCCTGCTCACTTCAGTTGTTGCCAACTCCAGATCCTCCACCTTGGTTTCCATAGACTCAATTCTGGCAGAATTATCTTGCATAGAGGAGACCAAGGCAGAAACTGTCTCCAACAGCCAGCTCACTATTAATGGTGGAAGTAAGTTGGGTTTATTTTATTTATTTTTTTTGTGGAAAAGGCCTCAAAGCTTTTTGAGCTGTGAATTGGCATCTAACTGTGTTGTAAGCGCAGGCCATTTTTCCTTCTTTGTGGCCCGCTCCTCAGCTTCATCCCCTCTGCCAGCTTTTGCTTTTTTCCCCAATCTCAACTGCATAACAGGTTGATCGGCCCACTTGGCTGGCAGGGATTTAGATCCTGTACCTTTGGACATGTTGTTCAGGATCCGGAAAACAGCCAACAGACCCAAGGATGCTGAAGGATTATGTTCAGAGGCCTGGGAGCCAGAATGAGGCATGTCCTCTCCCTTAGCTGCTCTTCACATGACCCCTTCCCCCCCCCCCCCCCCAAAAAAAAAATAATGTAAAACTTACATAATCCAATTTATATTGAAAAGGGAATAAGCAAAAACATTTAAAATTGTCAAGCTAATGCACTTTTAATTTAAAAAAAAAAACCCCAATCAAAACATATTCTGAGAGAATTTTTAGGACTGATTCTCGCAGTGCACTACCCATAGATAGGTAGGTTTTGCCTGACCTGTTCTGAATATTGGATAGTAATGAGAATTGTTTGATCTACCCAAGTCTAGGCTTCCTCACACTCAATAGTACATGCTCTGAGAAATAGGATAGAAGAGAGACCGTAGAATCCAGTTTACCTATCATCTTCCTTCTCTCATTGGTCTCTTTGTGGACTAAGATCCAAACATAAATTCTAAGCCATGAACTGAGAACATCCCCTTCTTGACTTTTTGGCTGAGACTGAATCCTGTATTTACCGGTAACTTATTCCTGCCCGACCCCAATGGGTTCGTGATTATGATGTGACCATTGCCACAATAGGAGGATTAAAAATGCTGCTGCTAAATCAAAAATAGTCATGTCCCTATTCTTTTTGTTCTTTCTCCAGAACACATGCTTTTTACCAATTTTGGTCTCACATTTCTCTCTGCCATTCACACACCTACTGCCTCTGTCTTGCACATAAGCACAGTTGTTTCTTCTGCATGGTGGTAAGGCACAGAGCTCATTAAGATCTATTCCTTGTCAATAACGATTTGTTCTTTGTGAGTTATACTTATGCTGATTTATACTGCATTGGATTGCTCTCAGCTCAATTAAGCTTCAATTCAAGAAACTTTATTAGTGCCAGTTTGTACCTATTATAAGAGCAGTATATTTAAGGGGTACATTTTTTTAGTAGTGTGCCTAACAGCAAAGGTACGCGTATACTTTCATGCATACACAAAACAACCTGCTTTTCAAGCATAAGTTACAGTACCCACATACTTTTTATTATTTTCTCTTCTGTACTCTAAATCTTTTTCGTTTGTCAATTGGGGTACATTTTCAAAAGCTTGGTTGGGATTTACACCCTTAAAATGAGTTGTCTGTATAGGTTGGCTGTGAATGGGTTGTCAACTGCCTACAAATATGTAAAGCACATAAATTGGACAGCATTAAGAGAGGCATTTCTGAAGCCTCTTTTTGAACTTAACATACACAACTGGCATGCTATTTATGTGCATGATTTTATGCCAATCACAACACAGAAGTCAAACCTCTTCTTCCAATATGTAAATGATATAATATGGAGAGGGAAATTATATTCCCAAATATATTAAAACAATTAATCAATATATGTAAATAAGGAGAAAGGTATCATAAAGTAAAGTGCCTACTAGTGTCAGTCCACTGTCTCCTGCCCACATAGGGCCACAAGCGGTATCAGCTCTTGTGGCACCATTAGTTGTAATCACATACCCACTCTCTTATACATATATGCATTTTATTTATTTTTAATCTTTTATATTTTATTTATGAAATCTCTAAAAATACTCAAATATATAGATATTTTTCTTCCACAAGATACTTAGCTCAATCACTGGCGTATCGGTATCATATTTTCCGCTACTGTATCATAAATCATAAGTTGTTCCTAACACAGACCATGTTTCAGCTAAAAATAGCCTTCATCAGGGGATTTTCTTTCATCCAAATATTACAGCCTCGCCACGATCCCTTCGTATCTCCATACCCTAAAGCAACGAATTACATAATTCATAACAAATTTAAAATCACCACCACATAATAGTGCCACAATCAAACATTCACACACAAGAGAAAATATATCACCGAAACAGCTAAATAACTATATAGCAAACCGGCAGCCCAATAATCATAAACACACACAGTTTCTTACCTTATACGGAGCACAAAAAACTCTCAAGGCAGGTGTACTTTCCAATGCTGGTTTGTCAATGGTGCCAAAACGCTCATTATTGCCCAGCCTTTCTTTTCCGATTTAAATCGAAAAGAAAGGTTGGGCAATATTGAGCGCTTTGGCGTCATTTTTAAATCAATCTTTTTGATTGGTTAAATATGTTGTGGGACTGACATGAGTAATGACATACTATTTCCGGTTAGATTGGGCTCTTTGGAGCAAAACAGCACTAAAAAGGCCCAGTGCTGTTAGTGCAGCCAATGCACCATCCTCTGCTCCAATGCTCAAGACACATCAGACCCCAGCATCATTAGCACATAAGGCAGCATCAATGCACAAAGCCTCAGCACTGTCGACACACAAGACCTCTATGCCATCAATGTATCAAGCCCCAGAGCACATAATCTATTGAGCTTAGACACCAATAATACTTTGAGCATTGGAACAGGCTGCTCCATTACTTTTGAACATTTTTGTCTGGATTAGGCATAGAGTATCCACTATTTCATTGATTTTTATCCCAGGTGTCAAAAGATGAGGTGGCATTATCATGATCAAACTCATTTTATTTTTAATAGTTTCTTAGTGTTTCAGGTTCTATCTCTTTTTCTGTAAGTGAAGGATTGATTGATTATGTGAGTTTTTGTTGTGTAGTGAGGAGAGTTATTTCTGCCTTTATTAGTTGGTGATCAGACCAGGGCAGTGTTTTGTGAGAAGAACTGATTATGCAGTTATTGCGATTAGGTCAAGGATGTGTCCTGCTTTATAGGTGGGGTTGGAAACAAATTGTGACCGACCCATGCCTTCTGTAGTATCTAGAAAGATTTCACATGCTGTAGATTTAGGAATGCTATCTACAAGTAGGTTAAAGTCTCCTAAACTTAGTTTATTCTGGAGCTGGAAACGTTTTAGTGTCTTTTTGGCGTGTTCTGGGTGGGCTATAGATCAAACCAATATTTAGAAGTGGAGATTTTAGTATTGCAACCTTGTTGGGTGGGTTTCTCTCAACTTTGTAGGGTTTAAGTTCATTTTTGAGGATTAAGAGACCCCACCTTTTCGTTTCTGTCTGGGGTTATCGGTTTGATTTAGGAGGACATTCACGGTCTTTCGCTATGTTTCGGTAATGCAGAATATAGTGGGATTTAGTTCCTCTAGTAGGTCAATTTATCAGTGGGATTCTTTTTGATAACAATTGAACATTTAGTAATAGGAGAGTGAACATTAGGCTAGAATAAATCACAGGAGGAGAATTGTTACTTATCTTGAGATAGATAAGGTTTTTCCCCTCTTTGCTTGTTTTTTGAGGTTCTGAGGTGATTTTTGTAGTTTCTTCATCCAGTGGTTTTATGGCTGAAATTAGAATTTGCTTGCTTCAGGCATCACTTCAGGTGCGCACAAAGGGACAGGCTTCTTTGTCGTTGCTGCTGCTCCTTAGAGGACACCGGAGTTGGTGGTGGGCAGTCCTCTTGCGATGGGCGGGCAGGGGGAGGGATCGACTTCTGGGCACCTGCGTCCACCTGAGCTTCCTCCATGGGGGAGGTGCACCTTCCGCTCTCTGCTCTCATTGTCCCCCAGAGTCCTCCATTGCTGGCAGACTTGGCTGGTTTGCCACTCTCTCCTCCTCTTCCTGGCATTGCTGCTGCTCCTTAGAGGTTACCAGAGTTTTATTAGTATGGTTTTACTATTATTGATATTTTATATTTATTGATTGTGTAGTTTGATTTGAGGAATGTGATTTTTTTTTGTTTTGTTTTTCCAGTGTTGTTCTGCAGTTTCCAGTTCAGTTTTTGTCTGTGCATTTGTATTTATACTTTATGGTCTCTTTATTTTGTATTTGGCAAGAGTCTGTCTGTGTTTTGCATGTGTAACTTAGGAGAGATATTCTGCTAACATGTAATTTCTATATAGGGGACCTACAGCAGCTAGAATTGTTCAGTTTCCTCACCCGGACATGTGTTGGTGTTTAGGGCCTGTTATAATTTTTGCAGTATTGCCTTTTCATAGGTAGGATTGTTACTGTTTGAGTCTGGCAGTTAGGGTGTTATGATATGGCAGACTTCCTATAGGTCCCAACTACATTTTTTGCAGGAAGTTGTATTCAATGTTCCTGGTAGTGGAGGGAGTTTGTGTTGCTATTATTGAGGTAACACCAGAATTTGATTATTATTTAATGGTGAGTGGTAAGGGGAAGTACCTTTGTTCTGGTCAGCATCCTTTGTTGGGAGAATTTCTATGAATGCAGGGTATTGCAGAACTTGAAGTGCAGCTTTTATATTGGGATTCTGTCCCACTCCTCTACAGAAGAATTTTCATTGATTAATGCACTTGAATAATTTTCATGGTAGTTTTCTTAGATGGTTGAAACTGACCAGGGGTTTCTTTGTTTCTTAGGTTCTTCTGTCTGGAGATGCCACTGACATACATGCCCAGCACTTTGTGACAATGGTGCAAAATATTTGTAGTGGTGCTTCTTGCTTTAGGAGTGGGTGTCCTATCTCTGCATGTATAGAACTTGGTAACAGGCGGGTATGGAGAAAGCTATTGGACCCCTTCCAAGACTAAACTAACAGGGTTCCCGGTCATAGATTTTCTTTCAAAATAAATAAATAAAAATTAAAAACCGTACCATGTTGGGGAGGGGAGGGGAGGGAGGGATATGTGCATCCTGTCCTGCCAGCGACCTGTCAGACCTCCCTTAATCTTCAGCCACTGATGGGATAGGTCCGCTGGTGGTCTGTCGGGCTTCCTTTAGTCTTCAGCCACCAGCGAGATGGATGCGCGAGTGGCCTGTCAGGCCTCCCTTAATCTTCAGCCGTCGGCAGGATGAGTGTGCCGGTGGTCCTGCTGCCTCCTTCAGTCTTCTCTGGCTGGGGGTCCGCTGACTACCTATCGAGCCTCTTCTTTTGTGGTTCAGGCTTTCTTCTATCCCTGCTCACTTCCCATGGACCCCCTGCTATGGTCTGGCAGACGCCAGGTTGGGAACCACTAATTTAGACCATTTTTTCATTAAGACTTCAGACCACAAGTCAGTACTGAGACTGTACTAGTAAGCCTATTTGATGACCTCAGACTATACATTGACTGGGGCAAGCAGCCCTGCTAGTACTTATTGACATCTCTGCAGTGTTTAGCATAATTGACTATGAAATTCTAATTGCTCATCGAAACGGATTGAGGTTCTCAGCCTGATTCGAATCATTCCCTGGGATTAGCATCACATCCCAAAGTCTCAATTGTAGAGTGCCTTAGGGATCTATCTTATCTAGCCTGTTTAATATCTATATGGTCTCCCTACATAAACTTAAGAGACCATCAAATCACTTACTACCTGTATGCTGAAGGAGTTTATGCTGACTTTCATAATTGGTATAATCTGGTGGCCAAATGCTTCTTCCCATTTGGGAGAAGAGCAATCCGTGTAAACCAGCTGTAGTAAGGAGAAGAAAGGAGAAAAAAAACTGTCCTGCTGATGAGCACAGAAGAGACGTTGGAGGTTAGGTACCAAGCATTGTCCTAAGAAGTGTAGGAGCCCCCAGATTTTGCCCTTTAGGAGATCCTACATTAGAGAAGCAAAGGGATCCTGTTTGGCTTGTGAATACAAATGGAAGAAGCAGATTGATCACCAAGGAAAGGCACTGTTGTAGATTATCACAATTGGAAAAGGTTCTGTTACAGTAAACCTTTCAGTTGGAACACAAGTCAGTGTATGTGTGGAGACTGTTTTTTGTTCAAGAGTGGAAACCCCAATTGCCAAGAAGGTAATCTTCCTCCCAGCTCAGAACATTCACAGTGAGGACATGGGGTTGGGGGCATGTTCCATGAAGCTATGGAGATAATAGGCTTAGTCCTCTCGATGGTGTCTGTCTATTGATAAATCAGTGCGGCGTGCTTGTGCGTCGTCATGCACGGATTCTCTACGATATACACATGGGAACTTGTGTGCAGCTCAGGGACTGGGGGGGGGGGGGGTGCATGGAAGCACGCGTGTGCTTCCTGCCGCTGAGCTCTGTTCGTAGCAACAGAGGCAGGCAGAGAGATACCTAGAGTCACAGGACCAGAGGGAGGAAGAGTGACTCCTGTGGCTGCGAGACTGGGGGCAGGCATAGTGACACCTGGGACTGCAGGAGCGGAAAAAGGCAGAGGAGAGTAGGAGGAGCAAAGGGGGCAGGCTGGAGGGGGAGGTATGAGAATTGTCTGAGAGGGGGGAGAAGGGATGATAGTGCTGGGGTTGAACAGGCACCAGGTGTCTGCTAGTATTATGCCATTATAGACAGTATATCTCATGAATATAATAAGCCTCTCTGAAGTGGGAGCACAAGATGACTTCATGACAAATATTTTGGGCCAACTTGTGTAAAGATTTGTAATGGCAGGAGGTAGTATGTATAAGAAATGCTGTACAAAGCTTACATCTTCAAAAAAGGCATCATCTGTCATTACCAAGGCTTGTTTTCTTGGGACTTAACTTCCTTTCATTACTGACAGTGCTGGTTGTCTTGGGGAAAGTCTTTTTTTAATCTGCAGCATTAGGATGTTTGGGGAGAGAATAGCCAGCTTCAGCCTGAGGGCTGGAAATCCTGGCCTGGACTCAGACATGTATAGGGTTGTCTGGCTATAGACCCGGGTAACAGGTATTCCTGGTGTACACCAAGAAGAAATAAATCATGTAATTATTAGAAAAATTGTGGCAGAAGAGGCTGAAATGTCTCTCTGAGGGTCAGGCAGAGCCACTGGTCAAAGATGGGATTGGAATTCAGAATTTTGTTGCATTCTAAAAAAAACCAAAACTGACCCATACAGCCGGTACTTGCAATGTAAATCGCTGATAAATAAGCAATAAATAAATGATACAGGATATAAATATTGCACCATCTAGTCAGAGAGCATGAATAATGTATTAATTTGCAAGCTACATAATAAACGGTCCCTGATAGAGAGGACAGAGCCTTCTCCTCTCGGATTTCCCTGTCTATATTTGATCACAATTTATGGGTGGTGCTGATGTTTTGGTGGTTGACTCACTTCTGCTCTCTTGGGATGCCATTGGGTGAATATCAGGAGATATTTGGTTGGTCGTAGCTAGCAACAGCCGTAAGAGGTTCTGTTTGGGAAGTATTAGGAGCTATCAAAACCATATCCTTCACAGCTTGAAAAAAGATACTTGGTGGAGGCAGAACAAGCGTAGATGCTTCATTATTACTCTCCACTGCACCCACAAACCAGCCCACAAGCTTAGGTACTTTTTATTCACCACTTGGCACCCTGAATATATTTGCTTCAGCTCTGGGCCAGAATTATACTTCTGGGTTCTAATTTTAAAATTCTGTTAAATGTCAATAAAATGATACCAATGTTATCCAAAATGTTACTACAATGTTTCCCATATCAGCCTTTCTTTTATGAAGCTTGTCAGCATACTAGAAATGATTCTAATGATAGTTAAACTGTTTGCAAAATGTTCCCAATGACTCCAAGCTAAATGTTAATTAATTGTTAGTTAAATGTTAGTTAAAATGTTAGTAAAATACTACCATTGACACCATGTTAAAAAATGTTATGAAGTTTCAATATAAAGTAACATATTTCTTACCAGCACAGCGTTACACTGTAAACCGTCGTGATATGCCAGATTGAACAACGGTATATAAAAAATAAATAAATATAAATATATCCAGCTGGAAACTTTCTGTGCTGCACCACTCCCATGACTTTCTGCAGAAGAATATATGTTAAAAATTGTGTTAGAAAATCATGGGAGCTGGGCCATATTTTCTATCCTCGTATTCTTTCATATTCAGTTCACTTGGAATGTGAAAAGTGGCTGGGCAGAGATGGTAAAGAAGATGATTTCGCGTCTGTCTGCATTCTGTTCAGTATTTGTGAAACCCCTATACACTGCAAAGCATCCTAACACGCTCGCTCGTTTATCACACGCGACTCTTCCTTCCAAGCCTGCCTCACTCTAACATGCTTTCTCCCCCCACAAACGCTATCTGTTGCCCTGCTGTGCACATGCACACATCCTTCTGCACTCATACCCATCAATCATTCTCTCTCTCTCACACACACACTCACACACTCACACACACACACCCCAACCTTACAAGGAATATTTAGACAAAAAATGTTAGAAAAAAAAAATCAAAAACCAAGTTTACGCTTTCATTTTTTGCTGCCCCATCCAGTATGTGTGTGCATGTGGAGAGGGGAGAGGAAGAGGGGTAGACAGAAGGTGATAACCTTTTGCAGAGCTGCCAGGTGTGGGGTTTTTTTTCACCTTTTTTGAGGAGAAATGTTGTGAAATATTTTTTTCATGAAAAGGATGCTGAAAGCATGGCTGGTGGAAGCTAAAACAATGATGGAGTTTGAAGGCATGGGATAAGTACAGAGGATACTTAAGCTGCAAAAAAATGCACAACCTAGCAATACACATTTTATTGTTCTTCTCTTACAGTAGCCATGGGTACAACATTGTAAACGAGCTGCTGATTTTCAGTGTGAGAATCTTCCTTACAATAGCAGGGCTAATCTGAAAGGGAACAATTCTTTCCTCCCGACTTACTCCTGAGTCAGGTACCAACATGGTTTTTAGCCTTCAGTTTGTTAACTGCATAGCCTACATGCATCTGCAATTTAAAGCTGTCAGGCAGGGTGGTGACATTTTACCTTGCTCTGTGCAGATCAAGCCCTTAAAGTGTAACAATATAAATACGCAAATGGTTGGACTAACTCGCAGAAGCCGTGGCTGCACCTAATAGGATTGGAATTTCAACGAGGGCACAGTCTGCCAAAGGTTTCTCTTCCACTCTTTCCCCATCTGTGCCCGACGCACAGTTAACTAATGTGGCACCCTGTTTCTCTGGCAGATGGTTTTGCTGGGCTGCTAGGTTGAGGTCCCTATGCCCTCCCCCCTCCCCCCATCCTGCTATCTTGTCTGAAAATGTTGTATTCAATTTCTTACCTTGCTGTGCCCATCACTTCTTAACCTGTGTTCGTAGCATTAACCCTGCTGTCTTCACCTATCCTTGTATCTTATAGGTCGACTTGTCCTAGTATTCAGGAATGGTCCTAACCAAGGCAGTCTGTCTCTGATTTCCATTAAGTAATAAATCCACCATAAAGCTTTCTTTTCTTATAGCCTGTTGCCTTTCTCAGAGCCCAATCCCTGCCATGTGTTTATACATACCTGACATCATCGCTCCCACCCAACCCCTTATATATTTAAATGCCTCATAGAATTTGGTCTCGAGTTTCTTACCTGGGCGAGCAAATGGAAATTCATCTACAAAATAGGACTATTATCACTAAATGCTTCACTGTATTAAACAAAAATGACAAGAGGTAGGTGGCAGATAGTAGACTAACCAATAGTTGAGGCATGAGCCTTAGCGGACAGAGCCCACAACGTCGGGTGGATTAAACAAAGAAATTTAACCTCACTTAAAATAAAATGTCATGTTTTTATTTAAGAAGTTAATTTAATCGCCTTAAATAACAACCAACATGGTTATAAATAGGCCAGAAAGGAAATGTCTGTGTCCCTCTATATCAAGGGTGGCCAACTCTGGTCCTCGAGGCCAGTTTTTCTGGATATCCACAGTGAATATGCATGAGAGAGATTTGCATGCACTGTCTTTGTTTTATGCACATTTAGTAAGGATATCTTGAAAACCTGGCCTGTTTGTGGCTCTCCAGGACTGGAGTTGGTCAGCCCTGCTCTATATAAGAGGCAGTTGTGTGACGTGTCTGTTCATGGTGTTTGTGTTTTTGTCCTGGTAGCCATTATATGCTCGCACACGAGCCAAACCATCACTAATTGTGATTAGCACATGCTCATTCAGAGCACGAAGCATTTGCACATAGCACAGGGGCATAGTGGCCACCTCAACTAAAACACCCTGTCCATACTCAAGTTTTCACAAATTCGGTCCCTCTGTCCCTACCCCGCTCCACTCCCCGTTTACCCTACAGCAAAGTAAGGCCGCCTGGGCCAGAAGTTATGCCCAGTCTCCCCACCCCACCTGCAGTGTTGTCCTTTGCCCTTGAGGCATAGGAGAAAAAGTGCAATCAGTGCCATCTTAAATGTTAATGCTGGCAGGGCAGGAGCAATTGGGCATTGCTCCTGAAGACCTCATCTTGCCCTAGTGTAGGGAAGCCATGGAGTGCCTCATTTTTTTTTTTTTTAAAGCTGGGGGGGGGTTTGATTTGTTTTCTTAAGGGGCTTTCAGATGGACAGTTTGTTTGGGTGGGGCTAATATGAGGGTGGTATTTTATGCTATTTTTGATAGACTCTTCCACTAGTCTAACTATAATAAACAGGAAAGTTGTTCTGCACCCGCATCACAGGTATGCACAGTGAGTTCTGCCCCTCTCTCTCTTCCCCTGTACTCTCCAGCTCTGCCTCTTTCTCTCTGAATTGTCCAATCCATTCTCTACTACCCCAAATCTCAGTTATCTCCTTCCCACATGTTACAGTATTTCCCCGTCCTTGGACAGGCTTTTACTGCTAGTGTGTATATATGTATACTTGTGTGAGTGTGTGTATAACAAACCTCTCTCTCTAGCTGCAAAAGTGGGAGTGGCTACCAATTAAAACCCCTGCTTCTTCCCTGTACTTATTTATCCAGGATTTTGACTGTCACAAAGTTGGGTATCTTAGTTTCTTCTGCTACTGTGGAACCTCACATGCCCAGCTAAAGCAGCAGGGTTATCTTTCAGAGTGTATTCATCATATCGAACATAAGAAGGCTTCCATTTCATGTGATATCCTACAGCAACATTCATTACTAGTTGTATAACTAAAGAAAAATACATTTTTGTTTTTTTCATCACAGCCCAGGAAACATTCAAAATTGTAGACCACACGCAATCACCTTCTTAGTTTTTATGTTTCCTGTTGCATGGGCTGCTGCTTAAAGATGATGTGGGGAGAAGGCACCTGTGTATGTGTGCTCTCCTCTGCTGAAGGCTTCTGCAGCAAAACAGGCCAGACTCTGAGAGAAAAGGATGACAACTGTGACTGTAGCCAGGTAACAAAATATATGTCTGTGAAGTAGCAGGGGCCAGTCTTGGAGAAAGGTTGAGCAACAGCTAAGGAAGGCTGTGAATGTTTTATATCTGTTTTATGAAGCAGCAGGAGGAGGTGAAGAGAGAACCTGAAAAGTAGTGGTTCAAGATGGCAGAGGATTCAAGGAGCTGTAATAGTATGAACTGGAGTACAGAGGTCCTGAGGAGTGGCAGCAGTGATCTGAGGTTGGGTGGAGTAGCAGTAACGGTATACAGTGTATTGAAAGATGTGTGGAAGGACCCACAGAGCAATTTCAGCTGCATAAAGTGGGAGAATGAGCAAAAAGGAAGAGCTGCAGCTGGGAAAAGGGGGCATAGAGGTATCTGAAGGTCGTGGGGCAGAAGAGCGGTGACTGAAGGTAGTTGTTAATGTGCTCAGTTACTCTAGCTATTGTCCTTGAATTCAGGGATGGCCTAATATCAATATCAACACCCGTTATCCCGGTAAACCGGTATAATCACATAGAGGTAGATCTTCAAAATATACGCAAGCGCGTACTTTTGTTCGCGCATTAGGCGCGAACAAAAGTACACTGGATTTTATAAGATCTTATAAAATCCGGGGTCGGCGCGCGCAAGGCTGCGCAAAATCGGCAACCTGCGTGCGCCGAGCCGCGCAGCCTGCCTCCGTTCCCTCCGAGGCCACTCTGATTTCGGAGCGGCCTTGGAGGGAACTTTCCTTCGCCACCCCCCCCTTAACTTTGCTCGCGTCGGCTGGCAGCCCCACTCCGTCCTCCGGACCCGGGGGCTGGTCCGGAGGCCTCGACCACGCCCCCGGGCCGGCACCACGCTCCCGGGCCCGCCCCCAAAACGCCACGTTGTTTTGGGAACGCCCCTGGACACGCCCCTTCCCTCCTCTTTTCGAAAGCCCCGGACTTACGCGCACCGGCAGCCTATGCAAAATAGGCGCGCCGGCGCGCGCGGGCCTTTTAAAATCCGCCCCTCACTGAACAACAAGTAAACCGGTATAATCACAGAGGGGTAGATTTTCAAACCGCGCGAATTGGCGTACTTTTGCTGGCGCATCAGGCGCCAGCAAAAGTACGCGGGATTTTAGTAGATACGCGCGTAGCCGCGTGTATCTGCTAAAATCCTGGATTGGCGCGCGCAAGGCTATCGATTCCGTATAGCCGCTCCGTTCCCTCTGAGGCCGCTCCGAAATCGGAGCGGCCTCAGAGGGAACTTTCTTTTGCCCTCCCCTCACCTTCCCCCCCCCTCCCCCTACCTACCCCACCCACCCGCCCGGCCCTGTCTAAACCCCCCCCTTACCTTTGTCGGGGGATTTACGCCTCCCGGAGGGAGACGTAAATCCCCGCGCGCCAGCGGGCCGCTAGCACGCCGGGACGCGACCTGGGGGCGGGTACGGAGGGCGCGGCCACGCCCCCGGCCCGCCCCGGGCCATAGCCACGCCCCCGGCCCGCCCCCAGAACGCTCCCGACACGCCCTGAAAACGCTGCGCGGTTCGGGCCCGCCCCCCGACACGCCCCCTCAGAAAACCCTGGGCTTTACGCGAGTCCCGGGGCTTTACGCGCCTAAATCCGCCCGGATTTGGGCGGATTTAGGCGAGCAGGGCTCTTAAAATCTGCCCCATAGTGAATAACCAATACTAATATTAAAATAGCACATTAACAAAAATTATTGGTTTTCCCGAGGAAATTAGGGTTGACGGGTTTATTGCCATAGGAGCCTAGGGTTCAAAGGGGGCTAAGCTGAACTCAGCAACAGCAGCAGTTGAATATGATCTGGTAAAACAGTGAATTTATGAGCGGGACACAGGAAATGAGCGTGTGAGAGCTGAGAGAGAAGATAATGATGGACTTTTGTGTGGCCACATTGAGAAACCTTGCTGAAGCTGTTCTGGGCTCTATTTGCCATTTTGTGAATGATCATTAAAATCTCCTCTCATTTCACACTTTCTCCTATGTGGTGGTTTTCTGTGAACACGTCTGGCAGTGAGCCCCTTGCAATACTATAAAAAGGCAGAGTACTACAGTTAAGAGTTACACTAGCATCAGTAATGCTTTCTCCTGAACACTGTAGCTCTTCGACTGCAAAGGAGCTATGAAGAAAGCAGAAATGAGAAGACATCAAAATAAAACATTTAGATAGAACCCAAAGCAATTCTGAAAGGAATTGAAGGAAGAACATTAGTGTAGTTAAAACACCACTACCCAAAGCCAAAACAGGTTCTGGAGAAATGCTCTATAGGATCATCCTATAAATAACAGAAAAGTAGAATGGCTCCCCAGCATACAAATAACACCAAAAAGGCAATCATCAGAACTATGAAACAGCCTGGAGTAACAAAAGAGTTGAAAATCAGGTTAAAATATAAGCTCCAAATTGGAATAGGCCTGGCCATGATGGAATGCCCAACTTTTGGCTGAAACCTTTAACATATCTCCAAGACCTGGCAAACTGCAAAACTGAATTGATCAGACAGCCGGAACTAATATCACAATAGGAAGGACACTTCTCGTTCCAAAGGGAGACTCAAGTAACATTCTCAGACTTAATAACCAATGACTTGTTTACCTACTGTTTACTACAAGAGATATAGCTATAATATGCAATCACATAGACTCTAATAAACATGCCAGTGACAGACAGAAGATAACATAAGAGAAGCTTATGGGACCAAAGACCAGTTGATGCTGAATAAAATCATCATGGGCAGATGAAAGAATAACAGAAGCCTCTGTATAGCTTGAATTGATTATCAAAAATCTTTCGATAGCATCCCACGTTCTTGAATAATAAATTGCCATGAAATGTACAAAGTGAACCTCTGAGTACATCAAGTTCACCATGAAAATGTGCCAGGCTAAATATACTACATCTGAATTATAAAGTTGGACAATTTATTGCTAACCTTAAGATTCAGTGAGGAATTTTTCAAGGAGATTCCCTTTTTACCACTTTTTTTTTTTGTCTGACACTGAATACATTGAATACTTGTAACTCCTTAGGCTATGGATTTGCCCTTTTTCCTAGAGACACTAATGATCTAGAGAACACTGTATCTACTATTTGTAGATGCCTTGAAGCTTTACAGCTCCTATGATCATCATTTAGCAGAACAAATTTGAGTAGTAAAAAGATTGTCAGATGATATAAGGATGATGTTTGACCTGGGCAAATATGCTAAGGCAACCTTCCTTAAAGGAAAACTAAGCAAAACTGAAAACATCTGTCTGAGTGAAGACTAACATAAAGGAGCTTGAGCAGGAACATATATATAAATATATAGGAACAGATGAAGGTGCAACAATCCAAGACAAACGACTGAGAAAAAAATCTGCAGAGTACTACAGGAGACTGTAACTGATATTGAAAAGTGCTTTAACAGCATGGAATAAAATACAAGAAGTCAATTATTCGTCAATCCCTGCACTCTCAGGTAGCTTTGGAATCAAACTGGATCCAAAAAAATCTTGACCAACTGGACATAACAGAAAACTCCTCTGTGACTAGTAGATAATCCATAAAAATTAGTGAGTGCTGAAACTCTATATCCAAAGAGCTGAAGGAGGCCTAAACTTTCCAGAAATAAATTACACATACAGAGCAACTATCATAGACTTCCAGGCGTAATTAACAGCATCAACAGACCCAAATGCCCATAAAGTGCTGAAATATAAAAATGAAAGGCCAAATCGGTCTACATCCATACACTTGAACAATTGTTTTGAAGAATAGAAGGAATGAAATCAGGTACACTTTGTGTGCATGCACCCGTAAATGTGCGTAAAAATGCACTTAGGTTTATACTGTTTGTGCACGTACACTCGCATCATTTAAAATATCCCTACTGCGTGTTTCTGTGAGCCTTTACACACGTACAAACACAAGTGACCATGGGGAGAGGGAGAGAGAGAATATATAAATAAATATGACACACTCATATCTCTTACTATAAGAAGGGCACTGTCAACTTAAGGTGGGTTTTGGGAGGGGGGTGGTGTTTATAATGCTTTGCCTAGGGCGCAAGAGTCTGTACACCTTTGTACCACCGCCCCTCCCCCAAAACCTACCCTGAGGCACTCCACTGTTTACCTCTCTGCACTGAGAAAACTGACCATTGAATCCTACTTTTTCCTGTCTTTTTAACTAGTTTTTAATCTACAAAAGGATTTCTGATAGCATCCCACACTATCCCATGACTTTTTAATTTTTCTTAGAAGCCTCTCATAGGGGACTCTGTCAAACGCCTTCTGAAAAATCTAAATACACTACATCTACCAGCTCACCTTTACCCACGTTTATTAACCCCTTCAAAAAAATGTAGCAGATTTGTAAAGCAAGACTTTTCTTGGATAAATCCATGCTGTGTGTCCCATTAAAGTATGTGTATCTATGGTTCTGTGATTTTATTCTTTAGAATAGTTTCCACAATTTTGCCATTTACCAGTCTATAGTTTTCCAGATTTCCAAGATATACACCCCCTTCACGCCACATTTAGGTGTTTACTTTTATTTGTAGAAATATTTTCAGCTGTAATTTTTTTTAAGTCAGGAATTTAGCTGATTACATAAGAACATAAGATTTATATTGGGTCAGACCAAAGGTCCATCAAGCCCAGTATCCTGTGGTCAATCCAGGTCATAAGAACCTGGCAGGATCCCAAGGGGTAGATATCGTGCTGCTTATCTCAGAGATAAGTGGATTTCTGCAACTCCACCTTAATAATGGTTTATGGTCATATCATTCAGGAACTTGTCCAAACCTCTTTTAAATGCAGCTACACTAATACCATTCACTACTTTCTCTGGCAGCAAATTCCAGAGCTTAATTATACAATGAGTAAAAAAAATATTTTCTCTTATTAGTTTTAAATGTATCACCTAGTAACTTCATTGTGTGTCCTCTAGTCTTTGTACTTTTTGAAAGAGTAACATTTTCTCATTCCACTCCGCTAATTTTATTTACTTCTATCATATCTCCCCTCAGCTGTCTCTTCTCAAAGCTGAAGAATACTAAAACTCTCTTTAGCCTTTCCCCATAGGGGAATCTTTCCATCCCCTTTATCATTTTGGTTGCCTTTATTTGTACCTTTTCTAATTCTGCTATATCCTTTTTGATATGTGGTGACCAGAACTGCACACAGTATTCAAGATGTCACACCATGGAGCGATACAGAGGCATTATGATATCCTGTTTTATTCTCCATTCCTTTTCTAATAATCCCTAGCATTCAATTTGCTTTCTTGGCTGCTGCTGCACACAGAGCAGAAGATTTCAGTATGTTATCAATGATGACGACTAGATCCTTTTCCTGAATGGTGACTCCTAATGTGGAACCTTGCATTGGGTGGCTATAATTTGGGTCAGTATTCCCTAAGTGCATCACGTGCACTTGTCCATATTAAATTGCAATTGCGGCAGCTGAAATTGGACTGAGAAAGTTTACCTGGTGAGATCCTGATCCAGAGACAGAGCAACTATGCTCTCTCCATTCGGCCCCGACGTAACTGGGAGGGGCCCACGCGCCAACAAAATCGGCGTGCCGCCAAAGCCACGCACGCCTAAGGGGTGCGCGTGGCTTGGTCCAGCTTAGTCCGGATTAGAATGGAGTAGAGGGGAAGAATTTTTGACCTGTTTCAGCTGCCACAGAGGTAAAAAAAATTTCACAGTTTACTGACTATATGCGAAATACCCTATTGAAGAAGAATACAAGATTTTCTTTATTAATATACCTCCAAAACGAAAAGGGAAAGTTAGGGTATATCCCTCAACGCCCCTTCCATCTCCTATTCAACAGGAGATAGTTCGGTATATGTCAGCGTTTATGCTTAGAACTCCAACATCCAAGGAACCTGCTGAACCAGGTCATTTGGGAGGAAGATCTGGATCTATAGAGGAGGCGTTGCTGAGCCTCAGTCTTGGTTTACCACCTTTGCAGAGGGTGAATGAGAGTTCCCCTGGGAATATACTAATTAAACCACCCTTGCTAGGAGCCGAGAATTCCTTGGAATGCCTAAGAAGAGAACCTCCAGCAGCAGAGGGAGTTAATGCGTGCAAGAATGAAGAACAACAACAAGAAGGAAGGATATCCCTTGAGGCCGCAACTGGAGAAGAAGATCTGGCTGCTGGAGGAGAGGTTATGGAGACTCTAATTCGCCCTGCAGTGGTAACACTGGATTGAGTGTGGGACTTGATGGTCGTGATGTCCACTAATATTAAGGGGTTAGAGAAAAAGATAGATTTCATAGCAGGGAAAAATCAACAGGACTTAGTAAGTATACAAGATGTGGTTAAAAAAAATCTGAGGATAGAATTAAAGTCCTGGAAGAAACAGGAGTAAAGAATTTGGAATTTCAGGCTGCTGTAGCAAAGGATAGAGAAATGTTATCCAGGCGTATAGAAATTTTTGAAAACAACTCCAAACGTTTAAATCTCCGTCTACTTAACTTCCTGAGAATAGCCAGGGAGGTGTCGATGGAATCCTTGCAAAAATTTCTAAAACGTTTTGCTTTTTTCCAAAGAATTGCCAAGTATAAGTTACTGTTACTTTTTGCCTAAGAAAAATGTTAATCTGAATGCTTCGGAGTTGCCTTTCCAAGGTAATTTAACCAATTTTCTTGAAAGTTCAAGCAATCAGATAATAGATCGGGGTATATTGGTTTCTTTTATACATGTTTCCGACCTTAATAAGGTAAGGAAAAGAGATTTTTCCAAATATCCTATCTCATATTATGGAAATCCAGTAAAGATATTTCCTGATCTATCCTTCGCTACGCAGTTGAGGAGAAAACAGTTCTTGGAATATCGCCAGGAAGTGGTATCTATGGGATATTCCTTTATCTTACGATTTCCTTGTAAGTGTTTAATAAAGAGAGAACAAGATGTTTTCATATTTTTTCTACCCGATCAGCTAAAATATTTTGTTGAACAGAGGAGAATAACCACCTCTTCCCCACTTCCCAGTGAATAATTAGTAATTAGAAAAAGAAATAGCATAGAACAGTGAAGTGTTAATTTAGAAATGTGGTGTTGTATTGTATCTCCCAAATATCTAAAACCTCTGTTTTTGGTTGACAAAAGTACTTGTTTCATTGATTATGAGATAGGAAACATAATTACTAGATAATTATTTGTGAAGTTAATAAGTTCGGAGGGTTATTTACTGTACCAAACTTTATGTATCTCTTTGTTTCTGTTTTAAATTATGGAAAATCAATAAAGATATAAATCAAAATAAATAAATCGCATTTGCCATTTGCTTGCCCAGTCTTCCAGTTGTGCAAGGTCTTCTTGCAGTTTCTTACAACCCTCTTGTGATTTAACAACTTTGAATAATGTGGTGTTGACAAATTTGATCACCTCACTCATTGTTCCCATTTCCTGGTCATTTATAAATATACTAAAAAGCAATAGTTCCAGAATAGATTCATGGAGCACTCTACTATTCACCTTTCTCCATTGGAAAAATGTATCATTTAGCTTTACTCTTTGTTTCCTATCTTTTAACCAGTTGACAATCCACAATAGGACACTGTCCCCTATCCCAGTGGTTCTCAACCTTTTTTTGGCCGGGACACACCTGACAGATGGTTCTCACGTGTGTGACACGCTGAACATGTGACAGTCACAGGGCTAAATGTAAACATGCACTCTGCATCCACAGGAACCCCCACCAATGGGTGCAGAGCAGAACTAGGGCATTACCCTGTACAAATCGCCATACAAAAAAGATATTCTGGTTTTGATATCTCAGTAAAAGCAAAACAAACTCCCTTTACTACCAAGCACAATAGCCTTCCTTATGAAAAGACAGTAATTTACCACTAATGCATATCCTATTGAGAAAACACAACAAATAAGATTGATACAAATGCCCACATGCTAGTAAAATACCTCACCTTGGTCACACACCCAAAACTGACCTTCACCAAGTACAGAAAGATGACATATAAATATGGAGACAAACTGGAATGGAAAACCAAAACAGCCACTCAGCATGCAGTGCAAACCTAGAGAAATGGAAAGAGATATATAGCACCTAACATAGTGTCAGGATCTGCAATAATGCACACAAATTAACCCTCACAAAGTTACACCTGCATTATGGAACACACTCAAACAGTAACAACCCTATCTATGAAAAGGCAATACTACAAATATTAAACCAGGCCCTAAAAACTAATACACTTCCTATTAGGAAAACAGAATAAGTCAAGCTGCTATAGAGCCCCACACAGAAATAATTGTAAAGCGATATATCAAAAAAAGTTACAAAACAGCTGCTGAACAGAATAACATCCAACATTTAAAAACTAATAAAAATGATTAAACATGTCCAAATATCAATAAAACACCATCTTCCTGACCAGTCTCTCTCTCTCACAGAAGCACAACCTCCCTGACCAGTCTCTCCCTCTCTCTCAATCACACACACATGCTCTCGCACTCATTCACACAAGCTCTCACCCAGGCACCCACACACACAAGCTCTCACTGCCAAACCTCTTCTTCCTTTGCTGCAGGGATGGCCTCCAGTTCCACTGCGGCTTTACTCCCGTGGGCCTTCTTTTTTTTGCTGTCATGGGGATGAGCTCCCATGGCGGCCTTGCTTTGTCGGGGTTCGACACTGCCATTCCTCCTATCCCACTCCACCCCCGGGCTATGTGATGCCCTTTCTTCCTGCCTCACTGGCCAATCAGAGGCTTCCTCCCTTCATCCTACTCCCACTGGCAGGTAGAAAGGAGAAGGCTTCCGATTGGCCTGCACAGGGGCAGGAAGAATGAAGGAGGCTTCCCATTGGGCAGTGGGGGCTGGAAAAAGGGAGAAAGGAAGTACAACTGGGGCAGTGGGACACCGGGAGCTGTGACACACCTGCCGAGAATCGCTGCCCTATCCTATGACTTTTTAACTTCCAAAGAAGTCTCTCAATCCCCTGTTTAGTTTCCCACTTGTCTTCTATTGTAGCCAGTTCAAAATCTTCCTTTTTCAGTATTGCATGGCTAGATCATGGTGCTGTGTACCACTGGCGCTAAGGCGTTTGCACTTGAGCAGAGCTTTCCGTGTCAGAGCCCTGAGTATTACCATTGTGGCTTTGTTCCTTGTTGCTGCTTCTGCAGACATATTCATGTTGTACCAGTCACTGCTTGAAAGGAAGACAGTAGTGCTTTTATCCTTGGACCTTAACCCTGTCAATCCAATAAGATATTAGTGGTTATCACAGGCTGGCCCTTGTGTCCTTACATTGCTTCTTTATTAATAGCCCCATTAGAAATTCTTCAGCCTTTTCTTCAGGAATACTTTAAAACCAGACTTTAGCCAGGGTGTTAGCTTCTGGCAGGAACAGTAGTTAATCCAAGTTGAAGATGGCAAGATGTGAACTTGCTTCCTAGTGAAAGCCAGCACTGTAACAGATTTTAGGCGTGGTTAGGGCAGATGGAGGCAGTGCTATCAAGAGTCGAGACATTGGAATTTATACATGCATCTACCCAAAGTGGCTGAATCTCAATTAGGCAGAATGGATGGGCCATTATGATTTTTATCTACCATCATTTACTGTGTTACTATGACATAAACTAGTTTTTCTTTTTTTTTTTTCTGGATAGTTTTATCATGTTTTCATTAATTTTGTAGGGATATTGCTTTATTAAGGGATCTTTTGATCCCATGATTCTTGAGAAATTCACATGACCCATAAGCCTGTTCTTATTTTTCTCATGTCCTTGATTTTATTGTACATTGTTTTGGGTGACCTGTTTATGGCTGGGGAAGTAGTCTAGACAAGTTTTTAAATAAACTAGATACTTTTCCAAAACTGTACTCAAGCTCTGGTTCTTTCTATTGCTATGGCAAGGTCTTCCTTCTTGCAGATACTTGAATGGGATCAGTAAACAAGCAGGTGCTTCATGGTTTGCTCTTTATTGCTTTTGCATATGTTCTCGTCATTAGAGCTGCATGTGCCCTATCTAGTACAATGCTCGTCTTTCTAAGAATTTTTATATAAGCACAAAGTGGGAAGAATTATCCAGTCCATAGGGTCCTTGATTACAATCTCGACAAAGAGCTCAACAGACACAATCTGTGTGGTTCAATTTAAGATACGTGCAGGCTCAAATTGACCGGGCTACACAGGCCAGGCCTGATCCCAGCAGGGTCCCTTTCATTGCTAGGGCCCTGCTGCCGTTGCATCAGCTCCGCCACGGAAGGGAGATGTGTGTAGTGAGCAGCTGCAGATTCAAAGGCTGAGGAATGGGAGCACTTTCCTTTTCTTAAAGCATTAGGAAGGGAAAAACAAGTCTAAAGCTGTCCAGTACCAACATATCTGATCGGTCCTAAAACCTGAGGATAAATGAAGAGCGAGTTTCCTAAGAACTGTAAGATAGCTCTTACTTTAGGAATTCTCGGGGAAGGAGAGCATCTTTTTCCTGTGGATCAGGAGCGTTCCAGTTTTTGGGTTGCCCAGAAACTATCTCTGACATACCTAGCCATCCACTGTGATTCTGCAAATGAGACGGAAATGTATACAAACTTGTCCAGCAGGTGTAGTAAGGTGCTACACAACTGGAATGAAAGAGTCTGCACCAACTCTGTTCAAGGAGAGGAGACGGGAGACTGTCCTGCTGAGGCGTTACATTGGATTTCAGGTGTAATTGGCCATGAAGAGTATAAGAGTTCCCTAAAAGTATTTGGTAGCAGAACATGCTACAGTTAGAAGTGGGAGATTCTGACTACTTATGAAAACGTAAATGGAAAATTCAGATTTCTCACCCAGTAAAATGTATTATTGCCAAATTATCATGACTGAAGAACCTTTTTTTTTTAAATTATTATTATAGTAAATAGCTTTTGTTGGTACAATATACATTTAGAGAGTATCTTTATGCATCCAGTTGATTCCATCTTGAGAGCATAGAAGTCAGGCTTACCCCCACTACCCCCTTCACAGAGAGGACATGGGAGGAGAATTACAAATATATTCTATCTCATTTGTTACTGCTGAAAGTTAACAATAGACAACCATGGAAACAGAAGTCCTCCAGTTTTTCTCTAAGAGGAACAGTAGAGGCTGTGGTGATGCAGGTTTCCAGCCATTTTCTTAGTTTCATCCCTGATCTAAGGAGACTTTTTTTTTTTAAATTGAGAGGGTAATTTGGTATTACATTGTTTGGGCTTTCTGCTTGAGTCTGCTGTTTATGGTGCTTGTTAATTTCAATTAGGAGTTGAAGAGATGTGGACACATGTCTGTTAGGAACTGACTGAGATTATTCACATCTATAGGCCTGATTTTCACATGCATTTGCACGCTTAAAACAGTTTTGCATATGTAAATACACTTTACCCATGTAAATAGGCTTTTGAAAACTGTTACAGCATATGCCATTGAATTGTCAATAGGTTTTACCAGTGTTAAGTGCACTTAATGTGGATAAATGGGCTTTTGAAAATTGCAATGATAGTATGTTACCCTTACATGCATAACCCACCTGTTTAATATATAGGATACCACAAATTCAAATCAATCGTATCACTGGTCAATAATTCATATGAATACGTTTTTGCCAAGTATATGTAGGCCCCTCACTCTAAGGGTCTGTCAAATCTCACAGACTCCTAAATTGGTACGAGGCCACCTTACTTTAATTATAACATCATTTTTTTTAGGGTTTTACTTTTTATATTGAAACTTCCCCATATCTGTCAAAACTGTTCAATGGTCACTTTAACCACGTTCAATCATCAATGGGTAGAAGGTTGTGATTAATATATAGGATATACATCCAGTAGCACTCAGATGGCAACCGTTGATCACTACTGGCTCTTTTCTGAGTTATGCTACATGTGACATGCCCTCTCTCGCACACTGTCCAGTTTTAAAGGTAAAAGATTCAGTATCTCCTTGTCAGTCCATTGAGTCATCCAGTACCAGAGGTGACAGGCTTTGCATTCCTTTATCCATCCTCTTAAGGCCAATTATCCAGGGATACAGAGGATTTCACCCCTAGGACTAGTTCACTTAGGCTTTATACGTCTGCCTATATCTATGTACTTTCACCACATGGAACCCAGCACTAGTGGTGAAAAGAGCTTTATCAATTTTTTAATCTTTTGACTATTCAATGTTGCAGATGGAAACGTCTGTATCCCTCTGCTGAGCCAGGTATTTTCTGGAGCTTCCAGTAACAGTTATACTGTTTTGCCTCAGGGTAATAAGATGCTTCTCCTTATTTACTGCATATAGCTAGCTCAGTGGTTCTCAACCCAGTCCTTGGTGCACATATTGCCAGTCAGGTTTTCTGGATATCCACAATGAATACGCCCGAGGTAAATTTGCATGCATTGCCTCCATGGTATGCAGATCTATATCGTGCATAATCATTGTGGATAGCCTGAAAACTTGACTGGCAGGTGTGCCCCGAGGACAGGGTTGAAAACTCCTGAGCTAGCTCCTGGCGGCAGGCGTAGCTGAAAGATGCTGTAAATACCAGGAGTGAGAGAGGCTGATGGCGCTACTGCCCATGAGGAGAAAACGATGTGACGCCAGCGTCTTGAGTTATTTGTGGATAGAAACAGTATCCATACTGGAGTGGATGTCCACTGGGGTTTCCCATTACAGAATCGCTCCCGTTCACATATAAAAATTAATTGCAGCAGGCATGGAACATTGGCTCTGCCTCCTTTTATCCTGCCCCTGAAACACCCTGCAGCTGTGGCACCTTCTCATTAAGGGCCGCATATAACCAGGCAGATATGACAGCTAGAGAGATTGTTAATGGTGGCAATTAGACAGAGTTGGAGTACTTTTCATTTTAGATTTTAGTGATAACTGTAGAAATGGAAATGCTGGAAGAATGCATGTGGCAAGGATTCTGTGTGCTCTTTCTACCGCTACTGTTGTGAGATTTACTCGCGGGTCAGTAAATATGTGAACAAACTTCCAGGGAACAGCTCTGCCTGGTGCCCATCAGACCCCTTTTCCGATACTGATACCAGTTTTTAACCCATTTCGCCTCAGCTTTCTTTAAATTATCCTTTGTTTAAACCTAACAGGGTTATGTAGCATCGTTAGCCTTACTGTGTATCTCCTTCTTAACGTTCTCTTTTTTTTCTTCTCTCCCACTTCCATTGCCCTCTCTATATCCTCCTTCCTTTCTCCTTGTCAGTTCTCCATCCTTTTTATAGTGTTCACTCTGTCCCTTCTTTCCTTTCATCGTGCTTCTGGTGTTGCATTATGTTACATTTTTGATTTATAGCCCACCCTCCTTCCCAAAGGACCCAGAGTGGCTCACAACAATGGCAATATTACAAACAATAAATCAAAAATGCAATAGCAATTCATCCAAACTACAATCATATGTTCAGTAAAAGTACAAACCACAATAAACTGTCCCTTTCCCCCTGCCTCCCACTCACAGGGACTAATAAAGCCAGAAAATTTCCAATCCACAAATGCTCCCTTTCTTCCGAGTTGCTGCCGAAGGAGCTACCAGGGGGTGACCACCTATGGTTGCACCTCTTCGGGAGCAGGCTGGCTTTTATGATCGGCCTGCAATAGCAGCCCTAGAAGGCCAGTGTACTAACCCATGGGATCAGCAAGTTTGCACTACCCCTTGCCATGTATGCAAATGAGCTCTGCAGCAAAATTTCACAAAAAAATGATGAGCACACCCCATTGAAGTTCAGTTATCCTTTTTTTGTGAAAATCAACCCACCATGACCTTTCTACAAGCTGGCTTTCACAAAATTCATTTCTAATGGAGTCTTCTCTCTTCTTTATATGGCTTGCTGGACCCGATACTGCCCATCTCACTCTGTCAGTGTTGCTAGCCCCCGACATCTCCAATGAGTTTTGTTTTTTATTCCGTTGTGAGGTGCTGCTTGCTGGGTCTCTGAGCCAGCCCATGAGCACAGATGACAGATCGCAAATTGACTCAGTGGCTTTGATTTGAGAGCTTTACTAGTGCTATTGTTTGCTGAGGTTTGGTTTAATCTCCTTCCAAGGGGGCGGAGTAAGCACATTACTGAGAAACCGAATCCCACTGGGCACTATCGCGGGTCGCTGTTAGGATCAGGGTGACTAGGCAGCTGTCTGGGCTACAATAAAGAGTGAGGGAAAAACGCACTCCATCTTGCAGCATCACAGCCTTTGTTCACCACAGTCTCTTCAAAACATTGTTCCTCTTTGTCGGATTGGGCGAAGCGTGAGAACAACATTGTTCACAATACAAAGGTCCTCTCCCTATTTGGAAAAAGAAAGCAATTGTAGGTTGCCCCAAGAGGTCTTAGGGAAGACGAGGAAAGTACAAAAATATTAGCAAAATATAATTAAAACGGCACATGCCTTGAAAAAAAACATTTTTAAGCCTCTGCTGCTGGCAGTGTGGGTAGGGTTTCAAATTTCCCTCAGTGTTTGACATCACATCTGGGAGGGCCAGGGGGTTTCTGGGAGATGGAGTCTAGAACAAACTTCTCTAATGTACAAGGTCTGTCCACGCCATCCTGTTGAGCATATAGCAGAGTAAACAGAATATTTACCAGCTATTAAAGAGAGAGGTTACTAATTTCAGAAGAAAGGGAAAGGGTATTCAGGTCCTTATAACCCAGTGATTGCAACCCAACTCGAATTTCCAATGGTGAGCTAAAGAAGGCATCACTGTTTCTCTCTTATTCTGTAGCTCAGGTAAGCAAGAAAAGTTGCTGCTACCCTTAACAGAAGGCTTGGGACTAGCCTGCATGGAGCAGCAGTTGCTACTACCCTTAACAGAATCTTTAGGGATGAACTGCACTTGTATGTCAACATGATTACTAAAGTGAGATTAACAGAGAAAAAAAACTATGCAAGTCACGACCTAATGTCTATAGTTGACAGATTTCATGTCTTGGAAATAAAGGTCATGAACAAGTTGTAGGTAACTACTTAGGTGATAACACCGGAAGCATACTTCTACTCTACACAGCACGCTTCCAGCACTATTACCTAAGTAACACCAGAAGCATACACCAGGATCGCTTAGCAAGGAAATCCTGGCAGATCAGGAGGGGCGATTTGCACAGTAACTGGGAGAGTAGGAGGGGGGCTGGAGGCATGGGCCACTGGCACTCATCTTCTTGCACTTTTTTTTTTTTTTATTTTATTTTTTATGAGTGGGGGAAAGGGGTTGAGACAGGTGGTGGGAAGGTGGGCAACTGGTTTTTTACAGGTGTGCTACTTTCCCGGCTATTTCTGAAGATATCTGGGTAAGTAGCTAGTTATCTGGCCTCAAGAGGCCTGACAACTTTAGACCTGCTTCCAAGCAGCTAATTTAGCCAGATATACCCGCTATTCAGCTGAGTTAGCTGGATAATAGGACCCTTCCCTGGAACGCCCTTGTTATGTCCAGCTATAATTTAGCCGGATAAGAGGCTAACTATGCCGGATAAGCCATTAAGATGGATAACTTGTGAGTTATCCGTCTGAATGGCTTTTGAATATTTACCCCATCATGTCCTGTTTGTGTCTATCTGTGGCCCTCTATATTGTAGTTCTCCGAAACGAAACATTGGGCAACTGTGCTGACAAAATCAGGGAGCACACAGGAGTCTGCAACCTCCTACCCCTGGCGAGCGGGTGCCAGAGGAAGCTGTGGCAGGGAAAACAGTGCCAGCAGCTTGTGCCATAGAATGGTCACTGGGACACATGCATATGCCACATAGAGTCACTCCCAACCAAGTGTGTTGGGAAGAATGCCGGCTTCATCATGTTCATCTCTGTCCATCTTGTTAAAGTACAGTACAACACAGGGCCTACACAGTTATCTCTAAGGAAGCCTAAGATTCTGATGTAATAAGCCTACTAGATCGCATGATGCAAAAGATGATCTGATGCAGGTGGTAAAGCATTCATGGCAGACAGTCTGGATATTAGCAGCAAGTGAAAGCTGTAATATATCAGATTCTACTTCTAGTAGCGCTATAGAAATGTTAAGTATTATTACAATGATTTGTTACTTGCTTTCCTATTGGAGTACTCTGAGTATGGTACGGGATTACAGAGTACATTACATAGTACAGTATACATAAAATACCAGGATGGATGGTAGAGAAGCAGTGGAGCTGAAGGCCAGAATTTTGGGATGAGGGAGTCAGAGGTAAGAGGCAGTGTTTTTGCTTACTAGAACGACTGGTACCTTCCGACATGTGAATCCATGCAAACTTTCATAGCAGGATTATTTTTCCCCTGCAGTGCGAGCTGAATACATAAATAGTTTCAGACTTATATAGTGACACATTTGGTTAAGTTGAAAGAAGACTGGAGATCCATGGAATCCAACCTTCTGACAGCCTTACTCCTAGGGAACATGAAAATCCAGGGCTGGCCATGTTCAAATCCAGTTTAAAACCTCGCCTTTGGCAGCCTGCTTTTCACTCTTGTATCTATTTCTCCCTGATCATGCCTGTTGATTTTTAACTAGTTTTACTGTAACAATAAATGTTCTGAAATCACCGGGAGTTATCTAGTCTCTGTCTTGAGTGGATACTCCGATTGGACCTAATCATTGATGTAATTTTCTTTGAAGTGATCACAAAAGGCAGAATGAAAATGCTAAATTAAATTGTTAGCTCCCTGGAGCAGGGATTGTCTCTTGTCTCAGCACAGTGCTGCGCACAGCAAGTAGTAATGTAGACATGAAAATTAGAAGTAGGAGAGAAAAAGCATTGCATCCATAACCGGTTCTGCAGCAATGACCAAAATTCCTTCCCCATGCTAAATATGGCAATCTGCTCACAGTTGCAGGATCAGCACTTTTTCCTGGCATGTAACTGTCATTACCCACCAATATCTCTGTCCTTTAAAACTTGTCCGGTTTACTTTTGAATTGATTGTGGGCCAGATGTGCTAAAAATGTATCCCTTAGATACAAAATGGGGGAAAAACCTTTCAGTAGCAATAGTGTTATAACCATAGTGCCCTCTGTCACCTCTTTGAGTGAAAAGTTCCTTCCTTAATTTTAGAGAATGCCCCCTTTTTTTTTTTTTGCTTGTACCTGCTTTGGTAAAAGGATCACCTGCAAAATCACTATTTCTATAGTGTAAAAAAAATCTCCTCTTACATGTCGTTTGTTTGTTTTGTTTTTTTCTAATATAAATAGTCGCAGTCTGGAAGTCTTTCAGCATATAAGCCCTTGTGTCTCCTTGGCTCTTCTTTGTACCTTTTCTAACATTTGGATGTCCTTTTCCAGGATTAATCCCTGTACAGTTCTACCAGTATGTCCTTGTCTTGAGGTGCAATTCTCCATTACTGTGCAAGTTCTGAGCCCTCCATACACCTTTTAGAGCCTGATGTACTAAGGGGTTTCACCCATTTTCTGTCTATGGGAAAATGCTTAATACATAAGGCCCTATGGTGTACCTCATTTGAGATGGCAAAACCAATGTCAGCTGAAACCTAGAGCAGAAGTCAAGTCCAAGACCATAGAGGTTTAAAACTAATGCATAAGTCAGTGTGCCAGCTCTCTCCCCTCCCCCCCCCCACTTACTGAATTGTTGCAATATGACCTCAAATTGCCTTTTTTTGTCTTCCAGAGCCATGCACGCCAATTCAGCCAGTGTGCGGATCCTGATTAAGGGAGGAAAAGTAGTGAATGATGACTGCACTCAAGAGGCGGATGTCTACATTGAGAATGGCATCATCCAGCAAGTGGGGCGGGAGCTGATGATCCCCGGAGGAGCAAAAGTCATCGATGCCACCGGCAAGCTGGTGATCCCAGGTGGCATTGACACGAGCACTCACTTCCACCAAACCTTCATGAATGCCACTTGCATGGATGACTTCTACAATGGAACCAAGGTACACCAGCGCATTCTGCCCTGTAGGCTGGGGAGCCTCGTCGCACATAGCAGTCATGCACATCGTGGCATCTCATTTACTAACCAGTGTGATAGCAGGCTCATGATTAGTTACAGCGCTAATGATTTAAGACAGTGTTTCCCCAATTAGTGTGCCACGGAAAAGTTACCACTGCCTAATGCTTAGATCCAGACCAGTACCTGGGCTCTGTTCTCTGTACCTTACAGCAAGAACAGACACCAGAAGTGACTCTTAAACTGATAAACTCCTTTCTGAGAACATGCATTGTGCATGCATGCCTCTTCCTAGCTACAGCATGAGCCCTGGGGTGTGGAAATTAATGGGCAGGTTGCAGGGCTTGGAAGCTGGAACCTGTTTTGTGCAGCACACTCTGTGCCCACAGCACCTTCTCATCTTTGAGTCCTTCAAGCTTCTGTCTTATCCCCAGGTTGATTAAGACAGGGCGAGTGTGCACTGGGCCCTGGATGTGATTCACTTTGAGTGTGGGAATCAGCAGTAGTGAAGGAGTTCTGCATCCACATGCAGTAGCCAAGGTAACGAACTGAGCTGGCTGCCAGCATCATATTGACTTCCATTCTCCTGAGGGAACTGCTGCATCATAAACCTACCTGGGGAGACTCTGGAATTCTAATGGAGTTGCTGGGTCTCCGGGCCAACACCTGTAATCTCCAGGTGCCCTGCTGCTGCGCTAGTGAAGCAGCCAGCTTGGACCTATTTTTACAGGCAGATACTGCAATGAGCTGCCGAAGGCTCATTGCCAGAATGAATACTAGAACAGGACCAATTTGTGGTTCCACATCCCAGGGAGTGCCACACTAGAAAGCTATCTGTCGGTAAAAGCAGTTGCCCATGAGCAGTCCGCTGCCTCCTGACTGGCCAGCCGCAAAACAGAAATAGGAAAAGGTTGCACCAATTCCTCCATTTCTCCACTGTCCAATAGAGGTATTCCAGCACTACCAGGTCACCAAATTTGCCCTTCTAGAGGATTATGGAGCCCATTTTGGCATCACAATGAGTCCATTAATGCAAGTCAATAAATGACTTTCCTATAGTGGAAATAGCTGCAAGAATCATAATTCCTTAGTAAAACTATGCTAACAGAGCACGAGCAATAAGAAAAAAAAATAAGCAAGCAAGAATCAGCAGCACCAGTGGTAAACAGCACAATATAAGTCCTGTTCCTTTACCATCTTGGATTTCCTCTTACTTTATAAAGCAGAACATGAAGGTCCTGGCCCCTGTACCTCTGGGGGGAGGGGGTGTATAACCTCATCAGACTCCCTTCATACCTCTAGGGATCTTTCTGTACTTGGATTCCTGGAACTCAGAAGGGGGTTTGACCATTTTAGACACAAGCTGGAGAGTATCTCTGCACTTAAGGCTGGTACAGTGCAGAATCCCCCTTACTGCCAAAGGGAAATCAGAGCATTTAGTTCTTGTCCAAGTCAGTCTCCCTCTTTTCCCATTTCCTATGGGAAAAGGAGAAGGAGAGATGGGGGTCTACTGTAGGAACTATCGCATTATGTACTGCATTCACTGCTGTACAGCGTGTGACTTCTTTAACTCTCTCTTTTCTTCTTTTGATTTTGAATTCAGCTTTCTGATTCTGGTCTCTGAACTAATAGAGAGCAAGAAGGATCTATTAGTAAAAATTTGTAACCTATCATTAAAATCATCCATTGTACCTGAAGACTGGAGGGTGGCTAATGTACCCCAATATTTAAAAAGGGCTCCAGGGGCGATCCGGGAAGTTACAGACCGGTTAGCCTGACTTCAGTGCCAGGAAAAATAGTGGCAAGTGTTCTAAACATCAAAATCACAGAACATATAGAAAGACATGGTTTAATGGAACAAAGTCAGCATGGCTTTACCCAGGGCAAGTCTTGCCTCTCAAATCTGCTTCACTTTTTTGAAGGAGTTAATAAACACGTAGATAAAGGTAAACCGCTAGATGTAGTGTACTTGGATTTTCAGAAGGCATTTGATAAAGTTCCTCATGAGAGGCTTCTAGGAAAAGTAAAAAGTCATGGGATAGGTGGCGATGTCCTTTCATGGATTACAAACTGGTTAAAAGACAGGAAACAGAGAGTAGAATTAAATGGTCAATTTTCTCAGTGGAAGGGAGTGGGCAGTAGAGTGCCTCAGGGATCTGTACTGGGACCTGTGCCGTGCTTTTCACTATATTTATAAATGATCTGGAAAGGAATACGACTAGTGAGGTAATCAAATTTGCAGATGATACAAAATTATTCAGAGTAGTTAAATCACAAGCAGATTGTGATAAATTGCAGGAAGACCGTGTGAGACTGGAAAATTAGGCATCCAAATGGCAGATGAATTTTAATATGGATAAGTGCAAGGTGATGCACATAGGGAAAAATAACCCATGCTATAGTTGCACAATGTTAAGTTCCATATTAGGTGCTACAACCGAAGTAAGAGATCTAGGCGTCATAGTGGATAACACATTGAAATCGTCAGCTCAGTGTGCTGCAGCAGTCAAAAAAGCAAACAGAATGTTGGGAATTATTAGAAAGGGAATGGTTAATAAAACGGAAAATGTCATAATGCCTCTGTATCGCTCCATGGTGAGATCGCACCTTGAATATTGTGTACAATTCTGGTCGCCCCATCTAAAAAATGATATAGTTGAGATGGAGAAGGTACAGAGAAGGGCGACCAAAATGATAAAGGGGCTGGAACAGCTCCCCTATGAGGAAAGATTAGAGAGATTAGGGCTGTTCAGTTTGGAGAAGAGATGGCTGAGGGGGGATATGATAGAGGTCTTTAAGATTATGAGAGTTCTAGAACAGGTAGATGTGAATCGGTTATTTACTCTTTCGGATAATAGAAGGACTAGGGGGCACTCCATGAAGTTAGCATGGGGCACATTTAAAACTAATCGGAGAAAGTTCTTTTGCACTCAATGCACAATTAAACTTTGGAATTTGTTGCCAGGGGATGTGGTTAGTGCAGTTAGTGTAGCTGGGTTTAAAAAAGGTTTGGAGAAGTCCATTACCTGCTATTAATCAAGTTGACTTAGAAACTAGCCACTGCTATTACTGGCATCAGTAGCATGGGATAGACTTGGTTACTTGCCAGGTACTTGTAGCCTGGTTTGGCCTCTGTTGGAAACAGGATGCTGGGCTTGATGGACCCTTGGTCTGACCCAGCATGGCATGTTCTTATGTTGTTCTTTGGTCTCTGGGATGGAGGGTTCACTTTCTCCTTGTCTAGAAGGGGGTAGTCCTGTGGGGAGGTGACTGCTGTGTTTACTTGGGAAGCTGACAGTACTCTGGGTGTTGTCTGTTTTAGGGTCAGTAATGATTGCTTTATTACCCTTGCTTGTGAATATTATCTTTTTCTTTGGTATTTCTCGAGGGCGGAAGGGCCATTTAAAGGCTTCTTCCCTCATCCACTCTCTCTCTCTTGTACTGTCTTCTGTGCCATTTCCTCCTGGATCTTCTTAAAGGTTATCCTTTGAAGGAAGGGAGGAAGTTCTGAACTCTTTCTTTATACTTCCTACTGGCTTTTCCCCAGAGTCTGACAATGACTTCTCTGTCCCCCTTTCAGCTATGAAAGGGGGTGAGAGTTGGCCTGTCTCACTTTGGGGTCTAGACTCTTGAGGGCAGGAAGAGAGGGAAGTAGAAATGCCTTCAGCTTGGTTTAACATTAAAGGTTCTGTTTGACAATGGTCAGGTATTGGGTTTGGGTCATTTTCTTCAGGGAGAGAGGTCTTTTGCATTTTGAGCCTCTTGGCTCTCTTTTGGCATTTCCAAAAGAAACTTCCTTTTTTTCTGCTCCTAACTCAGGGTAACTGTGCCATTTTCTCTCCAGGCACAAGCCCCCACACACCACTCCCACTGCCCCAGCAAGTGTAATGTGAAAGAAAAGGTTTTACTTTGTAATTTGGAGAAGCAGGAGTGAGGACAGTGAGCCTGGGAGGGAACCAGGAGCAGGCGGGCTCTGGCTGGTGATTAGCCTGGGGAACGGCAGCAAGCAAAAAGAATCGATAGGGGAGAGGGAAGGAGCAAAGCAAGCTTGCTTGTTTTAGGGGGAGAGGAGAGGCTGCTGCAGCAATTGGGAAAAACCACAGGTAAAAGGAAAAAGAGTGCTAGGGGAAAAGAGCAATTTTTCCCCCAAAAGCCTCAGAGCTGCACCCGACTCCTCTCTCAGCCAAGACCAGGCCTGTTTTTAACGTTGGACGCTGGGGCGCTCCGTCCTCAGCAAGAGAAGAAAAAGTCGAGTGAAGCAAGGTCCCACATCCTGTGGTGCCACGCAAGGGAAACAAGGGGAGAACGTGTCCAGCTATTAAAAGCGAGGTATCCCATGATGATTTTCAGATACTAAACATGCATGGCTGTCGAGATTGATTGGGTTTTGGCTTTGGGTTGTTTCAACCTACTCTAAATTTTTAAATAAAGAAGGTGCAAAGTTGTCAGTCCGTTCAAAGAAAATACACTGCCCGTGGGCAGCAAGGAAGCACTAGCAGTAAAAAAAAACATTAGTGTCCTTTAGCTCATCATTACAGATGCATCTTACACCCTTTCATTCTAGATGTTAAGTAGTAGGGTATACTTGGAAGGGGGGGACGGGCAGAGAACACTGTTCACAGCCTAATCGGCCATGAACTTCTGAATGCTGTTAGTGGAAACTGCATGTAAGTGCACTGCTCGCAAGCGTGAGTGCACCATGGTTCTGAATAGTGTTTCACACGTAGCCGGTTCCTCTCCAGACTCGCCTCCCTGGTCCAGGTGATGGTGATGGAAACTCTGGCTTCGGTCAGGAGATAATTCCTCTTGCCAAGGCTCGCTTTCTCAGCAGTAGGAGGATAGGTCAGGGGATTCGGGGAGCTCACGATTTCTTAGATTATGTATTCCCTTAGCCAAGGTCCTTTGGCAGGGGTTTTTCTTTCTGCTTCCTCCTCGGCCTCACATGGTTCTTCCCTTTCCTCTGTTTGGATAATTTGAGCAGCATGTCCCCCCGCAGGTGGCAGCGTCACATCAGGAGCTGGATTTCCCTCACCAGAGAGTGAGTCTTCTATTGGAGCTACCTCTTTCTCCTCAACCTTTTGGAGTGAATTCCGCGGTGTCACTTGAGGCGGGAAGGACTTTCTCAGTCAGGGTCGTAGACTTTTTTTCCTTTTTGTTTCCTCTCTGTGGTTTTTTTTTCCCCTTCTTCACAATTTTGCACGTGGGATCTTCTATCTGGCATCCCGACTTTTCAGCCGTGGGCCTGTAGAGAGGGAGGGATCAGAGACCATAACTTCCACAATGACAGAGCCAGTCGGGTGGCTCTCTCTTCCTGCTGTTGTCACTGGGCACTCGCCGTTCTTTCAGGGGTTGGGGCTTCGCCGATGGTTGCATTGGGGCTGGGGGCCCTTCCTTTCAACCTGGGCTACCTAAGGGGCGGCCCTTTCCTTAGGACTGTGTTCAGAGGGGCTTAAGGCTTGCAGGTGAGGGTCCAACGGGGTTGCTGTGGCTGAGGTGCACAGCTCTGTGGCTGTTGAGGGGTTAGACTTAGCTGTGTTTTTGGCTACAGGACATACTTTTTGGGTTTGTCCTATTCCCCTACAGTTGTAGCACCTTGCTCCTCTGCTGCATAGTAGTAAATACAGTACAGGTGTCCTTTACAGGGGATGGCGAACTACCCCTCAGCCTCCTCTTGGCCCCTATTCGATTTTGTTAGCACTTCCCTTCGGTAGGAATGAATGTGCTTAAGGGAGCGGTCCTTATGTCCCTTGGGAGTGCTGAAACTGGCGATTTTAATTTTCCCAAGATCACCAGCCATGCCACCAGGGTAGCCGGTGGGAGGAAGGGAGGGACGTTGGGGAGAGTCACTTTTGTCCCTAGCCCATCTAAGGGCTCCAGCGGATGAAAGATCCCCTTTACCACCACTCCCTCTGCGAGCGCCTGGTGAGCAGCAGCTAAATTGGCAAAAAAAGGTCTGCTTTTCCATACGTTTTGCCGCACGCTATAATATTTTTTGGTCCGACCAGCTCCGCCATAAACTCTCACTGATAAAAGTAGATTAAACCTGAAAGTACAAGAACGAATTACATGTAAGCTAACCATGAGACATGTATTCAATGGACATTATATGATGTGATTCAAATAGATATTGTATGGAATTATATGTTACCGGTTATCTAGTGGCACCTCTGTTAAGTACTAACATTTGTGTTGCCTATTTGTGCCTGCCTGTAAACCGTTATGATGGTAAATAACTTAATGATGGTATAGAAAAGATTTTACATAAATAAATAGTCCTGGGGCTCCTCGTCAGGTAGCATAGGGTATTGGACCACATGGCTTCATCCTATCCCAACAAAAGGGTTAGCGGAGGTGACCCTATCGGGTACCGGTTTGCATGTCACATTTGCGTTGCCCCCAGCTACTACGACGCAAATGTTGGCTTAGGAGAAGTTGGGGTAGAAAAATTTTGATCAGTGCGAGTGGTGGGGGGGCGGGGGGTTGTTTCATCCCCGGAGGTTGCACTGGCATAGACTTTTACTTTTTTTTTTTTTTTCTTTTCCCTCCTACTTTGTGGGTTTCTTCCTTCATGGTTGGGACTCTGGCTCCAGCTGCAGTGCCACTGCCTAGATTAATTAGGGCGGGTTCTGTATGATGGATCCCACCCATGGGGGCAGTGATGACTGAGGCAGGTAGATTCCCACCCGCATTGATGCTTTGCTGGTGGGCTGTGTTTATCCCTCCCAGGTTGAGTGGGGTTTGTGTGTTCCCTCCCAGAATGGTATATGGTGGCTGCATCACCCCTCCTGGGACAGTTGCAGTTAGGATGTTTTCCCCCAGGCCAACGCATATCTGATCTGTTCTTCCCATGTCAGTCAGGGTTGGGGTGTTCCTTTCCAGGGTGGTAAACTCTCTGTATTTATCACATTCCCCTACAGATTGTAGTACACAGCATATACATATAGGGGCAGCAAAAATATAAGTGCACCAATCTCATTTATAACCAGAATTAAATAGATTCAAACCACTATATTTTTTATTTATCATATCTTACAAAACTGTATTAAACATGCATATAATATTTTACCAAACCATCATATACATTCACAATTGACACATGTAAACATGTTACCAGTACATTACACAATTTTTACATCATAATCATAAAAACACATAATCCCATGTAAACAAATAAACACATGTTCTTATCACACCCATACATACCACTCATTCATACATCCTACCATCCACATATCACACATATTACCTGAACCCCTAAAATCCGCACCTTTCCCAAATCCACAACACCTTGTTTCAAGCTTCGTCAGGGGATATATTCATACAGCATTCCCTTCAAGTTCCTGGCTCAATATCTTCTACACAGGCAATTCCCCCACCGTAGTCTCCACTGCTCACATGTGTCCAAATGTCAACCACAATTCCTATAATATATAAACACCATTAATAATACTCCTCCCTACTCATATTCTACCACCATAATTCTCTTTATCCCAGGACAAGCAGGATGCTAGTCCTCACATATGGGTGACGTCATCCACGGAGCCCTTAAGCGGGAAAAACTTCTGGCAAGTTTCTAGAAGCTTTTAACTGGCTGCCTGAGGCTACTGAGCATGCCCGGCATGCCATGATATTCCTTGCCACAGGGGTCTCACTCCAGTCTTCTTTTTTCCACGCTGCTATCCGCATCGCGGCTTCCAGGAGCCCTGTGAGTTACCTCACAACGACAAACTTAAATTACAAAATTTTTACCCCTTTCGGGTCTTACTCGGTTTGTCACCGGCTGGTGAATCACATAATTTTTTGTGAAAAAGGAATCCGGAATCATCGACGGATGTCGACGGAAAAAACTTCCGGATTCAAAAAATGTCCGGCCTGCAACCGGACTATGTCAATCACGGACCCGCACGTCGACTGCGTCCGCTGCCTAGGAGGAGACCATGACATCGCCTCCTGTGCCCAGTGTCAAGAAATGACGGTGAAGGGTAGGAAACTTCGCCAGGAAAAAATGGCCCAGATTTTTCAAATCCGGCCATCGCCGTCGCCCTCGTCATCGACAAAATCTTCACCGGTAGGTTTATCGAAGAAGATACTTCTCAAGACGAGAATTCCAGAGGGTTCAGGAGACGCTTCATCGCCAACACCGTCAGTGGCATCGTCAAAATCTGTTTCTGAGGTGCGTACAAAGCACAAACACCGCAGACATCATTCCATCCCTCCGTTACCACCGCCGGAGGAACCGGTATCTAAGCAGCGGAAATTGTCATCGACCTCCGCAGCACCGACAGAGGAATCGATTCCATCGACTTCCGTGACAGATTTAACGGCGTTAATTAAGAAAATTGTCACCGATGCCCTCAAGGAAAACATGCCGGCGACATCGCCGATGCCGACCCTAGGGCCGATGCCGACCTCCGGGTCGATGCCGACTTCTCAGTCGATGCCAGCCATCGGGCCGATGCCGATGACTCAATCGATGCCGACTATCGAGTCGATGCCCTCCTCGATGCCGGTGCCATCGTCGATATCGATGCCACTACCGGTGCCATCATCGATCTCGATGCCGAGGACGACTGCAGCATCTCCGCAAACAGCACTTTCTGTGCCGATGGATGCGGCCAGCTGCTCTTCAGCGATACCTGCTACTCCGATGATCTCTGCAGCTTCATCATCGATACAGCTGTCAGATCCATCGATGGAATCGGTGTCCGCAATGGCCCCTAGGCCTATCTCCTCCTTGATTCCCATTTCTATGTTCTCCTTCCTGACTACAGCACTGCCTACTGCTGCACAGGTAGCACCTCGGTACACCCTAGCCCTGTCCAAACCAGGACAAGGGAAAAAGGCATCAGGGAAATCTAAACATACATCCCTGCAGACTACAGAAGTTTCTTCTGACAGAAGACTGCATGCACTGCTAACAAAAAGATACCAGGATCTATTAGCTTCCTTGCCTGCACAGCCTGAGGGACAGAGTGATACCAGTGAGGGTGAGCCGGACACTCAAGATCCTCTACAAGGACCGTCTGGGATGGCACCATCTCCAAAGCTAGACCATCGTTCACACCAGGTCCCAACAGATTCATGGTCTGATACACAGTCAGAGCACTCTTCGGAGGATTTTCTATCTGAAGGTACTCCGCCTCAGGCCAAGAAGCAATCCCCTCCCGAGGATTTATCCTTTGCTTCCTTCGTGCAGGAAATGTCAGAATCCATCCCCTTTCAACTTCAAGCAGAGAAGGATGAAAGGCAGCAGACACTGGAGATACTACAGTTTGTAGATCCCCCAAAACATAACTTGGCTATCCCAGTGCATGAAGTGCTGCTGCAACTTCAGCAAAGGATTTGGGAGCACCCGTGTACAACACCTGGAGTAAATCGTAGAGTGGACTCTACATATTTAGTCCAAGCAGCCCCAGGGTTCAAGAAACCACAACTGCCACACAACTCATTAGTTGTAGAATCTGCGCAGAAAAAGTCACGCAGATCTAGGACGCACGCCTCTATCCCTCCAGGGAAAGATAACAGATTCCTGGACCTGATGGGGCGAAAAATTTACCAGGGAGCGATGCTAAATGGCAAAATTGCTGCGTACCAACTATATATGACACAGCATCAAAGAAATCTGTGGAAGCAGATAGAGGAATTTCTCCCATCTCTCCCTCAACAACACCAAGAGGCAGCACAACAGATTGTGCAGAAGGGACTGGATGCGGGCAAACATGAGGTGCGAGCGGCGTATGATGCCTTTGAGACTTCCTCCAGAACGGCAGCATCTGGTATCAGTGCCCGTAGATGGGCCTGGTTGAAGGCTTCGGACTTACGTCCAGAAATCCAGGATAAGCTGGTAGACTTGCCTTGCCAAGGTGACAACTTGTTTGGAACAAAGGTACAAGACGCCGTGGCACAGCTTAGAGAGCACTCTGAAACTTTAAAGCAGCTCTCCACTTTGTCCCATGATCCTGCAACTCATCCTGCCCGCAAGCCTCCGCGTAGGGATACAAGACGACCTTTCTACAGGCCGAGGAGATATTACCCTCAGGCTTCTAGACCACGCTCTACAAGGCCTCAACAACGGCCTCAACAAAGACAGCAGAGAGCGGCAAGACCTCAGCCTCCGCCCCAAACTGCTTCCACCTCTGGCTTTTGAAAGCAGTACCAGAGAACGGAGCCAACCAAACCCCTTTCCACAGTTACCAGTAGGGGGAAGGATTTCCCAATTTTACAACGAATGGGAAAACATCACCACAGATCAATGGGTCTTATCCATAGTCCAACAAGGTTACCATCTGGACTTCACAACTTCCCCGCAGGAGTTTCCTCCACAAAACTCCTATCTCGAACACATTCCTCAATTACAAATGGAATTATCTACTCTTCTGAAAGCAAAGGCTGTGGAACACGTGCCCCACTCCCAGAAGGGAAGAGGATTCTATTCCCGATATTTCCTCATTCCAAAGAAAACAGGAGGACTTCGTCCCATTCTAGATCTCAGAAATCTCAACAAATTTCTAAGAAAAGAAAAATTCAGGATGGTATCATTAGGCACCATACTTCCCCTCATACAAAGGGAGGATTGGCTTTGTTCTCTGGATCTTCAAGATGCTTATACTCATATACCTATATTCCCACCTCATCGCAAGTACCTAAGATTCAAGGTGGGACACCAGCATTTTCAATACAGAGTCCTACCATTCGGCCTCGCCTCAGCTCCCAGAGTATTCACAAAATGTCTAGCAGTAATAGCAGGACATTTACACAAGCAAGGTGTTCATGTCTTCCCTTACCTAGACGATTGGCTAATAAAAAGCCAGTCGCATCAAGGAGCACTAACGTCTCTCCGTTACACAATACAGTTGCTTCACAGGTTGGGTTTTCTAATAAACTATCAAAAATCCCACCTTCAGCCGTCTCATCTGCTACAGTACATAGGAGCAGAACTAGACACAAACCTTGCACAAGCTTTTCTTCCAGAAGATCGTGCTCAAACACTGTCCCGGTTGGCGTACTCCATGTCCATACAACCGCAAGCAACAGCTCATCAGTTTCTAATCTTACTAGGCCACATGGCGTCAACGGTTCACGTCACTCCTATGGCAAGACTTGCCATGCGACTAACCCAATGGACTCTTCGATCACAATGGATCCAAGCCATTCAGCCACTTCACTCTCGCATCCAAGTAACCCACCAGCTGCGCTCATCGCTACGATGGTGGACACTCAAGGACAATTTGCGCAAGGGCCTGCCCTTCCAAAAACCGATCCCTCAGATAACAGTAACTACAGATGCATCCACCTTGGGATGGGGAGCTCATGTGAACTCTTTCCAAACACAAGGGACTTGGACAAAACTCGAGGCCACTTACCAAATCAATTTTCTGGAACTTCGAGCTATACGTTATGCGCTGCATGCGTTCAAGGACTGCCTTTCACACAAGACTGTGCTAATCCAAACAGACAATACTGTAGCCATGTGGTACATCAACAAACAGGGAGGTACGGGCTCGTATCTCCTTTGTCAGGAAGCGGCACAAATTTGGGACTGGGCCTTGAACCACTCAATGTTCCTACAGGCCACTTATCTAGCAGGGATTCACAATGTACTAGCAGACCGACTCAGTCGCCAGTTCCAACCACACGAATGGTCTCTAAATCCCTCTGTTGCGACCAACATATTCCAACGTTGGGGACAACCAACAATAGACCTCTTTGCATCGCATCTGAACCACAAGGTGGACAGCTTCTGTTCTCGACACAACCAGACGCACCAACCAGCCAAGGACGCCTTTGCTCGCCCTTGGAACTCAGGCCTACTGTATGCATATCCTCCAATACCGCTTATCACCAAGACGCTGGTGAAGCTACAACAGGACAAGGGGTCCATGATTCTCATAGCCCCATATTGGCCTCGACAAGTATGGTTTCCCACACTGCTAGACCTGTCAATCAAGGATCCAATACGCCTGGGAGTAGCTCCCACTCTCATCACTCAGGATCAGGGCCGGTTGCGCCATCCCAACCTTCAATCCCTATCCTTGACAGCATGGATGTTGAAAGCTTGATCTTACAATCACTTAACCTCTCAACTAATGTTTCTCAGGTGCTTATAGCTTCCCGCAAACCTTCCACAAGAAAGAATTATTCTTTCAAGTGGAAACGATTTACTTCCTGGTGCAAGCAAAACAATACAGATCCTTTCACTTGCCCCACAGCTACTCTACTAGATTATCTGTACTATCTTTCAGACTCTGGTCTTCAGACATCGTCAATCAGAGTACATTTAAGTGCAATCTCAGCTTATCATAACAAGATAGGAGATGCACCAATTTCAACACAACCTCTCGTCAGTAGATTCATGAGAGGTCTAACTCAACTTAAACCACCAATTCGGCCCCCAGCTACGCAATGGGACCTGAATCTGGTCTTAACAGGATTAATGCGTTCTCCCTTCGAACCCATAGATACCTGTGAACTTAAATTTCTTACATGGAAAACTATTTTCCTCATAGCCATTACATCAGCTAGGAGGGTTAGTGAATTACAAGCACTTGTCACATATGAACCTTATACAAAGTTTCTCCATGACAGAGTGGTTCTCCGAACACATCCAAAATTCCTTCCCAAGGTAGTTACGGAATTCCACTTAAATCAAACTATAGTTCTACCCACATTCTTTCCAAAGCCTCACTCTCATCAAGGCGAAAGAGCTTTACACACTTTGGACTGTAAACGTGCATTGTCCTATTACTTGAATCGCACTACGTCCCTCAGACAATCCAATCAGCTTTTCGTCTCTTATGACCCAAATAAGCCAGGTAAAGCAGTGGGAAAGCATACTCTATCCAATTGGTTAGCAGACTGCATACAATTTTGCTATACAAAAGCAGGCCTTCCTCTCCAAGGGCGAGTAAAGGCACATTCAGTAAGAGCAATGTCAACTTCAGTAGCGCATTTTCGTTCAGTACCAATCATTGACATTTGTAAAGCAGCAACATGGACTTCTCTCCACACCTTTGCAGCTCACTACTGTTTAGACAAGGAAGGACGACAGGATTCAGCCTATGGACAATCTGTCTTAAAGAACTTGTTTCCAGTTTAATCCCAACTCCTTCTACAGCCAACCTGCTGTGAACTCCGGCTGCATCATTTCCTCAACAAAGCATCACTGCTACCTGCACGGACAATGACTCAGCCTCTAGCTTGCTAATCACCCATATGTGAGGACTAGCATCCTGCTTGTCCTGGGATAAAGCAAAATTGCTTACCTTGTAATAGGTGTTATCCCAGGACAGCAGGATGTAGTCCTCACGGAACCCGCCCGCCACCCCGCGGAGTTGGGCCTCAGACTTTATTATTTTAATTTTGCTTATGCTTATTGCTACATACAAGACTGGAGTGAGACCCCTGTGGCAAGGAATATCATGGCATGCCGGGCATGCTCAGTAGCCTCAGGCAGCCAGTTAAAAGCTTCTAGAAACTTGCCAGAAGTTTTTCCCGCTTAAGGGCTCCGTGGATGACGTCACCCATATGTGAGGACTACATCCTGCTGTCCTGGGATAACACCTATTACAAGGTAAGCAATTTTGCTTACTCTCAATGAGGACAATGAGTAAGTAGCTGAGAGTATGAGAATTATGGTGGTAGAATATAAGTATTTTATTTGTTGATTTTTATATACCGACATTCGTCGGAACATCATGCCGGGAGGAGTATTATGAGATTGGTGCAATTATATTTTTGGTGGCCCACACTGCTGTCCCCGCTGCCCCAGAAGATGTGCCGAGAAGCGAAGAAAAATTGGGGGACTTACCTGCTTATTTCTTGGAGCAGCAGTAGAGTTCAGTTGGTTAGCGGTTCCTGGGAAAGAGCAGCTGCAAGGCCAAAGAAGGGGTGAGGAAGGGGAGAGGAGAAAGAAGCAAGCTTGCTTGTTTTAAAGAGGGGGGGGGGGGAAGAGGCTGGTGCAGCAGTTGAAAAACCATTGGTGAAAAAGAAAAAATGGTAGAGGCAGGGAAAAAGAGCAGTTTTCCCCCTGCCTCTACCCGACTCCTCTCTCAGCCAGACCAGAAAGGCATCTGATTGACCTACACGGGCCAATTGAATGCCTCCTTCTTTTTCCCTGCTCCAGAACCAATCAGAGGCCTCCTTACTTTTTCCGGTGCCTGCGGACCAATGGTATGCCTCCTCCCTTTTTCCTGACTGTGCTGGCAGGAAGAAGGGAGAGGAAGCCTCCATTTGACCTGTGGGAACAGGAAGAAGGGAGGAGGTCAATAGCAGAAGCAGCAGTAGAAGATGCTGCTGCTATTGCTATTGGCTGGAAGAAGGAATCCTATCAACCCCAGGAGATTGCTGGTGAGTTTGAGGTGAGGAAAGGTGGTCAGTAAGGGGGGGGGGGGGGGTTGTGCATGTGTATATTTGTGAATGGGGGTGGCAGCATATCAAGGAGAGGGGAAAGAGCATGTCTGTGAGTGTGTGTGTTTTCTTAGGAGGAAGAGAAGTTAAAGTGAATGGGTATGAGGGTGAGTGTGTGTGTATGTGGAAGAGGGAGAGAAGTGAGTGAGCGAGCATGTGTGTGAGGGGTATGTATGGGGAAAATGAGGAGTAAAGCTGTAAGTGAGCATGTGAGAATGTGTCAGAGAATGTGGAATGAGAGTTAGCATGTAAGAATGAGCGTGTGTGTGTGTGTGGAAAGTGATCGTGAATATGTGAGGTGTGTGTGTATGCGAATAAGTTTGTGCACATCCGGTCCTTCATCCCTGCCCCCCCCCCATCCACGGTAATCTCAGGGTGACTGGAAATCAAAGGTTCCTAGGTATGATAACGGGTTCATGTGTCTTCACCCCTTCTCTCCCTTGGTTTTAAAATTTGGAAGAGAGCTTTCAGAGCTCCTCTAGCTCTTCTTTTGGCTAAATGAATTGTCTCCATATGCACAGTGCATTTCCCATGGAGGCTGGTGAGCCACCCATGTTTGTTAATGTAGATGTGCCTTGGGCATGAAAAGGTTAGGAAACATTGATTTAAGGTGTTCTTGAAAAGAAACAGAATGGAGTTTTATAATTGTATTGCATTTTATTTAAAAATACTCTGTGTATAGACTTTTTTCTCAATAGAGATAGTGACTTGAATCATACTAGATTATGTCCTATACAGGGATACAGTGTATCTTAAAATAGTGAGTTTTACAGGGTAAATCTCACATTAAAACAGAAATCTGATATGCCTATTCCTTTTTTATGGCTTTCTACATTATATTAATGAAAGATATGGGATGTATTCACCAAAGGCTGGTTCCACTGTAGACATTCCTGCTAATGAGTTGAACAGGAAATTGTGCATTTTAAGATATTTTTCATGGTTAATTGACAGTGTCAAAAATGTTTATAGCCTTATCTGCACCTGCCGAACATTACAGCTAATAGCTGTTAGAGGTTTTACAGTCTGTGTTGTAGAGATGCTGCTTCTGGGCCTGACAAAGCAACTTAGGCCCTGATGTAATAAGACTTGCACACTAAAAGTTAACTCCCAATGCAAGTAAACTAATGCTATGCTTATACATAGGGAGTATAAAAATAGATTATGCTAACCCAAAAATGTGCACTCGAGAACATGCTTAATGTGCAAAAAACACCAATTTATATGCATAAACCTTGTTTTCTTCATAGAAAACATGTTTTGAGTACAAATCGTGCTTTATTTGCACAAAACCTGATTTATGGTGAAAGAACATGATTTGTGCACAAAGCATGTTCTTTGCACATACAATTGAAGCACATAAATCCTGTTTTATTTTATGCACACAGATCATGAGTACATGACCCCTGGAATCATGAACTCCAAGTTCAGCTCATATAGACTGATACTATCCTTTAAACCTTTACTCCATCTCTGACTGGGAGTTACATTTCCAGGGTTCAGAAAACAAGAGCTAAGCCACACCTTTAGCTAATGCCTTGATTAACATGGGATTTGCATGGAGGCATGCTAGTTTTGTGTGCACAGTTTTACTCATGTTTGTGTGCACAATTGGGCACTAAACTCCTTGCTAAATCATCAGTAAAGATGTGTGCATAATCGTGCATCAACATGTGTGCACGGCTGAGTGCATCTGTTTCACCAGGGAATGTTTTTCTGTATTGCACTGGCAGAATGTCTGGAACTGCTCTCTGGCTTCCATCTTTCCTTGCTGAACAGACAGGAAAAAAATGTTAACTCTGCATTTAGTGTATGCTGGGGATTTGCAGTTGCTTCTTAGCTGGTGCATGCTGTAACTTTATTTATAGGAACACCTCGGGCTTCTTAACTAAAAAAAAAAAAAAGACTTGACTGCAATTCTTCCCCATGTATATTTGGTTTTGAAATAGAGCTGCTTAATTTGGAGCTTTCTTCCCGATGTGTGTACCTTGTCACCCAGAACATATTTAAAATATTTGGGTTGAGAACCGTGAAACCTAAGGGAGGAAAAATCCTGGCATGTGAGGTAGAGACTGCCCTCTGCCATTTATTCCCTGTGCAGCATCTGGCACGTCACTTTTAATTCTGTCTGTTTCTCCAACTGCAGTTGGGTAACAATAAAGGATATTGTTCCTCTTCTCCGAAGTGGTATAGTGAAACTGAAAGGTGGAAAGAGATGAAGAAACAGCGGAAATATTAAACAAATACTTCAGTTCGGTGTTCATTAAAGAAGACCCTGGAGATGGACCGTCGCTGGTTAACAAGGCTATGGATGGGAGAGGATTTGATGAAACCCAGTTTATAGAAGAGAATGTATGGGAAGAGCTAGGAAAACTGTAAGTGGACAAAACCATGGGGCCAGATGAGATTCATCCTAGGATACTGAGGGAGCTCAGATGTGCTAGTGGGTCCACTGAGTGACCTGTTCAATAGATCCCTGGAAATGGGAGTGGTGCTGAGTGACTGGAGATGAGCCGTGATGGTCCTGCTTCACAAAAGCCTCACCTCGGTGGTGGGAAAATTAATGGAGACTCTGCCGAAAGAAGGGAAAGAGAACTACCTACGGTCTGGTGGGTTGCTCAATCCGAGACAGCACAGATTCACCAGGAGAAGGTCCTGTCAGACAAATCTAATCAATTTCTTTGATTGGGTGATTAGAGAATTGGATCAGGGAAGGGCGCTCGATGTGATTTACTTTGATTTTAATAAAACCTTTGATACGGTCCTGCATAGAAGACTCAAAATGAGAAGCTTGGGAGTGAGCGCCAAGGTGGTGGCATGGATTACAAACTGGTTGATGGATATAAAAAAGTGGGTGATGGTAAATGGAACCTACTCTGAAGAGAGAACGGTGTTAAGTGGAGTCCCGCAGGGATCAGTGTTGGGACCGGTTCTGTTCAATGTCAATGAGCGACATTGTGGAAGGGATAGAAGGAAAAGTTTGTATATTTTGCAGATTAACTAAGATCTGCAACAGAGTGGACATGCCGGAAGGAGTGGAGAGAATGAGAAGTGATTTAAGGAAGCTTGAAAAGTGGTTGAAGATACAGCAACTGGGATTTAATGCCAAGAAGTGTAGAGTCATGCATCTGGGGTGTGGTAATCCAAAAGAACTGTATGCAATGGGGGGTGAAGTGCTGCTGTGCGCGAAATAGGAGAGAGACCTTGAGGTAATAGTGTCTAGTGATCTAAAGATGGCGAAGCAGTGTGACAAGGTGATAGTTAAAGCTAGAAGAATGCTGGGCTGCATAGAGAGAGGAATATCTAATAAAAAAAAAAAAAAAGGAAGTGATAATCCCCTTGTACAGGGCCTTGGTGAGGCCTCACCTGGAGTACTGTGTTCAGTTCTGGAGACTGTATCTCAAAAGGGACAGAGACAGGATGGAGGCGGTCCAGAGAAAGGCAACCAAAATGGTGGTGGGTCTCTATCAAATGACTTATGAGGAGAGGTTGATGGATCTAAATAGGAGATATGATACAGACCTTCAGATACCTGAAAGGTTTTAATAATGCATGATCAATAACAAAACTTTTCCGCTTGACAGAAACCAATAGAACTAGGGATCACGAAATGAAACTCAAGGGAGGATGACTCAGAATCAATGTCAGGAAATATTTCTTCACGGAGAGGGTGTAGATGCCTAGAATGCCCTTCCGGAGGAGGTGATGGAGACAAAAACAGTGAAGATTTCAAAAGGGCATGGGATAAACACTGTGGATACCTAAAGGCAAAGGAGAGGGGAATATAATAAGAGGCATGGGGGTTACTTGCTAGTGTGGCGGATATACCTTTAACAAATAAGCCTTCATACTGTTGAAGCAACTTCATTATTGCTCACTGCTTCAACAGCAGGAGGAAAAGAGGAATTGGATTCAGACAGCAACCAACAAGGACATTGAAATGTACAGTTTGGGGGAAAACAAATGTATGGGGTAACCCTTAACCAAAAAGTCTGATAATACACTTCTGATGCAACTCCAACATTGCTATCTGCTTCAACAGCAGGGGGATGAAAGGAAATTGGACTCAAACAGAAACCAACAAGAGCCCTGACCTTGGCGGTCTGAGTATGGGAGTTTGCTGGGCAGACTGGGTGGGCCATTAGGTCCTTTTCTGCAGTCACTTCTGTTTCTGTTTTTCCTCTCCCTTTGGGCATTCAACTGCAATCCAGTTGCCAGCAATGGGGCTGCCTGATCATCTCTCTGAATGGGAGCTGCATGATTGTTTTGGGTTTTTTTGTATATTTTTCATTGACAATTTGGTATATACCACAAACAATTAACACAAGTATGAAACAAGAGATATACATCTGCAGTGTGTAGAGTATTGCCGTATCAATAATTAAGATTTGACATTTAACAGAGATGTAGATATGTTTGCTAGAACCTTGCCAAACAAGAAGTTGTCTAACCAAGAACTCGAGTTAGAACAAAGAACTTTTTTTTTAAACCCCTCCCCCCCCCTCACAATATAAATTGCTAATGATTTAAGAAACCACATGGGATAAAGTCAGGTGAAGAGAAAAAAAATGAAGATCACAGTTAGCAATGAAGACAACTCAAGCGGCAGGTAGCAAATTTAATCGTTCCAGATGTCCTTCCTAGTTGCAAGCTTTTTTGGAGAGAGTTTCTTGGCAGTGAGATATTCCATATTAAGCAGCTTATTGAATTGCTGGTTCCATGTAGGCATCGGTGTATGAGTGCTAGAGGTCCACTGTGAAAGGATAACTGATTTAGCAATAAGAGTCACTTTGTCCATAAATAAATCTTGAGATACAGAAATGTCAGTAAACAATTTCTTATATAGACCAAAGAGCCAGATTTGGGGTTTTATCAGAATATAACATTTCCATAATACTGAAACATGATCTCTTAACTCTCTCCAGAATACTTAGAGGATGTTACAATTCCAAAAACAGTGTATAAAATCTGCTTTATGATGAAAACAACGTATGCAATCAGGCGTAGGAAGAGCTTTCATTTGAAAAGCCCTCTGTTGGGAATAAAACGCCTGGTGCAAGAATTTAAACTGTTTGTCACTCAGATTTACATTTTCTGAAATAATAGTGATTCTAGTGAAACAATTTCGTATATCAGATAAAGTAAGCAACAGGGAGGTTACAGAATTCCACTTGATTATCAGAGTAGTTAAATGATCTGAGTTCTGAATAGCTTGTAAGGCTGTATAAAATTGAGCACATTTCTGCCTTTACCATCTGTACCCTCCAAATGCCTGGGATTTAAATAGGTTGAAGGCTAACCCAACGTTTTCTAAGATGTAGTGTTGTAGCTGTAGATACCCATAGAAATCCTTGGAAGGTAGGGAAAATTCAGTTTGTAGATCCTGGAAACTACAATGTAGCCTGTTTCTACTCCAGAAACATACGTTTGTGAGAGCCTTGAGAGGCCACTTTCTTTCCACTGAAAGAAAAGGCTCTGAGTGAATCCTGGGGAGAAATGTGGATTACCTACGATGGGCATACAAGGCGTTAGCCCATGAGGCATATGGAGCATATTGCATACCACTCTCCAGGCTTTTCGGAGAGGTCAGATTATGGAGCTTTTTTTGCAGATGTAGAGACAACAATTTGTAATAAATATGTAAATAGGTTGCACCACCAGAGATAGTGGTGCAACCCATTCTTTACAATATTACAGCGGAGTGGAATAAGAGGTTTCAAAAATCCAGTCACGTAAGTGTCTTAGCAAGCTAGCTAAGTTGTAGAGAGCTAAATTTGGACAATTAAGACCTCCATCTTTTTTAGAACGCATTAGAGTATCTAAGGGTATCCTGGATTTCTTTCTGCCCCAGAAGAATTTCCTCAGCTCCTTGTGGATATCTAAAAAAAAATTTTTTCCCTCAACCATGTGGGTAGCATGTGGAATATATAGAGCCATTTGGAGACTTCTATCATTTTTAAAAGGTTAATTCCTCCGTACAAGAAAAGTGGTACATTTTTCCCAAGACTGTAGATTTTTAATCAATTTTGATTTTAGTGGAATAATATATTCATATAAATTTGCAGGATCAGCTGGAATATGTATGCCCAAATATTTTAATTCCTTTGTGGCCCATTTTAATGGGAAGACTCCTGGCCACCGAGTACTTAGTATTCCAAGAACATCTAGCGCTTCGGATTTATCACAGTTTATTTTTAGACCAGCAAATTTCCCAAAGGCTTGCTGGATAGACAACACAGTTGGTAATGATTGGATGGGGTGACTTAAGAAAATAAGTATGTCGCCTGCAAATGCAGCTACAGTGAAATTACTTCCTTTTGAGGTATATTCTTGAATTTGGGGGTAAGTAGCCAATTTCCTAAGCAAAGGATCAATGGATAAAATATATTGAATCGGCGAAAGGGGGCAGCCCTGTCACACTCCCCGCTGGATCTTAAATGGTTTAGAGATCAGGTCATTAGCCACAATATGAGAAGTAGGAGATTGGTAGAGAATAGAAATACTAGTTAAAATTGGACCCTGAAAACCAAATCTTTGCAAAACCGAAAACATATATTCCCAGGAAACTCTTTTATTTATTTATTTTATTTATTTATTAACTTTTATTTACCGACATTCGTGAAACACATCATGCCGGTTTTAAAGAGTCAAAAGCCCACTGCAAGAGTTGGATGTTGGTTTAGATGGGAGGATTCGATTGCTGAAATGTGTCTAATGATATGGGTTCCTGCATTTCAGCCTTTCACAAAACCAGCTTGAGATGCAGATATGATAGAAAGAATGACGTTGCCTAATCTGCTATAATATGGGCATACAGTTTCAAGTCGCAATTTAATAAAGATATGGGTCTGTATGAAGAGGCCAAGAGAGGACCTTACCCGGTTTTGGGAGGACAGTTACATAAGCATTATAGAAACCAGGAGGGAACATGTTCGTTTGACATGCATCTTGAAAAAAAAAAGGCGTACTGGACCTACGAGTTGAGGGCATAATAATTTGTATAAATCTGCTGTATACCCATCCGGGCCAGGGATCTTGTGTGATTTACTTGCTTTTATTACTGCCCTATTTCAGTTTCTATTATTGGGCCATTTAAATAGTCTAATTGGGAATCATTTAATTGAGGTAATAAAAAGTCCTCAAAAAAACGGTGTTCATCTATAGATGAACCTTTCCTGTCTTCGTTATAAAGTTCTTCATAAAACTGTCTGAAACTTTTGCAAATGTCCGTGCCTTTTGTGACTATGTCTCCTGCTCTGGTCTTAAGTTCTGTAATTTTTGATTTACCTTTCTTTATGGAGACCAACCTGGAGAGTAACTTTCCTGACTTATTTCCAAATCGAAAAAAGTGTGTTCAGAGGTTTTCGGGGCTTTTTGGGCTGTAATATGCAAATGAGAATTGAGAGCATTTAAGCAAGCCTGATATGTTTCTCTTTTAAGTTTAGAGGGGCTAGTAGCAAGCTTGCGTTTTGGCCAATTGCAGTTTGGTTTCTAAATCTAAAATGGATTTGTTCAGCTGTTTATTTTTCCTGATAGTGAAAGCAATTATTTTCCCCCCTAAGGACTATTTTGGCTGTCTCCCAAAACAGGGAGGGTTTATCTAAATGTTGAGAATTATTGTTTTTAAAATCTTCCCATTTTTTAATAATAAACTAGTGAAAGTACTTGTCGTCTATCAAGTGACCCAGGAAACGCCAGGGTTTGGGGGGGGGGGGGGATCGTTCATTTGAGAGTCATATCTGTCCATATTGGAGCATGGTCTGCTACTGCTGTGGAACCTGTTTCAACTGATTGTACCTTAGAAAATATATCCTAAGACAGAATAATATAATCGAACCTAGATAAGGTACCATGAGCTCGGGATACATGTGTGTACTCTCTCACTTCTGGGTGTAAGACTCGCCATATGTCAAGGAGCTGTAATTTCCTGCAAGTATATGGCACCCTTGTATCCCTTGGAGATCTAAATCCCTTAGGTATTGACTTATCTAGTGTGGCATCGTGTATACAGTTGAAGTCACCTACAAAAGTCAGTAGATCTTGCTTATAAGTAAGCAGCAAGTTTATAATATTGGTAAAGAAGGTGTGGTCATAGGAGTTCGGAGCATATATGTTACAGAGGGTAATAGGCTTCCCTTCTATTTGAACTTTGATTTTTTTTTTGATCTCAACCTTCAAAAAAAGACTAAAGACCTGGATATTCATACAAGCCTTCCCAGACGTCAATTGATCTAATACTTCCAAGCCACCCCTAATCTCCATCTACACTATGGTCGACCTTATCTCCTATCATTTACTTGTGTAATAACCTGTCCTTTCTCTTCCTCTAAGCCAAGTTCTTATCACCTTGTTATATGTAACTGCCTTTTCAGCACCATTGTTATTGTTATGTTTACTTTGCACCCCTGTTTTATGTGAACCAGCATGATGTGACTGCTGTCTCGAATGCCGGTATATAAAAAATCTAAATAAATAAAATAAATAAATAAATATATAACGCCCCTCTGGGTCCATGAATTCACGAGTTAATGTAAAAGTTAAAGTAAAAGATGTTTTTCTGTTCAGGATTGCCACACCTCCTTTCTTGCCGCTAGCTGGTGAAAAATAGCAAGCTGATATCCATTCTCTGTGGAGCATTAAACTTTCTGAGGTATTTAAGTGAGTCTCCTGAAGGCATGCGATATTTGCCTTAAGCCTTTGCAGTGACTGAAGAATCTTCTTTCTTTTTATGGGAGAACTATCCCATCTACATTCCACGATAGAAATCTGTATTTACCCCCATTATCAAAGGTAACATGAATATAACACACACAAATCAACAATGAAACAGGTTGGGGAGGCTCCCAGCCAAACCTCCCCTTAGCAGGCACTTAATGCATTTACCTACTTCGTTATATACCAATAATGCAAAGTGATTATTTGCAAGCGGATTATCCCCATAAGCATTACCATGTGGTTCTAAAAAAACAGAAAATTACCCCAATTCTTCCCACCTCCCTTTTAACAACCCCCAACCCCCCCAAAGAAACCCATAGACTCAATGAGTCGTTACCAGACATTATGTAGAAATGTGACACACCAATCAAAAATCACATGCTAACATAGAAATTATGGACTACTATAATAGAAGGAAAGGAAAAGTCACTTGTTTAACACTTCCAGCATTTTCTTCGCCACTTCAGGAGAGTCATAAGTAGACCATTTCCCTACGTGGAAGATCTTCTTCAGTTTTGCTGGAAACTGTAATGTGAAGTAGATTTGTTTATTAGATCTCCACAAATAGACGAAAAGGCCCTTCTCAATTCGTGGATGAGACGATGGTGCAAAGAAGGAGGGATTCAGCTTTGTAAGGAACTGGGGAACCTTTTTGGGAAGGGGGGGAATCTTTTCCGAAGGGATGGGCTCAACCTTAACCAGGGTGGAACCAGACTGCTGGTGCTAACCTTTAAAAAGGAGAGAGAGAGCAGCTTTTAAACTAGAACAAAGGGGAAAGCCGACAGTCACTCAGAAGTGCATGGTTCGGAGAGAGGTATCTTCAAAGGATATTAATGATGCATTAGAGTTAGGGCATCCCAGCAGTGTGGTTCTAATAATAAGAAAAGTAGTCCAAGTGCCTGTAACTAAAAACTCACCTGAGCTAAAAAATTCTAATTTATCCCTATCAATTAAAAAGCAGAATGAAAATGCAAACAAATAACACACTTTGAAATATTTGTATGCTAATGCCAGTAGTCTAAAAAGTAAGAAGGGAGAATTAGAATGTATAGCAGTGAATGATGACATAGACTTAATTGGCATCTCAGAGACATGGTGGAAGGAGGATAACCAATGGGACAGTGCTATACTGGGGTACAAATTATATCGCAATGACAGAAAGGAGCATCCAAGAGGCGGTGAGACGCTTTGTCTGGGATGGCATAGAGTTCAACAGGATAAACATCCTGCGTGAGACTAAATGCACAATTGAATCTTTATGGGTAGAAATCCCTTGTGTGTCGGGGAAGACTATAGTGATAGGGGTATACTACCGTTCACCTGGTCAAGATGGTGAGACGGACAGTGAAATGCTAAGAGAAATTAGGGAAGCTAACCAAATTGTTAGTGCATTAATAATGGGAGATTTCAATTACCCAGACACAATGGTGCAGGACAAAACTCTCTTCCACTGAGAATTTTAAACAAGTCTATTTATTCAAAAAACTTCTGATATCAACCATTCTCATGGCAACTCCATCAATGATAAACAATGCTTAAAGTCCCCCGACACGGTCCCATGTTTCGCAACTGCTGCATCGGGAGGGACCAAGGTAACAATCTCAATCTGTAATACAATAGAGTACATAAATAGTGGAACAACTATGGCTACATAAAACATTTCACTGTACAATCACATACCTGTAGAAGCAATCACCGGAGCGCGAGCGCCCTCAGAGATGACAGCTATTTAAAGCGGAAAAAGGCGCGAAGGAGAAACCTCTCGCGAGACCCAATTAGAACACACTTAACAATAGATCTTAATAAAAGAGATACCACTCAATGGCCATCCCATCTCCGCTCTCTCTTTCCTTGTGTTAGAGGTGGTCCCGCGCCCCCTACGGGGAGGGGACTTCCCCTGGATGCTGGGTCGGAGGGAGCAGAAATGGATTTTTACCCTTGATACTGTTTCCCCTAAAGGACTTAATAAAGACATTGAGTGGTATCTCTTTTATTAAGATCTGTTGTTAAGTGTGTTCTGATTGGGTCTCGCGAGAGGTTTCTCCTTCGCGCCTTTTTCCGCTTTAAATGGCTGTCATCTCTGAGGGCGCTCGCGCTCCGGTGATTGCTTCTACAGGTATGTGATTGTACAGTGAAATGTTTTATGTAGCCATAGTTGTTCCACTATTTATGTACTCTATTGTATTACAGATTGAGATTGTTACCTTGGTCCCTCCCGATGCAGCAGTTGCGAAACACGGGACCGTGTCGGGGGACTTTAAGCATTGTTTATCATTGATGGAGTTGTCATGAGAAAGGTTGATATCAGAAGTTTTTTGAATAAATAGACTTGTTTAAAATTCTCAGTGGAAGAGAGTTTTGTCCTGCACCATTGTGTCTGAGTACTTGCGGATGTGCAAGGGTTGTGCTTCTGTGGATTACCAGATTTCAATTACCCCAATATTGACTGAGTAAATGTAACATCGGGGCATGCTAGAGAGATAAAGTTCCTGGATGAAATAAATGACAGTTTTATAGAGCAATTGCTTCAGGAACCTACGAGAGAGGGAGCAATTTTAGATCTAATTCTCAGTGGAGCACAGGATTTTGTGAGAGAGGTAATGGTAATGGTTGAATTAATGACTGGAAGGGGGACAGTAAGCAAATCCACGGCTCTATTGCTAAACTTTCAAAATGGAAACTTTGATAAAATGAGAAAAATAGAAAAAACTGAAAGGAGCTACTACAAAGGTAAAAAAAAAAAATGTGCAGGAGGCGTGGACATTGTTTGTTTTTTGTTTTTTTTTAAACAAATAAACCAACCATCCTAGAAGCACAGTCCAGATATATATCACACATTAAGAAAGATGGAAGGAAGGCAAAACAATTACCGTCTGTTACATAACAGGTTGTTTAGTGTGCCCTTGGGCCTCAGGCCAAACCCAGACTGATCCAGGACCGGACCGAGGGTTGACTGCATGCTTCAGCATGGCTGACGGTCTTACCTTCTGCCAGGCCTGCAAGCTCCCAAGGCCAACAACATGATGATGTTGGAATGTGAATGGTCCTCCGACCATTCCGAGCCCTTTCGGACCTACCGCTTGGATCGGCATGGAGCAGCAGGCCTGGCCTAAGGTCGAGGGTAGACGGGCCTTGACACGAAGACATGACAGCAGGATCGATGCAACGGCATCGCGGACGAAGTCATGACACCAAGGCTGATGCAGACGGCATCAGAGACGAAGGCTGGCACTAAACAAGACACCAAGGTAGCTGAAGACATGACACCAGGGTCGATGCAACGGCATCGCGGACGAAGACATGACACCAAGGCTGATGCGAAGACATCACGGACCAATGGTCGATGCGACGGCATCCTGGACCAGGGTCGATGCGATGACATCAGGAACAAAACATGATACGAAGAGTGATACAACGGCATCCGAGACGAGGAACTGACAAAGTCCAGACGAGAAGCTGGGCAGAAGGACATTGGCACTGTCTCTAAGGGTGCCCTACTCAGTTCACCCGCGGAACCGAGTCGCGGACCACCCTGTCCCACTGCGCACCCTACACAGCCCGAGGAGGCTGGTCACGGACCACGCTGAGAATGGGACAAGCGCAGGGAAGGATCCAGTCAAAGCAGAACTCAAACGACGGAGCCGATGTCGTCCGAAGCTCCACCAACGGCTGGCAGGACATGACGGCACAGGACACCAGTCCACCGGTAGGCTAGTCCACGCTCGGGCAAGACATCATCCGAGGGACCCCCGGCCTACAGGACCAGAAGGCTCAGGAGCGCTGAAGACGAAGACACAGGAGCAGGACATCAAGGAACTTGGAACATCAGGAAGCAGAAGACCAAGACAAAACACCAGGACACCTGGACAGGGACCTCAGGCAACGAAGACATGGCATGACTTGACATGACGAGAAGAGACGAAGAACTCCATGGAGAAGACGAAGAAGACCTGATGGAGCTCTGGCAGGCAGGAGCCTCCAGAGAGAAGTAACTCCGATGCAAGGCAAAGACTGAATGACGGAGCAGCCCTTTTATAGGGCTGGTACAGTAAGTCCCATTAAAGGTGGGACAAGCACACTTCCTGTGTCTGGCCCTTTAAATGTAACAGAGAGGCGCGCGCTGGTGCCTAAGGGGAAGCAGGAAGCTGTGCAGGACCTCGAACAGCGGCCTGCACCGACATCTGTGCGCAGAGACGCAGGGCTGGGCCTGAGGAGCAGGCCCAATGACGGCAGTGGCTCCAGCCGCTGCAGGAAGCCTCGAGGGCGGCTCCAGCCGCCAGGAAAGACCGAGGCTTTTGCGGCCTCCAGCCGCGAAGATGGTATCAGCGTTGTCGGTGGTCCCGGGCCGCAAAGAAGGCAGGAAAGTCCGCGGCTCCGGCTGTGGAGAAAAGGAGAGACATGGGCGGCCTCCGGGCCGCAGAAGGGAGTTAAGTTCGTGGCTCCGGCTGCACAGGAGACACGACAGCTGTGTCCTGCCGCGTCGGGAACGGAAGAAGCAGCATGGGGTGAGTGAGCCTGCTCGCGGGGGGACCCACGGGCAGCGTTCATAACACCGGCATGGTTAAAAGGTGAGGTGAAAGAGGCTATTTTAGCCAAAAGATCTTCATTCAAAAATTGGAAGAAGGATCCAACAGAAGAAAATAGGATAAAGCATAAGTGTTGGCAAGTTAAATGTAAGACATTGATAAGATAGCCTAAGAGAGAATTTGAAAAGAAGTTGGCCATAGAGGCAAAAACTCACAGTATAAACTTTTTAAAATACATCCGAAGCAGAAAGCCTGTGAGGGAGTCAGTTGGACCGTTAAATGGTCGAGGGGTTAAAGGGGCACTTAGAGAAGATAAGGCCATCGCGGAAAGATTAAATGATTTCTTTGCTTCGGTGTTTACTGAAGAGGATGTTGGAGATACCTGTTCCGGAGAAGGTTTTCATGGGTAATGATTCAGATGGACTGAACCAAATCACTGTGACCCTAGAAGATGTGGTAGGCCTGATTGACAAACTGAAGAGTAGTAAATCACCTGGACCAGATGGTATACACCCCAGAGTTCTGAAGGAACTAAAAAATGAAATTTCAGATCTATTAGAAACATTTGTAACCTATCATTTAAATCATACATTGTACCTGAAGACTGGAGGGTGGCTAATGTAACTCCAATATTTAAAAAGAGCTCCAGGGGTGACCCGGAAAACTACAGACCAGTTAGCCTGACTTCAGTGCCAGGAAAAATAGTGGAAATTGTTCTAAATATCAAAATCACAGAACATATAGAAAGACATGGTTTAATGGAAAAAGTCAGCATGGTTTTACCCAAGGCAAGTCTTGCCTCACAGATCTGCTTCACTTTTTTGAAGGGGTTAATAAACATGTGGATAAAGGTGAACACGTAGATGTAGCGTACTTGGATTTCCAGAAGGCATTTGACAAAGTTCCTCATGAGAGGCTTCTAGGAAAACTGAAAAGTCATGGAATAGGTGGCGATGTCCTTTCGTGGACTACAAACTGGCTAAAAGACAGGAAACAGAGAGGACAATTTTCTCAGTGGAGGGGAGTGAGCAATGGAGTGCCTTAGGGATCTGTACTGGGACCCTTACTTTTCAATATATTTATAAATGATCTGGAAAGGAATACAAGTGAGGTAATCAAATTTGCAGATGATACAAAATTATTCAGAGTAGTTAAATCACAAGCAGATTGTGATAAATTGCAGAAAGACCTTGTGAGACTAAAAAATTGGGCATCCAAATGGCAGATGAAATTTAATGTGGATAAGTGCAAGGTGATGCGTATAGGGAAAAATAATCCATGCTATAGTTACACAATGTTAGGTTCCATATTAGGAGCTGCCACCCAAGAAAGAGATCTAGGTGTCATAGTGGATAATACATTAAAATCGTCTGTTCAGTGTGCTGTGGCAGTCAAAAAAGCAAACAGAATGTTGGGAATTTTTAGAAAGGGAATGGTGAATAAAACAGAAAATGTCATAATGCCTCTGTATCACTCCATGGTGAGACCGCACCTTGAATACTGTGTACAATTCTGGTCGCCACATCTCAAAAAAGATATAGTTGCGATGGAGAAGGTACAGAGAAGAGCGACCAAAATGATAAAGGGGATGGAACAGCTCCCCTATGAGGAAAGACTAAAGAGGTTAGGACTGTTCAGCTTGGAGATGAGACGGCTGAGGAGGGATATGATAGAGGTGTTCAAAATCATGAGAGGTCTAGAATGGGTAAATGTGAATCTGTTATTTACTCTTTCGGATAATAGACTAGGGGGCACTCCATGAAGTTAGCATGTGGCACATTTAAAACTAATCTGAGAGAGTTCTTTTTCACTCAACGCACAATTAAACTCTAGAACTTGTTGCCAGGGGATGTGGTTAGTGTAGTTAGTGTAGCTGGGTTTAAAAAAGGATTGGATAAGTTCTTGGAGGAGAAGTCCATTACCTGCTATTAATTAAGTTGACTTAGAAAATAGCCTTCTATTACTGGCATCAGTAGCATGGGATCTACTTAATGTTTGGGTACTTGCCAGGTGCTTGTAGCCGGGATTGGCCACTGTTGGAAACAGGATGCTGCGCTTGATGGACCCTTGGTCTGACCCAGTATGGCGTGCTCTTATGACCTTCACCGAGTAGTCTGGTGCCAGCCGAACTGGAGAGCCTCAAAACTGCAGGTCAGAAGTTTTGCTTTATGCTTGTAGTACCTGCTGCTTGTGCACATAATTTAAAATTTTAAAAACAACTATTCTGGGCCTCTGAGCGGAGGGGGTGCGTGCACTTAGTCGGTGTGCCTGTTCAGTTTCTAAGGCACCTTTCAGCTGAGGTAGGCCAGACACCCAATCCAGCAAGAGGCCACATAACGAAATTTCCTCAATCGATTCGGGGACTCCAATCAGGTTAAGATTAGATCGGCGTGACCTATTTTTAAGGTCGTCTATCTTGCCCTCTTGTTTCTTGATAGATTTTTCTAGCATGACAACCTTTTTTGGGTGAGAGCAAGAACGTAGTCTTCCAGGATAGATGTTCTTCTTTCAACGTGATCAATTTGTGGGCTGAATTCTGCAAGTGATGTCTGTAAAGCTGTGATTTGCTTAGAAATGCCCATAAGTTTAGTGTTCAGGGCTGCTATGACAGCATTTTTGTTTTTTTTTTTATTTCCATAGTCGTTGGATGCAGCGGCAGAGTCTTTCATTTTCATTTCCTGTGGCCACTCCGCCGCCTGCCGCCATCTTGCCTTCCAAACCCCAGGGTTTTTCCTTATCCTTTTAGCAACTTTTGGAGGCATCAGCGAAGGAGTCTTCTGCATAAACGAGGTTGTCGACATAAGCAGAGTAAAAAAGGGTGGTTTTGCTAGGTCTCCAAGGCAGTCCAAAGTGGTAGATTATTGGGGATTTAGGGATGCGGCACCCAGAGCCAGCCCAGACACTTTTGTTCCAGCCCACCACATCACATGATCTCCCTGATTGTTATGTATCAAGTGCTTCATCACAGTTGAATAAAGGGTGCTGTCTAAATTAAAATGTGCAGCATTGCCCCCTGCTGAGACCATCCGAAAGCTTCTGCAGGTGCGCATGCTCCCTGCCGGGTGCTGCAGAAGGATGAAGCTGCCAGGGAAGGAGCAGGATTTTCTTGGAAGTCGTTACAGTACGTCTGACTTTAGGGAGAAAAGACTGTTCTGATAAGCTTATGCCAATGTTTTGACTTTGTTTGATGTGGTTTGCTCATTTTATAATGAATTCTTTTGCTTTATTTTTGATGCCTGACTGAAAATCTTTTATCTTTATTAAAATTAATGAATCGCCTACTGCACCTGACTCTAGGAGATTTACAAAGCCACTCACATTTATAGGTAGGAAATCAATGATAAACTAAACCAAACTTACCTTTTTCATTGGCAAGGGTAAAGCGCTTTGTGAAATGGAACTTCATTGGGAAAAGCATAGGGGGTCAGACCTCCCCACAAAGGAGCAAGAGGATTATATAAAGAGGCTCAGTCAGAAACGCTCTCCGTCCTGAAGTACCTGGATGTTCTGAGAAGTATTAATTTTTAAGGCAGCATTTAACAGAGTCTGGTACTCGCAGAAACAAATGGGATTCTGCCCCACAAACTGATTCCTTGTATTCCTGGGGGGGCAGCACTTCTGGTGGGTAAAGGATTTGGGGGTATGGATTTGGAAATGAACTACCTTTTATTTTTCTTTTAATTGCTGTTTTTAAAAAAAATTGGAGAGGTTTTTTGTTTTGTTTTTTTTGCCCCATTCTGCAGTCTGTGCCACCAGACAAGTTACAGTACATCCTGTGGTTTTTCACTCCTCTTCCTTATTTTTTTTTCTCCACAATTTCGGGTAAAGTGGCCCTCTGAAATAAGTAACTGAAATGCTGATTGTGTCAGGTGCCCTCCTCACTGGACAGTGTCTTCCTGTTGAATGAAGTAGCATGGTTACTGTGTTAGTCCTTCTGAATGCCCAAAGGAAACAAAATAACTTCATAGATTTCTTGAGGAGCTTTTGGGAGCTAAAGCTTCCTTCCTCAGGTCAGGATAGAATGAGCAAAAGATGGGGTTAGCAGTGAATCAGGGAAGGCCTCCCAGTAACAGGGAAGGGGGGGGGAGGGGGATGAAAGGTGACCAGAAGGTAGTATCATTTTATGGCTCATGATGGGTAAATAAACAGAGGTCTTTGAATTGTTTTTATTAATTCCAAAGTGTCTGATCATTTCATTTTAAGGCGATCATTTTCAAAGGCACTTATGTTCAGAAAACCCGCTTTTATTCTTAAGTGGCGCTTTGAAAATGGCCCCCGTGGGTACGTGTGGAACTGATTTTGATGGTGCTCTTACACTCATACTAAATAGGCATACGGGAGGACAGAGTTGAGATGGAATCAGGATTTATGCATATACTTTCCATTTCAAAAGCATGGGTGTAACACCGCATGCACAGAATTACCCTTGTTCTTGCCATTTTTGTCCTTTAGCACGATGTCTGGTTTTCTTGCATCAAGGTTTTTCTTGGTTGGAATGAGAATGTGCCAGGTGAGCAAGACTTCTTCATTCTTTATAATTCTATCAGGTTCGAGATCCCAGTGCTTTTCTGGTGCAGCGATTATCATACAGCATATACACAGCTTCCAGTAGATGAGTCACTCTACCATGCTATTCCTTTCTGTATATGGCCTTTTGACATCAGTACATCACATTTAGCGACGCAATTTTGTAACCATTTGATGACTTTAAAAAAAGAAACAAATTCCCTAATCAAAACCTCCCTGTTTAACACTTGTAGAAAAGTATATATTTACCTGAACACCTCTCAACTCATATATTGTCTATCTTTGCATATTGCAGCTCTAGCTCCATAGCAACCATGTATCAACATAATCATCTTGCCTTCCCCTTTAAGACAGGAGGCACTTTTTTGCTCATCAACAACTTACAGATCTCGCTCTGATACATTAAATTTTCGCTTTCTGCACAATGACCTCTGCTCAGTTTTATAGCCTTTTCAGGATTTGAGAACAAATGAATTTGACCCTCAGTCTTCACTCAAGTTCGGCTGGAAACGGCATAAGTAATAAGCATATTTAACTTTCAGTCTCCGCAGCTGCTGCTTTGCTTGAGTAAACTGTTGCTGTTTTCTCTGCACTTCCAGTGAATAATCTGAGAAAACAGCCACTCTTGCTGAATGATAAAGTAATAGCTCCTTCCTAAGCTCGGAAATTCAGAATTCTGGCCACAGTTACTCGTGGCAAGGCCCCAGGAGGCCGTGCTTTTGGCAGGGAATCTATGAACTCTCTTCACAATTAGCTTACTGCAGACCTAGTGCTCTCTAGAGGGGTTTTTTGTTTTTGTTTTTTTTTAATTAGACTTCTCAAGTGCAGATATTTTATCTTCTTCTTGAGATGCTGTCTCTTTCCACCCCCCTCAGGAGCCGCCAGTCTTTCTTTTCTTTTTTTTTTTAATGACTCGGCAGACATAGCTTTTATAAGACATCAGGCTATCTTATCTGCAAGTGATTTCTGGCAGCCCTTTATTGCATTTAATATTGTGTCTTGCAGGCCTAATGGTATTTTCCTACTCTATTCGTTCAGTTTCCTTCACAACTGCCTTCTCAAGGAGACAAGGTGGCGAATGGGGTTCCCTCCAGTTCAGGCTTGGTTGCTTTCCAAGTAAACTTACCCAGCTGGATATCTATCAACACGGGCTTTCCCTTCAGACCTATATTAATGTGGTGATGTTCCTCTCTCCATCTTCCTTTCATCTCCCTCTGATTCCTCCATCCTTGGTCCGCTCTCCCTCCCGACCCATTGCTTGTATTCTTTCTCCTTCTCCTCCCTCCATTCCTGATCTTCTCCCTCTCTCTCTCTCCATCTCCCCCTCCTTTTATCTATATTCCTTTCTCCCTTCCCCTTCCCCTCCCTAAAATCCTATCTCTTTCCTTCCCATTCCTGAAATCCCTTTTTCCTCTCATGCTGTTGATCCATCCCCACCTATGTTCCCCCACATTACTACCTAAGGTGCTTTTTACCCCCCCCCCCCCCCCCAAATTACTGCTTCTCTTTCCTTCTCCTCCCCCCCGCTGGTCCTCTCTACCACTTTTTAGGTTCCTAAATTTAGGTGTCTAGTGAAACTAAAAATCCTAAATTAAGGCACTGGCTCTAGTAAAATTTCAAAAGGATACATTTTGGAGTCTGGAACTTAAATCCTCTGATAATCAGCATCATAGTAATTGTTTGTATGTCTGTATAATTTGTTATATTTGACATGAAACAAACGCATCTGTTTTTTCACATGGCTCACAGACAGATGGGTGAATTAGCACAATGATGGGGAAGAAAAAAGTAGCCTCCAAAATTGTGAGATGTATCTGTTCAGCGCTGGGCATGTCTAGTAGCGCTTTAGAAATGATAAATGGTAGTAGCAGTAGTATAAAAACATTCTTTATTATATAAAATTATTCACTTAGTAGTAATAGACAGCATTCTAGGACAACTGATTCTTGAGTTATTATTACTTATTGTACCACATTTGGATTTTTTTTTTCAGTGCATGGATTAAACAAAGTGGCAAGACACTAATTACTCTTCCCCCAAAAAGCCAAAATACTTGTTGCAAATGGGGAAGACTCTGAAGGGAGAAAAATCCTAAAATAAACTATTCAGTATCTGGGAGACAAAAATCTGAGTTACAGGAAAGTTTATATGATGAAATAGTTAATAGAAAAATTTGTAGGGAACAAAAGGAAGTCAAGTCTTCAAGAGTTATTAGTGCAAATGCTTTGTCTTAACAAAATCATAGATCTGGAGACCACCTTGACAGAGAAACTTATATAGTTTGCAATCACCAACTCTTGGCGTAATGGAAACCTGGATTTGGATGTGATCATCCGAAGCTATAATCTTTTTATATGAATAACCACAAGGGGGAAAGTGTTTTTTTTTAAATCCTGTTGCTAGCTTCAAGAACTTTGTACTCACTGGTTTGCAAGCAGATTTTCAAAGGAAAACTCCCCAAGAGGTGCAGTGCAACACCTTTTTTAGTTTGGGGAGAGGGGCAAGGCAACCAAGCTCTGCCCCCACACCATCCAGTCCCTCTGTTCACTTGTCCCCTACTGGTCCTTTTGGGGTGTCCTGCTTACAGCCAAGAAGAAGGTGCCATTTGCACAGGGCTCCACTATAGCAGCCCTCTCCTTGATGCCGAGGCAGGAGATTATCCCATCAACAAAGATCCTTTCATTCTTCATGGCGAAGAAGATTCCCATGGCACCGTCATTTTGTTCTTCTCAGACACCATCCATGACCTTGGCATGGAGTTTGCAGTCTGACACAATCATCCCACTTGGTGCAGCATGCCAGGACATCATCAATTGCATCAGAATGGAGTGCTTCAGCATGTATGCCCAGGAGTCTTGTGCTGAAGCTAGGGCATAGTAGGGGGTTCAGCCTGTGCTGTCCATGGACTAGGATCCCGTTCAATGTGAGATATCAACGCAACCAGTATGGAGGGCATCTGAGCCAACTGCTTCAGTGACAGAGAGAGCAGTCGCAGCCCAGAGTTCTTCCAAGGCTGTTCAGATGGCTCTTAGTGATGCTAAACCAATCTAGGTTTATGAAGAGGATGTTACTTCTCAAATTCCAGCACAGAGGGTTCCAGCCCATGAGAGCCCAACTGTTAAAGCTGGGTCCACTAAGCGGTAGCAATCATAATTATAAAAAAAACACCATTTTGGAACACCAGACAATTTATTTCTTGCATTAAAAATGGTCGAAGGAAGGCCAAACAACTGCCAGCATGGTTTAATGGTGAGGTAAAGAAGGCAATTAAACTAAAAGTGCATCATTCAAAAAATGGAAAGCAGTCCCACATGAAGGCAAGAGCATAAGCACTAGCAAGTTAGGTGTAAAACAGTAGTAAGACAGGCAAAGAGTGACTTTGAGAAAAAGCTTGCCAGTGAGGCAAAAACTAATAACTTTTTCAAGTACGTTTGAAGCAAAAAGCCTGTGAGGGAGTCAGTCTGCTAGATGACCTAGGGGCAAAAGGGGTGGGGGGCCCAGGAAGGAGAAGGTAGTAGCAGAAAAAAGGAATCAATTCTTTGCCTTGGTCTTTACAGAGGAGAATGATGGGATTATATTCACATCTGAAACATTCTGTAATGGTAGAGATTCTGAGCAACTAAAGCATATAAGAGTCAACGTCAATTTATATAGCCAGTGATTTTGTTTTTAAGAATGACTTCAAATATTTTGCTCGACACCAACATTAGGTTCACTAGTCTATAGTTCTCTGGATCACCCCTGAAGCTCACTCTGGGGTGGATGCCATCCGGCTGACAAATTAAAGAGTAGCAAATCACTGAGACCGGATGGCATCCACCTTGGAGTTCTAAAAGAACTAAAACATGAAATCACTAACCTGTTGCTTGTAATCTGTAACCTATCATTTAAAACAATCATGATTCCTGAAGACTGGAAAGTAATTTTTAAAACTGGCTTCAGGGGTGATCCAGGAAACTATAGACTAGTGAACCTAATGTTGGTGTCGAGCAAAATGGTTGAAATCATTCTTAAAAACAAAATCACTGGCCATATAAATTGACGTTGACTCTTCTCCATTAAACCATGTCTAAGTCTTATCTTACCTATCTTCTAGAATTTTTTGAAGGTGTAAATAAACATGTGGATAAAGGTGAGTTGGTTGATATCATATATTTGGATTTTCAGAAAGTCCCCCATGAGAGATTCCTCAGAATAGGAGACAATGTTCTATTGTGCATTGATAACTGTTTAAATGGAAACAGAGGATAAGACTAAATGGTCAGTTTTTCAAATGAAGAAAAGTCATTAGTGGAGTACCACAGGGATTGGTCCTAGGACTTGTGCTACTTAACATATTCATGAATGATCTGGCAAGGGGGGCGATGAGTGAAGTGATCAAATTTTCAAGTAACACAAAATTATTTAAAGTTGATAAAACAGAAGCTGATTGCAAGGAACTGCGGCTGGACTTTGTGAGACTGAGCAACTGAATGGCAGATGAAATTTAATGTGGAAAAGTGCAAAGTGATGCACATTAAAAAAAAAAAAATCCCACCTGCAGGTACACAATGCTGGGTTCTATACTGGGAGTCACTACTCAGGAAAAGGACCTTGGAGCCCTTGAAGACAGTACATTGAAATCCTCAGCTCAGTGCATGGCAGCAGTCAAAAAAGCAAATAGAATATTAGGATTGATCCAAAAAATAAAAAATGGAAAATATCATCTTTCTTCTGCATCAAGGCACCTTGAGTATTGACATGGGACGACCAGAACTACACACAAGAAAGACATAGAACTAAAAAAAAAAAGGTGCAGAGGAGGGTGACAAAAATGATAAAGGGGATGGAACATATCTCCTGTGATGAGAGGTTACACAAGCTAAGGCTCTTCAGGTTGGAAAATAAATGGATGAGGGGACATGATAGAAATTTTATAAATTCATGAGTGGGGTGGAATGGGTAAACAAACGATGGCTCTTATGTTCTTAATGAATTTCTTTGCCTCTTTAAGAGAGAGAAATTCTCTGCCAAAGATGGAGGAAAGTGTATTTTGTTTTTTTTCCACTGGTGAGGGGACACACTCACCAGTGGAAACTCTCATGTCGATACATGCCTTTCCTCATCTTCCAGTTAGAGGTAAATCCTCACTATGAGATTTCCTTCATATCCCCTACCTAATTTGCCTCAGCATACTTCTTTGGAGGATTCCTGCTACTCCAAATTCTTGGATAAGCTGGCAAAGATCCTGACCATCGGTGTCAGGAAAGAAAAAAAAACAAATGCCTTTTTGTTTTTCTCAGTTCCCTCAACCTCCAGGTTCACAAACGCCTTCAGGACCACCAGATGAGGATGGGGCAGACACTGATGTCATACCCGCTAGTGGCCTGGAAACTGGATTTAAAATACAGGGTCCAAGCTTCCCCATTTTGGTGGTAGTGGAGGCAGTGCAGAAATGTGGTGACCACCCTCGTGAGCACTCAAACATATCTTCTAGGAAAGCCCAAAAGCACTGGGCACATTCGGGGAAACAGGTTTTCCTGGGGGGTCCCTGCTGAGTGCCCAGATTGTGGATCACCAGCTCTACATCGTTCAGTATCTTCATGAATGCATGCAAAAGTTAGAGTCTCTGTCAGATTTGACAGACCCAGAGCAGGCAGACTTCTGCCAAGCAGTGGAAGATATAGAGGAGTGTGAGAAACACCTCAACTGTTCCACTTATGAAGTTTTTGATACTGCAGCCAGGACTTCTATAAGTGCCTAATGGCTCACATGGCTGCAAGCGAGTGGCCTTCAAGAGGTCATACATGATCATTTTGAGAATGAGCTGTGCACAGGGGACAATTTATTCTGTGCTGAGCCTGGACACACTCACTTCAGGAGAAAGTAACATAAAAAATTGCCATGCTGGGTCAGACCAAGGGTCCATCAAGCCCAGCATCCTGTTTCCAATAGAGGCCAAACCAGGCCACAAGAACCTGGCAATTACCCAAACACTATGAAGATCCCATGCTACTGATACAATTAATAGCAGTGGCTATTCCCTAAGTAAACTTGATTAATAGCAGTTAATGGACTTCTCCTCCAAGAACTTATCCAAACCTTTTTTTAATCCAGCTGCATTAATTGCACTAACCACATCCTCTGGCAACAAATTCCAGAGCTTTATTGTGTGTTGAGTGAAAAAGAATTTTCTCCGATTAGTCTTAAATGTGCTACTTGCTAACTTCATGGAATGCCCCTTAGTCCTTCTATTATTCGAAAGTGTAAATAACCGAGTCACATCTACTCGTTCAAGACCTCTCATGATCTTAAAGACCTCTATCATATCCCCCCCTCAGCCGTCTCTTTTCCAAGCTGAACAGCCCTAACCTCTTTAGCCTTTCCTCATAGGGGACCTGCTCCATCCACTTTATCATTTTGGTCACCCTTCTCTGTACCTTTTCCAGTGCAACTATATCTTTTTTTTTGAGATGCAGTGAACAGAACTGTACACAGTACTCAAGGTGCGATCTCACCATGGAGCAATATAGAAGCATTATGACATTTTCCGTTTTATTCACCATTCCCTTTCTAATAATTCCTAACATTGTTTGCTTTTTTGACTGTCGCTGCACACTGAGCTGATGATTTCAATGTATTATCCACTATGATACCTAGATCTTTTTCCTGGGTGGTACCTCCTAACATCGTACCTAACATCGTGTAACTAGAGCATAGGTTATTTTTCCCTATATGCAACACCTTGCACTTGTCCACATTAAATTTCATCTGCCATTTGGATATCCAATGTTCCAGTCTTGCAAGGTCCTCCTGTAATGTATCACAATCTGCTTGTATTTCTCCTAGGTTTAAAAAAAAACAAACAAAAAAAAACCCAAACCACATTACTGAGGGCATAATTAAGGGAAGTAGTGCACTTTTTAAAAAACATTTTTGTTATTTGAAATACTTAAATACCTAAAAATATTTAAAATTCTGAAAAATGGACCAGTGATTAAACTGCACCCCATTTAGTTATCGATGGAGCATAATTTAATTCTCTAAAAGACGTCAAAAACTGGGGTTTATGTGACGGTCCCATAAAACAAAAATATTATTTATTGTTGGTTGAATACTAACGCCAGTAATAACAGTGGCTATTCCCTAAGTCAGCTTGATTAATAGCAGTTAATTGATGTCTTCTCCAAGAACTTATCCAAACCTTTTTTTAAACCCAGCTACACTAACTGCCCTAACCACATCCTCTGGCAACAAATCCCAGAGCTTAATTATGCATTGTCAAAAAGAATTTTCTCAGATTAGTGTTAAATGTGCTACTTGCTAACTTCATGGAGTTCCCCCTAGTCATTCTATTATTCAAAAGAGTAAATAACCGATTCACATTTATCCATTCTAGACCTCTCATGATTTTATAGATCTCTATCATATCTCCCCCCCCCCCCTTCAGTTGTCTCTTCTCCAAGCTGAACAGCCCTAACCTCTTTAGCCTTTCCTCATAGAAGAGCTTCAACCTTCTCTCAACCTTCTCCTGTACAACTATATCTTTCTTGAGATGCGGCAACCAGAACTGCACACAGTATTTAAGGTGCGGTCTCACCATGGAGCAATAGAGGCATTATGACATTTTCTGACTCATTCACCATTCCCTTCCTAATAACGCCTAACATTCTGTTTGCTTTTTTGACTACCTCAGCACACTGAGCTGATGATTTCAATGTATTATCCACTGTGATGCCTAAATCTTTATCATGGGTGGTAGGTTCTATATTAGGCGCTAACATGTAACTACAGCATGGGTTATTTTTTTCCTATATGCATCACCTTGCACTTGTCCACATTAAATTTCATCTGCCATTTGGATGCCCAATTTTCCAGTCTCACAAGGTCCTCCTGCAATTTATCACAATCTGCTTGTGATTTAACTACTCTGAATAATTTTGTATCATTTGCAAATTTGGTTACCTGTCTCACCTTATTCCTTTCCAGATCATTTATATATATATATTGAAAAGCACCAATCTAATTACAGATCCCTGAGACACTCCACTATTTACCCTTATCCACTGAGAAAATTGTCCATTTAATCCTACTCTCTGTTTCCTGTCTTTTAACCAGTTTGTAATCCACGAAAGGACATCGCTTCCTATCCCATGACTTTTTAGTTTTCTTAGTAGCCTCTCAGGAGGGATTTTGTCGAACGCCTTCTGAAAATCGAAATACACTGCATCTACCGATTCAACTTTATCCACTTATTTATTAGCCCCTTCAAAAAAAAAAAAGAAGCAGATCTATAAGGCAAGACTTCTCTTGGGTAAATCCATGCTGACTTGTCTTGACAAAGCTTATGCTTTTTCCTATTTTCTTCAGATGGATCCTTCTGCCAATTTTTGAAGGATGTTTATTTGGCTAAAATATCCTCTTTCACCTCACCTTTTAACAATGCTGGTAATCTTTTTGCCATCCTTCCACCTTTCTCATTGCGTGGAATATGTCTGGACTGTTCTAAGATGGTACTTTTAAACAATGTCCATGCTTATTGTACACTTTTAACCTTTACAGCTGCATCTTTCACATTTTTTTCTAAATAGTTTCCTAATTTTATCAAAGTTTCCCTTATGAAAATTGTGTTAGTTATAGATAAACATATTGTCCCCCTTCCAGTCATTAGTTCAAATTTGATCATGTCATGATCACTATTGCCAAGTGGCCCCACCACCGTTACCTCTCTCATCAAATCCTGTGTTCCACTAAGAATTAGATCTAAAATTGCTCCCTCCCTTGTCTGTTCCTGAACTAGTTGCTCCATGAAGCAGTCATTTCTTCCATCCAGGGACTTTACTTCTCTAGTATGTCCTGATGTTACATTTACCTAATCAATATTGAGGTAATTGAAATCTCCATTATTACTGACTGCCAAATTGGTTAGCTTCCCTGATTTCTCTTAGCATTTCATCGTCCATCTCATCATTCTGGCCATACGGAAGTATATTCCTCTCATTATACTCTTACCCAACACACACAGGATTTCTACCCATATAAATTCTACTGTGCATTTAGTCTCTTGTATGACTCTATACCCTCCCATACATAAAGTGCCACACCCCCACCAAAAGGATCCTCCCTATCATTGTGATATAATTTGTACCCTGATATAGCACTGTCCCATTGGTTATCCTCCTTCCAGCAGGTCTCTGAGATGCTAATTATGTTTCTCATCATTCACTGCTATATATTCTAACTCTCCCATCTTACATCTTAGATTTCTGGCATTGGCATACAGACATTTCAAAGTGTTTTGTTTTTTATTTGCATTAGCCTGCTTTTCAGTTAATAGGGATAATTTGGAATCCTTTAGCTCATGTGATTATTTACTTATAGGCACATGGGCTACATTTTCTTTTATTGGAACCTCTCTGTTGGGATGCCCTAACTCTCCTGTTTCATACGTATCCTTCAAAGATACCTTCCACCGAACCATGCACTGCTGAGTGTCTGTCTGCTTTCCCCTTTGTTCTAGTATAAAAGCTGCTCTATCTACTTTTTAAAAGTTAGTGCCAGCAGCCTGGTTCCACTCTGGTTACGATGGAGCCTGTCCTTTCAGAAAAGTCTTCCCCCTTCCCCAAAAGGTTCCCCAGTTCTTTACAAAACTGAATCCCTCTTCCTTGCACCATTGTCTCATCCACGTATTGAGACTTCAGAGCTCTGTCTGCCTCTGAGGATCTGCACATAAAAAAGGGAGCATTTCAGAGAATGCCACCTTGGAGGTTCTGGATTTCAGCTTTCTACCTAAAATCCAAAATTTGGCTTCCAGAACCACCTTCTGACATTTTTCTATATTGTTGATGCCCACGTGTACCATGACAGCCGGTTCCTCCCAAGCACTGTCTGAAATCCTGTCTAGATGACGCATGAGGTCCACTTTCACACCAGGCAGGCAAGTTACCAGGCAGTCCTCACATCCACCAGTCACCCAGCTATCTACAATTCTAATAATTGAATCACCTAATATGACGGCCGACCTAACCCCTTCCTCCTGGGCAGTAGCCTTGGGAGATTCGTCCTTGGTGCGAGAGGACAAGATGCAATCTTGCCATCAAGTTTCTGAACTGTTCATGTCCTTTGATCGCAACAGATTGGAAAGGGCAGTTGCCAAATGACTTCTGTCCAATTGGCTAGCAGATTCCCTATTGCATTGCTGTGGGCTAGCTGGTTGCAGCTTAGACTCCATCATGGTTCGTCAAGTGAGAGTCCTGGTGACTTCAGTGGCTCATCTCAGGACCACTTCTGTTGAGGGCATTTGCAAAGCTGTTCACACCTTGCTGTCTAGACAGTAGTGGGACATAATTCTCCTGAGGAGACAGTAACTTTGAGAAAGTAGTTCTGTGCTACCTATTCATCCTGCAGTCCATTCTCCACCTGGTGGAGCTGGATTGTCTTTAAGTACTTCTGCTGTACAACCTCCAGATTGGGACTCTCCAAGCATAATGGCTGTTTGTCAACTGAAAAAGCCAGCCTTGAGCAAGGGTCCTTCCCTGATATTTTAAAGTCTTCTACTGTACGTCCAGTACTTAAAAAAACAAATAAATCTTGACTCTAACTCAGTGGTTCCCAACCTTTTTTTTGCTGTGGCATACTTTACACAGGGTTCATTTCATAGTGGCACACCACCACCTTCACTCTTCTTTCTTCTACCCCCACCCTACTGGCCTCATCATTGCCTTCCCTCTACTCCCACACCAGGACCATCACCTTCTACTCTTCCTCCACCCCCAGCATCATAATCACCTTACCTTCCATCTCTCCTGGAATCATCATCTTCTTCCCTTCCTTCACTCTCTACCCCTGGCATCATACCCTTCTATCTCCTTCATTCTCTCAGGCATTGTCATGCCCTTTCCTCCCCTTCCCCTCCCCCTGGCATCATCATCACCCCCTTCCCTCCCCCTCAATCCTCTCTCTGCTCTCTGGCAAAATCATTACCTTCCCTCTCCCCACCAGCCTGGCATCATCATCTTTCCTTCCCTATCTCCAACCCCTCTGGCATCACCTTCCCTTTTTCCCTTTCCCTGGCATCAGTTTCCCTTTTCTTTCCTTTCGCTTTCCTATCTCCCTGGTATTATTGCTTTCCTTTCACTCTCCCCCTTCCTCCCACACCCCATGGCAAATTCAGGTGTGCCTTCTTTCCAACCTGTCCTGAACTAGGCAGAAGTCTAAGCAGCAGTTACCTGGGGCTGCTGCTTCTTCCCCTGTCTGCTTCCCTCTGCAATCTGAACTGCATGGGGTCAGCAGGTCTGGCAAGACTACAGGGCTCCTACAGTTTCTGATGCAGAGGAAAGCCAGCAAGAGGGATCAGGAGCAGCTGCTGGTAGGGGGGCCGTCCTGCAGGCCAAAGGAGAAAGAAAGAATGAAAACTGCAGCTGCGAGAAACCTGCCCTTCAGCCATGGCACAATGGTTGGGAAACACTACCTTAACTTACCATACAAGTTTCATTGAAAAAAATTAACTTGGATCAGTTATCTGACTTCCTTGAAAAAAAAAAACCTTTGGCTCTTCATCCTTGTCAGTCAAGCTATAGGAAAGGCTTTAGCACTGAATCTATCTTGACCGCTTTTTTGAATGAGCTTAGGCTGAACTGAAATACGTGTTATGACTCTTAGTTTCCCTGGATATGAGCTCTGACTTTGACACCCATAGGTCATCAGCTTCTCATCCAACACTTCAAGGATATTGGGATTGCTGGTATGGCCCATGCTTGTTTCACTTATTTTCTTAGTAACCGAAGCTATAAGGTCCGGATCGAATCCAACTTTTCCAGCTTACAGCAGCTTATATGCAGAGTTCCCCCAAAGATCCATTCTTTCTCCCATTTTAATTTGTATTTAGCCGCTTTAGTTATTCATCCAAAGTTTGAATTTCAATTTTTACACTACAATCTGGATGTCATCTGCATAGCAAAACCTTTGTTCTAATTCTAATGAAACTCTCAACAGATTCAATGACTCTACTTATTGTGGACTGGCTCATGACCTTTAAACTCAGATAAATTGGAATCAATTCTGATCTCTAGGAAAAAGTCACAAATCTGCCTTTGCCACCTTCATTGGCCAGATGTTCAATTGTATTAAAAAATCTGGTTACGTTAAATAGCTCTATAGAAATGTTAAGTAGTAGTAGGATTAAGGTGGACTCTGGTCTAAATTTTTCTCACCAATTCTCCAGTGAAGTGAAGTGCTTATTTTATTTTTTTTATGTATTATCTATAGCATTCATCCATTCTTGAATCTCTGTAATTTAAAGACTCTTACTCATTCTCTAGTTCAGTGGTCCCCAAACCTGTCCTGGAGGGCCACCAGCCAGTCGGGTTTTTGGGATATCCTCAATGAATATGCATGAGAGAAAATTTGCATGCACTGCCTCCTTAACATGCAAATTTTCTCTCATGCATATTCATTGTGGATATCCCAAAAACCCAACTGGCTGGTGGCCCTCCAGGACAGGTTTGGGGACCACTGCTCTAGTAAGACTGGAAGATTGGGCATACAAATGGCAGATGAAATTTAATGAGGACAAGTGCAAGGTGTTGCATATAGGGAAAAATAACCCTTGCTGTAGTTACATGATGTTAGGTTCCATATTAGGAACTACCACCCAGGAAAAAGATCTAGGCATCATAGTGGATAACACATTGAAATTGTCAGCTCAATGTGCTACAGCAGACAAAAAAGCAAACCGAATGTTAGGAATTATTAGGAAGGGAATGGTGAATAAAACGGAAAATATCATAATGCCTCTGTATCGCTCCATGGTGAGACCGCACCTTGAGTACTGTATATACTGAGTACTATATAGACTCCCGCTCCAGCCACAGTTTAGACATTAGTTCTCACTTCTCAGCCTCTTTTTTGCTATCCTTTTATTCCCAGGCTATTCTAGCCCCCAAGTTCTGTCTCCCTGTTATATGTAACTGCGCCTCGGCCTTCCTGTTATTTGGTTATGTTTAGTTAGTCCCTAAGTTCCATGTAAACCGGTCTGATATGAATCTTGTCATGAAGTTCGGTATAGAAAAATGTTAAATAAATAAATAAATAAATAAATAAATAAATAAATAAAGTAAGTTCTGGTCACCATATCGCAAAAAAGATATATTGCACTGGTGAAGGTACAGAGAAGGGCAACCAAAATGATAAAGGGGATGGAACAGCTCCACTATGAGGAAAGGCTAAAGAGGTTAGGGCTGTTCAGCTTGGAAAAAAGACGGCTCAGGGGGGATATGATAGAGGTCTTTAAAATCAGAGAGGTCTAGAACAGGTAAATGTAAATCAGTTATTTACTCTTTTGGATAATAGAAGGACTAAGGGGCATTCCATGAAGTTAGCAAGTAGCACATTTAAGACTAATCGGAGAAAATTCTTTTTCACTCAACGTGCAATTAAGCTCTGGAGTTTTTTGCCAGAGGATGTGGTTAGTGCAGTTAGTGTAAGGATCCTGGTCGATTATGGAGAAGATACCTGTAATAACATTTGATTTTGAGATCGTAGAGCACAAGATGGGGTGTATAAGTGTAAAGTGGAGGAAAGCCAGCAGTTTTTATTGTGAATTAAGTTATGAATAATCGTTAGTAGTTTGTACTGGATCTGTCAGTCAATGGGTAGCCAATGCAGATTATATAAAACCGGGGTGATATGATCAAATGATTTGATCCCAGAGAGTAACCAAGTGGCAGTATTTTGTACAAGTTGAAGCAGTCAAAGTGAAGTTGGAAGGCCTGTATAAAGAGCATTACAGTAGTCTAAACCAGTGAGTATAATGGATTGTTAAACTGTCCGAAAAGCTTCATGTTCTAGAAAAGGTTTAATATATTTTAATAGGTGAATATTGTAATAAAAGGTTTTAACAACAGAATGAATATGAGATTGAATGTTAAGTTTAGGGTCAAAATATATGCCAAGATTCCTGGATTTGTTGGTGATATTGATATTAGTGATAGAAATGTGTGTTGGTAAATTGTTGAAAGGAGGACTGGGTTTAAAAAAGGTTTGGCTAAGTTCTTGGAGAAAAAGTTCATTAACTGCTATTAATCAAGTTGACTTAGGGAATAGCCACTGTTATTACTGTCATCAGTACCATGGGATCTACTTAGTATTTGGATACTTGCCAGGTACTTATAGCCTGGATTGGCCACTGTGGAAACAGGATGCTGGGCTTGATGGACCTTTGGTCTGACCCAGTAAGGCAATTTCTTAGTCATTTAGACTATTGTAACTCGCTTTATCAAACTCTTCCTTTAAATTCCTTAGAAGTTGCAGATTGCGCAGAACACTACAGCTAAATTGATCTTTTGAAAAAAAGAAATTTGATCATCTTTCAGAAGCTTCATTGGCTTCTAGTTGTTTCTGGAGTCAGATTTAAAATCCAATATTTAACTTTTAAAACACTGCACTTTGATTCGCCTCCTTATCTTGCCAGTCACTTGATCCATTACCAGCCTTCCTAACATTCCCCCACAACAAGAGTTTTAAGAGGCTACCCTCCCCTAGGGAGATTAGCTTGGAGGTAATTTGGGGCATCCAGTTTCCCTTACTTTGCTCCCCATTGGTGGAATTCTCTTTACTTAACTGTCCACTTGGAGAATAACTATTTTAAATTGAGAAAGCAGATGAAATCTTGTATGTTTTCTCAATCTTCTAAGGATTTTTTTTCTTTTGCTTTTAAGATGTATTTGTGCTTTTAGGTTTGTGCTTGTGTACTGTTTATTTGTGTGTATAATTATTTTGTATATGGTTTTATATATCTTTAGCTTATTTTATGATGCTGATTTTATATGTATTGATATCTTATTGTACATCACTTTGGTTCTCTGTATTAGAAAGGTGATTCATCAAATTAATTAAACTTTGATCTGTAAACGGGGTTCTCCATAGATAGTGGGTTGACTTAGCCATTCTTAATGCCCATCAACTTCCCTGGAGAGTCGACTACCTACCTGAAGCTTCAGCTTTGGAAGAGACTGAGGGGCTCAAGAGGCAGTGAGCAGTCGTAAGAACTCCTGGGCATGCTCAAATCAAGTCTTTATTGTGCTATCAGATGTCACCCATGCCTAATGGCTAATTCATGCTGCTGTCTATGAAGAACCCTGTTTTCAGATAAGCAAAATTCCTTACCACAGCTATAATATTTTATGATTGGTCTGGAGCAAATGTGCACATCTCCAGTCCTTTCAATTTAGCATTTGTGAACTCGCTGGGATTTTAGGTTTTATGCACCTTTTATATGGGATGTGTTTATTGCTGCTTACTCTTAGGATCTCACTGGTTGGTTATGGTTTAAGTTCTGTTTTTTAATGTTTTTATTTGAAATGGTGAATTTAGTCTGTCATATTTTATGTACTTGTTTTTGTTTTAAGATACTGTAACACAGCCTTGAGCTTCTGAGAGAGGCTATATATAAATGTAAAATAAAATTGAATAAATTAAATATACTTTGAAATAGACAATAACTGCTAATATTAATAAAGAAAAAAATCTGGGTTTATTAGTTGATAGCAAACTAGTACTTTTATTTATTTATTATTTTTATATACCGACATTTGATCTGAGATATCACATCAGCTAACATTCAGGTACTGTAGGTATTTCTCAAGCCCCAGAGGGCTTACAGTCTAAGTTTTGTACCTGAGGCAATGGAGGGTAAAGTGACTTGCCCAAGGTCACAAGGAGTGACAGCAGGACTTGAACCCTGGTCTCCTGGTTCGTAGCCCACTGCTTTAACCACTAGGCTATTCCTTGTGAGTGCCGCAGCTGCCAAAGCTGGGGATTTTATAGGATAGAAGCAAAGATGATAGCTGTCAGACCACATTTGGGTACAGGGCTCAGTTTTGGATGTCAATCCTCCAGATATCCAAATAAGTAATGTAATAACACAGTAAATAATGGCAGTAAAAGACATAAATGGCCCATCCTGTCTGCCCAGCAAGATTTTTCTGGGATTTAACTGCTGCTCTGTACAGGCAACCCCCACTCCTTAACTGTCTCTCCATGCCTGTTTCTCTAGTGCTTCATTACCATCTTGGGGATATTTTGTATTTATCCCATGCCTTCTTGAATTCCAATACTTTTTTTTTTCCACCAACATTTGTGAAAAAATATTTTCTGATGTTGGTCGAGTCTTCCCCCTTGGATCTTCATAACATGCTTCCTAGGTCCAGAACGTACTTTCCATTGAAAAATGTTTGCCTCTTGTTTGCTTCACGAATACCTTTCAGGCATTTAAAAGTCTGTATCATATTCCCTCTCTCCAGGGACAAATTGCAGGAAAATATCAGCTTGGGGGTCAGGTGTTTCAAAATCAGCCCACGGGTATCTGTCTGACTCCCTTGTGCGCCTCCCCTTCAGGTTGTGCTTCAACAGCTCCAAAAATCAAGCCAAGCTGACCTTTGAGAAGTACATCTTTTTTTTTTTATTCTGTTTTTCACAACTTCAAAGCAGATTACATTCAGGTACTGTAGGTATTTCCCTAGCTCCAGAGGGCTTATAATCTAAATTTGTACCCAAAGCAATGGAGGATAAAGTGACTTGCCCAAGGTCAAAAGGGGGTGACAGTAGGACTTGAACTTTAGTCTCCTGGTTCATAGCCTGGTTCATAGCCCACTGCTCTAGCCACTAGGCTACTCCTCCCCATGTCACCTAGAACCTGGCAGAACCTAGCCAAAAAATCTCCAACCTAAATTTCACATTTTTCCTAAACAACTAAGTAGTAGAGCACACCCTAGACCAGAGATAAGTAAACTAAGCTGCAGTCGGTTGGGCCTGCCACAAGTTTGATTACATCTCTCATATACAGTACATATCTTGGATTCCTGGTGTGATGTTAGGCTCTTGAACCAGTTGCCAAGTAATGGGACAACCATACTGGCAACCAGGTGTCAGGCACACACAGTCTCTGACACAAAGATAAACACACATACTCTTTCATTGTCCGTGTGAATGAGAGTGTGTGTGTCTGTCTCGGAGAGAGAGACACCCAGACACACTCCCAACACACAGTGTGTGTGTGAGTGGGAAGAGCCGTGACCCAAAACTACGCAGCTCCAGATGCTTTCCCATGTGGTGCAAGTGTATGTAGGTGATGTAGGCAAACCTTACAGCCTTGCACCTCCCCAGCCCTTCCCACCCCACACAATTAAAACTATGCATTCATAATATATTTTACATTTAAAAGGATATTCAAAGTATAGTCTTTGGAGGTGAATATATCACTTACAACATGTATATTTTATTTCCATGCACTGCTGCAGTGCCAGCCAGAGAACCCTGCAAAAACAAAAAAAGACACTTGGATCCCATATTACGTTAGGCCTGTAACACGTATTGGGCTGGATTTTCAAAGCTCTCTGCGCATAAATCTAGTGGATTTACGCACACCGGGCCTGTTTTATAAAGGCCCGGCAACGCGCTTAAAGCCCCAGGACGCGTCTAAGTCCCAGGGCTTCAAAAAAGGGGCGGTCCGGGGGCAGGGCAGGGCCAGAAGCCTCCGGTACAGCGGCCATTTGCCGCTGTGTCGGAGGATCGTGTGCCAGCAGGCTGCCGGTAGATGCAAAAGGTAAGATAAAGGTCGGGGGAGGGGGGAGTTAGAATAGGACTGAGGGGTGGGAAGGATAGAATAGGGGGAAGGGAACGGGTGAAGGGTGCGGGGCATGCAGGGTACACAACTGCGCACCCCCTTGTGTGTGCAGACCCCTGATTTTATAACAGGCGCGCCTGTTATAAAATTGGTGTCTATGTGTGCGCGCCAGCGCTGCTTTGAAAATCTACCCCATTGAGTGTGGGCTCAATCTTCATAAAAAAGTTGGTAAATTGAATTATATTTACAACATAGTAAACCTCCCATACCAAAACAGCAGCATCTCCCAGCATTCAAACAGTAACAACCCTACCTATCGTTGGCTTGTTACACTATAATGCCGGGCTCTAAAAGACCAATAATCCTCCTATTAGGAAAACAGAACAAGCTAAGCTACTATAGATCCCTACAAAAAAACTACATGCTAGCAGAATACTTCCTTTTTACACATGTACATCACAAAAGTAGTTTCATCAAATACAGAAGAGACCTTAAAATATAAATAGAAATGTGGAGACAGACTTAACCGCAACAAGCCATCTCTCGTATATAGCGCTCCAGTGGAAAAACTGAATCGGCACCATTCCTCATAAAGCAATCGAATCAAGAAATAATATATCAATCATGATAGTAAAACTTACTAAAAAAAAAAAAAAAAAAGAATATTTCAAAACAGCTGATGAATAGAACAGCTAATTAAAAAAAACTCATATAACAATTTTTTTTAAATTTCCCAAACACCATTAAAATATTTCACAATAGCAAGCATATCAAATAAAACCCAATAATCAAAACTAGTAAGGATTAAAAAAAAATCTCTCATTCGCCATATCTGGGAACTTTTGATTCCAATCACCCTGAAATCTCATGGATTAGTCAAGAGTGGGATTGTTCACAAACTTTCTAATCTCATATATTTATATATATATATATATAGATAGATATAGATAGATATAGGAGTAGGATTGTTCTAATCTATATATATATATATATATATAGATTAGAACAATTATATATATGTCTGTGTGTGGGGTCTCTGGGTATTTATTTCACTGTCCACCTGGGTATGGGGAGTCTGACTGAGTACAGGGAGATCGCCTCTCTGTGCCCGTTGTGAGCTTAATCCTTTTGGCAACTAGACGGGAAACAAAATGGGGGTGTGGCTGCCTGGTGAATGCCCTTCATGTGCACGTATGTGTATATACTGTATATCTACATATACACATACATACAATTATGTAGTAACCCATCATGGGGGCCCCAACCAACTGCACGACTGGAACTGGGGGCCGTGGCTCAAAATGTTTGTCCACCCCTGCTCTATGCTCATTCAGAATTGCACGCTCACACTCTCGTACATGCTCACTGATGCACACTTGCTCTCACATTCTCACTGACTCGTATGCACTATCACAGATGCTCACAGTCATGCTCCCTGACTCATATACTCCCTCACAGGCTCACAGATGCTCCTTGATCCTCCCGCTTTCTGACACATGCTTGCACACATGCTTCTTCACACACACACATGTGCTCTCTCACACACGTCTTCCCCTCTGCCTCAAAATATTTTTACTTACATTGGTCAGATGGAATTTGGGCAGGGCTCCAAAACAATATGATATGGGTGGATTCACTATTGCTGCTACCAACTCGGGAGTGGTGTCCCTTGGTGGGGGAATGGTTAGAAGACCCCAATGCTGGTTTTGGGGGGTTTTTTGTTTGTTTAATTATTTATTTGTTTGTTTGTTTGGTTTTTTTATGCCACAGCATGAGGAGGGGTGGGATGGCGGCACCTGAGAACATGAGTGAGGCAATGGCAAAAGATCTGTGCACTGCCAGGGGTGGGGTGGGGGGAGAACAGTAAGTACTTTCCAATGGTGGTGGTAAAGAAGAGGAAAGCAACTCCATGGAGTCACCGCTGCTGCCGCGTGCGAAAAGTGAAGCAGCAGGAAAAGTCTTGGGGGAGGCTCCCGCTGCGAGAAACAAACTGCTGCAGGGCCTGCATCGGTCACAGGTCCGTAGGCACGGGGGCTGCTGCAACCAGCACCAACAGCGAGATTCCTCGAAGCCCCTGCCCCGGACGCTTCCCTTCTCTTTGCCTTTTTAGAAAAGGGCATATGTTTAAATGTTAGTAAAGGTACAGCGAAGTTAATAGAAAGGACCTAGAGAAGCTCCTACGCTATTCGCTGAAAGATTGTCCAAAATGAAACCATTTACATTGTGAAAAAAAATGTTAAAGAAGAGATTTACTTACGCTGTCAACATTTATCGGTGAACCCTAAAGAAATTTTGCAGGCAATATTTTTATTAATGCAATGACAGACAAATCAAGGGGTAATAGATTTAACCTCCAACAAAGAAGAGTTTGGGGTTTTTTTTGTTTGTTTTACTTAGAATGGTGAAATTATGGAACGTTTTGGTAGCATAAGTAGTTACAGCTACCACACTAAGGGACCAATTCAGTAACCTACTTGAAATTTGAAAGGTTTTCACAATAAATCTTCCAAATGTAGCACATGTGGTAAACATTTGCATGCCATAGTATGCACAAGATCTGCCTTATGCAAATGAGCAGTTGGAATGTGCACAGGAAAAATATTATTCATTATGCTTAATTTTCTTTTTTTTTTTTTTGTTGCGGTTTTTAAATTTTCATTACGTATGTTCATATACATTTGCATCTGCGCATAAATTTCATTTCATGCGCGTAAATGATTTTACACATTTAAAATATTAGTATACATAATGGGGTAGATTTTAAAAAGCATTTACTCGAGCAAAACTGGTTTTTGCTCGAGTAAATACACTTTACTCAAGTAAGTGGGCTTTTCAAAATTGCTACAATATATGCCATTGAATTGTCCATAGGATTTACTCAAGTAAGTGCACTTTACTCGAGTAAATAGCTTTTGAAAATTGCTACGATAGTATGTCACATTTACATGCGTAACTCCTTTGAAAATGACCCCCAATGTAATGAAGCAAAACAAATGCACATTCCTAATGAGCATTGTAGTAAGATTTCTGCAGTAACGGGGCCCTTTTATAACAGGAAACTGCATCATTCCTGCGCTAACCATATCAGCATTACAGGGCCCGTTAGCCTGGAAGCAACCCCTCCATCCCATCCTTGGTAGTCCCAATTCAGCTTTCCCTGTACTCCATGATTTTATTATTCCTCCTTTGCATATTTTAATTTTGCAGCCCCATTCAGTTTAAATGGTACCGTGATCAAATCTACCACTGGTTTTCATCCATAGTAGCATGGTCAGTAGCGCATGTGCGAACAACCACAGCCTCGGTTTCCTGTGAGTCTGCAGCTATGGGAGACTAAAATTATGTGAATGTGCTGCAGAATTGCCGCAGAACTTTCTAAACGATGCTGTAGAATGTAGCCCAAGCTGCTGCAGAAAACTGGGGGCTGTGATATTGCACTTTAGTGAATTGGCTCCTAAATCCACGATAAGCTCATTTATTCATTTTCCTCCATGTAGGAAACAGAAAAGTTTCGCACGTCCTGCTTGCATCTTAAAATTTTCCTCCATGTGGCAGAGCGGCATTAAGGGCCAGTGTAGCAGCCCCTCATGAAGGATGCTGCTGCTGCCCATCAGCCAGGACCACTCCCAATCTCCCCGCACCCTCCATTCCTGCATCAATTAACAAGGAAACTGAGCAAGTGGCTTTTTAGAGGGAAAGATAATGGAGATCCAAATCCAGTTAACTTTTTTGTGTTACCAGGACCAACCCCAGAGTTTAAATATCTGGCCTGTTTAACCAGAAAAACGTTATCTGGATAAAATGTGTCCAGATAACTTGGAGGCATTACAAGGTAGAGCTAACCAAATAAGTTAGGTCTGGACGTACCTCAGAACTGGTAGGATTGTACTGCTTCCAGCAGCGTCCAGCGTTGCTTTGCGTACGCTGCCAGCGCCGCTTTTAAATGTGGGCTGGGATGCTCTTTGGGCCAATAGGCCCACAACAACTTTAAAATCTTTGGGGGGAAGGGATGATTCGCGCACTTTGCCCAACATTTTTAGTTTGTTTTAGGAGGGTGGGGGGATCGAGCCAGTTGACTCACTAGGAATCTAGGATTTTATTTCTGCCGGTTAAGGTTAAAGTTATTCAGGTACATGCACCTGGATAACTTTTAACCTAACCAGGTATATTCAGACATAGCCAATTAGGTTTGAAAAATATCTGGGTACCGTTACTCAGATAATATTAGTCTATTATATTCAGTGAAGCATTTATCCTACTGACTATCCCTGACTAACTTTAGCCAGATAAGTTGTCCGTCACCACTTTTCTGAACATTGGCCTCTATAGTGATTATATAGCTCTATCCTAGGGAAAATTGGTAAGCCAACAGTTCTGAGCCAATTGTCACATTTGGGTGCGAGAGAGAATTTTTTTCATTGTACAGACATGGCTACAAATGTACATGTAGAGAAAAAACGTTAGGCATTCAGAAGATGGTTTCATCTAAACCAACAGTGTATCGTAATCCTAACAGTATTAAAGCAGCAGGCTCATGGAGCTCCACTTTACCACAATGCTGGGTGGAGTGACCTGCACCTAGGAAGGATCCCTCCCATTACTTTTGAAATATGGGCAGAGAGGTCGTATAGTTGACAGTGCAACTGTACAAGAGAGGAGCTTACAGACAACAGGCGCAAAAGACTTCACCTGATCATGTTAGAGGACTGCAGAGAAATCCATCTTCAGAGAGCAAAGGGGAGGGAAAGGGCAGGCAGGGATAAATGTGGGACAGTGATGAGGTGCGAGTGCAGCATAAGGCAATGGAGAGGATCTTAAGATTAATGTTGTGCTAAAGCAGGAGCCAGTACAAGCCCTAGAGAAGGGAGGGGGCCAAAAAGTGGGATGGACAGGTGAAGAGAGTGTAAATTTAAAACTAGAAAGCTTGCAGGGAGGGAGCTGTCTTAGTCTAGAGCCTGAAGACTCCAAGCCAAGGGGATTCTCAAGGACCAGATCTGTGAAGCAGCACCATGGTCCATCCAAGAATGGCTGAGAGTTTGGACTAAGATTTTCACTGCTGAGAGGGTAAGGTATGCATGGATCTTTGAGTTATTCAGTAGATACATCTGGCAGGATTTCATGTTGGTAAATTACACGGGGCTGGGAATGAGAGACCATAATAATAAAAAAAAAAAAGACATGGACCCCCAAGAATGTTTGTAGACGTGGTTTCTCTTATTTACTTGCATTGGCTGTAACTATTGAGAAGATGATTTTTAAGGTCATTCTTATCTGTATAAAAGGGCCCCATACAGCACTACCACTCTGCTCTCTGAAACAAGAATGGAAAATTACAGGCCTATGTTTTGTGTGATTACATAGGTTCTTGAAATGTAGAAAGTATTGCTGTTCTGTTCTATTTTGTTTTACCCAGGTGTTGATTTATCATTTATAGGTGTGAGGAATTTTCTCAGAGGTAATGAAGGCACTTGATTGACCAACAGACAGACACCTTCATAACTATCAATAGTACAGATGTGAACTGTTCAAGTTGAGGGATCCTGCAGGAGAAGTACCTCTAAGTAAACTCTGGGAGGCCGATATTCAGAACTACTTAGCTGGAAAAGTAGAGATTTATCTGGCTTAAGTGGTGGCGGCTGAATATCTGGTCCTGTTCAGCAGCCACCACATAGCTGGATAACTATGGGTGTTCCGAGGAGGAGCTACTTATCCAGCTAACACAGTACCGGATTCACTGAGGGTTTTCCCCCATAGACACAAAATGGGAGAAAAGCCTTAATCTGCCCATAGCCAGATACGTAGTGATGCTCAAACTTATCCGATTATGTTAGCCAGATAAGTTAAATCTGCTCAGTAGCAGGTCTAAAGTTTGTTGGTTTGCTGGATAATTCTCATCTGGCTGACTACCAATTTATTCAGGGATATGCAGTGGCCTAGCCGTGCTGCTGAGTATCCCTAGTAAGTTAGCTAGATAAGTCTTATCCGGCCAACTTACTTAGCTGATCATCTTTGAATATCTACTCCTATATATTTTCATTCAATTTTACGTTCTGCTGGCATATTCTGAGTTGATTTGCTTTTGAAATAAATTAAAATGTAGCATAGAGACCTATAAAATACTTAACACTGTTGGATAAAGATGCCGCACAGGGATACAGACTGACACTTCAATAGGATTTCCCTGGAGGCTTATTTAGTAATACAGATTAAGTTTTTTGGCAGATAATCAGTTCGTGCAGATGGCAGTTATGCTGGCACCAAGAGAGAGGGAGTATGGGGGGGGTAATGAAAGGTGCTAGGGCCATTATGACTGCTACAGAAACTGTGAAAAGCTGAGGAGAGAGAGTGAGAATGTCTGTCGATCTTTTATTTGAAGCATGGTATGAATTACTTTGGCAGCACATGTTCAGTTGTCATGCCAATAAAAGTGTTCTCAATCTGAAACTGAGGGGCAAACCTGTTGGAAAAGGGAAGGAGATGTAAGTAATGGAAGAGGCAGGACGATCTACGAATGGGAAGGGGAGACAAAAATCGCGCTTCACTGACTAACGTGGTTGTTGTGTTGGTGATAGCTACAGTTTACAAGAAAACAATTGCCACGGTAGTTGGCAGTCAGTATACCTGGTGTTTTCGATGTGGCTCACGCTCCGCTCTTTCTTTTCCTCCTCCCCCCGATTCCTGCTCTCCTCTCTCATACGCCTGCCCTCTCCCTTTCTGAAGCTGAAACTCGCAGACTGAAATGCCCTGCTTTCTAGCAGCTTGCTCACCTTTCCCCCCTCCCAGTGTCTCATCCTGTTCCTAACTATTTTATTTATTTATTTATTTAAAATCTTTTCTATACCGTCGTTTAGTAGTGCACCATCACAACAGTTTACAGGGCGGCACGCATGTATGTATTTGATTAAATTCTTACTAACAAAGTGCCAAAACATTTAACGGTAACAATTTTCATAATCTAAGGTATATAATGTGAGATCTGGATCTTGTCTTTTATATGATTAATAGGAAATCATACAATAATTGAACTTTAAACTGCGTGTTTCTTAAATTATTCTATAATGATGATGGATATACAATTATGCTAATAGGGTGACTTTAGCTTTGTGTAGATGTTCATTCGCTTATTCCTTTAAACTTCTTGTTCCCCATTCATATTGTAGAATGCTTTTTTGAAAAGCCATGTTTTTAAACTTTTTTTAAAGCTTTTTAAATCACTGTCAGGTCGATCCAGTAAAGTGTGCTCCGTCGGAGCGCACTGTCACCCTGCTCTGGACGCGTGTTTTCCCTTACCCCTTATTCAGTAAGGGGAGGAAAACACGCGGCCCACCCGCGGCACCTAATAGCGCCCTCAACATGCAAATGCATGTTGATGGCCCTATTAGGTATTCCCGAGCGATCCAGTAAGTAAAATGTGCAGCCAAGCCGCACATTTTACTCTAAGAAATTAGCGCCGCCCAAAGGTCGGCGCTAATTTCTTCCGGCGCCAGGGAAGTGCACAGAAAAGCAGTAAAAACTGCTTTTCTGTGCACCCTCCGACTTAATATCATAGCGATATTAAGTCGGAGGTCCCCAAAAGTAAAAAAAAGTAAAAAAAAAAAAAAAAAAAATTTTGAATTCGGCCCGCGGCTGTCGGGCCGAAAACCGGACGCTCAATTTTGCCGGCGTCCGGTTTCCGAGCCCGTGGCTGTCAGCGGGCTCGAGAACCGACGCCGGCAAAATTGAGCGTCGGCTGTCAAACCCGCTGACAGCCGCCGCTCCAGGCCAAAAGGAGGAGCTAGGGACGCGCTAGTGTCCCTAGCGCCTCCTTTTCCTCGTTTGCACCGCGTCGCCTAATTTAAATACTGGATCGCTCGCACCGGCGAGGGGCCGGTGCGCGCGCCGGGAGAGCGGGCGTTAGTCCGCTCTCCCACGGACTTTACTGGATCGGGCTGTTTGTAATCTTGTTTCGAGTGGCAATGAGTTCCATACTGCTGGTCCGGCTAAGGAAAGGGCTCATTCTCTAACTCGGGTAAGTTTTGCTGTCTTGACTGAGGGGATGGTTAGTAGAGCTCTGTTGGCTGATCTAAGATTTCTTTGTGGGACGTGTAAGCGTAGTGCTGTGTTTAACCAGTCTGCTTTTTCTTCGTTAATCAGTTTGTGAATTGTGCATAGTGTTTTATATTGCACTCTTTGTTCTATTGGCAGCCAGTGTAATTCGGCCAGTGTTTGAGTGATGTGTTCCCTTTTGTTTTTACCAGTCAGTATTCTGGCAGCCGAGTTTTGTAATATCTGAAGAGGTCTTATTGTTGAGTATGGTAGTCCCAGAAATAGAGTATTGCAGTAGTCTGTGCTGGAGAATATAAGTGCTTGTAAGATTGTTCGGAAGTGCGCTTGGGTTAATAGGGGTTTAAGCCTCCTGAGGACCATTAGTTTGGCGTATCCTTCTCTAGTTTTTTGTGATATGTGTTGCTTCAGGCTAGGTTCCATGTCAATTATTACTCCTAAGTTCCGAGCCTTCTTGGTTAGTACTATTTCTTGATTGTTTTTAAGTTTGGGTTTTTAATTATCTCAGAGCTTTTACGCTCTAGGTGTATAAATTCAGTTTTTTCAATGTTAATTACTAGTTCCATTTGGTTTAGTAATTACTTAATTATGTCTAGGTACATCAATGCTAGGTTTAATGTCTTATCAATTGTGTCCTCTACTGGTAGTATTAATTGGATGTCGTCTGCATATATGTAGTCGTCTGCATATATGTAGTCGTCTGCATATATGTTCCCCCTCCCCATCCTAAGTTTCCCCCCGCCCCTCCCATGGATACCCTAGAAGAAACAACATTCCCCTACGGCTTAATTTAATTTATTTTTTGATCATGATCGGTTAATGTGTACTTTTGTAAGAAATAGTATGTTGCTCCAAGATTACATTGTTATGGTTTTACTTTATTTTATTCTTTATACATCGTTTTGTTTTAATGTTTTATTGTATCGCCCATCTGAGTTCTTTGTAAACCGGCATGATGTGCTGCACGAATGTCGGTAAATAAAAGTTAATAATAATAAATAAATAAATAAATAGTGTATGATACCTAGTCCAGCCAGTAGGTGGCATAGAGGCAGCAAATAGATGTTAAAAAGTGTCGCCGAGAGTGCGGATCCCTGAGGTACTCCATTTTTTAGCTCAATTCTGTCTGATATTGTGTTTTTAATCTGAACTTAGAAAAATCTGTTGCTTAGGTAAGATCTGAACCATTTTATTGTTTTGTTTTTTAGGCCTATTTCTTCTAGTCTTTTTAGTAGTGTGTTATGGTTTACTGTGTCGAACGCTGCTGATAAGTCTAGTAGTATCATGATGTAGTGCTTCCCATTATCAAATCCTCGTAGTACATTGTCAGTTAGAGAGATTAGTAATGTTTCGGTGCTATAGTGTTTTCTAAAGCCGTGCTGTGAGGGGTAAAGTATGTTATTGTCTAAATGCTCAGCTAGTTATTTTTGTACTGTTTTTTCAATCAATTTAGCAAGTAGGGGTAGGTTTGAGACAAGTCTGTAGTTACTTAGTATATTTGGATCACTGTTTTTTTTTCTTTAATATGGGTTTGATTATTGCACCTTTCAGAATACTATTCCTCCTCTTCCTTCAGCCAGGCATCCCAGGTTACTCCTTACAGTTCTTTATCCTTCCCTGTGTATGTCTCTTCCAGCAGTTTTATATTACTAAAGCTTGTTCCTTTCTCTGTTACAACTTAGTTACTTCCTGCCTTGATTTCAGTAATGGCCTCCTGGCTCTGCCCCACACTTGCAGGCAGTGCAGTACTCCCGAGCCCCTCCTATATTGTCTGGCCCTTATGTCGTTCACCTCTCTCCTCTGTTTGGGGGAAATGCACTGACTTCTTGTTTGCAATGAGAGATTTAGGTTTTTTTGCCACCCCTAGGCAATGAGTGTTATAGCCTCGAAGGTCGGACGTGGCCTGAAGCAAGGGCTCATAGTAGTGGCTCAGCGGCCCAGCTCATTTCACAGCCTCTGCTACACAGTGGCTGACGACCCCAAGATCCTCCCTCTTCAATGAGGGTGGTGCCGGGGTGTCGACACCTGCGTCTGCTGCAGTATTTTGTGATTCTTGGCACAGGCCTAGTAGGGCTTCTTTGGTAATTCTCACCTGCTGGTTCCCATATTCAGTTTATGGTTCTTTTCTAGTTTATTCTGCTTTTCGTTTCTCTGGCTCTTCGTGCAATGTGCGTACGTTCCCGTCTTCGAGCCCCGGTTCTTCCCACCTGCTTCACTCGGCAGCCAAAACCTGCTTTCCCAGTGCTCGCCATGCCAGCTTCTTTTGGTTTCAGAGGTTGTGAGAAAGTGCCACTGGGATAGAAGAGAACAGTCCACATACCTTTTGGCCCAGCACCCTTAGGGAGCTGCCTGTTTTTGTTCAGGGCTGCCCTGCAGCCCCTCAGATCAGTGAGGGCTCTCAGCCATCTGGGTATTGCCATCCTTGGAGCAGGAAGCTGAAGAGAGACCTCTGGCAAAAAAAATAAATAAAAATGATTAGCAAAAAAAAAAAAAAAAAATCAGTGCAGAAATAGACAGACAGGTAAATGCACAGCTTGGCCAATAACACCAGCATTTATATTTCTTACTTTAAGATATTCCTAAGAAGGAGATGCCTGAGAGCTCCCTGTATGCTGGAGAGCCAAGAGGTTGCATGTCACCTGCTGCCTCAGCTGGGAAGAGAGGCGAGGGGGGGGGGGGGGGGGAGGAGCAATGGATGGGTTTCATTTCGGCTGTCTGACGCCGTCTACCACATGTCTGTCTGGAATGAGAAGTCTTTTGTGTCTGCTTTCAGCACCTATCCCCTGGGGCTCAGTCTTTAATAAACAGCCAGGCTATGCAAGAGTCTGGCTGGAGAGTGGAGAAAAAATGAAAGGACAAGGGGTAGGCGAGATGGCAGAGCAGGGTTTTCATTCCTAGTTTGCCGGTCCCACCTGAGAGGGTTGCAGGAAAGTACCATTGTAATTTCTGTATTCTGTAATTGTAATTTTATTTTTACAGCTGTTACTATTTTGAAAATGTTTTCCCTTTTATATTTTAAATCACTGTGAGGCCGATTATTTTAAAAAGTGTAAAACCATTAACTTGTCCGGCTAGTTTTAAGTTATCAGGGATATTCAGTAGGATAAACTTCCCACTGACTAGCTTCAAATAAAGTTATCTGGTTATACAGAGCTGGATAACTTTGAAATCTAATTAGCTGTGTTTGAATATCACTGGTTAACCAGCTAAATTCAAAGAATATAGTTAAGTAGCAGTATTAAGTTTAAAAAAACAAAACACACTAGCAGGCCTGCCAATTAAGCTCCCCTCCCCCTCAAGGCCTCCAAAATCTGGCTCAAACATAGCAGGTCTATAGGCCCAAAGCCTCCCCTTCCCCCTCAAAATCACAAAATTGAAATGTAAATGTTGCCACAAGACGCACACCCTTTCCCCCCTCTCCTTAACTGTAAACCCACCCGGAATCCCCCAAACATTTTACTGCAGCCGAGAGCTAGGGGCATTCACTCAGCTCCCAGGGCTAGCAGCGTTCAGGCCCATGCGGGTTGGCGCGAGTTAAAAGGGCGCTCGTGATTGAGCGCCCGCTCCGTTAATGCGTGCTGATCCCCCACCTCTCCCGTGCTCCCGATAATATTAAATCGGGTGCCACGGTAAAAAGGAGGTGCGTGGGGGAAATTGTGCGCCCCTAGCACCCCCTCGGCAGCAGGCACCAAAGAGAGGTGGCCGTCAGCCGGTTAGGAAAACGGACGCTCAGTTTTATGAGGATTTGCAAATTATTGCTTTGCTGGGAAATTTTGTGATAAAGCTTGGGGTAGAAAAGATGTTGTGGGGTGAATGGATATTCTATGTCTTAATTTAAGAGTAAGCTAGATTAACTAATAACTATTAGTGTGTTAGATTTAATAGAGAAAACTAGGAGAATTCTTAAAGGTGAAATTTTCAAACAGTTCTGCACATAACGGTGGGAATAGTACATACTCGTGCGTATGCTATTTTAAAAACCTCAAAATATGCGGGTTAAGTACAAGCCCGCAATAAATTTGTATATAAACAAGAGGTGGGGCCAACATTTACACAAGTAGGTTGCTATTTTATAAGCAATTTACGATTGTAAATTTGGCAGCTTACGCGTATATTTATACCTGCCCTTCATCTGGAGTAAGTGATAGTAAACGTTTTAAAAGTGAAATACTGGCTGGGTGGGGAGTCTGGGTGAAGCGGAGGGAAGTCAGGGTAAACAACCAGAGGGTCTGTTAGACTACTTGGTAAAACTGGTAATTTCATTGCTGTGTACATATTAGAAGATCTCTGTAAAAGCAGACTTATGTGGATAAATAGTTATACGTGTAAATTACGTAGGGAAAATCTCCGTGCGTATATTTTTAAAGTTAGACACAAAAATACGTGAGTATATAGCAGCTGTGCACTATTTATCTAGATAAATTCCAATGTTATCCAGTGAAATCTTGAAAGGAGCACTTACCTGGGCAAGCTCCAATTTATCTGAATAACTAGTGACAATTATCTGGACAAATTTCGACTTATCCTGATAAGAAGTGGCAAAGTCACTACTTAGCCGGATAATTCTTGAAACACCACTTATCTGGCTAAGAGCCCCATTTACTAATCATTTTTCTCTTAGACCCAGGATGAGAGTGAAGCTTTGATAAATCAAGCCTTAATTAGGGGAGCCAGATAAATCTAAAAAGCACTACATATCCAGCTATCTTACTTAGCAGGATAAGATGCATTTTAAGACTTATTCAGCTTAGTTGCAACATAGCTGGATAAATCAGAATTTATCCGTATGTGTGTGTTATTCTTACGTGTGCGCATGTAGCAGGATGCATTTACGCGTATTTTATATCCAGCATATATCAGGTGATGAAAACATCTAGTCCAGTATTTTATGTCCGTATTCACGTATATATGAGCACACAAAGCTATCCTCCCTGTGTATAGAGAAAGTTAGATTCTTAGTGTCGTCTTTCCTTCCCACGCTCCCCAAACACCTTCTTTGATTTATAGAATGTCACCCCAATTACTAGAAGCCAAAATGTCCAAATTTTTGGTTTCTTTATTGTTAAAATGAATATCTTTAAAAAGCCCGACTCAGGCCGAGTTTCGCCCTCTCAGAATGGGGCTGCGTCAGGGGCTACAACACATAAACAAGTACATAAACAATTTTAAATAAAATAAATCATAAAAACACATGAATATCAGACATATAATGATAACATATAAATGTGAAAAAAATGAAATAAGGTGTGCAATGTATATCTGGAAAACAACTATGCAAATGTATAAGGACATTACCTCTGCTTCATATAATAGGAATTCTCGATTTATTTCATACAGTATATTGAGTAGTATCACATGGTCTGGAAGTGTGAAAAATATAAAATGAAAAAATTAATTGAAAAATTAATTGAAGAACTAATTAAATTAATAAAGTGGAACATAGGGAGATATGGAAAATGTGTAGAAAAAATAATAAATTAATTAAATACAGTAACAAAATACCTCTGAATAAAGGCTCCAATGAGTGTAGTGCTGTGGTTAATATTGTTGAGATTGATTACCAGACATAAATAGACAATTCAACAGCACACAGTATCTGAAACACAATTAAAATAATAATTTAAAAAAATGCAACAAGAACAATGTCTCTGCTCAATTATAACTTAAATATCTCTACTATACTATTGATGGCAAATGTGCTGACTAAAAACTACAATAAATGTGTTTCAGTCACATCCAAACATACACTAGCACCAAAGACCTCCGGAGTTAAACATTCATAACCAAATTAGACCACATAATCCAAACATATGAAACTTTCCTATCGCTGAAATTAAACTACAATGTATCTACTTATAATACTGATTCAGGAATGCAGTGTATCTGTTTCAGTTGCTTGAAAAATTATATACTAACAACGAAGACCTCTGGAGTTGCACATTCATGAACCTGTACTATCACTAAATATACATGCTATGACATCATCTTTAGAAAAAAATGAAATACTGATAACGCTGCGGCCTTTCGCAGGATCGCCTCCCCCCTTCGCCCCCCCACTGCATTTTTCACTGGATTCATCATTCTGCGAAGAATGATGAATCCAGCCCAATGTTGGGAATTATTAGGAAAAGAATGGAGGATAAAATAGCGAATGATACTTCTGTTTCATTCCATGGTGCAACCACATCTAGAGTTCTGTGTGTAGTTCTGGTCGTCACATCTCTAAAAGGTTATAACATTTGGGAAAAGGTTCAGTAAACTGCGACCAAAATGATAAAGGGAATGGAATGGTTCCCCTATGAGTAAAGGCTAAAGAAGATAAGACTCTGTAGTTTGGAAAAGAGACAGCTGAGGGGGAGATATGATAGAGGTCTATAAAATCATTAGTGGAATAGAGTGCATAAATGTGAATCAGTGTTTACTCTTTCAAAAACAAAAAACGGACACTTTATGGTTACTAAGTAGCACATTTAAAACAAATTTAGAAAATACTTTCACTCAATGAATAATTAAGCACTGGAATTCGTTCCCTGAGGATGTGATAAAAGAAGCATAGCTGGGTTTAAAAAAGGTTTGGACACATTTCTGGATGAAAAGTCTATAAACCATTATTAACCAGGTAGAGTTGAGGAAAGCCCTGTTTGTAATTAGCATAAATCTATTTACAATTTGGGATTCTGCCAAATAATTATGACCTGGATTGGCCACTGTTAAACAGGATACTGGGCTAGATGGACCCTTGGTCTGACCCAATATGGCATGTTCTTTGTTAGAAGGGAAGAGGACTAGAAAGGGAGTGACATTGGGGGAGAGAACCTTGATAGGTGAGAGATGAAAAACGGAGAGTGTGAGAACTGAGAAGGACAATAGCGGTAAGTTGGGGAAAGGTAAGGAAGGTTGCAGTAAAATTAAAGATGTGAAAAAATGAAAGGAGACAGAGATAAAAAAAAAATGGGTGCAGGAGAGCTTGAAGGGGGAGAGTTAGAGAAAGAAAGTCAGCTTAGGAATGTTGGGGAGTGAGGAATCAGAAAGGAGGCAGCAGTTAGGGGCTAAGGACAAAGAGCCAGATATTTGGAGATGGAGGCTTGAGAGAGGGCAATGGAAAGGAGAGTTAGGGAAGTGAAAACTGGGTTAGCTAGAACTGAATGGGGAGAAGGAGAGGGTGAAATCAAACTAAAATCGGCATTGAACATTCCCAGGTTGTGCTGGTCCATGCGTGAACACACACAGGAAGTTCCATGTGCTTCTGAGCAGGTGTAATTTTCTGCGTATGCATTTGTGCCGATATATTTTAAAATGAAAAGTATTCATGTAAATGTTTTCTTACCCCCAACTCCACCTCCCAGAATGCCTACCACGAAGGCAGGGAAAAGTAGCTGTGTAATCGAGTCACACCCATACTTCCCCCTACACAATCCAGTGGATGATTTTCAGAAACCAATTTATATACACAAACTAGATTTTATGCCATAAATCCTTTTGAAAATTACCCCCAATGTGACCACAAATTAGAAATGAAAATGTGCAGATAAAAAAACAGAAATGGATACCCCAAGATGTCTGACTCTGCAGGTAGTACAAATCATCACCGTTCCCCCAACACTAGTGCCCCCCCCCCCAATCTCTACCAATTCTATCCCACTCCACCAGTGATCCTAGACCTGAAGATGCCATGTCCTCTCACCCTTGGAGTAAGCCCAGGCCTCTCCTTCTCTTCCTGAGCCTCGATCGGGGCAAAGACAACGCTGCAGCCACCTCTTTCCCTCTCCTCCCAGCTCCTGAAACAATCTTCTTCAAAAAAAGAAAGCAGACAGTAGTAAAGCCATAGATGAATCTTTTCCCCTTCCCCTTTCATGGCCAAAGACCCACAGCTGTCTCCTGACCTTGGGGCCCTGATAGACCAAAGACACTAGATGAAATGAAGGGAGCCCCATGGAAATCAACCACAGTGATTTCTCCTTCATGGGTGGTGACAGCTCTGGCACAGCAGCCCCTCTTTCCCTCTCCCCCATCCTCTGCCCAGCTTACCCCCTCTCTCTCTTAAGCATAGGGTCCCCTTGTCACTTTTTCCCTGGTCCTCCACACATTTCAGCAGTGATTGTGGCACAGTGTTCCCTCCTTCAGTGGCAGCTCAAGCACAACATCCCCCACCTTCTGTCCACTGTCTTCCTATATTTTTTTTAGCTCTATTTCTCCCTACCCAGGAACAGCAGCATCCATCTCCCTTTCTCTCTCCCTCACCCCCCCCCCCCCCCCCCGTGCGGAGATTTAAATTATTTATTTATGTATCAGCTTACTGTTAAATGCCCAAAGTGATGTACAACAAAAATAATTTACCATATAAAACATTTAAAACAATTTAAAATAGATTTCTCCAATTATCAAAAATAAAGCTTCTAGTATGGCCCATTATTATCACATGCTCCTATCCCAAAAAACATGATGCTTCACAAATACCCTTCACCCAACCAAAAATAGTAAGCATCATCCATGTTTTCAGCTTTTCCCGGAATTGCTTTAAATCATCTTCTGCTCTTATATCCACGGGAAGGCTATTCCATAAAATTGGAGCAGAGGCTGAAAAAGATCAATTAAATCATTTCAAATGGCAAAACATCTTTGCTGGTACCAACTGCACTAAATGTTGACCCACAGAGCACAGATTTCTTGTTGACTCATGCCATTTCAAACTATTTTTCAAATGTGGCGAGCCTTTTCCCCTTAATTTTAAAAGCCAAAATCAAGCAGTTGAAATTACATCTTGCCTCCACTGGTAACCAATGTAGTTGGTTACGAGTAGAAGGACACCAATGTAGTTGGTTACCAGTAGAAGGACACCAATGTAGTTGTTGCCACATTTTGAATCACTTGTAAATTCCTAATTATTCTACCTGGCAACCCCAAATAGATTGTATTAAAATAATCTATTTGGTTCCAAATCAGGGCTTACACTACCATTCGCAGGTTTTGCAAATCTAGGTATGGCTTCAATTGTATTACCATTTTCAGTTTCCAAAAAGTGCATTTTGCAACCTGTGCAATCTGTTTCTCCAAAGTCAGTTTTTTGACCATCTTTACCCCCAATGTGTTGGGATCCTACCCGCGGCAGCTCCACAGGCAGTCCCCTACCTTTTTCCAGCAGGCCGCCACCGATGTCGTCCTCCGTGGCTGTCTCCTGCTCTGTGCAGCAGGCTAATACGCCTGATGTTTTTCTTCTTCACGGCTGGAGCTGCTGCCGGGGTCCTTGAGCGGCAGGGAAGCTGTCTCTGTCGGTGCCTGCCTCTCTTCTTCCATTTTGCGGCAGGGAGCCACTTCTCCTCAGGCCTTCCACGCAGCTGGGACACCGCCGCAGTCTTCAGCCTTCCTGCTTCACCATAGGTGCAGGCGCGTCCCTCTCTCCTGCTCTTAAAAGGCCAGTGGCAGGAAAAGCCCCACAGCCCTCAACGATGATGTCATCAATCTGTTCCTGCTTCAGCCCTATAAAATGCCTTGCTGCTGTTCCTCAGTGCCTTCGGATCCAGTCTTCACAGCATCTGTGGTCTTCTTTGATCCAGGTACTCTGTGGTCTTCCTGTGCCTTGGTGGATCTTCGTTCCGTGTTCATGTTCCTGAACTTCGTCTCCTTGATGTTCCTGGTCTCGTCCCTCGTCTGAGCTGCCTCATCACCTGTATCCTGATGTTCCAGATGTCCAGTTCTCCTGAGGTCCTGATGTCTTCGTCTTTGCCTCTGCAACCAGTTCCCAGATTCCTTGCGTCCACCTTTCCTGATGTGCCAACGTCGTGGTTGCTGTGTAGGGCGCCTCATGGTACAAGGCTGCCTTCTCATCTGCAGCGCAAACCTCCGGAAGACTTCTATTTTTAATGCCTGCTTCTGAATCATGAGTCTTGAATCCTGTCCAGGTCTTCGGAGTCCCTTGTGCCTGCATCCATCCATACCTAAAACTCTGCTAGAACCTGCTCCGCTCCAGCGTGGTCCGCAACCAGCCACAGGCGGCTGTGTACGGCACGCCCCGGTGCAGGCCTCTACTGAATCTTCGTCATGTTCCAGTCTCAAGTTCCACTTCTTCGCCTGGAGTCTGCTTCGCATTCAGCGTAGTCCGCGACCAGCCATGGGTGGCTGTGTAGGGCGCACTGCGATGCAGTTCTCACCCAGTACTTTTGCCTGACTCCTGAATCCTTGACTGAGTCTTCTGAGTATCCTGAGTACTTGTCTGAGTCCTTCGAGTCTCCTGAGTATCCAAGTCTACGTCTGAATCTTCGTGTTCCTGCCCTCAGCCTCTGTCTGGCCTCACGCACTCATCGTTCCCAAGTGGCGTGGCTGGAGGGCTACTCTCAAGACCAGCATTGCGTTGCTGGGTCTCATTGGTGCGTGCAGGTCCAGTGGAGAGCTGAGCCTGCCTTGTTCCTGTTCCGGATAATCCTCGCCTTGTCTTCAGTCCATCCTTGCTCCTGCTCCACCCGTGCTCATATCTGCCCACCTCTCGCAGTGTCTTGGGGCTCCTCCATGAGCCGCGCCGTGATCCAAGGGTTCACATCCTCCCTTGAGATGGGACCACACCTCCGCGCTCCTAACAGGGCCTGAGGGCGCACTCCGCAACACAGTGACCTAAATTCTTCTTTACACATTAACTCTACATCATCCAATGTAGGCCATTTTCCATTTCCTCCCTTTCTCAATAGCTAAAGCTCTGTCTTTTGGCATTCAAGACTAATCTGTCTCCATCAACCATTGCCTAACCTCATGTAAACATGACCAATTACACCATTCTGTTTGCTTCCAGTTTGAGCTACAGTCTTAATATCATCTGAATAGATGACCGTGTCAAATCCAAATGATCGAATAATTTTTTCCAATGCTACCAAATTGCTAATTTATTGTTTCACTGTAAACCGAGGTGATGTATGTCTATACGTACCGCGGTATACGTACCGCGGTATAAAAGAATCTATAAATAAATAAATAAACATTAAGAAGCATTAAGAAGCGGTATAAAAGAATCTATAAATAAATAAATAAATAAACATTAAGAAGCAATGGGAAAAGGGAGGAAGAACCTTGTGGCACCTCCTTCATTTTCTGCCATGACTGCCTCCCTCCAGCCAATTTAAAACTACCCCACCCATCCCAATTTCCCCAGATCTCTGCAATAAAATGAAGTGATCAGCTAAATCAAAGACTCCACAATAAAATAGGAAAATCTTGCTAAAATGATTTTTTTTCCCCCTCAAATCCTGAAGAATTGAATGAGCTCTCCTTTTAGGAAGAGTTTTTTGTTTGGTTGAACAGAGGGTTACTGTAAGTTGTTTGAAGGTGAAAGTAAGTGTAAAATGGAGTACATAAGAAACATAAGAAAATGCTATACTGGGTCAGACCAAGGGTCCATCAAGCCCAGCATCCTGTTTCCAACAGTGGCCAATCCAGGCCATAAGAACCTGGCAAGTAGCATCTTCTCTGCATCCCCCTCTTTCTTCCATCACTCCCTCCCCCCAGAAAGGTAAGAACATAAGAAATTGCCATGCTGGGTCAGACCAAGGGTCCATCAAGCCCAGCATCCTGTTTCCAACAGAGGCCAAAAACCAGGCCACAAGAACCTGGCAATTACCCAAACACTAAGAAGAACCCATGCTACTGATGCAATTAATAGCAGTGGCTATTCCCTAAGTATAATTGATTAATAGCCATTAATGGACTTCTCCTCCAAGAACTTATCCAAACCTTTTTTGAACCCAGCTACACTAACTGCACTAACTACCTTCTCTGGCAACCAATTCCAGAGCTTTATTGTGCGTTGAGTGAAAAAGAATTTTCTCCGATTAGTCTTAAATGTGTTCCCCTCTCTCCTCTTCTTTTAATGATAGTAGCACCTCTAGCTCTCCAATCCTGCCCAGGCAGCAGTTCATATGTGTGGCTCCCACATTCCTCTGCTGTGTGCTACCACGTGCCTGAACACACCTGTAGACATCCCGCCCCAGGACCAGAGCATCAGGCTGCATGCTCAGCATGACAACAGGTGGTTCATTTGCTCCCTCCACACCCCACCCTATCTCCTTGTTTCCAGCTGGCACACTGCACTGGCAGATGTACTGATAATGTTTGGCCTAGTGATTACACAGACCTGACTCTAATTGAATTCCAGCTTTACTCACTTTCCCCCACTGCCAAGAGTCATCGGTGCTTGTCCTATCTCTGTCCTGTAACTTAGCCTTTCTTTGAAAGGGCAACCATTTTGGTCTCCACACCTGTTGAGTCTGTGTTTTCTCTGTGGAGGCTGTCACTGAGCAGTAAGTGGAGTGAGATAATGAGAGTAGTAAGCAGCACATTTGAAACAAATTGGAGAAAATTCTTTTTCACTGAATGCACAAATAAGTTCTGGAATTCATTGCCAGAGGATGTGATAAAGGCAGCTGGAATAGCTGAGTTTTAAAAAGGTTTGGACAAGTTCTTGGAGGAAAATTTCATAAACTGATATTAACCAGGTAGACTTGGGGAAAGCCACTACTTTTCTCTGGGTGTTAACAACATGGGATCTATCTACTATTTGGGACCGCTATTGGAAACAGGATCCTGGGCTTGATGGACCCTCAATCTGACCCAGTATGGCAATATTTATGTGATGGTGGATTTTCATAGCATGATTACCTTTTCCTTGGAAGCTTGAACCAAAACCACAAGCTCCAGCACAGCAATAAGCACTTGTGGTGTTTCTCGTCAGGAGAGCATAGCCAAACTCTGTGCCAGTGAGGAGGATGGCAGGAGAGAGTGATCCTGGAGATGTGTGTGCCAAGCCAATCCCAGGGATGGGCTTCCCCCCTCCACATCAGTATTCTAGGTTTCTAATATGAATTTCCACAGCTGTCCCATGCTTCATCCCAGTCCCGCTCTCCCCTCCTTCCTTTGCTGAATCTGTAGACTCCTGTGATGCTTCAGAAGAGCCAGGCCTGTATCCATGGTAACAGCATATGGGAAGTGAGCCTGCTCCATCCTGTTGCTTTGTATTGCACACAATGCTTGAAGATTGCAGGCTCTGCTGTGGAGATAATCAGTTTGGATTAGGAAAAGCAGCGGCTTCTTTTGCCGCCTCTCAGTGCTGTCTCCTGGGGACAGTTTTGTCACAGCTGTGGCCTCCATTTTGCTCTTTTGCAGAGGATTTAGTGGCTTTCCTCCCACCTTCTCTCTGCAAGACCTATTGCTGTGATGGATGGAAGGGAATGACATGTCAGTATTCCCCTATAGGTCTTGCCATATTAGGAGTGACCTACTTAGAATAGCAGCTGTTATTAGAATTTCTAACCTCTCCAGAGGGACCCATAAATTCAATAGAAGTAAACCAACTGGCTTCCTGGACCCCAGACATCAGAGCACGGCTGTCCAGTTACTGTGAGGGTGTAATACTGGAAGAGCTCTTAGACAGGTCCTCTGCTTTTCTGTACACCCTCCAACTTAATATCATAGCGATATTAAAGTCGGAAGAACCTAAAGTTTAAAACTTAAAAAAAAAAATCTAACCCGCCAGTGAGCACCTTGTAAAAACAGACACTCAATTTTACTGGCATCCGTTTTCCTAACCCATGGCTGTCTGGTTTAAAAACAGACGCCGGTAAAATAGAGCGTCGGTTGTCAGACCCACTGAAAGGCCAGCTCTACCGCTAATAAGGTGCTAGGGAATGCTATTGTCCCTAGCGCCTCCTTATTAGCGCAGCACCTAATTTGAATAGAGAATCGTGCACCCAGCAGAGGTGCCTGGGCACACATTAGGAGAGTGGACGCTCAGCACGGAGTGCCGGCTCTCCCGCACCTTTTACGGAATCAGCCTGTAAGTGAGATCCTGAGACCTGGGTAATGTCCCTTCTCCCATGCAACATGTCAGTTGGCGTGTCAGTGAGCCCAGCACCTGCTAACATGACATACTTCCACTTGCAGACGCACTGCAGTCAGCGCCAGGACACAGCCTACGGTATGCCAAACTCTCACGCAACAGCATAGGGTGGGCACCACTGAGTTTTGAACCTGGTAAAAGAGCATAGTACCATCTTCTGGCCCAGCACAATAACTGCTAATTCATGAAGTTGATCTTCTGTACCTCTGCAAACAAGCCTTTATCAGGGGTGACTCTTTAGACTATAAAGTTTGGGCTGTATTCTACTAAGGGATATTTTTATTAGCTAAATTATCCGGGAATTAATATATTATTTTTTTAATCCCAAGCGAAGGATGGAAAAATGAATATCAACATATATTAGCAAGGAGCAATTTTCAAACTGTCTGCATTGATGCAAAGTTTGCGCAGACCTTTTTACCCACAGGCTTTGCCCTAGTTTTCAGAGGGAATGCATGCAAAAATGTTCACAGGAACAAAGTACAAACAGTCACTTGCACCAGCTTTTTCTGCTGGTAGATTTTATTTATTTTATTTAAACATTTTATACACTGTCATTCCAAATAAAGATCACAACAGTTTACAAATAAAACACACATAAAATCAATATACAAATAATAAACACTACATCACTGTACACTCTTGGGGCTGGATCTGTCAAGCAATGAATATATATCAGCAGTGAACACTCCCTCTTTGATCGCACCCTCCCAGCGATTAGCAGGTCCCACAGAAACAAGAACACCACAAAAAATATGGTGGACCGATGCGCAGAAAACACACCAGAGGGAAATCAACAAAAAGAGCTGTGTGCTGCGATAACTCTTTTATAGTGGCTAGTTAGTAAAGACACTAAATAAACTTGCAACATACAACAGCGTTTTTACTTACTGTCTTAATTCTTATAGTGGCTAATCAGTAATCGTAGCACATAACATTTTTTGTTGGTTTCCTACAGAAATCAGACCTGGACAACTGAATTCATGTCTGATCCAGTTGTCACTTTGTGCTTTGCTTGATGAGCTTGGTGGTCTGCAATTTAACAAGATAATAGCGTGAAACATTTTCAGCATATGTTTATTTCCTACCATTTGCCCTTTGCAATGCTTTTTTCCAAAAGTATTGCTCCCTGGAGACCACTGCATCAATTCTCAGTGTAATATGTGTCATTGAACAAACTAATCAGGCTCCAAATCGGACATTTTACTTGTCTGTAACCCCACTGGCATGCCATAATTCAACCCAGCAATTAAAATGGGCCTTGATAGCTCTGTTCTATTTCCACCCTCGCCAGCACTTTATTGCGTTGTGGGAGCTGTCCATGAGACGTGGTGCTGAAATGGGATATAATGCTCTGCCTGAGCTCCAACAAAACGTCTGACTGCATCTACCAAGTAATGAAGAAGCCAGACGCAGACACAACAGGGAGTATTCACAGAATGAAGACTAAAGATTTTAATGAGCAGGATAGAAGTGTATTTCAGATGAATACCATCATACCTGATGAAAGAATTTAAAGCTGCTGCTGAAAACTACTCAGTCACAAAAGCAGTTAAATGCCACTGCGCAGCATCTTCCCATTTTTCCTCCATTGGTAGCTTGGGTACTAATAGGCTATGACTTGTTTTTACTTAAACCACTTGTCGGTAATACTGGGGAAATATTGCCCTTAATGCTCTTCTTTTCAGTAGTCTGTTCTCCCTTTTCATGCTGCACAAATCCTATTGTGGCATCAGCTCGTTTGAAATGTGCTATTCAGAGACCTAGCAATTCAGTGACTCCAGTCAAGCACAAAGTTCCTGGAGTGATTCCTAGGAATTTGAAAGGGCAGAGCAGGCACTGCAGAGAAGAGAGAAGTTATGCAGCAAAACCCATAGTACCTGAATGTAATCTGCTTTGAAGTACACTTTGAAGTGCCAAAAGGCAGAATATAAATAAGTGTCTTAAACTGAGGCAGAGGTATGTTAGTAAGATCATTCATTTTTGCCACAATTATTATTCTGGCTAGTACATTCTGTTCCAGCTAGTATTCTGGCCTCATGGGTTATTTTTGCAGTTAAAAATAAATAAATAAATAAATAAATAAAGAGCAATACTTGTCTGAGCAGCACATCCAGCTTGGAGAAGGAGCAAGAGCTCAGAAGTAAATAGCACAGCCCGGTGGCTACTCTGCCACTCATCTGTTTGGCCCTTTCTTAGTATGCTGGCAGGTATCATGAAATTCTGTTTCAGATGATAAGTCATAGGAAATACCTGGACTTTATTGCACAGGCATACTGCATATACTGTATACAGGAAGATAAATATTCACTCTAATCAGAATGATATTCTTCACTTATTTATGCACAATCACTTTACTATCCCTCAGGAGGTGGGCAAGAAAGAGATCAGCAGTGTCATTTGGAGCCCTACAGGCAACAGCAAGAATCAGCAGAATTGATTTCAAAAGCCTCTGTTATACCTGATGCTAAGGGAATGGGAACTTTGTAATTACTTCTATATGAACAGAAGAATTGCCATATTTGGTTAGACCAAGGTCCATTGAGCCTAGCATTCTGTAGCCAGTCCAAAATGTAGATCCAAATTCTTGCTGCTCACTTCCTAAGACAAGTGGCTGGTCTCAGAGAGTCACCTGTTAATAATTATATAGGAACTTTTCTTCCAAGAACTGGTCCAAACCCTTTTTAAACCCATCTATGCTAGTTACCTTGATTAAATCCACCGGCAACAAATTCCATAGTTTGATTGTATGAAAAAAAAACTCTCTCCAGCTGTTTTAAATCTGCTACCTGTTAAGTTTCAGTGAGTGACTCCTAGTCCTAATGAGGTCCATATTCAAAAGCCATTTAGACAGAGAACTCAAGTTATTTATCTACGGCACAATTGGCATATTCAGCCACTTTTATGGCTAAATTATAGATGGATAACTACGTATCTGTCTATAATAAAGCCAGGTAAAAAAGGGGCTTTCTGGCTAGGAATTATCTGGCTAATGTAGACTAATATTGCATATATTCGGATACGATAGCCAGGTCACTTTAGACCAGCTCAGAAGCAGGTATAAAGTTATCCGGCCTTGTGTGGCAAGATAACTTGCTAGTTACTCGGATATCTTCAAAAAATATCTGGGTAAGTAGTGGTTTTGCTTTTTGTTTTCTTTCCATCCACTTAATTTTAAAGGCCCTGCACCCTCCATCCCACATCTTTAAATCCAAAGGAGCCATCATGCCCCAACCCCCCACCCCCATGCTTCCCGTGGCCAAAAAATCGCCATTGGGAGTGGAGTCAGCACTTACCTGCTCCCAGTGAGGTCCAGTGCAACTTCTGTTAAAGCTGCCCTGAAATGTAAACTACACCAGGTTTATGCTTCCAGTGTTAAAGCATCTAGCGCTAGAAGCATAAACCTGGTGTAGTTTGACAGAAGCTGCACTGGACCTTGCTGGGAGTGGGTAAGTACTGGCCCTGCGGGGACCTTTTGGCCACAGGAAGTGGATGGAAGATCCAGGGACAGGGTTGGGGTGCAGCGGGGTTGTACATTCAAGCCAATTAACTTGTCCGTTAAGCGGCCTATTGAATATTGGCCTTCTAGTTATTTTAAAAAGGTAAATCATGTGTAGGTGCAACCTACACATGATTTTGTAGACCTCTATCATATCTCCTCTCTACTGTCTCTTCTTCAAGCTGACAAGCCCTAACCTATTTAGCCTTTCTTCATAGGAAAGCTGTTTCACTCCCTTAATCATTTTTGTGGCTCTTCTGTACCTTTTCTAATTCTGCTATATCTTTTTTGAAATGGGGTGACCAGAATTGCACACAATACTCAAGGGGTGGCCGCACCATTCATCTATTCAAAGGCATTATGATAATCTCCTCCATGTTATTCTCCATTCCATTCCAAATAATTCCTAGCATTCTGTTTGCTTTTTTGATCCCTGCTGTACACTGAGCTGAGGAGTCCAACAATGATTCCAAGATCCTTTTGCTGGGTAACTACTACTAATGCGGAGCCAATCATTGTTTATCTAAAATTTGGGCTCTTTTTCCCTATGTGCAACAATTTGCACTTGTCCACATTAAATTTCATCTGCCATTTAGATGCCCAGTTTTCCAGTCTCACAAGTTCCTTCTATAGTACCTCACAATCTGCCTGCGTTTAACTAACCTGAATATTTTTGTATCATCTGCAAATTTGATCACTTCATTTGTCACTTCCCTTTCTAGATCATTAATGAACAAGTTGAACACCACTGATCCCAGGACAGATCCTTGGAGCACTCTACTAGTCAGCTTTCTTCATTGGGAAAACTGACCATTTAGTCCTACTCTTTGTTTCTTCTCTGCAACACCACCTCCTACCCATGGCTTTTTTAATTTTCTGAGGAGTCTCTCATGATGGACTTTATCAAATGTCTTCTGGAAATGTAAATACACTATATCGATCAGTTCTCCTTTATCCTCATGCTGTTTTACACCTTCAAATAATTCTAATAGGTTAGTAAGGCATGACTTTCCTTTCCTAAATCTATGCGGGCTTTCCCCCATTAAACTATAGAAACATAGAAATGACGGCAGAAGAAGACCAAATGGCCCATCGAGGCTGCCCAGCAAGCTACGCACTTTATCCATTTTTTTTCCCTTTTTCTCTCTCCCACCTGTTACTATTGGCTTCCAGTACCCTCCAGCCCTAATTCCCCTCCACCCAATTTAGAGAGCAGCTTTGAATCTGCATCCAAGTGACATCCAGCTCAATTGGGGTAGCAACCGCTGCAACAAGCAGGCCACCCCCTTGCCCCATACTCTTACCCACCCCTGTTTTTATTTTTTGTTTTGTTTTTTTTTTTGGAAATAGCAGCCCTCCATCCTTCCGCTCCGTGAAGGTGGAACACCAACTACTGGCCACTGGCATCCCGCTCCGTGAACGCCTCTGTGGCTACTGCCGCTCCGTGCAGTGTTTGAATGCCGCTGTGGCTACTGCCGCTCCATGCAGTGTTTGAATGTCTCCACTTTATTCACGCCCTCTAGACTTGATGGATCCACAGTGTTTATCCCATGCCCCTTTGAAGTCGTTCACAGTTTTAGACTTCACCACTTCCTCCGGAAGGGCATTCCAGGCATCCACCACCCTTTCCGTGAAAAAATACTTCGTGTGTGACCAGTAATTTTGTTCTTATAGCTTCCACAATTTTATCTGGCACAGATGTCATGCTCACCAGTTTGTAGTCGCTTAGGTCACCCGTGGAGCCATTTTTTAAAATTGGCATTACATTTGCTACTCTAGTCCTCAAGTGTAGAGGCAGATTTGAATGATAGGTTAGATTTCCAGTAGTATTCTGCAATTTCATAGTTGAGTTTCTTTATAACTCTGGGGTGAATACCATCCAGGTCCCAGTGATTTCCTACTATTTAATTAAATTTGCTCTAGCACTTCTAGCACTTCTTCCAAATTAACACTGCTTTGATTTAGTTCCTCTGAGTTATCACCTAGAAAAATGGTTCCTATATGGGTATCTAACCATCATCCTTCTATGTGAAGAATACATTTCTTTTTTTTTTTTTTGCTATGGCTTTTTCCTCCCTAATTATTCTCTTACACCTCTGTCATCTAATGGCCTAACTGATTCCCTTGCAGGTTTTTTGTTTCTAATGCACTTGAAAAGTTTTTGCCTCTTTAGCAAGTTTCTCTTCAAATTCTCTCTTGGCTTGCTTTATTACATCTAATTTGGCAGTGCTTATGCACCACCTTATTTTTTTCAATAGGTCCTGCTTTCTGTTTTTAATAAATGCCTTTTTGGCTTTGGTAGCCTTTTTCACAGCACTATTTAGCCATGCTGGCTGATGCTTGTTCTTCTTTTTACCTTCTTTTTAATTTGTGAAATGTATTTTATCTGGGCTTCCAAAATAGTGTTTTTAAATAAAATCTCCATGCTTTTGCAGGTTTGCTCTGTGTGAGTATGGTAAAGGAAAGAACAAGAACAAAGACACTTAGGGTTAGAATCCCCCCAAGCTCTTCCCCTCCCAACAGAATTCACCACTTCATGATATAAAAAAGAAATACCCCCCAGGCTCTTCCTCCCCTGGCAGGACCTACTACTTAAGAAAACACTAGGCCACACTCACACATACTTAATCTCATAATGAGTCAATGCACAATAGAAAATGGATTAACAGTATTTATTAATATTAAGCTACATTCCAGAAAGTCAAGCAGAATGCACAGGTATAGCAAAATGTATAGTTGCAATAATGATGATGTAGTACAAATGCTTTTTTTATATTTAGGGCAGCTGAATTTCTGCTGTCGGTGAGGATTCTCTCTTGCTGTCTGACCCTCAGGCATTTTCCTCCCCTGCTTCCAGTCAGTTATATCCTTTCCATTTGCATATGTGAAAAAGTGTTGTGAAAAATCATGTGGTCTCAAAACACAGTCCAGGCTTTCTCTTGCTCTAACTCCCTCACCATAGATCCTACATGCCTTTTGTTTTTCTTCTTGTATTCTTACAGTTGCTATAGTCACATGTGATGTGTGTGAGAACTTTGAATCAATCCGGCTTAACTTCTTAAAAAAAAAAAGAATCCTTAGCCAGAGCAGTCCATTACATATGCCTCATGTAGACTTTTAACCCTTATAATTGCTAGTTTTCTTCTAACTACGGTAGTTTCTTCATCTTATCATAGTCTCCTCTTTTAAAGTTGTGTTACTGTGAAAGTTTTGCATTGCTTTTTTTGTTCCAATGACTACCTCAAATATGATTACATTATGATCACTGTTGCCAAGTGGCTCCACCACTGTTATCTCCTGCACCAGATCTTGCATTCTGCTTTTTCATCAACTCTGACCAAGATTGACGTACATTGGCAGACTTGTGTACTGGAGCATTACAAGGTGCTGCAGGTCAGAATTGTACAGAGATACCTGCAGCCTGTCCCTGGGTAATTCAGTTGATGCATAATTGGTATATTTTACAAAAATAAAGACAGCTTGTTCTGTGCCTCATTGGAAAAATGGAAAAATATTCTGAGCCTGATATTCAGTGCTACTTAGCCGGATAAGTAGTGACTTATCCAGCTAAGTGTTGATTGCTGAATATCTAGCTACATTTCTAGGTTGCCACTTAGCTGGATAATCCACTTATCCAGCTAAGTAATTAGTCCAATATCTAGTGGACAGGCAGTGGGCAGATAAGGGTTAAGGTAATCGGATAAACTAGACCTGTCATACAGCAGGTTTAACTTAGCCGGATATAACCTCTCCAGCTAAGTAGTGCCAAATACAGGAATATTCAGCAGTATAGCCGTGCTGCTGAATACCCATGTAAGTTAGCCAGATAAGTCTTACTTGGCTAACTTACATAGATGTTCTATTTTGAATATCTACCTCCCTGTGTCTAATCCAGGTAGTAATACCGTTTAAGTAGACTAAGAACAGTTCAATTGTATGTATGTTCAAGTTTACTTAGCGTATAGCCACTGCTATTAATTGCATCAGTAGCATGGGATCTTCTTAGTGTTTGGGTAATTGCCAGGTTCTTGTGGCCTGGTTTGGCCTCTGTTGGAAACAAGATGCTGGGCTTGATGGGACCCTTGGTCTGACCCAGCATGGCAATTTCTTATGTTCTTATGAGTGCTAAATGCATCCTGTGTATAAGAACTGCTGGATTTTTTTAAGTCTAGCCTTGAATGGTGTTTCAGAAGACTTTGGAAAGACACTGAAAAGATATAGAATGCTTTCTGTTCAGGGGATAAATAGCTAGAAGTGAAACATTACTGGTCTGTGGTAGGCAGATTAAAACCACATTTGAGGGGGAGTGGAGCTGGACCCCACCTGACTCCAGGCATTCATTAATGGCCCAGAAGTGAGAGTTGACCTTTTTTATAGGGAGCAGTAGTCCTGGTGAAGCATGTATTTGGATTTACCACTGTCACTGTCTCCAGGCCTCTGGCGTCACAAAGGAAGAAAATCTCACCTAATAATAACCCAATCCATCTCCCGTCAAACATGAGGCAAATAGGTTAGTAATCAGGAGATTCTGCTAACCACATAACGCAAATCTTTGACCATCTTGGATTCTGGCAAAAGGCCCAGAAAAATTAGTGGGACCCAAAGGTAAAAAGAGTGCAAAAAGCCTTCAACTTAGGTGGCTTTTACAATTTTGATTTAGGTCATTTTTTGTGCAAGGATTTATTTCCTATGACTTCCAAAAAGAAAAAATAATCCAAAGAAATATTTGTGCAAGCAAGATCTTCAGCAAAAATTGCTGTAGGACTTTTTCTTGAATGCAAAATTTAAAAACTGGGAAATGTTCCTTAACAACATCTTAAGTAAGCAAACTTGACTTACTGGGAGAGAGGGGGGAAATCACTTTTTGTGCTCTTAATTTTGCCAAAAATGTAAATCTGGCTCATAATTTAAAAAAAAAAAAAAAAAAAGAAAAGCATTTAAATAAGGAAGGATGTGAAAACATGCATGGATTATCTTATGATTTTCAACTTTTGACCGTATTGCAAATGACCATACCCTTATCAGATGATGCCAAGGGCATGCTCCAACTTCTTCCTGAGTTTGGACCCATCTGGTGAATTTTCACGTACATTATTTCAATGCATATCCTGCTTCAACGGCAGAGGAGAAGAAAAACTGATACTACAAGCATATCCAGCATAGCTCCCTGCTTCAACAGCAGGGGAGAAGAAAAACAACCAATAAGGGCTGAATAACACAGTCTGGGTAAAACAAATAAGCATGGGTGTAGCTTGCTTATTGCGGCGGTTACTTCCCCTACTACCCGTAACTAATCAAGCTTGATATTTCACTTGGTTGCAGCTCCATCACTGCTCTCTACATTAATGGTGGGGGTGGAAGGGAAATAGAACCAAAGAGCTAAGAGAAACAGATAAGTGTGAGAAAAAAATGTGAAGCTTGCTGGGCAGACTGGATGGGCCGTTTGGTCTTCTTCTGCCGTCATTTCTATGTTTCTATGTTTCTATGTTTATGATGCCAAATAGAAGAATTGAACCAGCACCTAAGCACTTTTTTAATTATGTTGAAAAGTGCTAGAAATATTATTTTGGAACTATATGTGCAGGGAAAGGTAACCCCTGTAGTTAAAATTGCTGTATTTTCTTGTAAAGCATTAAATGATTTTTTATTTTTTTTAAATAACTTTATACACCATGGGGTCCCATTGATTTTTCGGACCTTTTTGTCAAAATCAAAGAAAAGCGGCTCTCAAGTACAACGATAAGAAGACAGCTAATGCTGATCTTAGCATTAAAGCACAAATACCAGAAGCCATTGAGCTGAAGATCGAAATGCACAAGTAACTCAGCTTCGCCCAGTGAGCTAGAGTTTGAAAAGAACCACCAAGAGTGCAACCTGTCTGCTCCTTCTCCCTTACCCTCACCTCTACCCTGCTACCTCCCTGCCATATACATTTCCCTCTGGGACTGTGCATACATTGGGACTGATGCAATCTGGTGCACTGAGCTGAGCGCACTGTTAACTTGCAGTTAGACACGGGTAAAATAGGCGCTAATCAATCCCCTAATGCAATAAGGGGATTAGCGCCTATTTAATGTGCATCTAACGCAGAGTGAATGCAGTAGCGCTCTTCACATGCAAATGCATGTGAATGAGGCTGTTAGGTATTTACTCCCGACGCACATTTAACTGTCATCTATTAACGCCTGCCAGGAGCAGGCGTTAATAGATGTGCGCATCAAAAAAAGAATAAAAGTAAAAGAAAGAACAGAAAAAAAATGGACGATCGGGCCCATCACAAAAACAGACGCCAAGTTTAACGGCGTCTATTTTCATTACCGGCGGACAGCCAAAAAAACCAACGCCAAGTTTTATCAGTATCTGTTTTCATGGCTGTCCGCCGCTAATAAATAGGGGAGGGACAAACCAGAAATTGTTTGCACGGGGCAGCAAAATTGCTCAGCAGTCCCAGCTCCTTCCCTTCCTGGCAGCACGGTGCGCACACTTACATTTGTCATGAAATAAAAATGCTACTACCTACAATAAAAATGATTAAATATTTCTATCAACCCTCAAGTTATTTTATCTGAGCCCAATGTTGTTTCTAAACACAAACCTTTGCTTTATCGCTACAGCTAAGAAAAGCTACAATACACCATTCCGCAGCCAGTAGCAAGTGCAAGGCGCATGCGCAGAATTATTATTTGTGTGAGCGCACACCCCACACGTCCGTGCGGGACACTTGCCAGCATCTGTTTTCGTGACCGCCGTACGGCAGTAAGGGAAACCACCGATAAACAATGCCGAGTTTATTGGCGTCTGTTTCCCTTACTGCCGTACGGCGGTCACGAAAACCGATGCCGGGTTTATCGGTGTCCAATTTCATGACCGGCGTATGGCAGTCACAAAAAAAAGACCCTAGCGCATCCTTGCTAACGTGACCCCCTAATTTAAATATTGCATGGTTGCCCCCCTTTGGGGCGCCATATACGCATTAAGAGAGCGGGGGCTGACTGTTTAGCTCCCGCTTTCTACGCGCCTTTATTGCATCGGCCCCATAGGATGTTCCGTTTCATATTCTACCTTGAGACCTGTCAAATGTCGAATTACATGTAAATACCAGGAGAGGCCAGAGCATTAAAAGGATTTAAATAAAAACCTGAAAATGAAATGCTATCATTAATGAAAGTGCTGAGAATTCTGAAATTCAGGCTGCTTAAGAACACACTTGCTAATTGCTGGGGCTCTAAATTTTTGAGAGCACATCTCCAAAGTAAAGTAACTGTTGGTGTTTGATTTGATGTCTGTACAGCACCTTGTTTGACAGCCACTAATTAGATAGCCTGAGACTCAAGTCTTCGCACAAGTAAGATTCTGTTCTCTGTTCTTCATTTTGACTCTTGCTTCCGACTCCGAGTAATCTGACACCCTGTCTCTGTCCTACCCAGGCTGCTCTTGTTGGAGGGACCACCATGGTCATTGGCCACGTGTTTCCAGACAAAGATGTCTCCCTACTGGACGCCTACGAGAAATGCAGGAGCCTAGCTGACCCCAAAGTCTGCTGCGACTACTCTCTGCACATGGGGGTGACCTGGTGGGGACCCAAGGTAATGAATTCAGAACTGGTTAGTAGACTTGGGGAACTAAACACTCAAGCTAAATGGATGCACAGATCCTAAATGCATTCGGTTAAAATTGGTGCTTGTCAGATGCCTGAATCTAGTGTTGTCATTTATTTTGGCTCAGCAATTTTCCTCCTCCTCCACTGGGCTTCTAGAACCATCAGAACAGGCCTGAGTTGGGGCTATGGTGCCCTGAACTTTCATTTACAGGTAGCTGAGGGTTTTCGACCTATATTCCCCTCCCAGTTCAGCCCAGCTGTTGTTGCAACAGTCCTGAGCCAGAGACCACAAAGTGTGGCTCCCTCAGGAGCCTGGCTAACATGACATTAGTCTGGCCACTAGGTGTTGTCATTAAATGATGCCCAAGAATCCCTCCTTGCAGGGGCTGTGAGCGGTGCCTCTGCAGTATCTCTAGTTCCAGCTGACCCAGGGAGCAGAAGCTTGACACAGGAACTGAACCCATATCTTTCACCTGACACTGCAAAGCACTTGTCGCCAAGTCACCAGGCCGGTCCTCACCATAACTTTGTGCAGTTAAAAACTTATTTTGTGCAACAGTAGGGCAATGGTGGCTCATTGTAAGGACTCCATCTTCAGAGGCGTTCTTGGAACCTAGCATAAGACATGACATGGGAAGGGACGCAAGTCCAAGTTCATCTCCTGATTTCTAATGGGACATGTTGGAGATGGGCAAATGCGAGCGTTTGGGTGATAACGTCCTGTAAAGCCATTTCTGACCTAACCCAGAGGTTTAAAATCACCCCAGAAGGAGAGACCCTTCTCACATATTCAGAGCATGGCCAGTGGGAAGGTAAAAGCTCACTTTCAATAACTGGGGAAAACATTTCTGCGGACTCACTTCTCAACCAATTTGCTTAACTCATCAGGGCCAGAAAACTGCTGAGAAAGGACAATGAACCCCTTCTCACCCCTTCACCCTACTCCATTGCCCTGTCTAGGAAAATAACTCGCTACCTCCCCTTGACTTAGACCACATCCTAAACTGACCCCAAAGCAGACATTAAATGCCTGGGGTCCAGAGAGCATTCAGAAGAGAATCATTGCCCATTTTTGTAGGAAGAGTGAAAATTCTTCTGCCTTTAATCTGTTTAAAGCAACTAATCTAGTTGTTTTACACAGCAACTTAATCTAGTTAAATGCTTTATGTGTCACACTATAAATGTTACAAGTGTACATCACCTTGTAACATTGTTAGGATTTATTAATCATTAGATCAGATTTACGTTTCAGAAAGCATGTGTAGCTTAATGGTTAGAATAATGATCTGGGGACCCCAGGAACTGGGTTCAAATCCAGTTTCTGCCACTAATTCTTATTTATGACCTTGGGCAAATCACATTATCTCCAGTTACCTGAGGTGCCCATTAGACTGGAAGTTATCTGGGGAAGGGGCTCATTGTATCCTATATGTAATTTGTTGTAAAGAACCCTGATTTTGGGTGCTGTCTAAAATGCCCAAATATGTCTTTCTTGGTGTATAATTCTACTGCTACCTATACAGTTCAGCATCTAGATACATTAGTGCAGTAATTTATAAGTATAAACTCAAGGGCCCTAACCAAATATGTAACTACTGATCTAAAAAGTCATGCTAACAGGTCTTCTGCCATATTAGGAATTTTCAATGCCTGCTTTTGTTCATGACACTCGTGGACTCCTGCGGCAGACACCCCTACAGCAGCCTCCACAGGTCCGGAATCTAACTGCTGTTTTCAAAGCGATTTATTGGGTAATATGGTGTCATCCTTCTCTGTCTAGCTAAAAGTGTGCTTCAGTTTCCATGGCGTGCATACTTTTAGAGACTGGAAATGGAGGGTTCCTGAGGGCAGGTTTGGGTTGGGGGAGTAAAATGGCATGCATACATTAGATTTTCAAATGCCCTTGTGTTATTTTGCCCCGCTTGACTGCCTGCACCAATAGCAGGTACAAAATGCATGGATGATTTTAGCAGGTACAAAGTACACTGGTGATTTAGCATATGAACTTTGAAGCTGCTAATTTTCAAACAAAATTGTGCAGGCAGCTAAAAGCTCCTGCCTACTTCTTTAGCAACAATGTGCACTATTCAAAATTGCCCCCTAATATTTGTCTTGTTTGTTACCCTTCAGGTCACAGCCTTTCATGAATAGAATCTAAAGGTAGATTTGGATGTATGCAATAGTGTATCAGTCTTTCAGTGTCCCTCCTGTACAAAGATGAGAGGTCACTGTGCTGTGTAATAGCTGGCCTGACACCCCAGGGTAGATCATTCAACTGACTTCGGGAGCAGGAGTGCTCTAGTAGAAAACTTGGAGAGTATCTAAGGCTCACTAGTTCAAATCCTGCCCTTCACCTTGTGACTGTACACAGGCCGCTCCATCATCCTGGACCTCAGTTCACCCAACATAAATAATATTAAAGGCCTGAGCACTCATCTAGACCCAAAAAAGTAGGATGTATTTCTCCTAGGACAGGCAGGATGGTAGTCCTCACAGATGGAGCCCAGCATGGAAAACTTTTGCCAAAGTTTCTAGAAGCTTTGTCTGGCACACTGAGCATGCCCAGCATGCCACTATCTGTGTGTCCATGTGAGGTGCCCCTACAGTCTCTTCTTTTCTGCAGTGCAGTTGCCTCGTGGCTTTTTGGAGCTCTGCTTCATCTTCTTTCGTGTTAAAACAGCATTTTGTCTCCCTTTCCAAAGTCTGGTCCCCCTTCTCCAGTCTGTGTATCTCCTTGGCGTGGTAGGTAAACATTTTTTTTCCTTTCTCTGCGGTTGATTCCTGGCGTCCCACTTCAGTGGTCCCCGGTCATTGACCGCACACCGGGGGCATCGCACGACATCTGAGGGTGTCAGCTATGTGATCAGATGACTCCCGCGGGCTGTCGTGCTCAGCTCGATAAAATGGAGGAGCATTTTGGTTCCAAAAAGTCTGCTCCATCCACTCCCGTGTCTGAGTCATCGACACCGGGAGTCGAGGGGAACCACTTGATACGTTATCCCTGTCTACACCCCTGGTGGCATTATCCAGGGATTGAGGAGACTGTGACTGGCCCTCCATGGTCTCGCCGCTTTCAAGGACGTTGGGATCCTCAGCCTCCTCAGCACCGGGGAAAGACCAGGCTGAGCACAGTGGGAGATCCCAGAAGCATAGACATCAGTCACCGTTGGCACACTGCTCCGGTTCCGGTGCGGTACCAGCGGCTACCATACCGCCACCAAAGCAACACCCCACCCCACCCCCCAACCCCGTGGTTCGGAAGCTCCATCGTCCAGGAGTCCCAGGCGTTCCCTACCAATATCTGTGCTGGGCACCGTGCCCCCTCGGAAATCTGAGGAGGCACCGGTGATGTTTCATCCCCCTCCTTCAGTCCTATCCTCACTGGACTTTCAGGAGGAGCTGGACCGCAGAGTGCAAAGTGCAGTGCTCTGAGCTCTATGGAGCGTTGAGCTGCCCCCGTCTCCGGCCCCCATTCTAGTGCCAGTGCCCGCACTATCTGTCTTGGTGTCCCTGCTTGAGCGTATGGACATCCTACTTGGTGCCCTCCCAATGCAGCCATTGCCTGAAGGACCTTCGGTTCCCCAGCAGCCATTGATGCCCCCCCGGGAGCAATCATCATTGGATCCGAGGAGGAGGAAGACTCGTCTGGTGCTGTGGTCCTGAGGCCTCTGTTCCTAGAGCCTTAGCCCAGACCCTCTGGCTTCTCACAGCCACCAGAACTGTAGATTCCCTCTGTGCCTTTGAGACCCTCGGAACCCAGGGCCAGGGATTTACACAGGCCTCACCCTGGCAGGTCCCACGACAGCCTCAGCGAGGAAGAAGGTTCTTACGATCTGTGGGGGGATGATTCTTCAGTCTTCCTCTGAGATCTCTGACAACCCCCTGTTGGAGTCCTCGCCTCTGGAGGAAAGGCACCTATCTTCTCCGGAGGACCTCTCCTTTGTGGGTTTTGTCAGGACCATGGCCGATGCTATCCCCTTCCAGCTATTCACGGGGGAGGATGCATGACATAAAATGTTGGAGGTCCTCCGATTTGTTGATGCTCCTAAGGAGAATAGTGACTGTTCCCATTCATGACATCTTTAAGGACCTTCTCCTTCGAATGTGGGAACTCTATTTCTCCAGTAAATAGGAAGGCGGATGCCACCTACCTAGTACAGCAGGCCATGGGTTTTGAGAGTATCCTCTCCCTCACCAGTCTGTAGTAGTGGAGTCCACTCTCACAAGCCAAACACTCCCGCACCCATGCCTCTTCCCCTCCAGGGCGGGAACATAGGGAACTGGATGCTTTGGGTAGGAAGGTTTTTCAGGGCGCTATGCTCATCACCCATATCACTTCCTACCAGTTGTACCTGACTCAGTACAACCAAAACCTGTGGAAACAGGTACAGATCTAGCAGAACGACTGCCACAACAGCAACAGGAACCGTTCTCTGCCATTGTACAGCAGAGTCTTGAAGCTGGGAAACACGAGATGAGGTCCACCTTCGATGTTTTTGAAACAATGGCCAGGGTAGCTGCCATGGGCATCGGCGCCCGTAGGATGGCCTGGCTCCATGCTTCCGATCTACGACCAGAGGGGCAAGAGAAGTTGACTGCCCTCCAATGTACAGGTAAAAACTTTTTTGAGGATAAGGTCAGAGATGCGGTAGCTCAGTTGAAGGATCCGCTAGTGCTTCAGATCCTCCATCCTCTGTCAGGAACCAAGTTCCAAGAAGTCCTTTTATCAGCAGTGGAAATATTACCCCCCTGCCTCTTGGACTTGCATGCCCCGTGCTAGATCCAGGGGCTGCTCCCATCAACAGCGAGCATCTAGACCCCAGCAGGCCCCCCAGCAGGCCCCAGCTACGGGCTTTTGACTGGCAGCAAGGGAGCATGGGTCAGCAAGTTGTACCCTTGATGCTAGATCCTCCAGTGGGAGGCAGACTTCTTTACTTCAGCCACCACTGGTCGGCCATCATTTCGGACCACTGGGTCCTTACCATAGTTCACCAGGGGTACCGATTAAATTTCAGAGAGATCCCAGAGGACTCCCCCCCCCCCCCCTCCCCATGCCCATCGTAGGGTTCGTCTGCCCAGCAGGTCATACTTCAGACAGAGCTATCTGCCCTTCTTACAGCAGGAGCGGGTAGAGCCCATCCGTAGTCATCATCAGGGCCGAAGATTCTATTCCAGGTACTTTCTCATACCAAAGAGGACTGGGGGCTTGCACCCCATTCTCAATCTCAGGGCGTTCGAACAAATTGCTCAGAAGAGAAAAGTTCAAGATGGTCTCTCTGGGCACTCTGATTCCCCTCCTCAGAAGAGGGGACTGGCTGTGCTCCCTCGATCATGAGGACACTTACGCCCACATTGCCATCTTCCCCAAACACAGAAAGTATCTTTGTTTTGTGGTGGGGAAGGCTCACTACCAGTTCAGGGTGCTGCCTTTTGGTGTGGCCTTAGCCCCTCGCGTCTTCACCAAGTGCCTGGCAGTGGTGGCAGCGCATCTCAAGTGCCATGCGCGGTGCAAGTCTTCCCATACCAGGATGACTGGTTGGTCAAAAGCGACTCCCACGCAGGGGCGCTGGATGCTTTGGCCCTGACGATGCAAGCACTGCAATCTCTGGGTTTTGTCATCAACTACCCAAAATCCCACTTCTGCCCATCTCCCCAGCTGGACTTCATAGGAGCCAGGCTGGACATGGCTCAGGTGAAAGCATTCTTGCCCCGTGATCGGGCACTTGCTCTATCTTTGTTACATTCTGATTGCTGCGCACCAAGGTTGCTAAGTGGCCACCTTCTGCTTTGCTTGTTGGGTCACATGGCAGCCTCAGTCCATGTTACCCCATTAGCCCGCCTTTGCATGCGCAGAGTGCAATGGATGTTACGGTCACAATTGCAGCAGACATCCCAGGACCTCGAAGCCTATGTCTCCATCACACAACCTCTGAAGATCTCTCTGTCCTGGTGGGAGAATCTCCCCAATCTAGAGTGGGGGATTCCCTTTTAGGCTGCCCCGCCTCAAGTGGTACTTACCACCGATGCCTCTCCTCAGGGCTGGGGAATGCATGTGGACAGCCTCCACATCCAGGGCTACTGAACCATTCAGGAAGTCCTCTGCCAAATAAACTTCTTAGAGCTTTGTGCGATTCTTATGCTGTTTGGGCATTCAGAGACCAGTTGTCCCACATGGCAGTCCTGATTCGGATGGACAATCAAGTTGCGATGTGGTATATCAACAAGCAAGGAAGCATGGGTTGTTCCTCTGTCAGGAGGCAGTACAGATCTGGTCCTGGGCTCTGTCGCAGGGGATGTCTCTGCGAGCGGCATACCTACCCAGGATGCTGAACGTGCTGGCAGACCGCCTAAGCCACTCTTTTCAGCCGCACAAGTTGTCCCTGAACCCAGATGTGGCGGCCTGGATTTTCCACCAGTGGGGAACATAGGATGTGGACCTCTTCACCTCCCCATATAACTGCAAGGTAAGCAGTTTTTGCTCCCTTTTTGCATGGGATGGCCGTCCAGCCTCGGACGCCTTCACCTTCATTGGGGCACGGGTCTCCTGTATGCATACCTTCCTCTTCCGCTCCTCCTGAAGATTCTCCTGAGGTTCCAGCAGGACTGAGGGACCATGATCCTCGTGGCACTCTACTGGCCAAGGCAGGCCTGGTTCCCTCTCCTTCGGGACCTGACGATCAGGGATCCCATCAGACTGGGGACCGCACCCAATCTGATAACACAGAATCAGGGCGCCTTGCACCATCCGAACTTCCGGGCATTAGCCTTAACATCCAAGCTGTCAAGAGCCTACTCCTTCAGCCTCTGGACCTCTCAGAATAAAATCCTCAGCCCTGCTGGTGGCTTCCAGAAAGCCTTCCACCCGGAAGTCTTACAGGTTGAAATGGAAGAGGTTCGCTATCTGGTGTGAAGAGCATGGCTTAGATCCATTCACATGCCCCCTTCCCAGGTTCCTGGACTATTTGTGGCACCTTTCAGAGACTGGGCTTAAAACCTTCTCGGTCAGGGTTCATCTAAGTGCGGTTAGTGCGTACCATCGAGGTGTCGCTGGCACACCCATATTGGTTCAATCCATAGTAGGTCGCTTTATGAGGGGTCTGCTTCAGCTAAAGCTCCCTCTTCGGCCTCCTGTTGTGTCGTGGGACCTCAACATCGTACTGGCGTAGCTCATATGTCCTCATTTTGAACCCTTGCACTTCTGCGAACCGAAGTTCCTCACGTGGAAAGTTATATTCCTAGTGATAATCACTTCGGCTTGTAGAGTTAGAGAGCTTCAGGCCTTAGTTACATACCCGTCGTATACAAAATTCTTTCATGATCGTGTGTTCCTGCGTACGCATCGCAAGTTCCTGCCTAAGGTTGTGACTGATTTTCACATCAGGCAGTCCATTGTTTTGTCCACCTTCTTTCCAAGGCCACATTCCCATCCAGGGGAACGTGCTCTCTTCGTACATTGGATTGCAGAGGGCTTTGGCTTTCTATCTGGAAAGCACAGCAAGTTACAGGCAATCCACTCAACTTTCCCCACCGCAACTCCCAACCTATTGTTATCGAAAGAAACAAATAGTGCCTTCAGCCAGTCTGTCCTTTACAACCTCTTTCAGATTTAAACCCAACTCTTCCTGTCTAAGGCCCTTTCTTTGGTTCAGGCTGTCTCCCCGTGTTACTAATAGCACCACAGTTATTTTTGTGCCCATTGGCACCTAGTTTGGTGTCTGTTGCACATGGTTATGGTCTGGAGCAGCATGTAGCCTGGTATTCACCCATCTATGAGGAATACCATCCTGCTTGTCCTAGGAGAAAGCGCAGTTGCTTACCTGTAATGGGTGTTCTCCTAGGACAGCAGGATGGTAGTCCTCAGGAAACCCGCCCACCGCCCCGCGGAGTTGGGTTGTCCTGCATTTTTTTTTTCACTCGTATTATTTCTCTTTTACAAGACTGAAGGGGGACCTCGGGTGGACACATGGATACTGGCATGCTGGGCATACTCAGTGTGCCAGTCAAAGCTTCTAGAAACTTTGACAAAGGGTTTCCGTGCCGGGCTCCATATGATGATGTCACCTGTCTGTGAGGACTATCATCCTGCTGTCCTAGGAGAACACCTGTTACAGGTAAGCAACTGCGCTTTATTTAGAGGTTCATATTAAAAAGATTCTTGCAGATAAAAATGGACTTTGAAATTCATCAGCCACATTATTTTATCTACACCTGTTTGAAAACAGTTATTCTACCGTGGAAACAACAAGACCATAACATGAGTCCCGATGCGCCTGAGGTAGAATAAAAGTGCCCTGTGGCCAGATGCAGCTCCCCCCCCCCCCCCCCCTAGAAGTTTAAAAAAATTCACCAGGGGTTTTACTAGATTCCCCTGCCCACGCCAGGACCACCAATTGAGGCAGTCCTGCATGAAGCAAATGAAAGTGAAATAATCAACAGTGCCACATATCTACAACTTCCAGCCACCCACCTTCTTATTAAATCTCACAGCTCCTCCCAAAATGTGAAGCCCCTACTCCTGCCCGCCCCCCTTTCCATATGAAAATTAGTCATAGAAACATAGAAATGACGGCAGAAGAAGACCAAACGGCCCATCCAGTCTGCCCAGCAAGCTTTCACACTTTTTTTTCCTCACATACTTATCTGCTTCTCTTGGCTCTTAGTAACCTTTTTTTATTCTATTTCCCTTCCACCCCCACCATTAATGTAGAGAGCAGTGTTGGAACTGCATCTAAGTGAAATAGCTTAATTTAGTTAGGGTATTAACCATCGCAATAAGCAAGCTACACCCATGCTTATCTGTTTGTTCAGACTGTGTAATTCAGTCCTTGTTGATTGTTGCCTGAATATAGATCCACCTTTCTTCATTCTCCCCTGCCGTTGAAGCAGAGAGCTATGCTGGCTTTGCATTGAAGTGAAATATCAGACTTGCTCCCCTGCCGTTGAAGCAGAGGGTTATGCTGGATATGCGTGAATTGTCAAAATTTCCTCCCCTGCCGTTGAAGCAGAGGGCTATGCTGAATATGCGTGAATTGTCAAATTTCCTCCCCTGCCGTTGAAGCAGAGAGTTATGCTGGATTTGCATTGAAAGTGAAGTATCAGGTATTTTTTTGGTTTGGGGTAGTAACCGCCGTAACAAGCCAGCTACTCCCCTGCTTATATGTGGTTGCAAATTCTTTTTTCCACATTTCCTCTTGCTGTTGAAGCATAGAGCAATGTTGGAGTCGCATTATTGAATAAGGATGTTCATCTCCAGGTAGTAGCCATCATTCCCTCAAGCCACCCCCATGCCTCTTCTCTTCATTCACATCCTCTAGACTTTATGGATCCACAGTATTTATCCCACGCCCCTTTGAAATCCTTCACAGTTTTGGTCTTCACCACTTTCTCTGGAAGGGCGTTCCAGGCATCCACCACCCTCTCCGTGAAGAAATACTTCCTGACATTGGTTCTGAGTCTTCCTCCCTGGAGTTTTAAATCGTGACCCCTGGTTCTGCTGATTTTTTTGCAATGGAAAAGGTTTGACGTTGTCTTTGGATCATTAAAACCTTTCAAGTATCTGAAAGTCTGTATCATATCACCTCTGCTCCTCCTTTCCTCCAGGGTGTACATATTTAGATTCTTCAATCTCTCCTCATAAGTCATTCGATGAAGACCCTCCACCTTTTTGGTCGCTCTTCTCTGAACCGCCTCCATCCTGTCTCTGTCCCTTCGGAGATACGGTCTCCAGAACTGAACACAGTACTCCAGGTGAGGCCTCACCAAGGACCTGTACAAGGGGATAATCACTTCCCTTTTCTTACTCGATATTCCTCTCTCTGTGCAGCCCAGCATTCTTCTGGCTTTAGCTATCGCCTTGTCACATTGTTTCGCCGACTTCAGATCATTAGACACTATCACCCCAAGGTCTCTCTCCTGCCCCGTGCACATCAGCCCTTCTCCCCCCATCGAATACAGTTCTTCCGGATTTCCACACCCCATATGCATGACTCTGCACTTCTTGGCATTGAATCTCAGCTGCCATATCTTCGACCACTCTTCCAGTTTCCTTAAATCCCATCTCATTCTCTCCACTCCTTCCGGCATGTCCACTCTGTTGCAGATCTTAGTGTCATCCGCAAAAAGACAAACCTTACCTTCTATCCCGTCCGCAATGTCGCTCACAAAGATATTGAACAGGACCGGTCCCAACACCGACCCTTGTGGCACTCCGCTCAACACCGCTCTCTCTTCAGAGAGAGTACCATTTACCATCACACATTGTCTTCTGTCCGTCAAACAGTTTGCAATCCAGGTCCACCACCTTGGCACTCACTCCTAAGCTTCTTATTTTATTCACCAGTCTCCTGTGCGGAACCGTATCAAAAGCTTTGCTGAAGTCCAAGTAGATGACATCGAGCGCTCTTCCTTGATCCAATTCCTTGGTTACCCAGTCAAAAAATTCTATCAGATTTGTCTGACAGGATCTTCCCCTGGTGAATCCATGCTGCCTCTGGTCCAGCAATTCTTCCGACTGTAGATAGCTCACTATTCCTTCTTTTAAAAGCGACTCCATGACTATTCCCACCACCGAGGTGACCTGTAGGACCCCCCTCAAAACCTCATCACCAACTGTTCAAAATAGCATTGGTGGCCTAGTGGCGCCCCCGACACCCGAATACCTTCAAACAATCATTGGTGGGCAGATTCAGGGCCCCGTAGCCCCAGGGCCGGTCAGTGCCATTTTTCAAAATGCTTTTGTCGTGTAACTACCTTGTAACATTGCATATGGTGCCCCAAAATCTGTCTGTCATCCTCCTTAGAGGCGTGCTGACTTCTCTCTCAGCACCCAGGGGATACGAAGCCAATAGGGAACAGTGAATACAGAGCTCTGCCAGAAAATTAGATAAAAGCACACAATTGGCTTCAAGGTATTTCCTCCAACAGGTGTATAGTGCTAGAAACTGCAAATTCTCCCGAAAGAGACTCTTCCCTTTCCTGTGCAATTCAGCACAGGATCTTTATCCTGTTGGACTCTATGAATCTCTCTGTTGGGCTGCCTTAACTCCTAATGCTTCATTAGTATCCTTTGAAGATACCTCTCTCCGAACCATGCGCTGCTGAGCGACTGTCGGCTTCCCCTTTGTTCTAGTTTAAAAACTGCTCTCTCTCCTTTTTAAAGGTTAGCGCCAGCAGCCTGGTTTCACCCTGGTTAAGGTGGACCCCATCCCTTTGGAAAGGACCCCCTTTGCCAAAAGATTCCCCAGTTCCTTACAAAACTGAATCCCTCTTCCTTGCATCATTGTCTCATCCACGCATTGAGACTCTGGAGCTCTGCCTGGCTCTAGGGACTTGCACATGGAACAGAGAGCATTTCAGAGAATGCTACCCTGGAGGTTCTGGATTTCAGCTTTCTACCTTAGAGTCTAAATTTGGCTTCCAGAACCTCCCTCCCACATTTTCTTATGTCGTTGGTGCCCACATGTACCACGACAGCCGGCTCCTCCCCAGCACTGTCTAAAATCCTATCTAGGTGACACGTGAGGTTCGCCACTTTCGCACCAGGAGGCATGTTACCAGGTGATCCTCACGCCCACCAGCCATCCAGCTGTCTACATTCCTAACAATTAAATCACCAACTATGACAGCCGACCTAACCCTTCCCTCCTGGGCAGTAGCCCTGGGAGATGCATCCTCTGTGTGAGAGGACAATGCACCACCTGGAGAGCAGCAGGTCTTTGCTAGAGGATCATTTCCTGCTGCACCAAGTTGATGCTCTCTGATCATGAGACCTTCCACCTCCAAGGCAGCACCCGAGCTGCCAGTCTGGAGATGGGACTTGGTTACTATGTCTCTAAAGGTCTCATCTATATACATCTGTTTGCCTCATCTCCTCCAGATCTGCCACTCTAGCCTTGAGATCGGACTCGTTCTCTGAGAGACAGGAGCTCTTTGCAACTGATGCACATGTACAACTTCTCACCGGTGGGTAAAAAATCATACACATGACACTTGATGCAAAAGACTGGGAGGCCCCCCTCTTGCTGCTGGACTGCTGTCTTCATCTTAAATTTGTTCAGTTCCTAGTTATGTTTTAGGTTTCTATGGGAGTAGGAATGCATATAAATAGGGTTCTTAAAATGTATTAGTGTATTCATTATATAATTATTTATTTATTATTTTTATATACCGACATTCGATCTGAGATATCACATCAGTTTACATTCAGGTACTGTAGGTATTTCTCTATCCCCAGAGGGCTTACAATCTAAGTTTGTACCTGAGGCAATGGAGGGTAAAGTGACTTGCCCAAGGTCACAAGGAGCGACAGCAGGATATATCTGGTAGTGACCTACAAGGGAATGATCAAACTCTTGATAAGGTGTGGGGAATTTCTGAATTGAAATTAAAAGGCTGTTTTTTTATTTATTTATTTATTTTTAGTGTGAAATTGACACCTGCCTATAAATGAAAGGATGAGCTAGAAGTGGGTGGGTGGGAGGGTTGGGAAATACAGCCTTCTGTTTATTGCCTGCCTTTCTGACTACCTATTTAAAACCAACCACACAAACTTCAGTTTATCGCCCGCCTTACTGACTCCTGAGGGAGAGGGTTGTCTAAATTTAGCAATAGCTACACTGCATAAAAGGGCAGCCGAGAAATTCCGCACTGTGTTCAAATGGCATTTTAGGTATCAGCAGACAAAACAGGAGGAAAGTGCTTTAAAACACCGGTACTGTCAAGAATCCAGTAAATGAAGGTGTGGGAGGTAAGAGATGAGATCTATCCACTGAGAATCTATTAAATCAGGAACTTCGGAAGATATGAACAGGGGCAAAAATAGCCCCCCTGGCCCCTATAGAATTGTCTCATGGCCCCTCCTCCTACACTCTGACAGGATGTAAAATAACTTTCTGGCTACTATATTGGCATATGTGAGGAGGGGTCCTAAGTATGTCCACCCTCCTCTTTCCCTCCAGAAACAGCTACATTGACAGAATGATTTCTAATCCCAGATATATTGTGGTGCTTTCTAACCAAGTAGAAAGGCGGTGGGGGACTTAGGAAAGTAAACGGTACTGCTAAGCATCGTAGATGCTGGTTGACTGGATCTGAACCAGGAGAGCTAAGCTTGCAGGACACACCTCCTCATCCCTCGACATCTCTCCTTCCCTTCAGCAGGCTCCTGACTGTCCTTCCCTCCTCTCCCTCTCAGGTGAAGTTGGAGATGGAGACCCTGGTGAGGGAGAAAGGGGTGAATTCCTTCCAGATGTTCATGGCCTACAAGGACCTGTACATGCTGCGGGACAGCGAGCTGTACCAAGTCTTCCGCCATTGCAAGGATCTGGGCGCTGTAGCACGAGTCCACGCTGAGAACGGAGAGCTGGTGGCCGAGGCAAGTCCAGCTTGGATCATGTTAAGGAGGAAATGAGAGGCAATTTCCTTGGCTTGGATCCTGTGGCAGTTAAATCCTTAAAAAAAAAAAAAAAGGAAGTAGTTTCTGTTTACGAGGTACTCTTGTGCTCATCAGAATATCTTGTGTGCTGGGAAATTAAAGTATATGATTGACTGACAGATCACTTTTTAACTGACAGGGGGGGAAAATAGACTCGGTTTGATAGTATAGCATTGTAGTTTTCTCTAGCTCAGTATTTTTCAAGCCAGTCCTGGAGTTATCCCCAAGCCAGCCTGGTTTTCAGGATATCCACAGTGAAGATACATCTGCATACAATAGAGTCAATGCATGCAAATCTCTCATGCATATTAATTGTGGATATCCTGAAAACTGGAATGGCTAGGGCAGTAATTTTTACTATTTTTCAAGCAGGGTTCACGTTGGCAAAAAATAACTTTTATGTGAGAGCCAGAATTGTCACTAGACAAAGTGACCAGTGCCCTGGTCAAGTGAGGGGTCCCCCTACCTGCTCAGGTGGCATCAGATTGACTTGGGTAAAACAAAGTCTGCTCGACCACAGGCGCTCTCTCCCATCAGAACATAAGTGGCATGCTGGGTCAGACCAAGGTCCACTGAGCCCAGCATCCTGGCTCCGACAGTGGCCAGTCTGGGTCACAAGTACCCGGCAGATCCCATAAAGTAGATCTGATTCCTGTTACTCTCAGGGATAGCAGTAGCTTTCTTTAGTCAACCTGGCTAATAATGTCTTATGGACTTTTCCTCCAGGAACTTGATGATATCCTCTAGCAACAGATTGCACAACTTGATGGTGCCCTGAGTGAAAAAGTACTTTCTACAATTTTGTTTTGAATCTGCTGATTGTTAGTTTTATAGCGTATCATCCTTGTTTTAGTATTATTTGAAAGTGTAAAAAGCCGTCCCTTATTTACCCAGTGCTCCCCACTCATGATTTTATAAACTCCTATGATGTCCCCTCTCAGCAGCCTCTTTTCCAAGCTGAAAGAGCCCTACCCTGTGTAGCCTCTCATCATCCTCTGCACCCCAGCCTGTCTCCACCAGTCAGCCTCCATCATCCTGTCCCTTCCAAGCCAGCTCGTGCCCCAGTTTGTAATCCTCTCTCGCCGCCTTCAGATGCTTGTTGTCTGTGCTGCTTCCAGAACAGCTGTTTGGTTTTCTTCTGGCACTGCACGCCTCTCAGCGACTTTGAGCTACGCGGTGTCTGAATTCTTCCACTGTTCAAACTCACTGAGAGCTGCACGGTGCTGGAAGAAAAGAGAACAGCTTTTCTGGAGAAAGTGGGGAGAAGAAAGGAAGCCATATTTGAAGTCAGTAGGAGATGCCATTGGCTCGTGAGCCTTACAATGAAGAACAGTGAGCTAGGGGATACTGCAGTCCTGGCTTGAAAAATACTGCTCTAAGTATTGTGCCTTGAGTTCTGAACAGGCAGTCATCAGCCACAGGGTAGGGTCAGCTCCTTAAATCCAGGAGATAGATTTCTAGTACGTGTAAACTCCTAGAATTGGAGATGCAGCAGACATGGACCATGGGCTGGAGGCATGGGAACTTATAGGAAGGACGTAGTATGGAAGGAGAGTGAGTGTGTGGTGGTGGTTTGCATTGCAACCCCTATGACGTCTTTATCCATAGTAACTCTATTTCCTGTTGCTCTTTCAGGGAGCTAAAGAAGTTCTGGACTTGGGCATTACTGGCCCAGAAGGGATTGAGATTAGCCGACCTGAGGAGGTAAGGCAGCCTTTGGTCTGCATTTCAGCCGACTCAATCTGCAGGTATGGGAGGGCAGGAGACTCTGTCCTGCATCTCCCTAAGGGACAGTTGAGTGTCATCTGTAAGACTGAAGTTTACATTTCTTTCTCTCGTTGTTTCCCCCCTGCAGCTGGAGGCAGAAGCTGTGCATCGAGCAATAACTATTGCTAACCGAGTGAGTAAAGCATCCGCCAGGAGTCATTTTTCTCTCTGTCTGCTTTTTTGGGGCAGCTGGGTTCCCCTTTTTCCAAGAGTGTACTTGATTGCTTAAGTAGTTAAAACAGTGCCCGTTTTAGGATGCCTTAGTGAAGACCATTAACATGTACAGTTGTGAGGTTTGTGCATGTTAGAGTAGATGTGTGCCACATTTTGGACTATTTAGCACTACTATGGGGCCTAGATTATTCTACAAAATGTACTTAGATAATTAAAAAATGTTCTTGCATCCCTCATCTGCAATCATTTAATTTAAGGACAGGTACATTCGTTGCTACTGAATGCTTTGAACATAAGGCCCAATATGTGAGTACCAACATGTCCTGCACATCTATAGCTCCTGGGCATTGAGCCATTGTACTTGCAATATAGAGGGAACATTCCAGAATAGGTTCTCAGGTTCCAAGTGGGCGCTACAGGTAAACTTACTTAAAGATCTAAGATCTGCATCTGAGCTGCTGGAGTGAACTGGTGTCCATGTTGCATTCTGGTTGTTTTTTCACCTTAGACCTTCTGTCCTGTTTATCTGGTCAACGTTTCTAGTATGTCAGCTGGTGATGTCATCGCTTCAGCTAAAATGCAAGGTAAGCCCAAGACTGCATTTTGCCTCTTTGAAGTTTGCACTTCTCGACTCAGCAAATCACATCCAGCCTTCAGATTCCTCTGTACCTGGCCCCTGAAGTGGAATTTCAGCACTTAGGAAGTGCAGGGCCCAGCAAGGCTTACAAGGCCACGTTTCAGAGAACTTTCTGTGGGTAAAAAGCATTTTCCCCAGTGTAAATCCCCCAACCCTGTGTGCGGGTAAAAGTACATGTTTTTAGATTTATTTATTTAAGATTTTTATATTCGGCTTTTCACACTTTATATAGCACTTCAAAGTGGATTACATTCAGGTACTGTAGTTATTTCCCTATCCCCACAGGGCTTGCAATCTATTTTTGTACCTGAGGCAATGGAGAGTAAAGTGACTTGCCCAAGATCACAAGGAATGACAGCAAGATTTGATCCCTAATTTCCCTGGGTCGTAGCCCAGTGCTCTAACCACTAGTACTTCTCCCCATGTTCTGGGGCAGCAAAAGTCAGGGGAGAAACTGTGCTTGAAGTTTGGGATTTTCACAACCATGCTTGTTGTTTTAATTAAAGTGTCCGTAGAAAAAGCAACTGCAAATCTCTGCTGGTAGTTTTCCTTTGAAAATTGGCATAAAGAACAGGGGTAAAAAGTAGCCCAGATTTTGCAGCTATGCTGATGGTAGTATGAAAATTGACTGCCTGTGTGCTTTTAGGGATGTCTTTTATTCCTGGTGGATATGATTTTATTATTTTCAGATGTTTTGTCATTTTACACTCTCATGTTATATTAAATAGTGTGTTGAATGTAATTTTATGTCATGGTTAGTTTTCCAAATTATTATGACGATATGCTTGTAACTTGCCTGGAGCTTCTCGGAAAAGATAAAAAAAAATAAATCAAAATCGGATGAGGCTTATCCATCTGCTTTCAAGACCTGCCCTTTGCTTTCATCCCTGCTTGCCCCTCTGTGGTATGCTTTTAGGGATGTGAATCGTTTTTTGACGATTTAAAATATCGTCCGATATATTTTAAATCGTCAAAAATCGTTAGGGCCACGATACAATACCAATTCCCCCGATTTATCGTTAAAAAATCGTAAATCGGGGGAAGGGGGAGGGCAGGAACTTACTTACTTGCCCTAAACCAATGGCAGGAAAACCGGCACACTAAAACCCCCTAAAACCCACCCCCGACCCTTTAAATTAAATCCCCCACCCTCCCGAACCCCCCCCCAAATGCCTTAAATTACCTGGGGGTCCAGCGGCGGTCCGGAACGGGCTCCTGCAATTGAATTGTGTTGTCTTCAGCCGGCGCCATTTTGCAAAATGGCGGCCGCAAAATGGCGGCGGCCATAGACCAACACGATTCGACTGCAGGAGGTCGTTCCTGACCCCCGCTGGACTTTTGGCAAGTCTTGTGGGGGTCAGGAGGCCCCCCCAAGCTGGCCAAAAGTCCCTGGGGGTCCAGCGGGGGTCCGGGAGCGATCTCCTGCCGCGAATCGTTTTCCGTACGAAAAATGGCGCCGGCAGGAGATCGACTGCAGGAGGTTGTTCAGCGGCGGTCCGGAACCCCTGCTGAACGACCTCCTGCAGTCGAATCGTGTTGGTCTATGGCCGCCGCCATTTTGCGGCCGCCATTTTACAAAATGGCGCCGGCTGAAGACAACACAATTCAATTGCAGGAGCCCGTTCTGGACCGCCGCTGGACCCCCAGGTAATTTAAGGCATTTGGGGGGGGTTCGGGAGGGTGGGGGATTTAATTTAAAGGGTCGGGGGTGGGTTTTAGGGGGTTTTAGTGTGCCGGTTTTCCTGCCATTGGTTTAGGGCAAGTAAGTACTTCCCTCCCAAAGTTGATGAAGTATTAAGGCATTTGGGGTGGGGGATTTAATTTAAAGGGTCGGGGGTGGGTTTTAGGGGGTTTTAGTGTGCCGGCTCATGATTTTAACGATTTTCACGATATTTTAAACACCCAAACGGCAACAATACGATTCCCTCCCCCTCCCAGCCAAAATCGATCGTTAAGACGATCGAGGACACGATTCACATCTCTAGTTATGGTACCATGGGAATGTGCGGGTAATGCTGAAATGTCACAAGAGGTGGCCGAGTGAATTTCCTCAGTGTTTCTAAATACCAGGTTTACTGTACACTCAGAATGATATAATGCTAGAATGATATGGTCCTTGAGGGCTTTTGTTACCTCACAAGATGGGAGATAGGGTGTATGAAGGAGAAGCAGGCAGTAAAAGACTTCCTCACTCAATGTTGCTTTGGAGTGAAGTACACCCAGGACACTGTTAGTAAAAGGTTTTAGCGTGAAGATGCCACTGAGAGACCAGTCACTCTGCTTCACAAACAAGCCTTATTATAATATTAATTTGTGTACATTCCTGAAGCTATCTTGGGCAAAACAAGAAGAGCAATGCAGTGCCAAAGCTCAGCAAAGTAACCGTTTTATCAAATAAGAGGGAGCTCCAGCACTAGCAAGAAGACTGTTGCATGGGTATTATTGATTATTATAATGTATTGACTTGCAATTTGCCCCTAATGCGTTCTGATAAGAATGACTAAACAAAAAGACACAAATGTGATAATTTCATATTTGTACATGTTGTAGAAAATTCTGTAATTACAAAAGTGGCTTGTTAAATATAGTTTCTTGGGTGTTGCACTGGAACTGTCCAGTCTGTATCAGCGACTTCCAACCTGGACCTCAAGGCTCCCCAGTAAGTCTGGTTTCCAGGAGCAGGGGTTAAAGTGGAGCAGTTGACCAGGGCCTCCAAAATTAGATTTAGAAAAATAAATAACACGGGGAAAGAATAATTGCAAAGAATGTTCATAAATGAAGTTACCTAAGGTATCGCCAGAAATTGATTTCAGAATGTTATAAATATGAGTCAGGCACAAAAGCCTCATATACAAGCCAAACAATAACAGAGAGCACTTTTGAACCATAAGAATAAAGGGGGCAATGTTCAGAAGTGTTTACACAGGTAAATGCGGTTTGTAAATGTCCCCCTTACTGTGGATGAAAGTGTGTGTACATTTACCACATTAAACAGTGGGAGATGTTAGGCCAGGGATATCCTTTTAAAAGCATCTCATTTAAAGCAGGTGCAAAGGTCGCAGCCACTTCCTATCCTGGCCCACCTTTTCCAAGGCAAATCATGGGGTGGGCCTGTGCACACTCCTTGCAGTCTGAACATGGCTGTCAAAGAATTCAGTATTGGCGTGAGGAAAATGGAAGCAACATTCCTGACAGATTTTAAAATGAAGGGGCAGCAAAATTTCATTTGTGAATAGGTTTGAAAAAAAATTGCTAAGGCCAGTCTCAGCATATTTACATCTGCTGGGAATAAAATTCAGCTTCATGTTATAAAGGGGAGGCTACCCAGTGAACATAGTTTACTGGGAATTCAGACTTCTCTCAAAGTTTCAGGATATCCATAATGAGCATGCTTGAGAGAGATTCTGCATACACAGGCTTAAAAAACCAGGGTCATTGGTATATGTTGGTTACACAGGAAAGCAAACTGGTTGGGTGATCTCAAGGACTGGGTTAAGGACCACTGTTCTATCCAGGTAGTAGTGTGGAGGTGAAGCAGAGAGGACTCTACATGCATCTGTGATCCAGATTGTGAAGCTGTGTTCTCAAACCTGGAGTTGGCTGCCTGCAGCCTGACCTGTGGAGCTGAGCTGCCACTGTAACATTTTCCTGGCCTTCGGTTCCAACCTCACAATGTGCAGTTGCATTTCTTTGTTTGAGTTGCTGCTCCTCTCTGCTTCTCCAGGGAAAATAGTCTATGGCGAGACGACCACAGCACATGCAACACTGAATGGATTACAGTACTATCACCAGGAGTGGTCTCACGCAGCAGCCTACGTCACTGTGCCCCCATTAAGACTAGACACCAACACGCCAACCTACCTCATGAGCCTGCTAGCCAAGTAAGGAAACGCCAGAAACTGACCTCCTATCCCCTCATAGCAATGATCTTACCCAGAGGAGTGATGGTGAGGAGTTAAGACTTCTTGCTCATTCTTTCACCAAATCATCTACTTAAGCGTTATGGCCTGCAGATATGGGTGAGGATAGGCAAGGGGGAGCCAGAAGCAGTAGATACAAAGAACCTCATAGCTATGGCACTTGGATTAAAGGCGAACAAAACCTGCCTCTGTGGGAGTTGATGCAATATAGCAGTGGTTCCTGAATTTGTCCTGAGGGACCCCAGTCAGAGGTTGGTTTGTTTTTTTGTTTTGTTTTTTAACTTTCTCTTTAGTAAAACGCACAGACAGAACAAGCAATGTGAACAGGAGACAGAAGGAAAAAGGGTACTGGTGTCTAAGCATATTCAGTAATAACAAGAAAGGACAATCCAAATAAATGCAACTAAGAGGAATATAAATAATAAAGACTAGCCGCTCAGTAATTTAGACTCCTCCAGTCCCAATATGAACCCGGTATCAACACATACAATTCGGATTTCTCTTTAAGCATTTAAGTAATTTTATCCATCGATGCTATTTTGGCAAGAATATTTAGGCCAGTGAGAGAGTTGTGGAGAAGTTTTCATTGGGAAGTCTAAACATTTCAATTTTTAATTCCTCCTCCCCCCTCCCCCCCAAATACCTACCAGCCATTATTGAGAGAATACAAAGGAAAGCCCAGTAACAGCCTGAATCATCCTATTTACCTCCTGCCCAAAAAGTTCCACTTCTTTGCATACCCACCACATATGAATAGAAGTGCCGGTAACCTCACAACCCCTCCAACACAAAGGACTGGATACACCGAATTTAGGAAAATAGATGGGATATCAAGAAGCTTTATGAAGCAATTTCTATATTAGCTCTTGGCTTTTATAGCAAATAGATAATCTTTGCAATCACCCCCCAAGTACGCTGCCAGACACTAGTATCTAACTCCAACTGGAGATCATGATTCCAGTGTTCTGTCATCAGCACATTGGTGTCGGGCTCCCCTTCCCCAGAAGCTAGAAAACCATAGATTTTGAGTTATTCCCTTAGAGCTGAATGGGGTTGTGTCACCAGTTTTACAAATAAATTCCTCTTACAAAGCATCACCCTCTAAAGTCAACCTCCTAAGCTGCAAGGATAGATAGTGAGTATGCATTGGTAACTGGAATTGCACCCTCGGTTCTTCAAATGAGTGAAAGGATGTTCACTCCAAATTTGACCTAAAAAAACAAAGGCCAGCTCTGTGCCACAGTTCTATATCTGGAGAGAAAGTGACTGGAGAGAGGCGAGTATTTGCAAACAAGGGGGTAATAGGCTTGACAGATGAGCATTATTTTCCTAAGTATTTGCTTGCCTGTCTCCATATCTTAAGAGAATGTAAAATAATTGGATGTAATCTGCAGATCTTATTGAGACTTAACACCAGGTGGATAAAATAACCAGGCAGCCAAGTCTGCCTCAAGATCCGACATCCTAAGTCACTTCAACCTTGATCCTTATCTGCCCCTATCCATCCTTGCAGACTGACCAGCCGAGATGCAAGACAATGTAGTTCAGTTGGGTTTTCAGGATATCTGCAATGAATATGCATGAGATGAATTTGCATGCAGTAAAGTCAGTGCATGCAAATCTCTCATTCATATTTGTTGCAGATTTCCAAATAATCTGGCTGGCTGGGAGTCCCCCAGGAAATTTTTGGGAATCACTACAGCGCAGGATCAGTCCCTCTGTTTGGGTTTTGTTTTTTTTTTAATTTTCCCAATACTTTTTAACTTTGAATTTGGATTTAATTACTAACCTTTCTAAATCCATGTTCAAGGCAAGTTGCAGTTCAGGTACAATAAGGATGTCTGTGCCCATAACATTCCATTTCTTTTAAATGTATTTAATCAATTTTATTATTAATTTCTAGAGGAAAGGACTTTATTGCCTTTGAGTGTGCATTATCCTCGGAGGAGTATCCTTCTTTCCCCAACCACTTTTTTGGGTAAATGTTTTTATTTTCTAGACCCCCTCGTGGATGCCATCCCTGCTAACTCCTGGTCTCCCCCTTGCTTCTTCCCCAGTGATACTCTGAATGTTGTAGCTTCTGACCACAGGACCTTCACCTCCAAGCAGAAGGCCATGGGCAAGGAGGATTTCACAAAAATCCCCCACGGCGTTGCGGGTGTGCAGGACCGGATGAGTGTGATCTGGGAGAGAGGAGTGGTAAAGTAGCATGTCTTTCCTCTACGCAATTCCTGTCCAAGCGTTGGGTTTTTTAAGTCAGCTTTCCCTCCCCCTCTCCCCGCCACAGCCTCAGGGACGGGTGCAGTCATCTCAATGCCACGTTCATTCGCTTCCCATCCCCGTATCCCATCTTCACTTTCCTCCCAGATGGTGGCTGACTGCTTCCACATCAACGTTCCCAAAATTAGTCCTGCTAAATGTGTGATTAACATTTCCAGTGCTAAGTATGTTTTCTATGAGTCTAAACAATTGTGAGATTCTCTTGATAATAGATTGACTTCTAGTTCTTTACCAGTTTCCTGGATAGAGGGTGTTTGATGCGTTGTATGTTGTTAGTGTTCTCTTTCAGTTGACTGTGGGGTTTTTTTTTCTTCTTTCATGATTAGTATATTCTCCCCTTAGTTTCTGTGAGATCCTCTCACATTTTGAGGACTTATAGAACACAAGCAGATGTTCTGGTTTTATTCTGAATGTGTTTCTGTAAGCTGTGCTCTGTTTCCTGGACAAGTTTTTGTCTTGTCTTATTAATATACTGAATTAATAAATAAATAGCATATATAAAAAAAATTTGTCTTGACTTCTCAACTAGGTCACTTCCACATCCCCCACTCTCACCTTCCTCTGGACCTGCCAACCTCTCCTCCTTCTTTCCTCCACAGTGGAGGAAACTGCCCATCTTCTCTCCTCCTCTGAACTCGCTGCTTGTTTTCTGATCACATTCCTACCCAGCTCCCTATCTCTATTTCCTCTGTAGTCTTCCCTTCCATCTTGTCCTATCCTCAATTTATCACTTTCTACTGTAGCTTTTCCCGCTGTCATTCGACCCTCACTGGACCCTGTCTGCTCTGTTAACTTTCATCCCATCTCCCTGCTCCCTTTTGCATCCAAAGTACTCAAATGTGCTGTTCAGCTTCTCAGTCTTGACCTTCTTTCATCGCAAGCCATTCTCAATCCACTCCAGTCTGTTTTCACCCTCTATATTCTACAAAATTGGCTCTTGCCAATGTCTCCAACGACCTGTTTATAGCTAAAACCCAAAGGCTCTTCTATTGCCCCTCTTTTGAGTTGCAGAGAATAAGAAAATGGTTGACTTCCCAGTAAAGATCCCTTCTGATTGTTGATACAAGTCACCATATTTCAAAACTTGATGACGTCACGTCCGCCTTGTGCTTCACTCTGTTATCTGAATGCTGTATTGTCCTGTTTGCAAACTGTGAATAAGATAAATTATGTTTATATTGCAAAACTTGATGACGTCACGTCCGCCTTGTGCTTCACTCTGTTATCTGAATGCTGTATTGTCCTGTTTGCAAACTGTGAATAAGATAAATTATGTTTATAAGAGTCTCCCTTTTAGAGTCCCAATGTTGTCTTTCCTATAGAAACCATTTCCCTTCATAAGATATCCAAGATATGTCTTCTTGATGGGCTTTTTTTTTCGTGTGCTTTTGCAGGTTGGAGGGAAGATGGACGAAAACCGCTTTGTGGCTGTAACCAGTTCAAACGCAGCAAAGATTCACAACATGTACCCTCGGAAGGGACGCATTATTCCAGGAGCTGATGCTGATGTTGTCGTGTGGGACCCTGAAGCCACAAAGTAAAGTGAAAACGGGCACAAGCCACAACCCACCCCCCCCCCCCCCCCCACTCAAGCTAAGTGTGCCCGAGTAGTGCCAGTGGCTTTCTAGTGCTGCAGAGCACATGGGCTCCCTAGTGTCACAACATTGAAGCAGTGTCTCTTGTACAGTGCTGTCCATGGACAGAGCTTTGGCATCTGGTTCTGGTACCTCTCACGCAGCAGTAATGTGAGATGCCGTCACAGGTCACTGTTTGTGTTTCTCAGGTTATGGCTAAAGTAGCAGGACGGTAAAATGTGTCGCGATATAAATGCATAGCCAAGCCTCTGGACGGCATGTGTAGCCAGCAGCCTTCCCCCATTGCTAGCCACAGAACTAACAAACTGCCCTTACGCTTTGAACCGAGCCTCCTTAGCTTATATTCCTTGACATATGGTGCTGTAAGTGTCCTCTGCATTTTTGTGCAAGCAAATGCATCAAGGATGAATGACAGTCACCATAGACAGTCCTTCTGTCATTCTGCTTCCTGTCTTGTTGCAATCTGGGACTTGTGGGTCAGAAAGCACTGGCAGGAGGTAGAGAGAAGTGAGGTTGTTGGTAACCATAGCATTGAAGTACATATGGCAGACCTGTGATGTGATAAGGATATCAGAAAACAATTAGGGAAAGCAGGCAAAGGCATGACTCTGGGCATACTTTCTAAAATGGAAGGGGTATGTGTGACTGCAGTGGGCTTTATAGTGGGGTGTTTATGGAGGAATGAAGGGAGGGAGTGTGCACAGGGTAGGGTGGGAACATGTGGGAGGGATGGATAGGTGGGTTTGGGTGGTGGAGTTGTGTGCTTGGGGACGTATGTTTTGTGTGGGTATCTCTTACAAGCCCCTTCTTACTAGTCTTTCTCCCTCCCAGTTGTCAGCTGACTATTTTAACTCCCTTATCCAGTCCCCTCCCCTCCACCAGTCTTTCTCTCTGTCATCGAGCACAGCCTATCCAGTGACTTTCTCCCAGCCCCCTTTTCTCTCTCAAATGTCAGATCACCAGTCTGTCTCCACCTTTCCTTACTAAGCTGTCCCTCTCCATCCTCTTCCTACCATTCTCTCTCTCTTCAGCCTCTACTCGCCAATCTCTCTCCCCGCCTTTTCACTTGATCTTTCCCCCCTTCCTGGGAATATTCCCTCTTCACCCCTGCAGCCTGTTCATGGACCTCTTCCTCCAGGCCTTCCCCAATAGCCCTTGCCTGAGTGCCCTACTCTCTCTCAAGGCCCCTTCCCAAGTGCATTTCCTCCTGTGCGCCTTCCTACTTCTTGCCCTCCCTCCATAACCGCAATCCCCTTCTATTGATTTTCACCCCCTCGTATTGATGCCTTCCCTCCATGGCCCTACTACTCACTGCAGCTTTTCTCCTTCACCTTCAAGTCAGCAGGGCAGCCAGAGCACAATCAGCAGTGCCTGGAAATGCTCCTCAGGGTTATCTTGTTGCTCAACTCTGCTCGTGTGGCACAGCGGCTAATGAAGGTGTTGGCAGCAGCACACTTCCCCTCCTCCTCTTGTCGTAGCTTCATGCTCTTCCCTGCCTTCTCTCTCTCTCTCTGCTGGTTTGAGCTTCTCATAATAGTGATTAGTTGCACTGTTCCCCCTCCTTCTGTCTGCATGGTTTTGGGCTCCTTGATCTCAAGGTCTTCCTCTTCTCTTGGTGTGGGAAGCGAAGGATCAGGCTGTGGGATCAGCCAGCAGCAGACTTGGAACAGACCCCTATGATGGTCTCATGAACCTATATTTGTCCACAAATCCCAAGCTGGGAACCATTTTTATGTATTTGTAATAGGTGTGCATAAAAACCTAGACTTAAACACAGAGGCAGGTGTTTTATAAAGTATGCATGCACTCCACTTCTGATAATACTTGTGTGTGTACTTGCAATCGCCAGTTTGCTGATATCTCTACCAGTTCACCCATACCTCCACCAGTTAACCCCCAACCCTCCAACAATTCACTCTGTCACCCCCCCCCCCACCACCACCACCACTTAACCCAAACCTCCTACCCAAAAACTGCAGAAAAAAGGCAAGTGCAGTTTCACTTCCATGACTTTGTAAAAGCATATGCGCAAGTTCAGTAATGTGCATATACCACTTACAAAATAGCACCCTGTGCACATATATCTAAATCCTGCCCTGGAATGCCTCTAAACCTCCCCCTTTTATCCTCTAGTAGCATTTACATGGGACATGGCAAGTACACACATACCCATATGTTTCCAAAATAGCATCTATGCACGTTCATGCTACTTACACACGTATATGTTGATTTTACTTGCGGAAACCTTTTGAAAATTATCTCCATAATGCAGACCGAATGCTACTGTGCCTCCAAGTGGAACGTGAGAAGAGCAAATATTTGCATCTGTGACCCCAGTCCTGTTGCTGTGAACTGGATGTGTAACACTGCAACCACTGCTCTGCTACTGCAGCTTCCAGTCTGCAGTGCCTCTCAAACTATGGTGTCTAAGCTTGCCATTCTTATACCTTAGCTTTTTATGTCACTTCTAGGGTTTTATCATGGCGCTTCTGCAGTATTACCATAGCATTTGACAACATACTGTAGAATATTCAGTCTAGAGTGTCAGCAGTTGGTATCACATTTGACTCTTTTCCAAAAGGGTTATCCCTTTTTGCGCCAACTAGAGTTAGTTCATTGTTGAACATTTGGTTTAGGTTCATTGTTGCAATGTTGGTTGAAAGAAGACCAGTGTCTGTCGAGTTCAGCCGCCTTCTGAACACCTAACAGCTGTTTCTGCGTGGTAATCCATGATATGAGTGTGAAGCATTTCAAACCCTAAAAGAACATAATACCCATCGCTTCCTCTGTACACACTCACTCCCTATAAACAGGGCTCCCATTACCAGGCCTGTCTCAGTTTGCTTCCAGTATATCTCAGAAGTCAAAGTTGGGTGGCTTCTGGTCTCCCAAGGCCCAGCAGTGCTTTGATCTGATGTTTTCTGATGTGATTGATTGCCATTGTCCTTTGGCATGTCCTCACATGTTATCTGTCTGTTCCTTGCACTTTCAGGACACTATCGGCCAGCACCCAGGTACAGGGTGGAGATGTGAATTTGTACGAGAATATGCGCTGCCACGGCGTGCCACTGGTCACAATCAGCCATGGCAGGGTGGTGTATGAAAATGGTGTGTTCATGTGTGCTGAAGGGACTGGCTCCTTCTTCCCACTCAGGACTTATCCGGACTACCTGTACAAGAAGATGATCCAGAGAGAGAAGGTAAGATGGGAATGGGAGGGCGTCAGGAAGGAGGTATGAGAGAGACGAGATCTCATAGGTGGGAGAAGAGATTGTGGACAAAAACAGTTCCCTTCTCCTAAACACTCTCCCAACATCTTGCAGATGTTGGGAGAGTGTTTAGGAGAAGGGAACTGTTAGGGGTTTCAGGCGAAAGTGTGAGGAAAAAGGCAGCTTTTCTGGGTATCAGGAGAGAGTATGGAAGAAGAGAGCTTTCACTGGTTTTACAAGAATCTGGAAGAAAAGAGCCGTCCTGAGTGTATCAGGAGAGTGCTAGACAGGAACACTTCCACAGGCTTCAGGTGAGAGAGAGAGCTGGCGGGGGTGGTCCTGAATAGAATGGGTAACAGGTGATGGGTACAGGGAGATGGCAGGGAAGGGATGGCAAGTTCAGGGCATGAGGAATGGACAGCAGGGATCATCATGCTAGGAAAGATAGTTATGGGCAAAAATGATGGTGACATGAGGCCTTGCGCAGAGTGTGGAAAGATCATGGAACTGAGATGGAATGGAAGTTTGGCTGTGAAGAATTAGCTTGCACAGATCAGGCCTCTAATTACAGCTGCCATAAGTGTTTGGTAACCTATGAGCCTCGTTAGAAGCTGCATAAGATTCCATGGGAGATCTGCACCTTGCTGGGTAGGAGAAATACTGGGGGAGACTAGGTTATACAAAAAGTAGAAACTCCTATAATACTCATGATTAAAAACAGTGAGGGCCATGTTCAGCATTCTTATATGGCCAAGTTTAGCATTTAGCTGGACAAATGCTGGGATTGAAAAATCTTATTTGTATGGCCACCCCTGACATAGACTGATAAGTTTTTTTAGCAGACTGAAAACTTATCTGGCTGTGTCAGGATTGGAGCAGGGGTGGACAGGGCAGAGTGGCATTATCCAGCATTAGCCAAATAACTTTAGGACAGCCAAAGAGCAGCTAACAGTAAGATAGCTGAGTATATTCAATGGCACAAACGGACTGCTGAATAACCCGGTTAAGTTAGCGGGATACGTTTATTTGGCTAGCTTTTCTAGCCAGCCAGTGGCAGGGCAGTTTGATTTTTTTTGCATGAAGAAATCCTCTCTATGATTACGTACTGCCTGATATTCATTGTTTTTGGCTTTGCTACAAGTCATTCTCTGCATTTCATTTCATTCACTGTCTATCGACAATATAAATGGAGCTTGGTGCAAAACTATTTTTGTGAAATCCAACCTTGTTTTCGGAGCTCTCACAAGTGTGGGACCTCTTGTGAGGCAGCCTGGGCTGTGCACGTGATGGCTGCATCTCTGTGCAGAGCCCTAGAAGATAAATGTGGGGTGATATCACAGATCCTCCATGTTCTCAATAGGATACCCAGTGCCTGAGAGCCTACCTGAAGTGTCTGAATTACCAGCAAGATCTGCTCTGGATGCTCTTGCAGGCTTTTGCAGTATCTGTGCATGGAAAATGGGTGCTCTCCACGCGCCGATCCACCGCCTCGGGGCACCTGATGTAATATTTAAACGGGCTGCTGCGGTAAAAAGGAACCGCTAGGGGAAATTGTGCGCCCCTAGCACCACCTTGGCATTGGGTGCCCAGGAGAGGTGGCTGTCAGTGCGGATTAGGAAAACAGACGCTCAGTAATTGAGTGTCCAGTTTACTAACCTGACCACTGGCTACTTTATTTTTAATTTTTTTTCCCTACTCCTTTTTTCTGTTCCTCCGACTTAATATCGCCATGATATTAAGTCAGGGTGCACTTTTTTTTTTTTTTGCATCGGGGAGGGGGGCAATAGCCTCATCAACATGAATTTACATGTGATGAGCGCTATTGGCTATGCGCTGGTTAAGACGCATGTTTTGGATGGGCTAATCCCCCTTATTGCATTATGGGTTTTGGATGCGTGTCCAAGCACATGTTAAGCAGTGCGCTTGGTCGAGCGCACTATATTGCATCAGCCTGTTTGTATGCACACTTTTTCTGAGCAGGAGCAGAAAGGGAGAGAACAAGTAAAGCAAAGCATAGAAGAGAAACATTTGCAGTGATTAGACATAGGGAGCACAATTTTCATGGCCATTTACCTGAGTAAATAGCTTGGGTGAAAATTACCCTCCTCTGCTTGGTATGTGTTCTTCTAGATGAGTTTAAAAGTGGTGTTCCCTTGGGTATGTTTCGGTCGGGTGTTGAAAACCACGATCATGGTCATGATTTTCAAATGAATGCATACTTTGCTTCCTTCTCGGCCGCCCGCAAAAAATAGCAGGTGTATAGTGTGTGGCTGCTTTTTAGTTTATGGACTTTTCAGCTCCTAATTTTCAAAAGGAAACAGTGCTGCAGTGCTTGCTAAAAGTACCTATGTGCATTGCAAACAATATGGGCTATGCAAAATTGCCCCTGAAGTGTGAGTCCGAAACCAAGTACCATGCAAGGGCCTTTACCTGGTGATACCTGGAATGCAGAAATTCTTAAGAATGATATATTATTAATATATTAGGGATGTGCACTGATTTTTCTTTTCATGTCATTTTCTTGTCAGATCGTTATCTGTTAAATTTTGTTTTTAAAATATTTCGGGAGGTATTTATTTTGGGTTTCTCTAATTTCGGAGTTAGTGCGCACTAACGGGGCTTAGTGTGCACTAAAAAAAATATTACTAGTAAGTTAAAAAGTGTCAATTGGGGAGCAATTCGTTAGCTAGAGGTATGGTTCTGCATTCCCATTGGTTGTTTCCTTAGTTATTTTTGTGCTAACATCAAGTTGGTGCACACCAAAGCCCTGTAGGTACGCACTAAGGGGGTCAGTTATCATAGTGCCATAGGGCATTTTCACATGTGTTAAGGTGTTTTCGCATGCAAAAAAACTCCTTTAATGCATGCGAAAATGCCATTAACGCATGCGAAAGCACCATAAAGTTTGGTGCGATGCAAATGAGAAAAAGGGGAGGATATTGGGGTGGGAATTTTAGCCAAGTGGGCTGGGCTCACAGTTTTGTGAAGCTGTGTTGCAGGGCTTTAATGCAAAGCTGTGTGATAGGGCTTTATCATGGTTGTGATGTTTGTTGAGAGAGAGAGAGACTGACTAGCCATAATGTTCTCACACTAGATTGGTATTTATATCTCTATGGGAGGCCCATCTAGTCACTCGAGGTGAGGTTTAGGTATTAGTGTAGGGGTTAGGGGCCACTTTGACATTCAAAGTGAGACATACGAACAGAACAGTGCTCTCTTGTGAAGATTTGATGACCTTTAGAGTGAGAAAACTCACCCAAAGATGAGATTTGTGCAATGTTCTCGCAACCTAGCTTGATGGTATTAGCGCAAATCGTGATAAACTGCCTATTACCATAAAACACACCCCTTTTCCTATCGTATGCGATATTTAGTGCATTTTGATAAATCCAGGCCTAAGTCTGTAAATAGTGCGCACTAATTACAGTTTTTCTAACACGAAATACTAATTTTCACGAAATTTTCGTCAATTTTTTTTCATTTCGGGGCACTCCCAAAACAAAATGAAATAGACAATTTTGTTGCCATTGTCTTTTGTTGAAAATGAATGCACATCTCTAATATTAATGCACGTTAATATAATTAGATTTGTATGTGCTTAAAGCTACATTTCTAGATAGATTCTTCCACTGTCAAATTTCCTGTTTTGTTTCACCTTTTGATATTATTCTTAGATCTGCATGTTTTTTTTCTGATATATTTTACTTTTTTAATTTTTATTCTATTTGAACTAAAATATGTATCTTTTTATTAAGGTCCTATTTTTCAAAGTTCTCTGCAGGAATCCCACTCAAATTGCAAAATATGAACTACTAAAGTGTTCACTTGGTGAAGGAGATTTTTAAAATCTGGGAGCTGTGGCCTAATAAAATGTGCATCATATTTTATTACAGAAGGTCTAAATATGTAAAATAATAAAATACATTAGGACTTAAGTGAAAGGGATCCTTGGGAATAAGACAAAAACAAGTAGCAATTTAGCTAAGAAACAGACAAGTTAATATTTTGAAGACACGAGCTAGTGCTGTTGCTTCAAGATGTGGCTCCTGAAATGATGCTGATTTTTATTACACTTGGTGGAACTGATGATTGTTAGCATGTGTTGGTTCTGACTGGTTAAGATGTCAAAGTGTGTTCACTTGACTCTTGTGTCAGGTTAGGCTGTGAGTCTTGTGCGCTTAGTTGGATAGGTTGAGCCATCATCTTTGACTGGAAATGGAGAAAACAAAGATTATTGGAAACTCAAACACTTGGCTTCTAAAATGTCCCCAGGAGAAGTCTAGTCAGCTGTAATTGCTGGAAGCTCTGTTAAGCTTCAGCATGTTTGCCTTATGACTATCGCCCAATAATATCTGGCCTTATATCTAAAGCTAGCCTTCAGAACTTAAGAAGCTCGCAGCAATGTTTGGGCTTTGGTTCACTTTAATTTTTCATCATTTCTAAAATTTGATACCAGAATGCCTTTAGCATAGATTACTGGTATATATAATGGATTATTGCCTGCAAACCCACACAAATGCAGTGCTGTGAGCGCTTATTCAATGCCACATCTCTGCAGTTTTGCCTTAAGTAGAGCTTGTGAATTTACTGCTAGAACATCCAGCCTGCTAAGGTGATTAAATAAATAATATGTGCCACTGGTGCCTTTTTTTTCTTTTTCCTATATTAGAGTTTAAGCGTAAAGGGAGTGGACCGGACCCCTTACCTGGGAGATGTAGCAGTGGTGGTGCATGCTGGGAAAAAAGAGACAGGAAGCCCACTAGCAGATACCCCCATTCGACCTTCCACTCGACACGGGGGCATGAGGGACCTCCATGAGTCCGGCTTCAGCCTGTCCGGTAAGAGTGCCCACTGCCTGCTTCTCAGGAAATCTTGGGGGGAGAAAGAAGTAGAAGATACCATTTTGGGAACTGCAAGAAGCAGCTCTAGTGTTATCTCATACTGTCCTCTTGCCCCTCCCCTCCCCCATACTCTGCAGCATGTGCCTATGAATACATGGAATGAGGAGGGGGCGGGCTCCATTTTTATATTTACTCTGCAGATTTATTTTTTTTTTATTTACAGTGCCCCCCCAGCATTAAGTACCAACACATAGGCCTGCATTATACAACCATCCTTGACAATATTTGCAACAAAAACTTGCTAAAATTTCCATTGAGTTAATGTAGGAAATGTGTATGAGACAGCATGAATAAAGAATGGTGGCTCTTTCAATAAGTTTTTTATTCGCACTGGTCGAGAGGGAATCCATAAACAAGTAGAGAAATCACAAAATATCTACATAAGTCCCTTCCATCCTGAGTGAACAGAGAACAAAATCTTTAGAAGGTCATTTTCAGAGGGATTTCTGTGGGTAAAATAGTGCTTTACCTGGAGAGATGGCCCTTTAGAAAACTGCACGACCGACGTGCACATAAAATTACGCACTTTGTATGCCTGTACTTTTATATACATAGGGGGAGAGGCATTCCAAGGGGCTGGGGAGAGATTTCTTGATTTTCAAAAGTGTGCACATTGGTTCTGTTGGCAAAAATATGCTCACTAAATAGCAGATGAGATTGTGTGCATGTAGTTTTGCTGAGATTTTTAAATTCATTTTGAAAGTTGGTATAATTCTGCACATATTTGCCAGCTAACTGATATGTCATGTTCCCTGTACGTACCCAGATCAGTCCAGACTCCTGAATTATGCATCCCTGCCAGCAGATGGAGACAGAGACAGGGGGTGTCCTTATGGACAGTACCCTCGTTTTTACCTAAGGTGGTATCGGTATATCATGTGAATCAGACTGGAGCTTCTGGCCTTTCCTGAGATGGACTCTTCTGCACCTCATGTGAGAGAGCTTAAGCGTTTGGACGTATGCAGAGCCTTGTTGAGATATCTCAAAGTAATGAATGATTTAAGGAGGTCTGATCACCTCTTTGTTTTGTGGAGCAGTTCAAAGAGAAGTTCTTGGGCTTCTAAAGCTACTATTGCGAGATGGCTCAAGGAGATCATTGGATTGACATACATAATTAGTAGTCCGGTTCCTGAGGGTTTGTGAGCCCATTCTACGTGCTCTCAGGCAGCTTCGTAAGCAGAGGCTCAGATGGTTTCGCCACAGGAAATTTGGAAGTCGCTGCATACTTTTGCACTATCGCTTGGATGTGGGGGCTCCAGAGTCCTGGTCTTTTGGCAAGAGCGTTTTGTAAGTGGGACTCTCCAGGTCCCATCCTAAGTAGGGAGCTTTGGTACATCCCAGGAGTCTGCACTTATTTGGGTACGTATAGGGAAAAGAAAATTGGTTTTTACCTGCTAATTTTCAGTCCAGAACCCACCCAATCTGTGGAGGTGGAGAGTCATCCACTCATCCGATTTTATTCATATGCAATACAGATTTTCTTGGTATGGAATACAGACTGGCTAAAAAGTTTTTTGAAGTTTTTGAAAGGTTGTTGGCATTTTTTACTGGGTTTTATTTTTTTATTTATTTATTTTTTTAATGCTTGGGTACAGGACAATACTGAGGAACTGCAGGTGGCACATGTGATTATGTAGCAGTGTTAGTAAAACTTTCTGTCTCCATCTGCTGGCATGGATACATAACCCAGGAGTCTGGACTGATCTGTGGTACTACAGGAATGAAAATTAGCAGGTAAGAGCCCATTTTCCTTTACATAATGACCTCCTTAATGGGCAAGCATTATGTATTTTGTCTGTCAGATGTGAGTACCTCCCAATGAGGTTCAGAACGATACTTCTCGATTATACGTTTTATTCACTTCCACATGGGACATATTCTTATATTGACTATTTTTTATTGGAGAATTCCTTGGTGGGGAAAGTGAGAGAAACTGGGATAGACTGTCTAACATGGTCTGATCATGCACATATATGGATACAAAAGCAAACCATTTGGAGACTTAATGATGCACTGTTGCAGGACAAAAATGTGCTTCATGAATACTTAGATATTAATCAAAATGGGTAAATCCATCCTAGTATAGTGTGGGACGGGTAGAAGGCAGTCATCAGGGGTAAATTCATTTCATGGGCTTCTTGGGAAAAGAGTGGAGGAATTATATACACAAATTAGGCAATTGGAGATCCAGCATAAGAGAACCAGTTCATGGAGGGTATGGGTAACAAGTGGATAGGGCAAGAAAAGAGCTAGAGGGTTACCAGACGGACTCTAAGTCCATAAGCTTATGCTGCTCAAACAAAAACACTTTGAATTCAGTAATAAGTCCTCTAGGTTGTTGGTGTGTAAATTAAAAAAGAAAATGGCGCAGGCTTGGATAGAAAAACATTAGGAATAGGCAGGGGCAGCTGGTTTACACCTCTGAGATGGTAAGGGAGTGCTTTTAGGCAATTTTGTCAAGTCCTATACTCCAGTTTATTGCTTAATCAAAGGGGAGAATATTGATGGATATTTGGCAGGGATATGCCTTCCATTACTAGATTCTATACAGCAGAGGAGATTGGAGGGGGATATTTCCCAGTTGAAAATGTTTCAGGCTATTAAAGCATTGAAAGTAGATAAGACCCCAGGACTAGATAGCTTTAAGGCTAGCTTCTATAAAAAATAATTTGGAAATATTCTGGCAGACCCCTTAAAGGAGATGTTCAATGCCCTATTGGGAATGGATGAAATTGCCCCATCCATGAAAGAAGCTAGTATTGTAGTGTTGCCCAAAGAAGGGAAAAAGAGGACTAATTGCAGGTCATATAGACCCATATCTTTGCTGAATATTGATGTGAAATTGTTAGCAAAAAAGTTAGCTACTAGACTGGTGGGGGTGATTCCTGGGTTGGTGCATGCAGATCAATCGGTGTTTATCCCTGGTAGGCATATAGCTGATAATATTAGAAGGGTATTAAACTTAATTTGGGTAGCACAAAAAGATAAGTTGCCGGCAGTCTTATTGACCATTGATGCTGAAAAGCCTTTCGACCGGGTGCATTGGGAGTTCTTATGGGCAGTAATGCAGAAGGTGGGGTTGGGGAGTAATTTTTGTAAGTGGGTGAGACAGCTTTATACTGAACCTTCAGCGAGTGAATGGAGGGTACTCAGATCCATTTATTTTGGGAAGAGGGACGAGGCAAGGATGTCTAATATTGTAGAGTCACTTCAAGCATTAATGAAGGAAATTGATAAATATGGGAGAGTCTCGGGTGTTTTAAGATAAATTTTACTAAGTCCGAGGTTTTGAAAATAACAATTCCAGATAGGGAGATTGAGTCCATCTGGAGGCAGTTCCCTCTTAGGTGGGCAGCTCAAGTGGTTAGATATCTGGGTATTTATCTATGCATAGGCATCAGTTGCTAGGGTTGAATTATGGTCTCCTATTGAAGAAAATATATAAGGATTTGATCTGGAATAATGAGCTCATCTCATGGTTGGGAAGAGTGGCAGTGCTGAAAATGAATGCACTAGCTCATCTTTTCTTTTTCAGATGCTGCCAATTGAAGTGCCAAAGGAGATTATAAATCAAATTCAGAAGAAATTTTTGGGTTTTATTTGGAGGCATTGACCCGACCCCCCCCCAAGAGTTATGACATACTCTCTATTGGGCCCAAAGGGATGGATGGCTTGGGAGTACCTCAAATAGACATATTATGCAGCATTTCAACTGTGAGCGTTTGTGGAGTGGCATCAGAGAGCGATTGTCAAACAGTGGGTGGACATAGAAAAGCAGCATAGGTCACCACTGAGTGCATATCCTTGGGTGGAGAAAAAATTTCAAAGGCCTGGGAAGATTTATAATCCACTTGTTAGGTATACTCAACGGATATGGGATAAGTATTCTAAATAGTTGACTTCATGGAGGAGAGTATCTCCTCTTATGCCTGTCTGCTATAATAGGGGGTTTATGCTGGGTATTCAAGGAGGGGTCTCTCAGAAGGGGATAATGGTTCATGGGCAAATGGTTTCAGAGGGAAATGTGTTAAGTTTTGATGGTTTGAGGGGTCAGATCCAAGTCTTCAGTTCGGACTTGTATGCATTTTTTCAATTGCGACTCTACCTCATTCATGAAATTGGACAAAATTATTTAGGGATGATGGCTACTGAGATGGAAATGCTTTTTCAAAGAATACTAGATTGAAGGGCTTGACGTCTCGGGTGTGTAAAATACTACTTGGTAAACCTAATATAAAACTATGCCATGAGAAAGTGTGGGAAATAGATTTGTAAGTAGAGGTGGATATTAAGAAATGGGAAGAAATAAGAACAATGGTGGTAAAATCTCCATCAGTGCATTTGGTGGAGAATACCATAAAAGTGATTTAAGGATGATAGGTTACATAAGCTATACAATAAAGGGTCCAGGGTTCAGTAAATGCTGAAGGGGGTGTGGGCTGGAGGGCACAATGGGACACACATGGGATTGTGTGGTAATAGTACCTTTCTGGAAAGAAATTCAGAAGTTTGTCCAGACAGTAACATGGATTCAATTGGGTTGGGATCCCCTGGTGTTTCTTTCTAGTGTAGCCCCTGCAGGAGCCCAGTATGAAATAAATCAGTTGGCATCTCAATACTGAATGCAGCTAGATGTACTATTGCTACCAATTGGAATTGGAATTAGAAAACCCAGGCTGAGAGCATTTAAGGCTATTTGGAATCTATATGAAAAGTGGTGGTCTTAGGGGGTGGGGGGGGTGGGGGGGGGGGGCTAGGGGTGATTTGGGGGGATTAAAGGAAATGCAGGTACACCCCAGGGTTCTGAAGGAACTCAGAAATGAAATTTCAGACCTATTAGTAAAAATTTGTAACCTATCATTAAAATCATCCATTGTACCTGAAAACTGGAGGGTGGCCAATGTAACCCCAATATTTAAAAAGGGCTCCAGGGGCGATCCTAGAAACTATAGACCAGTGAGCCTGACTTCAGTGCCAGGAAAAATAGTGGAAACTATTCTCAAGATCAAAATTATAGAGCACCTAGAAAGACATGGTTTAATGGAACACAGTCAACATGGATTTACCCAAGGGAAGTCTTGCCTCACAAATCTGCTTCACTTTTTTGAAGGGGGTTAATAAAGATGAACCGGTAGATGTAGTGTATTTGGATTTTCAGAATGCATTTGACAAAGTTCCTCATTAGAGGCTTCTAAGAAAAGTAAAAAGCCGTGGGATAGGTGGCGATGTCCTTTCGTGGATTACAAACTGGTTAAAAGACAGGAAACAGAGAATAGGATTAAAAGGACAATTTTCTCAGTGGAAAAGGGTAAACAGTGGAGTGCCTCAGGGATCTGTACTTGGACCAGTGCTTTTCATTATATTTATAAATGATCTGGAAAGGAATATGATGAGTGAGGTAATCAAATTTGCAAATGATACAAAATTATTCAGAGTAGTTAAATCACAGATTGTGATAAATTGCAGGATGACCTTGTGAGACTGGAAAATTGGGCATCCATATGGCAGATGAACTTTAATGTGGATAGGTTCAAGGTGATGCATATAGGGAAAAATAACCCATGCTGTAGTTACATGATGTTAGGTTCCATATTAGGAGCTACCACCCAGGAAAGAGTTGTAGATGTCATAGTGGATAATACATTGAAACCGTCGGCTCAGTGTGCTGCGGCAGTCAAAAAAGCAAACAATGTTAGGAATTATTAAGAAAGTAATGGTAAATAAAACAGAAAATGTCATAATGCCTCTGTATCGCTCCATGGTGAGATCACACCTTGAATACTGTGTACAATTCTGGTCGCCGCATCTCAAGAAGACATAGTTGTGATGGAGAAGGTGCAGAGAAGGGTGACCAAAATGATAAAGGGGATGGAACAGCTCCCCTTTGAGGAAAGACAAAAGAGATTAGGGCTGTTCAGCTTGGAGAAGAAGCGACTGAGGTGGGATATGATAGAGGTCTTTAAAATCATGAGAGGTCTAGAATGGGTAAATGTGAATCAGTTATTTACTCTTTCAGATAATAGGACTAGGGAGCACTCCATGAAGTTAGCATGTAGCACATTTAAAACTAATCGGAGAAAATTCTTTTTCACTCAATGCACAATTAAACTCTGGAATTTGTTGCCAGGGGATGTGGTTAGTGTAGTTAGTGTAGCTGGGTTTAAAAAAGATTTGCATAAGTTTTTGGAGGAAAAGTGCTATTAATCAAGTTGACTTAGAAAATAGCCACTGCTATTAATTGCATCAGTATCATGAGATATACTTAGTTTTTGGGTACTTGCCAGGTACTCGTAGCCTGGATTGGCCAATGTTGTAAACAAGATGCTGGGCTTGATGGACCCTTAGTCTGACCCAGTATGGCAGTTTCTTATGTAAGTTATTTTATTGCTGTCAATACTATTATATGAAATCTGTATGAGGGACGAGTCCACCCTAGTGTTGCTGCTGATGTTGTATTTGACGATGCAAATGGTTATATTTTACTGAGTTCTCAAAATATGAAAAAAAAAATATTGAACAGAACCAGACCCGGGTCTGATCTCTGAGGCACTCCACTGATGAGTCCCACCCTTTAGCGAGGACTCCATTTAACACTACTCTGTCACTCAATCAGTTTTTATCACAGTTGATTTACCACCACCTTAGGACCCACTCTTAGACTTCTCAACTTATTTATGAGCTTCCTTTGTGAAACATTGTGGCTCCTGGTCTGAAAACGTAGAACACAGAATCATAGAAATGTGGCGGCAGAAAAGACCATATGGTCTATCTAGTCTGCCTTTCTGCCCAACTAGTCTGCCTTTTGGTTACCCCTCAAAAGGAATTGATATGATTTACTGGAGATGATCTTCATCTTTCCCTCTTCCCTTTTTTTCTGTCTCTGTGGATGGTAATCTCTGCTTCCTGATTGTTTTGGCCTATAACCTTGGGGTCACCTTTGATGCCTCTCTTTCTCCTTCTCTATGCACATCCAAAACACTGCCAGAGCATGTCTGTTCTTCCTCTACAACATTGATAAAATGCATCCTTTCCTTTCTGAGCATGCTACCAAAACACAGATCTCTTATCACCTCCTGCTTAGACTACTGCATTTAATATTTGGGTACTTACCAGGAACGTGTGCCGGGATTGGCCACTGTTGGACACAGGATGCTGGGCTTGATGGACCCCTTGGTCTGACCCAGTATGGCATTTCTTATGTTTTAACTTGCTCTTTGTGGGCCTCCCACTAAACTGACTTTCTCCATTGCAATCTGTTCAAAATTCAGCAGCACTTCTTATTTTCTTGTGTTGCTATGGCCATGTAACTTCTCTTCTCAAGTCGTCTCCATTGGCTTCCAGTCCACTTCCACATATGGTTTAAGCTTCTTTAATTGCCTGCAAATGCATTCACTCTGCAACTCCGCATCTACTCTTTTCTCTCACCTATACCTTTCCTCATGAAGTTTTTTTCATTGGGAAAATTGCTCTTATCTATGCCCTTCTCCACTGCTAATCCTGACTGTGCTTTTCAACTTGCTGTGCCCATATAGATTTCCTGAGTCAATGAGTTATGCTCTCTCTCTCTGGCCATATTCAAATCCAATTTAAAAACTCACCCTTTTGAAGCTGCTTGTAAATCCTAAGCACTTCTCTACAATAAATGTGCTTCCCACAGACTCTTGTATGTTAGTCCCTGCTCCATGGAGTTTATCTAGTCAGGACAATCTCTTATGTACATCTATACAGCACTGTGGATCTCTAGTAGCATTTTAGAAATAATAAATAGTCGTAGCCGTTTAACCATGCTGCCTTGGATCCTGTAACCTGCTAGATTCATGATACGCTATCATTTCCTTTAATAAGAAACTGCATTTATTTACCCACTATAGAGGTCAAACTGACTTGTAGTTACCAACCCCCATCTCTATTTCCACTCTTATGAAGAGGGACAATATCTGCCCATCTCCAATGTTCTGGAATCCTTCTTCTCTCCAAAGAGTTGCTGAACAGAGCTGTCGGTGGAGCTGCAAGAAGCTCCCTAAGCTTATCCTAGAAAGTATCCTGTCTGGCCCTTTGTCTTGTCCACTTTCAGTCGTCTTAGTTCCAAGCAAACCTTTTTCTCTGAAAACAGAGTGGTATCTACCGATTTACAGTACAGACTTGTCAAGGCCTTCTCCAAGCCTCTTTTTCAGTGGACACTGAACAAAATGTATGTACAGTATTTTTTTTTTTTATTCCTCGTCAACTTTGATACATTCTTCCCTTACACCTCTGATTTACAGTCCCACCCTTTGCACTTCCTCCTTTCATCAGCATATCTAAAAAGAGTCCTCACTCTGCTTTACTGCCTTAGCGGCTTTTTAACTCCATTTGCAGCTTTACTTTCCTGACTAACTTCCCTGTTTCTCTCAGCCTTTTTAGATACATTTCTTTGTCCTCCTTTGAGATCCTTTATACCTTGTGAATCCTAATCTCTTTGCCCTTATCTTTTTAACAACCTGTTTTGAAAAATCATATTGATCTCTTTTTATTGGGAATAAAATTTGGTGTGATTTACGAATGGGATAGAGACCCCCAACAAACATGGCATACCAGGGCCAGATCTGTTTATTTACTTACATACAGACATATTTAAAGCAAATATAGGGGCTTGTATTTATCAAATTACAAAAACGCAAGTTATTGCATTATGATAAATAGGCCTGCCTCAGTTTCATACTGGGAGGGTAATTTTCTTAAGGATTTCTGCAGGTAAAGCAGTCCTTTACATGGAAAATGGCCTTTTACAAAATTGCCTGCAGAGTATGTGCGTAAACGCATGTGCTTATGTCATGATCACATGTAAGTTTACCAAGACTATCTAGAGGCATTCCTGGGGGTAGAGTTTGGGATGGATTTGGACTTACACACACACACAATTTTCTATTTTAAAAAGTATGTGGGTAAAATTTTCCCCCAAAAAAATCTGTGCATGTTTTTGGTAGGCTTAAGTGTGTAGGTAAATTTGATGGGATAATTTTCAAAGCGGACTAAATGCATGCATGTCCACTCTGAAAACCAGAGTAACTTATGAGCGTATTTACCAGCTAATTTGAGTGATGCTACAAAATTACCCCCTTACTGGAAAAATGTTGATCCCAACATAGGATCCTGTTTCCTAAAGCTGAAGACAGAGAATGAATGTCTTCGGAGGTTTAATGTGTCCTATCAAGAGAACCAGCATTTTTCCATTAATTCAGTAAGCTTTCTGTATCAATTATATTATTAAAATTCCATTTCTTAGCGTGTAGCAGATGGACTCAGAACAAGTGGGTATAGTGTGCTCGTGCTAGCAGTTGGAGACGGATCTGACGTCAGCACGGGTACATAAACCCCCACAGGAAGTGAAGCAACTTAGTAATTTCCGTCTCCAAAGCAGTTTGGAGTGCTTGCACGCTCGCTGAGCGTGTTTTCCAATACTACTTTCTACTTTCTAAATTTCTAAGAAGATACCAGAAGACGAGCCCCACACTCCTGCGGTGATACCCTCGGGTCCCTCCCCCAGTTGAGTTTCCCCGAGGTGATTTCCGTGATCCCTTGGAGGTCTACGCCTCGGTCCGGTGGCCAAATCGCGGCAGGGATCTAGCCCCTGAGTGAGAAGGGCTCGGGCGTGGCTGAGAGGCGCCTCGGTCCCGATCCGTTCGCGGTGAGGACTTAGCCCCGAGCGAGATGAGTTCGGCGGCTTAGAGGCAGCGGGTGCACTTCCTCGAGCGCGGCTGTGAAGGTATTCCCCCTCTCCCCCCGCAGCCGGAGACCGCCCGGGTTACAGCCGGGAAGCGCCGAAGATCAGGTAAGGCGTACATCTCTTACTTTTTGGTCTCCGAGGTACGAGGATCGGCGGCGTTGCCTGCATGCGGCACGCCGTGGAGGTCGCCATTTTGTCTGCCTTGTTCAGGTATTGAGCGCACACGGATAGGATAGGCGCCTGTTGATAGGCGCACAACGCAGCGTATATATTACTAAGCGTACGTTATTGAGCTTTAGCGGCGTCTATTGTTGAGCGCATACTCTTGGGCGTCTATTGTTAAGCGCATATTATTGAGCGCATATTATTGAGCGCATATTGCTGAGCGCATATTGCTGAGCGCATATTATTGGCAGCATACGGTATAAGCGCCGGCGCACTGCATTCGCAAGACGCGATGGAGCATTTAAGCGCCCCGGCGTCTCCAGAGGCGGCACCTCCTGATTCCGGCGTAAAAGCTCTAGGCCTCTGCTCAGCATGCCATCTTAGAGCCACACAGAGCGAGGAAGCAGACTCCCTTTGTGCCCAATGTGAAGAGGCCGTGGGAGCTTCGGGCCAGGGCCGGTCTCAACCGAGGTTTACCAACAGTTCCTCAGGGGCCACCCCGGAGCTAGCGGTCCGTCCTGAACAGCCAGGCATCCCGGGGGACCTGGTACCCCGACGGCTAGAGACCGCTTCCATTTCCTGGGTGGACTTATTTAAGGGGATCCACGCCTTTGTACAGATGCAGTCAGCTTCCCGTCCAGGCCCTGCTGCCCCGGCTGCCTCTGCCCCTGGACCTTTTCGTCCTTACCGTGGGCACCTGCCACCAGGCAGTCCGGCTCATGGGGATCCTGATGTCTCGGAGGACGAGTCCGGCCTCCCCGAGGAGGGGGAACTTCCCTCGGGGATAGAGCCATATCGAACCATGAGGCGGTTCTTTCCCAAGGAAGATCTCTCTGACCTGGTTTCTCAGTGCCTGACAGAGTTGGCTATTCCTGGCCCCAGCACCATGGGGGGCATCCAATCAGAACCCCCTGCTGGAGGGTCTTCATCTGACGGCCCACCATTTCCCCTTCCTGCAAGCGGCACAACAGCTAATCGATTTGGAGTGGAATGCGCCGGAGGCCTCATTCAAAGGGGGTCGGGCCCTGTCTGGCATGTACCCCCTGGACCCGGCAATCAAGGACATGCTGGCGTGCCCTAAGGTGGATGCTCATGACCGATGCCTGGACGCCATCCTGAAACAAACCTTTGAGGTGGCAGCTATGTCTCTGCAGATCGCAACTTGCTGCACAGTGGTGACGCGTTCCTGTTTGTCACAGGCCAGGAACAATGCCCCGGCAGCGGACATGGAGTCGGCTCTCTCGTTCCTTACGGATGCCGCCTCCGACCTAGTCCGTATGACAGCCAAGGGGGTATCATCCTCAGTAGCAGCCAGGAGGCAGCTCTGGATATGGAACTGGTCAGCCGATGCTCCTTCTAAGACACGCCTCACCAGAATGCCCTTCAAGGGTTCTCTTCTGTTCGGCAGCGACCTAGACAAACTGGCCAGCACATGGGGCGCCTCTCCATTACCCCGACTGCTGGAAGACAGGTCAAAGAGGAACCAGCGCACCTTTCCGAGGCCATCCAGAGGTAGAAGCTCCCAACACTTCACTCCCTATAGGAGTCGCTACCAGGCACCTCGTCCTCAGGCCAGGAACCAGTCCTTTCGGACTAAGCAGCACAAGAGGGGAGCCGGCTTGGGTTCAGGTCCCGGCCGCACCTCACAATGAGAATCAGCCGATCCATCTGGGGGACGAAGCCATAGGGGGCAGGTTAACCCTCTTCTACCCCAGATGGGTCGAGATTACGTCGGACCAGTGGGTCCTCGCCATCATCCGAGAGGGGTATTATCTGGACTTCCATCACATCCCTCCGGACAGGTTTGTGGAATCTCCGTGTCCAATCCACAAGAAGGCGGCATTGGAAGCTACCCTGGCGAGGCTCATGTCCTTGAAAGCCATAATCCCAGTACCTGCATGGGAAATGGATTCTGGGCATTATTCCATTTATTTCATGGTACCCAAGAAAGAGGGCACTTTCCGACCCGTCTTGGACCTCAAGTCAGTCAACCGATACTTAAAGGTCCCGAGGTTTCGCATGGAAACTCTGCGCTCAGTCAAGACCGCAGTACAGCCAGGGGAATTCCTCACGGCCTTAGACTTGTCGGAAGCCTACCTGCATATCCCGATCCATCAGGATCATCAGCGCTACCTACGCTTCAAGGTTCTGGAATGGCACTTCCAATTCCGGGCTTTGCCCTTCGGTTTAGCCACGGCGCCGCGGACCTTCACCAAGGTGATCGTAGTGGTAGCAGCAGCGCTCAGACGGGAAGAAATCCTTGTCCATCCCTACCTAGACGATTGGCTGATCAGGGCGAAATCACGAGAGGAGAGCCATCAGGCAACCAACAGAGTGATCTCCCTTCTGGAAAGCCTGGGATGGGTAGTCAACCTAAACAAGAGGTGCCTACAGCCTTCCCAATCACTGGAATACCTGGGAGTCTGGTTCGACCCCCAGGCAGACAAAGTCAGCCTAACCACCAAGAGAAGGTTAAAACTCCAGACTCGTCTACGGTCCTTGATGGGAGCCAGCCGGCCCATAGCTTGGGATTACCTGCAGGTTCTCGGTCTCATGGCATCCACCCTGGAAGTGGTACCATGGGCGCGGGCCCATATGAGACCACTGCAACACTCCCTCCTCTCTCGATGGAGCCCACGCTTCCGGAATTACTCCGTGCATCTACCTCTACCCGCCAGAGTGCGGACCCAGCTACGGTGGTGGTTGCAGTCCGACCACACGAGCCGGGGGTCGAAGATTGCCTCCCCCACGTGGACCCTGCTCACCACAGATGCCAGCCTGAGTGGATGGGGAGCACACTGCGAAGAGCTCACCGCCCAAGGGCGGTGGAACAGAGAAGAGTTGGGGTAGAACATCAACCGCCTAGAGGCACGGGCAGTCCGGTTAGCCTGCCTGTGATTTGCTCACAGACTGCGGAACAGAGCAGTCAGAGTGATGTCCGACAACGCCACCACGGTGGCATACATCAACCGACAGGGCAGAACCAGAAGCCAGCAGGTGTCCCTAGAGATAGCCCCGCTGATGGCTTCGGCAGAGGCGAATCTCCAGGACATCTCCGCCATCCAGATTGCCGGAAGGGACAACACCATGGCAGACTTCCTCAGCAGGGAAAGCCTAAATCCTTTAGAATGGCAGCTGTCCCCCACAGCCTTCCAGATGATTGTGGATCAGTGGGGGACTCCGGATATGGACCTACTAGCGGACAGGTCCAATGCTCAAGTACCCAGATACTTCAGCTGCAAGCGGGATCCGTTCTCTCACAGGATCGACGCCCTGGTTCAGCCATGGCCTCCAGGGACCCTGCTATATGCCTTTCCTCCGAGGCCCCTGCTGGGCGCCCTTATACACAAGATTCAGAGGCACAGAGGCCTAGTTCTTCTAGTGGCACCAGACTGGCCAAGAAGACCCTGGTACGCGGACATGAGAAGACTACTGACAGGGGAGCCCCTTCCCCTGCCTCCTCTCAGGGACCTGCTACGTCAAGGTCCCATCCTCCACGAGGATCCGGCTCAATTCTCTCTTACGGTCTGGCCATTGAGAGGGCTAGACTGAAGAAAAGAGGTTACTCGGAGCCGGTGATAGATACACTCCTCCGAGCCCGCAAGTTTTCCACATCCCTCACCTACATAAGGATCTGGAGAGTATTTGAAGCCTGGTGCAACACTCATGGCGCTAATCCACATGCGGCCACGATCCCTATTGTTCTGGATTTCCTGCAGGATGGGCTTCAGAAGGGTCTCTCTCTCTAAGCTCCATTAAGGTTCAGGTGGCTGCGCTGTCTTGCTACGGTCCCAGGAGGGATGGCAAGACCATTGCCACGCACCCAGATGTGTCCCGCTTCCTGAAAGCAGTCAAGCACATTCGTCCACCACTGAAGTGGCCAGTGCCCCTGTGGAACCTCAACATAGTTTTGGATTTCCTCGCGGGATCCACCTTCAGACCCCTCCGGGGCCTGTCTCTCCGTTCTCTAACTTTGAAGATGGTGTTCTTGCTGGCCGTGTGTTCAACACGCCGCATCTCGGAGCTACAAGCGCTGTCCTGCCATGATCCCTTTCTCAGAATCACTCCTGAGGCAATACATTTTCGCACGGTTCCCTCCTTCTTACCCAAAGTAGTCTCACAGTTTCACCTCAACCAAACCATATCCTTGCCTACCACGGAAGGTTTGCAGAAGTCGGAAGAAGGGCGCTTGCTCCGCCATCTCGACATCAGCAGATTGCTGTCCAGATACCTGGAAATGACAGAAGCAATACGTAAGACGGGACCATCTGTTCGTCCTTCACAGCGGGAAGAAGCAAGGGGAGGCGGCCTCTCGGCCCACAATCGCCCGCTGGATCAAAGAAGTTATCAGAGCGGCCTACGTAGAGTCCGGGAAGTCACTGCCTCTACAGGTCAAGGCTCATTCTACCAGAGCGCAGGCGGCCTCTTGGGCAGAATCTAGGATGCTGTCGCCCGCAGAGATATGTAAGGCGGCGACGTGGTCCTCCCTCCATACCTTCTCCGGATTTTACCGTCTGGACGTCCAGGCCAGGGAGGACACAGCATTTGCGAGGGCAGTCCTACGCGGTCCTCAGGCAGCCTCCCACCCAGTCCGGGAGTAGCTTTTGTACAACCCACTTGTTCTGAGTCCATCTGCTACACGCTAGGAAATATAGAGATTACCTACCTGATAATCTCCTTTTCCTTAGTGTATGCAGATGGACTCAGCATCCCGCCCGGCTACCGGTATACATGGGTTTCTCCGATTCAAGGTAAGGCATATCATTTCTTACACAAGAGCATCCACTGTACCAGGTGTCAACGCCTTCCGGTTGGGAATGCTGGGGGTCTCCAGCTACTATCAATCGGTCAGGGGAATCCTGTTTAATTAATTAATTGATCGGTCAGTACACATATATCCATAACAGCTTTTGCAAGGAAGATTACTAAGTTGCTTCACTTCCTATGGGGGTATATGTACCCGTGCTGACGTCAGATCCGTCTCCAACTGCTAGCACGAGCACACTATACCCACTTGTTCTGAGTCCATCTGCATACACTAAGGAAAAGGAGATTATCAGGTAAGTAATCTCTACATTTTCTACCTCAAAATATTAGGAAAAGTACTTTCACAATGTCATCTCATTGAATATTTAGTAGTACACAAAATATTGACTTCCAAAAGGGCAGCAGTTAATTTTATCTTATCTTCTTTGAACCAATCAAAGATGATGACTTAAATCTGAAGTTATACACATGCACAAATATAGATATATATTTATATATGGAATATCGCTGCTTTGAGTTACATGCAGGTGTTTTCTTTTCTCTTGAGTTATGAAAGACTGTTGATCCCAAATAATGGAGTAACAAGTCCACAGTTTAGTCTTTAACAATTGGAACAGAAGCCTTATGTAACGCATGATGATTTTTAAAAAAATTTATATTTGTGAAGTTTAACTGAGAGGTAGGCAAAAGTCTGTTAATACTGTATTGAAAGGATGTACATACTCAAAATATGCAGATCCTTTTTGTAAAAATGTGTGATAAGTGAGTGCACAGCTGCTTTCATTTAGAAAGGAGGACTGAAGAACAGGCTGAAGTATCAAATTAAGTTCAGGGAAAATTAAAATATTCCTGGGAAGAAATCTGTTAGGAGGCACATGAGATCATCCTGCAGATGCTGCAGATTGTCAAGCAAAGAAGTTTTCAAAGGAGGTTTTTAAAAAAAAATAAATCATTTTTTAGGAAAAGCACCAGGTCTAGATAGAATTCCAAATGAGTTATCAATATTTAGGACATACTATGAACCATTCACCTACTAAATATTTATTTGTAGCTTTCAGTAAGAAGCTCTGCCTCATTCCTTGACTCAAGAGTTCCTATCTGTCTTTCTTAAACCTGAGGGTGAAGGCTGTCTGTATATAAACTAATATTGCTACCCTGCATATAGAGGCAAACGACCGTGCTATTCTGCACATCCGAGCCCGGTATGAGGTCATTTAAATGCTAAAAAAAACTATCTTTGGTCAATATTGATTTTGGATTGTTAGGTATTTGAGTCTTTTTTTCACATTACCTGTATATAAACTCATACAGACTGAAGCCACTCCTAAACGCACATAAAGAACGTGTCTACTTTGTTTCATGCACAAATATACATACGTTGAAGGAGCAGTCTAGGGGTGTCCTAGGGTAGAGCAAACAATTATGCATCTAAGTTGCTAATTTATAAAACACTTAACGCACATACATTTGGCAACTTACTGAAGTACTTTTACACCAGCTAATTATCTGGCTTAATTGATATTAGACTTATTTATTGTGTATCATTGGCTGGGTGGGAAGTCTGGATTTTATTTATTTAACACTTTTTCTATACCGACCTTCATGGTAGAGACCATATCAGGTCGGTTCACATCGAATAGGGGAACTGAACCAAGAACAGTAACCAAAACAAAAGGTTGAACATGAAAAAGCAAAGTTACATTTAACAGGGAAATTAAACTTGGAGGCATAGACTGCTGGAAGGAAGGAAAGGCTAGAGATAGCGGAGAAATTATTAGTATAAACAGAGCAGTCAGGAGGCTCTTATTCTGGGCTTAGGGGTAAAATGGAAATCCATTGCTCCTAAAGGAAGTTCTGTCGACTATTGTGTGTCATGGGTATCTGAGAAGGCTTGGCGGAAAAGCCAGGTCTTAAGTTTTTTCTTGAATGTTGGTAGGCAGGGCTCCATTCTGAGGTCAGCTGGGATGTTGTTCCAGATAGTTGGGCCTGCTGTTGAAAAGGATCGGTCTTTAGTTGAGATGAGGCGTATGGCTTTTGTAGGTGGGGTCTGTAGGGTTCCTTTATATATTTCTCTAGTCGGTCTGTTGGTGAGGTGGAGATTGAGGGGGAATTCGAGGTCCAGATGCAAGTGATTGTAGATGACTTTGTGGATTAAAGTGAGAGATTTGTGGAGGATTCTGTACTTCACTGGGAGCCAGTGTAGGTTACGTAGGATGGGAGATATGTGTTCTCCCCGGTTTGTGTTAGTCAAGATTCTTGCGGCAGCGTTCTGTATCAACTGTAGCGGCTTGGTGGTGGAGCTGGGGAGTCCCAAGAGGAGTGCACTGCAGTAGTCGATTTTAGCAAATATCAAGGCTTGCAGGACTGTTCTGAAGTCGTGGAAAAAAAGTAGGGGTTTGAGTCTTTTTAGAACTTGAAGCCTGTAGAAACAATCTTTGGTTGTGGTGTTGATCATTTTCTTGAGGTTTAAGCGGTTGTCTAGTAACACCCCGAGATCTCGTACGTGGGTATGCATGAGCTGGGTGTTAAGGATGGTCTGTGGGAGTGGGTTGTCTTGGTTAGAGGAGATGAGGAGGAGTTCGGTCTTGGATGCGTTAAGGACCAAGTTGAGGCTGTTAAGAAGGCTGGTGATCCGATTTAGGCAGTTGTTCCAGAGTGAGAGTGATTTTGCGATGGATTCTGTTATCAGAATCAAAATCTGCACGTCATCTGCATACAGAAAATGAATAAGGTTAAGGATGATCTGGGAAGAGTTTCAGCATCAGAACCAGAAGGGTCTCGATGACCCAGAGAAGGACTGGCTAAACTGGTGGAGTAATGGGTAAACTGGTTAATTTCAATTACGCACATGTTTTAAAATATGTGGTCTTAGGTGCATAAATGAGGTTTTACATGAGTAAATCCTATTTTATTTTTGTGCATAAAGTACACACACACATATTGTTAAACTTGATAGGAAAAGTATGCATATTCAATGCATTGAAAGACTCACTTTCAAAGCATTGCATATATTCCCGCACAAGCATATATACGTGCGGCATGTTCCGAAGTAAAGGTTATAAAGTACTATCGTAGATCTTTGCACAGCCATATATGTGCATATATGCCACCATGTGTAGTTTGAAAGTACCATCTTAGGGATTGATTTTAAAAGCGTTGCTCGTGCAAAAATGCCCATGTATGTGAGTATGAGGGCCATGCGTGAGCAACATGGATTTTAAAACCGTGATTTATGTGCATGAGCAAAAAATAAGGGGATGGACAGGGCCAACCATTCTGTGCATAACTCCATATTTTAAAACCGGAGGCCGCAGTGTGCAGCGGCTTGTTGGCCATGTGCATTTACTGCTGCTCCTAATGAGGAGTAAGTCTGCAGATCTCACGTTTTAGGGTTTGCACGACAGGATGAGGGGTCTGGATCAACAGGGGGGCATGCAGGATGGAGAACCAGAAGGGTTTGGGTGGGTTCTGAGAACTGTGGATTATGGCTACTATTTACACTTCTGTGTCTCTCCTCTGATCCGGCAGATGTTTGTCTGCACCTCCACCCCTTCTCAGTCTACCCAACTGCAACTGGAGGTTGAGTCTTTCCTTCAAAAAACGGTAATCAAAATTCTCCTTTTGTTGGAATATGGCCAGGGATTCTATTCCTAGTAATTTTCTAATTCCCAAGAATTCAGGAGGATTGAGGCCTATCATGGACTTGAGGTGGCTGAAAATGTTATTAGTTTGGGAGCAGTTCAAGATGAACTCTCTCAAGACTAGTATCTTCCCCTTCATTCAACCAGGGGACTGAATGTGGGCCCTGGATCTGAAAGACTCATATGCACACATTCTCATCTACCCTGCCCATCAGGTGTTCCTCAGGTTCATGGTTCAGGACATTCACTGCCAATACAGAGTGCTTCCTTTTGGCTTCTTGGTAGCTCTGAGTGTTCACAAAATGCCTGGTAGTAGTGGCTGTACAGCTGTATTTGCAGAAGTCTGTGTATTTGCATACCTGGACGATTGGTTGGTGACTGGTCCATCTCTGACTGGAGTTCTGGAGTTCCTTGAGAAAAACCATCTAGCTTCTCTAATCTTTGAGTTTTCTAGTCAATGTCTCCAAGTCCCTCTTGGTTCCATCTCAGAGAATTTAGTTCATAGGGGCCTAGATAGACTTTTGACGATAAAGTATTCCTCCCCATCAAACAGACCATATGGCTGATGGGCCTAGTGCAGTCCCTTCTGCAGCAAGACTGGATGTTAGCGAAAATAATACTGGTCCTTCTTGGTCATATGCCTGCAGCTTAGTTTCTCTGACTTGTCTGCAGTGGCACTCCAGGAACAGTGGAATCAGTTCTATCCATTGTTTCACCAAATCTCTGTAACTCCATTAATGATAGCATCCCTTCAGTGGTGGAGCATCCCAGAGGTTCTGTCAGTGGGTCTTTCATTATGCATCCTGGCACATTAAATGACTCTGGTTACTGATGCCACCCCTAAGGGGTGAAGAGCTCACACCAACACAGTATCAATCCAAGAAACTTGGTCTCTTATGGAGGATATCTGCTGATCAACTTGCTGGAACTACTTGAGAAAAAACCCTTGGCGCATAAAGGATCGCATCTGCTCATGAGAGGGAATCTTAATCCAGATGACCAGGTGGTCATGTTCTATGTGAACAAACAAGAGGGTACCGGCTCATACCCCTTTGTGAGGAAGCCCTGCAAATCTAATTGTGGACTGGCCTTCACCATGCCCATCTCCAGGCAACCTACCTTCCATGGAGCCAAAATACATTGGCATGTTGTGTCAGCAGAGTGTTAGATCAAAGGATCATGGACAACTTGTTCAGCTGCTGGAGAATGGTTGTGATTGACCTGTTTGCTTCAGATAACAGGTTGAGAAATGTTGTTCCATTCTTCCAAGCAGCTACAGATCATTGCCTAATGCTTTTGTGCTACTTTGGAGCAGCAGTATGCTCTATGCATACCACCAATTTCTCTCACTGACAGGACTGTCTTTATGGTGAGAGTCATTCCTATAGCACCAACCTGGCCACAGCAGATATGGTTCCCATATCTGGTCTTTCTTTCCATTCAGTTTTTTATTTCATTAAGGATATCTCTGTCTCTGAACACACAGGAGTGCAACAAGCAGTGCTATCTGAACCTGTTGTCACTGGCCCTCTTGGCATAGATGTTGAATGCATAAGTCTCCTCCTTATACCTTCTTTAGGAAATATAAACTAGAAAACCCACAACCACAAGATATGGATTCAAGTGGAAGAAGTTTTCATCTATGTATAGGACCAGTCAGCTGGATCCCTTCTGCTGTGGCCCAAGTGACTTGCTTCAGTACTTCTTCTTCCTGTCTTCCTCATGCCTCGGCACCTCTTCAATGAAGGGTCATTTAAGCAGTCCACCAGTAGGTGGAGAAGGCCCCTATCCCTCTTCACCCCATAGTATCAAAGTTCATGAAAGGTCTGTATCATTCCAAGTCTCGGTTAGTAAACCTCCAGTACCTTGGGACTTGTACAGTTCTAGCTCAGCTCATGAAATCTTTGAATCTCTCAAGTCTGTGGACCTGAAGTTTCTTACTTTAGTTAAAGCTCTTTTGGAAACTACCCTTCCCAAATGGATGGAAACAAAGGACACAAATAGTTGAGAACATAATGGTAAGGTTGAAGAGTCAGGAAATTACAGGCTCTGGTTTCATACTCTCCATATCTGCAGTTTTTTCACAACTGGTTTTCTCTACAAACTCACTTAAAATTCCTTCTGAAAATGTCTGTTTTCCATTCAGTCAATCAATCAGTTGTGCTGCCAACATTCTTTCCAAGGTCGCATAACCAAAACGAGAATAGGCTTTTCACTCTTTGGACTGTAAGATGGCCCTAGCATATTGGGACTCAACCTTACCATCAAATTCACGACTGTTTGTGTCCTTTGATTCCATCCATTTGGGAAAGGCAGTTGCCAAAAGAGCTTTGCCTAATTGGCTGAGGACAGTATTGTGCAATATTAAGAACATAAGAACATGCCATACTGGGTCAGACCAAGGGTCCATCAAGCCCAGCATCCCGTTTCCAACAGTGGCCAATCCAGGCCATAAGAACCTGGCAAGTACCCAAAAACTAAGTCTATTCGATGTTACCGTTGCTAGTAATAGCAGTGGCTATTTTCTAAGTCAGCTTAATTAATAGCAGGTAATGGACTTCTCCTCCAAGAACTTATCCAATCCTTTTTTAAACACAGCTATAATAACTGCACTAACCACATCCTCTGGCAACAAATTCCAGAGTTTAATTGTGCGTTGAGTGAAAAAGAACTTTCTCCGATTAGTTTTAAATGTGCCCTATGCTAACTTCATGGAGTGCCCCCTAGTCTTTCTACTATCCGAAAGAGTAAATAACTGATTCACATCTACCCATTCTAGACCTCTCATGATTTTAAACACCTCTGTCATATCCCCCCTCAGCCGTCTCTTCTCCAAGCTGAAAAGTCCTAACCTCTTTAGTCTTTCCTCATAGGGGAGCTGTTCCATTCCCCTTATCATTTTGGTAGCCCTTCTCTGTACCTTCTCCATCGCAATTATATCTTTTTTGAGATGTGGCGACCAGAATTGTACACAGTACTCAAGGTGCGGTCTCACTATGGAGCGATACAGAGGCATTATGACATTTTCCGTTTTATTCACCATTCCCTTTCTAATAATTTCCAACATTCTGTTTGCTTTTTTGACTGCCGCAGCACACTGAACTGACTATTTCAATGCATTATCCACTATGAAGCCTAGATCTCTTTCTTGGGTTGTAGCACCTAATATGGAACCTAACATTGTGTAACTATAGCATGGGTTATTTTTTCCCTGTATGCATCACCTTGCACTTATCCACATTAAATTTCATCTGCCATTTTGATGCCCAATTTTCCAGTCTCACAAGGTCTTCCTGCAATTTATCACAATCTGCTTGTGATTTAACTACTCTGAACAATTTTGTATCATCTGCAAATCTGATTATCTCACTCATCGTATTTCTTTCCAGATCATTTATAAATATATTGAAAAGTAAGAGTCCCAATACAGATCCCTGAGGCACTCCACCGCCCACTCCCTTCCACTGAGAAAATTGTCTATTTAATCCTACTCTCTGTTTCCTGTCTTTTAGCCAGTTTGCAATCCACGAAAGGACATCGCCACCTATCCCATTACTCTTTACTTTTCCTAGAAGCCTCTCATGAGGAACTTTGTCAAACGCCTTCTGAAAATCCAAGTATACTACATCTACCGGTTCACCTTTATCCACTTGTTTATTAACTCCTTCAAAAAAGTGAAGCAGATTTGTGAGGCAAGACTTGCCTTGGGTAAAGCCATGCTGACTTTGTTCCATTAAGCCATGTCTTTCTATATGTTCTGTGATTTTGATGTTTAGAACACTTTCCACTATTTTTCCTGGCACTGAAGTCAGGCTAACCAGTCTGTAGTTTCCTGGATCGCCCCTGGAGCCCTTTTTAAATATTGGGGTTACATTTGCTATCCTCCAGTCTTTCAGGTACAATGGATGATTTTAATGATAGGTTACAAATTTTTACTAATAGGTCTGAAATTTCATTTTTTAGTTCCTTCAGAACTCTGGGGTGTATACCATCCGGTCCAGGTCCAGTTTGTCAGTCAGGTCTACCACATCTTCTAGGTTTACCGTGATTTCATTCAGTCCATCTGAATCATTGCCCATGAAAACCTTCTCCTGTATGGGTACCTCCCCAACATCCTCTTCAGTAAACACTGAAGCAAAGAAATCGTTTAATCTTTCCACGATGGCCTTATCTTCTCTAAGTGCCCCTTTAACCCCTCGATTATCTAACGGTCCAACTGACTCCCTCACAGGCTTTCTGCTTCGGATATATTTTAAAAAGGTTTTACTGTGAGTTTTTGCCTCTTTGAACAACTTCTTTTCAAATTCTCTCTTAGCCTGTCTTATCAATGTCTTACATTTAACTTGCATTATCCTATTTTCTTCTGTTGGATCCTTCTTCCAATTTTTGAATGAAGATCTTTTGGCTAAAATAGCCTCTTTCACCTCCCCTTTTAACCATGCCGGTAATTGTTTTGCCTTCTTTCCACCTTTCTTAATGTGTGGAATACATCTGGACTGTGCTTCTAGAATGGTATTTTTTAACAATGACCATGCCTCTTGCACACTTTTTTACTTTTGTAGCTGCTCCTTTCAGTTTTTTCTAACAATTTTTCTCATTTTATCAAAGTTTCCCTTTTGAAAGTTTAGCATGAGAGCCGTGGATTTGCATACTGTTCCTCTTCCAGTCATTAATTCAAATTTGATCATATTATGATCACTTTTGCCAAGCGGCCCCACCACTGTTACCTCTCTCACCAAATCCTGTGCTCCACTGAGAATTAGATCTAAAATTGCTCCCTCTCTTGTTGGTTCCTGAAGCAATTGCTCCATAAAGCTATCATTTATTCCATCGAGGAACGTTATCTCTCTAGCGTGTCCCGATGATACATTTACCCAATCAATATTGGGGTAATTGAAGTCTCCCATTATTACCGCACTACCAATTTGGTTAGCTTCCCTAATTTCTCTTAGCATTTCACTGTCTGTCTCACCATCTTGACCAGGTGAACGGTAGTATACTCCTATCACTATAGTCTTCCCTGACACACAAGGGATTTCTACCCATAAAGATTCAATTTTGCATTTAGTCTCATGCAGGATGTTTATCCTGTTGGACTCTATGCCATCCCGGACATAAAGCGCCATACCTCCTCCCAGGTGCTCTTCTCTGTCATTGCGATATAATTTGTACCCCAGTATAGCACTGTCCCATTGGTTGTTTTCCTTCCACCATGTCTCTGAGATGCCAATTAAGTCTATGTCATCATTCACTGCTATACATTCTAATTCTCCCATCTTACTTCTTAGACTTCTGGCATTAGCATACAAACATTTCAAAGTTTGTTTTTTGTTTGTATTTTCATTCTGCTTTTTATTGATAGGGAGAAGTTAGAATTTTTTATCTCAGGTGAGTTTTTAGTTACAGGCACTTGGACTACTTTTCTTATTATTGGAACCTCACTGTCGGGATGCCCTAATTCTAATGCATCATTAGTATCCTGTGAAGATTCCTCTCTCCGAACCATGTGCTGCTGAGTGACTGTCAGCTTTCCCCATTGTTCTAGTTTAAAAGCTGCTCTATCTCCTTTTTAAAGGTTAGCGCGAGCAGTCTGGTTCCACCCTGGTTAAGGTGGAGCCCATCCCTTCGGAAGAGACTCCCCCTTCCCCAAAAGTTCCCCAGTTCCTAACAAAACTGAATCCCTCTTCCTTGCACCATCGTCTCATCCACGCATTGAGACTCCGGAGCTCTGCCTGCCTCTGGTGACCTGCGCGTGGAACAGGAAGCATTTCAGAGAATGCTACCCTGGAAGTTCTGGATTTAAGCTTTCTACCTAACAGCCTAAAATTTGCTTCCAGAACCTCCCTCCCACATTTTGCTATGTCGTTGGTGCCCACATGTACCACGACAGCCGGCTTCTCCCCAGCACTGTCTAAAATCCTATCTAGGTTACGCGGGAGGTCCGCCACCTTCGCACCAGGTAGGCATGTTACCAGGCGATCCTCACGCCCACCAGCCACCCAGCTGTCTACATTCCTAATAATCTGTCTGACTTAGAGATTACAGACTCTGTCAAGGCTGATCAAGTGAGAGCCATGGCTACTTCAGTGGTTCACCTGAGGGCCATTTCCAGTGAAGATACATACAAAGCTGCTACCCAGTTGTCTCGTGACCTTCACACTCCATTATTGTGACAGCATGTCCCAGAGTGACCGTATCTTTGGACAAGTAATTCTGTGTTGCCTGTTTTTTTTTTTGTTGTTGTTGTTCTTTTTAATTGTTCTGCTATACAGTCTTCAGCTTAGGGCTCCCAAGGTGTCCTGCCTGCTTGTCAAAGAAAGCAAGTTTGCTTACCTGTAAATTGGGCACTACTTAGCACGATGAATCAGCCATGCTTACTGCTCGCCTACTTCCCTGGAGAACTTCCCTCATAAAAACTTAAACTCTGGAAGAGATTGAAGGGATCACAAACATGCGTGGGAGTTCCCATCCATGCTCAGTAATACTTTACTGATCTTTGCAAGCTGGGTCTTGTCTGGCACCACTGGATGAAGTCATCCATGCATCATGGATTCTTCCTGCTGTCTAAATAGAGCCCAATTTACAGGTAAGCAAATTTGCTCTCAGCTTAATATATGAAGACAGCCTCAATTATTAACTTACAAAATGTTTATTTAAAAAAAACAACTGAAGAATGTATAACTAACTGTATAACAAAATGGAAATAAGAATAGCTGTCACAGTGCCTTATTTGCTTAGCTTTTTTCCCATAAACAGAGAATGGGGAAAAAAGCCTTAATAAATCAGATCCTTTGATCTGATTTATTAAGCGTCTTGGAGCTGTTACATCTGTTATGAGTCCTTCTTGAATACTTCTGATGAACTCAGTGTAAAAAGCAATGCTTTCTTTAGGTTCTGGGAGACAGATGTGACTGATGCTACAGCCTTAGCTCAGAGCAGGGTAGGCAGCTCCTATACTTGAGTGCCACAAGCCAATCAGGTTTTCAGGATGTATACAAGATGCATTTGTATGCAGTGGAGGAAGTGCATGCAAATGCATCTCATGAATATTCAGTGTGGTTATCTAGAAATCTGACCAACTTGTGGCATTTGAGGACTGGAGTTGCCTACCCCAGCTCAGAGCTTTGTGTAAAAGGGAGAATTATCTCCCAGAGGAAAAACAACTTTCCCATAATGCCCTGCTGCTTTTAGTAGGATTTTAGCGCACCGTTATAATGCCCAGATTAAAAATGTTTTAAACGCCTGATGCAGTAAGTTAATGGTATGCTAATGTATTGGGAGTTTCAGAAAAACATGAACATTGTGACATGTGCATTCAGCACAGGGCAAATACACATTTTAACTCGGATGGGGAGCATGAGGTGGCAGCTGCAGTGAGTTTAGTCTGCAAGTTTTTGACAAGCACTGATGGTGCTGTGCCTTATTCCAGGGGGTGCTCACTACCTCGCAACATTACTTGCTAGCTCAGGTTTCTTCCTGCCAGGATATCGATCACAGTCCAGCAGTGCCTTCCCTGTCCACAAGCACTGTCACAGAAAAGTGAGGCTGCACAGGCTAGCAGGTCACTGGCTGTCCCCAGGGTGGCAAGTGCTAGCAAAGTCCAAGAACTTGTCCTGGTTTCCTCCCTCATGTGTTCTCATGGAAGAAGTTTAGTCCTTCCCTCTGATTCCTGTTTCATGCTTCCATCTGTTCTCCAGTGAGCGAGAAACAAAGCGTCCATGGTAGGAAAACAGGCTGCCAGCGACGTTCCCTTACTCATCATAACCGCGTTTGTTTCCTACACCACCTTTATTTCAGTTCTTTTTATTGAATCAAAATCTTTAACAACATCAAGTAAATAGCGGGGTGCATTTGTTTCTGATACACCCTACAAATTGTAGATACATGATACTTTAAAGGCTCAAACCCCAATCCCACCACCCACCCTGATTAGTGAACCCGGAGACCAAACGAAGGATCCCATGCAAGCCTTGTTCATGGGTTGTTTATCAGCTCGCTTCTAGCCCTAGGGGATGATTTTTGGAGATAGGGGGGGCCAAACGTTTATAAAACTGTTTACTTTTAAACGACCTTATGGTGGCCTGATTTTCCATTTGCATTACTATGTGAAACTTATTTCTCCATAGCCAAAAACTGGAAAGCTCTTGTTTACACCAGTGCAGGAGGATGGTCCGTTTGACAACTAGACAGGCTTTACGAATCAAGAGGCACTTATCTCTGCTCCAAACTTGGAAAGAAGAATGTGAAAAGCACACTCTGGCGTAAAAACCACCATTTGTCTAATCGCAGCAGATAGATATTTACGGATCTTCTCCCAGAAAGCTTGAATGGTCACACAGGCCCACAGACAGTGCCCCAAGGTACCCTTGGCTAGCTTGCATTTGCCGCAGGTCTCAGTACCCAAAAACCCCACTCTATAAAGCCAGCATGGCGGGAGATATGCCTGATAGAGAATTTTATATTGCATTTCCTGTAGGGCGGCATCTTCCATTACCTACACCTTCTTTATTGCTACTAATGTCGCTCACAGTTATAACTCTGCTACTTCCTAGTGACAATAAGACCGCCCTTAACCATGGGCTTTTCTGGAGTGCTTCTCTCAGGCTTGTGTGGTCTTTATTGCAGGCTGTTTTGGGGAGTTGCCAGGATACAGAAGAGAGATTTAGGGGAATCGCATGAAAAGATGAGAAATGTAGCTGTCTGATTTTCCATGGCTGGAAACTTAACTCCATCTCTAACCAGGAGTTAAATTTCCAGCACTAAGAAAAACTTAGGTTAGGCCAACTCACCTCTCTGCATCAGGGAGTACTGCTTAATGCGCTCATTTGCATGGAATTTCCATGTAAGGGTGCTAAGCAGTACTCACATTTCTTAGTGCACATTTTATGAGTGTAAAACTCCTTCCTTCATCGACAGTAAGCGTAATGTGCATAAAACGTGATTTCAAGTGAAAGTTAAACTGTGTATTTGACTGAACACACTTTATTGCATCGGCCTATGAGTCAGGATATGGAAAATACAGGGGGTCCTCTCACAGTAAGGGAAATCTCCCAGAATAAACTTTCATGATCTATGAGAATCGAGGTTACAAATATCCAAGAGGTTACCTAAGTTGATCAATAATAGCCACTGGGTGGCGGTATAACACAAAATCATTATTATCAAAATAAATCATCATCATTGTTTTACATGCTTTTCCAATTAAAGAGCTCAAAGCAACTTACAAGTTAGAATCTTCATCGACATATATAATTTACACCAACATATAAAATTTAAATAATGCATCAGGGAAGTTTCTGAATTAAAGCATTGTAAGGTAAAGGCATAAAAAGATGTAGCAAGAATAACTTCCGGAGAGGCATACTGAGGTAAAGGCATCAATGAGAATCATAGGGATATTTTTAAAAGGCTGAGAACAGTTTTGTTGTATGTCCAAAATAGTCTTTTAGGTGACATCTGGATAAGGGGTAAAGTAGTCTTCAAGGAAGCATCTGAAAATAAAGTGCAATAAGTTAGAAACCTAAGAAAAATGAGTGGAGGGGAGAATACTAGGACTAGCTTTGGCAGTTTCTGCTACATAGCACATAGTCATTTTAGATACCAAGAAGTGCAACTTGAGACATAGGTCATAAGCTTTTTAAAATGAAAGATTCTTTCCAATGTAGTAACCGTATGCTGTGTGCTCTGTGCCACTGTCCTGGAGACTTCCTGTATGTCAGAGCTGGTGTAGTTCAGGCAGGACTAGAGCAAGATACTTTTGATCAAGAGACAAGGTGTCAATTTGATGTGGGTCAATTTCTCCCCCCCTCCTCCATTCATCAGGCTGTGCTTCTTAATTCCTCTTGTTTCTCCCGTTCTTTTCCCTGCTTTGTGCTCTATCCTTCCCTCTTCTGTTCTGTTCCCTCTGTTCTCCCTCCTCCATTCTCTCTTCTGTTCCCTCTGTTCTCCCTCCTCCATTCTCTCTCCCTTTCCCCTCCTTCACTTTCTCCTGTCCCTTATTCTGCTGTCTTTCATGATCTCCTTCCTTCCTCTCCTTTGCTCTCTCCATTTCTCCTCCTTTGATTCTCCCCTTCCTTCCCATCTTTTACTCTTTCCCTTTCTTTTCCTCCTTTGCTCTCTACCCTTCCTCAGCTTTTCTATTTCCCTCTTTTCTTCTCCCTTTCCTCTCTTCTATCCCCCTTCTTTGCTCTCTCCCTCTTTTTTTTTCCCTCTTCTCTGCTTGTTTCCTATCCATTCTCCTCCTCAGTCTGATTAAAAATGGAGCTGGCATGAGAGCAGATAGGAAGCACTTATCACCCACCTCTCGTGTCTGAAACACGCTTTCTGTCTGCTCCTGCAGTCACTCGTTTTGTTTAGCCAGCACATTGCCAACTTCACTTGTAAATGGACCATGAAGGACTAGAGTGAAAGCTTCTTTTTGGCGCTTCTCCTAGGAAAGTATCCTTTTTTGCTATATCCTTGCTACAACCCTAGGTTCAGGTGAGTTACAGGGAGAATGTTCTCAGGCCTGGGAGGAAGTAGGAAAAGGACAGCTGTGTATGAAAGGAGGGGACCCCCTGCTGGTGAGAGGGAGTACTGAAGAATTTAACCTTGGAGTTTGTTTGCCCTTCCCCAGCAGAACACTTCAAAGGAAGAGAGAGAAAATAGTTACAGTTGTTATGTATGCGAAGTATCAGTCGTTATGATAGTTTTTGTAGCCCATGTACTTGTAAAAACAGCAAACTGTTGGAAACATGATTCACGTCACTGTGCTGCACTGTATTGAGTTAGTTATTACTAAACATTTTTGAGCTACTAGGGCTTCAGTGCTGCTTTGTGTATGTACTTAACTTGTTTCCTGCTTCTGTGTTAGAGAAATTATTACAGCAAAAAGATGAAAAGATGGAATCGGTAAAAAATGGACTTTATTGAAACTTGCCCGACTCTGGCCGAGTTTCGCTCTATCGAGCTGCCTCAGGGGCTTATTGAACCATTTAACTTGGCTCTATATAGTTTCAATGTCTTTCGAGGTTGAAGGAACATGAGTCAGCATACCGAATAATGACGTATTGTAGGAACCTTCACTTGCAATTGATAAATCACTTGTGCAAGCGGTATTAATTTTCGCAGCGTTTGTTTGAGAGGTGCGTGACTGGGTGCCATTCTACTGAAGAATCGCATTAATACCGCTTGCACAAGTGATTTATCAATTGCAAGTGAAGGTTCCTACAATACGTCATTATTCGGTATGCTGACTCATGTTCCTTCAACCTCGAAAGACATTGAAACTATATAGAGCCACGTTAAATGGTTCAATAAGCCCCTGAGGCAGCTCGATAGAGCGAAACTCGGCCAGAGTCGGGCAAGTTTCAATAAAGTCCATTTTTTACCGATTCCATCTTTTCATCTTTTTGCTGTCCGCTACATTGGATCGGTTACCAGTTTGTTTTCTTAGAGAAATTACTACTGCATGCAGCTTTGTTTTACCTTGATATTAAAAACAATGCTGTTTTATTATTCTTGCAAACAGGAAACCTCCCTGGCTTGTTTGTTTTCTTTAGAAATTACTGTTTTATTCTAAACAAACTATGTTGTGCCACAAATCTCTAACAAAAAAAGGGTTTTGAGCCCAGGTAATGCAAAAGAAAATAAAGACAGAACAGATAACGATATCCTTCAGCCAGAGCAGAGTGGGATAAGCTCCTAAACAATCAAGAAAAAAAACCAAAAAGTTAGAGAAGCCAGGTAAGCAAGTTGCTGAGATAATTTGCTAACCAGCCTGCATAGAAAATATTTTCTGTTAACAAACCGAAAGTAAAATTAACTTTAAAAATGTCTGAAAATGCTATAGATCATACTGGAATGCTTAATTCCAGCAATTATCCAACCTGGGGATTTAAAATGATTCTTTTAAAAACTAAGGGAATTTGGACAGTCAGAGAATCTGATCCACCTGATATAATAGCTACACAGGAAGTAAAAAAAATGCCTGGAAGAAAAATAATCAGGATGCCATGAGTATAGTTGGAATTTTACCATTCATAAATCCAAGAAATTTTTGGGGACTGTCATTTATTGAGTAGTGGGTCATAACTGTAATCCTCAACACCATTACAGTTGTTATATATCCTGGTAGCAGTTTTATATAATTTTTCACTTGCACATGAAAGTCATTTCAAAATCATCTCACATTGAGTAAACAAATACTTCTCCGAAATCTTGTCATTTGATGTACCTGACATAGATCTATGTTTTGAACATTATTTCTGCTTCAAGATTTCAAAGCAGCTTGCATTTAAAGAATTGCACAACAGCGCTGAAGGGATTCTACAAAAAAAAGTTATATGTACCCAATATAGACCAAGGTTATCTAATGATCTCACAGATCCGTGGTTCCAGTGTAGAGTCTTGTAATGCACAAATATGTCTCCAGTCATCTTCTCTGTTCTTAGTCTCCGGCAATCAGAACCCTCACCTATGCTCTTTTCAGACATAGAAACAAATCCCTGTCCAAAATCCTGGCTCCAAGATATGCTTGAGCTTTTGAATTCTTGCGAATCACAAAACATCCAGTAAAGCCTTAAAAATTGACTAATCAGCAAACTTGACTTCAATCATAGGGCATGAAATCTATCATATTTGAAAAGATTGTTGCAATAAGTCTGTTTGTGGAACAGGGATGTCAATAATTTATTCAGTTTTTTCTTGAATTTTTTGTAGCAGTAATGAAGAGCTTTCATCGCAGGCAGGAGGAGGGAAGGCAAAGAGGGCAAAGAGGGTTTGACCTCCCGAGCCTCTTCCTTTTATTGTACATTCATACAAAGGCAGATGATGTGTCATTACATGATTGGCTACTTTCCCATAGCAACAGAAGAGTCATTACACCATTGGCTTTGGCTCAGGGGGTGTGCACGGATCATATCATTGGCTGCTGAAATCTATACCTCCTGACTTTGTCCTGCCTCTGACTAGGGAAAACCCAGCCCTTCTTTCAGGCTAACAGGATTAATTATAGGCCAGAGAAATACATGAAGTCAGGTATCCTCTCCTAGGCAGAGGGGCTTAAGCACAAGTGATGCTTTTATTCAGGCAAATGTCAGGGAGAAGGGAAGTTAGTGTTTAACCCTGAAATGGCTTGCTGGCAAGCGCATATTTCCCACATCTCACCCTTTCTGTTTTTGTTTAGGGCAGCACAGTAAAGCTTTAGACCCTAACTGAAATCTGTTATGTCTTGGTATGGGCTGGAAATAGGGGAAGAGGGATTATGGAGAGAAGAAAGCTATAATTCGACGTGGTGTGCCAGCTGTCGATGAGCTTCTGAATCTCCATATCACCCAGAGCTGGTGCAGGTGGTGTGCCAACTCTGCAGGGCTCCGGATTCCCTATTAGGCATCTTACAAGACATCTTTGTATCCGGGCTGAGAGCAAGGTTTCAATATGGATATGAGGGTTGGGTATGCACTGAATACAGCATCACAGGCAAACAATTAAGATAATTACAGTAATTATAATAGAAATCACCCCTTTTGAGACCAGAAATATCAGGGAGTCAGGACCATAGCCAGTCCCATGGAGAAGTAGGTATTCTGCCTGAAAATGGTGCATCAGCAACCATGGTTTCTATCTGCTCTATGGTATGTGTGAGGTTTGCTTTATAGTCTGATATGTACACACAGCAATGAGATCCAATTAATGCACAAACACCACCCTTTGATGTTAAAATGGTGTCTAAGGCATAGCGGTTCTGTAATGCTACTTGTCTAATCTGAGAAACTTCTGTTGTGAGTAGTTTTAATGCATGGACTGTCTGATTAAATATGGCAGTCGTCCAGTTAGCTAGGATGTGTAAGTCTCTGTAATTCATAGCTGTTCCCATTGGAGGAAACAGGCTTCTAGCTATCTGAGTTTCTGTATACTTTTCTATGGGATTATTTATCGCCTCCCTTTTGTTACGGAGCCTTGCTTTGGGTAAATTTTTGACTGCATAGTATGAGGGAAGGATGTAGCCTAAAGTGCATCTGTCTTTCCATCTTGGGGAAATGAACATATATGCTCTACACCCACATAACATCCATATGTTTCCTAACAGATTAGTGGACATGTCATTGGTTATCATTTGGGCTATATAACTACAAAAGGTAAATCCTTCATCCCCTCTATACTTTCTGTACTTGCTTGGGTTTCCCACTGCACATCCTGAAATCTGCCAATTGCATACATATATGTGGTATAATTTTGTAAGTGTTCAGTGATTAATACAAATGTTCGGTTACAATATGGATATTTCCCACCTGAATTCCCTTTCCCATCCCCTGTATCATAGTCCCAACAAAGAGCGGCAGTCTCTTGAATACAGCTACCAATGTGTAGTATGGTATTATTAACTGGAGAGTTAATGAAAACCTCTCTGTAAAGGATAATTAGTCCATACTGTAAGGTTAAATGGTACAGCATGCATCAGTAGTTCTCCGCAGGCTTGGGTTGGCATGTGTGTGCAGATCCAACAGTCTGTTCGATTCAACAGGTGTGAAAAGTTCTGTGCAGAGGATGTACATGTTGTACTGTCAGAGTCCTTGTTCTGAATTCGCCATAGCTGGAGAAATAAGGCAAAGGAGGAGGATGCAGAACACAATTGTTAATGAGTTGGCATTCAGGCAAGAAAAGGCGGCTAATAAGTTCTCTGGAGTTTTCTCAAGGCCTTGCTGTTCTAAGAGTTGTGCAGATTGGTTGGATAGGGCCTTGATCTGTCTCCAGGTCATGTGGTGCTGCTTTTTGCAAGGAGTCCGGTCTCTGTCCTTCTGAGGGCTATGGAGGCTCAGGGAGAAGTTGGGGATCGGGTCCTGTAGACCTGGACACCTTTCCATCTTTCCATCTTTCCACGGCTTGATACCTGTGGAAGCAAGCAGAGAAACATATCCTCGTTCCCCATTTTAAGGGAACGGGACCGTACCAGACATTAAATATTCTATACAAAACTGATGGCTGTGGGTGACTAACCCTAGTCCCATAATGATTACTCATGGCTGTGGTCTTAAATTTATTTTAAGTGATTTAAAACAATACTTTGTTCAGGGGGAAAATCCAGGGGCAATCCCCCTTTTTTCTTTTTGTTTGGTCCAGAGCTCTTAAGGGTATGATTTGCTCTCTCCACAATGGCTTGCCCTGTGGTGTTGTAGGGGATGCCAAATAAGTATTTAATATTCAATTATTGACAAAATTCATGTAAAGGAATGGCTGCAGTAAATAGAGCCATTTTTAGTTTTCAGAACGTAACCCCATTATCAAGAAAGTTTTTATGCAGTGATCAATTTTCATTCAGTTAGCAATAAATGTAAATTAATCGTTTAAAGGAAAAGTCATTTGCAGTAAGCAGAATCAAATGACAAGTATATTAGACATTACATTAAACATATGTTACACAAGACTGACATATATTCATTCATCTTGCAAATATTAATTTACACAAAACTGACACATATTCATCCATCCTGCAAATATTTCTTGCATCAAGACAGACAACAGATAACACATAATATGAGCTAAAAATCTTATCAAAAAGTTATCAAAAACAAAATTAGATCAAGGATCAAAAGTCAAAAGTCAAAAGGTATTAGAAAAATGTTTGAAAATGTTAAAATAAACTGCAAAGTGTCCATCTTCACATCTCTTCATGGCAGGAAGGCTGTAAATCTGGAAAATATTAAAAACTGGCATACAGCAAAAAATTACTAAGGTAAGGATAAAAGTGAAATTCTTACTTTTTTAACCTTGAAGAAATCAATTCTATGATTCAATTTAATAAAATCAATTTGGATTTGCAAGAAAAGGCTTGGGAGGGATTGCTTTAGATGTAGCAACCTCTGTCAGTAAAAATTATAAGGTTCAGAATTCTGTATAAATTTGTGAAAAAGAAAATAAAACTGAAGTGTCCTTAATACAGAAGGTCTGTAGGCCTGAAAAATAAAAACTATTATACAACAGAATTATTAAAACAATAATATAATATAACTTGTAGAATAACATAGCGCCTCCTAGTGGAGACCCCATCATTACTTTATAGATTGCAACTATTGTGCCAGGTTGCAATCCATAATACTCTGAGCTTAAATTCAATGTGGAGTATCAGAATAGAATTTCTTCATATAATTATTAGAATAGGAAATTAAACACGCTGTTTGCTCAGCTCTGTCTGCAGCATGCTAAAGTTTGAAAGTATTAAAAGATTAAAGACATATAGAAAGTAGAGAGAGAAATTGCAGGACTAAGTCCAGGTTTTTTTCTTTCTTTTCAAAAGTTCTCCCTCCCTCCCCCATGAGTGACTAGCAAGAGTTACAGAAAAGGGGGGGGGAGGAGCAGTGTTTCTCAAAAGAAAAGAACTGCACCCAAGGAATTAATCCTTCAGTCAATAGGAACTTAAAGATAGCTTTGTTTAACAAATCGACCAGAGACAATGGCTTGGCAAGGACTGATTCCCTGCAGACAGACACCATTCCAATCCACTTTTGTCCTGAAAGGTAGAATCACAGTAGCAATTCAAACTATAAACTTAAATCTCAGAGAAATGGAGTCATTTTAAATGTGAGCCAAATAAACTTTGCAAAAGGGAAACTTTCACATGTAATTTACACAGAATATTATTCAAATTTCAGTACAGTTTGTAACATAAGCTCTGCATACACTTTGTGGGGGAAAATATTCTCAAAGTATGCAGATTTTTTGTAACTGAATTAAAATACTAATAGAAACCATTTTTTCCAAATTTGTACTGTCTGCACAGTTACTTTGCCTAATCTGTTCTGCAAGAGGTCATTGAAGTGTATAATTAAATCAATTTTTTCATAGTGATATTTTCTTTGCTTGTAACGCAGGAGTCTAATTAAATCCTTTTTTTCATAATGATATTTTCTTTGCTTGTAACACAGGCCCAAGGTCTTACACGCTGATTTCTTTGAAGACCTGGGGGCATAGTCACTGCACATGGCACTCAACTCTATTGCTGCCACACCTAGTTCTTTGTTTCTTTCTGTAATGGGAAGGGCTTGAATCCCTTTCAATAATTCCTCTCTTGTGAGATTTCCATGTTCTAGGTGAAATCCCATGGTGGTTGGTGGGGGAAGGGCTTGCAGGCAAGATGGAGGAAGGCTAGTTTTTCTGACCTCAGTGTTTTCTATTTCCTGGGGCATTTTCTCTGAGGTGGATGCAGAGGAAGCCACAGGAGCCATGTGAGTGTGTGTCCCCAGATGTTCTATTTCATTTTCTGTCCCCCTTTGTTCATGGTTCTTTTCTGAGATGGGGAAGGCTTGAAGTCCTTCTAATAATTCTGTTTCTGTAAGGTTTTCTTTCTGCAGTTTCTGCTGAAATTCAATGCTAATCGCCCCACCCAGGCCAGGTGGTGGCTCTATTGTTCTCAAGGGTTGCTTTTCTGAAGAAATGGGGAAGGTGTGAATTGCTTGTGCTTTGGGTGTAGGTATGGGGAGCTGAGGATACAAAGAATTTGCTGTCTCTGAGGAAGACTGAGAAGATGGGGGAAGGGTATGTCTGCCTGCTTCTAAAAGCACATGGTTTGAAACTGCTGTTTTTAAACCTTTTTTTTCTTTGCATTCGATGGCTTCTGTACATTTTTGCCAGATTAATCTTAGCTTTATGGGAGCTCTGGGAGCCGTATGAAGATAATTGCCGATTGAGATCCATTCCTGGGTATTTAGAGTTCCAGACTCCATCGAATACCAAGGGCAACGGCAAACTATTTCACTTATTAATTTTTCTAAGTCCCCCAGGCTGACTTGCGCTATTTTTCTTCTGGTGATGAAATAATGATTATTAATGATTTGCTGCAGCTTTCTGGCATGTAGCCGCTGCTGTACAGTCAAATCATTACCCATTCTTACGAGTGTGGGGAACAAACTTGCTGAGAAATACTTAAATATACTAAAAAGTACTTTAATATACTTACGATTGCAAATCTGTTGAACGATACGTATCTAGGCTATGACCAGCCGAAATAAGCATGGAGTTTATCATCACTGTCGCGGGTCACCAGATGTAGCAGTAATGAAGAGCTTTCATCGCAGGCAGGAGGAGGGAAGGCAAAGAGGGCAAAGAGGGTTTGACCTCCCGAGCCTCTTCCTTTTATTGTACATTCATACAAAGGCAGATGATGTGTCATTACATGATTGGCTACTTTCCCATAGCAACAGAAGAGTCATTACACCATTGGCTTTGGCTCAGGGGGTGTGCACGGATCATATCATTGGCTGCTGAAATCTATACCTCCTGACTTTGTCCTGCCTCTGACTAGGGAAAACCCAGCCCTTCTTTCAGGCTAACAGGATTAATTATAGGCCAGAGAAATACATGAAGTCAGGTATCCTCTCCTAGGCAGAGGGGCTTAAGCACAAGTGATGCTTTTATTCAGGCAAATGTCAGGGAGAAGGGAAGTTAGTGTTTAACCCTGAAATGGCTTGCTGGCAAGCGCATATTTCCCACATTTTTGAATGGCAAAATTCCATCTAGGTGTTGCGGTTTTCATGTTGAAAAAACTGGAGGTAGATATTCAGATTGACTACAATGGAGAGCCTTATATTCCAAATAGCTAATCAGATATAAGCAGGGAAACAAAATGCCAATACTTTTCCACCAGTTATACCATCATCTTAAAAACAGTCTCACTGATGATGCAAAACGGATTGTCAAATGCATCACGTCTCCAAAAAAAACATGTCCCATAAAAAAATGTAAAAAACTTTTTGTTAAACTGCAAAAGAAAGGAGATCCATGAACTTAATTTTCTATTAACCCAGAAATACACTCAAATCAACTTCAAAATTTAAACCAAATGGTGCCATAGCATTCAATTTATATTCCATCTTTAAGACACAGCAACTTGTGGTCAAAATCACCTCCCTACCAGCTGGGAGTCTATTGTAAAACACAAAAACAGAGGTCATTAAATGTATGTGCAAATTCAAGGCACTGAGGAAGTAACGGTGTATTCAATCATTGAATAGAGATGCTAGAGCAATGTTCAATAATGCATGTTTTTAGTATGCATTTGGTTTTGCTAATATAAAATATATCGCATGGACATTTAATAGCATAAATCACTCCAAAGGAAAAACAAGAAGTCCGCTGATGGAGTGACCCCTAAATGATTCCATCAGATTTTCTGTACAAACTTTTAGAGATTGCTCTAACCAAAAATTACTTTGCTTTTAAGAACATTTTTCAAACAGATTTGTGGTACCGCAATGGAGGCCTCAATGGCCCCCGATTCAGCAAATCTCTATATGGGAGTCTTTGAATCCCGTTGGTTACAACATCATTGTTTTCAAGCAGATTTGATGATATGGAGACTATATATAGATATTTTTGTACTGTGGAGGAGTACAAAACCATGCTTCGATGAGTTTTTGTCGTGGCTTTATTCTGTAAATTATCTTAACTTTACGGCTGACAATCAGGAGAATCGCTTTTCTTTTTTAGACATCATGATTTATAAAACCCAAGAGGGTTTTGTTTCATCTATTTTTTGGAAACTGGTGAGTTCAAATACTTTATTACATTTTACTAGTGCACATCTGAGAACTCTGAAAGAAAGTTTACCAACAAGTCAGTTCTTTCATTTATGACAGTTGTGCACATCTTCTTCACTGGAATATCAAAATAAAGCTTGAGCCCTCACTAACAGGTTTTTCTCATGGATATCAAGTATGACAAAAAAGCTTATCGACATGCTAAATGTACTCATCAAGAAGATCTATAACGTATCACTTGTGTGCTTCCTTTTTCGCCTTTGGTTCACAAAGTTAGAGCAGCAATTCTGCAAAATTGGCACATAATATTTTTAAGGACCCTCCTCGGATTATTTATACTTGATAAGCCAGTCTACCTGATTTGTTGGTACACTCTGATTCCTCTGTCTCAGCCCATACAAGTTGCTACTGCATCAACCAACCATGTGGCACCTGTTCTGTCTGTCATGTCTGAAACACTACCACTGTATATGTGGTCTCTGTGAACAGAACTCTGTCGCTCCATCAGCAGACTTCTTGTCTTCCTTCTGGAGTGATTTATGCTACTAAATGTCCATGCGATAAATTTTATATTGGCAAAACCAAACGCATACTAAAAACATGCGTCATTGAACATCGCTCTAGCATCTGTACTCAAGGCACTGTTAGTTCTCTTTGCCTTGAATTTGCACATTGTCAATGTCTGGAGATCTGGGGGATTAAGTTTAAAGCACTCGTTTGAGAGTGGAAATTGGGAAAGGGAAACTGTCTTATTAAAAGATAAGTATTAAAAAAAAATTTTAGGAAACCATTTTAGGTTTTAAGAATAAAATAGAAGTTTTTCTAGTTAGGTTTTTGTATATATGGGAAAAGTATATGACGTGAACGGAGTGCTCTAATATATGATGCTGGTTGAAGCCCATTGCGGGCAAGAGCCTGTGGATTATTTGATATAGAGCACAATTTGTCTGATACTAATTTCCCATAAATTAGTAGATTAATATCATTTTTCCTCGTTGGTTTTCTTTTTTGAGTCATTTTAAACACAAGGTTTTTTGCTTGTTTATTTGTTTGATTAAGGAGCATTGGAAAGTCTCCATGTGCTGTGCAAAGGAACTAGGGCTGGTGGGTCTTTGCTGCCACAAGGGGCCAAGGATAGAGGATGAGTAACACCCCTGTCATCTGTGAGCTGAAGTTCCAGGTTCATTTTTATGGGATTCAAGGGCATGAGCTGGCATGTCATGGGGCATAGGTGCAGCTCACAGCAGCAGAAGGGAGTAGGAGGAGCTGGCCTGCACTACATTGAGCTGCTACAAATCTGATTTGTATTTGTCAGATGAGCTTGGATTTCAGTGAGCTGTGATCTGTGCAGCTTTGATTGGACATTACAGTGTCTGATTACCCCTGTAACTGAACATTGTGCAATTAGCTTTAAAACTAGTCTGTCCGATCCAAAACTGGGCAGTTGTTCACCCTATCAGTAGCAGATGCTGAATGTTCCAGCAGTTGCAGGGTTTAGTGACACTGAAGACTCTGCTCCCTCCCAGCCCCAGACATTCAATCAGCAAACATTCTCAGTAGCTGGGCTTTGCTCTCCCCTCCCTCTCCCACAGAGCCAGAGACAGTGGGTTTTCCAGGAGTTGCAACACTTCAGCAATAAGGACTTTATAAAATCTTATTGGTCGATTTTAAAAGTCCTAGGCGCGCGTGACTTGGCCCAGCGCATGCTGCGTGGATTTTAAAAGGGGCAGGGTGTGGTCTGTGCAGGTCATGGGTGGGCCTGGACTGCACCAGGGTCTTGTGGCCTGGTTTGGCCTCTGTTGGAAACAGGATGCTGGGCTTGACTGACCCTTGGTCTGACCCGGCATGGCAATTTCTTCCTTCTTATGAAGTCTGCGTGAAAGTAGTTATGCATGCAAGTGCGCACGCCAGGATCGCATAAACTTTACTTCTGCTATGGATGGTGTGCAAGTCCTGTAACACAAAAATAGGCAAGTCAGTGGGGTTTAAAGTGTTGGGGGTAATAGGGTAAAGGAGAGGTAAGTTAGCTAGGGGGAAGGGCTATTGCGTCAGTACACCTAGCTCTAACATTCTTCTCACTTACGCGCATGACGCTGTATTTGTACACGCATCAATATAAAATCGTGTGCAGATACGCACATATAGCTGATTTTGTAACAGGCACGTACGTTATAAAATTTCTGCGTCCATGTGCGTGCACCCATTCGCAGGTCTTAAGATTCACCTCATAGAGCTGTAGTTTATGGCACTAAAAGTTTTACATCTGTTTTATTAATTTTCAGCAACAATAAAAAAAAATTATACTTGACAAAGTGAGGTCTAGTTCTTTACCCTCCCTATTAAGAAACAAGTACTCAGCAGCTATGGTATTGATTACATCTAGCCATTACCATAAATATAACAAATACCTTAATCAGCCCTGAAAGCCACTCTCAAAGTGATTGAACAAAAAAAAGATAAAATAGTAGTAACACAAACAATAATATTCAAAAATCATTCAGGATCTGACTTTTTACTCAATGAGATAAGGAGTCCAAATTTTTAGGACCACCTGTTTCTTCCTAAGAGTCCTTCTTTGCACCCAGCTTCTCCATAGCTAGAAGATGTAGGGCATTCTCTAATGTACAATGCTAGGTGAGTGCTCATTTGTCCAATAATGCACATTTAGTCTTCTTACCAAGTAAAAAGCCCTTTTTCATGAAAAGAAGATAGGTCCGCAAATAGAACAAACACAGAGTCATAAGGTATGACAGTACCCACAATGTGTTGCCTATAGGACAATATTTTATGCCAGAAACTCTGAATTACAGTGCAGGACCAGAAAGCATGGCCCAGAGTCCCAACCACCATTTGATATTTGTACTTTGTTGTCCCCTCCCCCGTCCCTGTTCATTGTATTTTCCATCTACCGTTTGATGTAAACCGATATGATGTACCCACTAATATCGGTATAAAAAAAAGCCTTTAAATAAATAAATAAAAATAATGCACACATTCGGTGGTTTAGCTAGAAAGGCTCCACGTTGTGAAACATATAAATGATTTAAAAATGGATATTGAATCTCCTGCAAAATGACATTACTAGAGAGAACGTTGGCTATAGCAAAACATTGAGGGCATTTAGTTTGAGTAGCAAACGTTTATATTGGTAGCATCAATTTTTCTCACACCTTCTCCCCACCAGGCCTGGATTTGTCAGTAGGCATTCATTATGCCTATGCCTAGGGCAGCAAACAGGGGCAGCAGGCTGGCTAAGAGGTGCTGCCTTCCAACTCTGCTGCAGGAGCGTTTGTAGGTACTTCAAAGATCTGGGGCATGGGCCCAGAGGTTTTCCCTGTGCCCCCAGGGCTGTCCACTTTTCCACAGACCAGGACTGGGGGGAGGGAGGAGCCTGATCACCTGGTTCTCCCCTCTTTTGCATAAATTTGCCATCATTGCCCCTGAACTGGCCTCTCTGTCATTCGCCTGTTCCTTCTATTCTAGCATCCCGAGGATAGTGGCAAAGAATCTAACAATGGATCAACAGGGCCACCAATGAGTGATGTGCTCATGATTCAATGTGAGAATGGTGGAGCATAATCTGTAGTCCATTAATTGCGTGCATGCATGTGTATTGCTCATTTTTCCCAGTGCTATAGAAATATTATGAGTGTATCAATCATCCCTACTCTTCATTGACCTCTTCTTAAGGTGCTCCTAACAGCTGGCGGCTGGACCCAGACACAGCATAGCACAGCACATAGTCACTTGCATACAACCTTTGGGTTTCAGTATTATAGACATTTAAAAATTGTGCTGTCTTTAATTTAATGCTGAAAACAAATTGACAGTGAATCCTCTTTAAAAAAAAAAAAACAAAAACAACCCTGAATTAGAATTACAATATAGTAAACCTCTAATACCAACATAGTGCTAACTGCCAGCACTCAAACAGTAACAACCCTACTTATGGAAATACACTACAAATATTACATCAGGCCCTAAAAGTCCACTACTACTACTCCTATTATGAAAATATAACAAGCTGAAGTGCTGTAGATCCCTACACAAACTACAGACTAGCAGAATACCTAACCTTTGTCATGCATACAGAACAGACAAATTCTCACCAAACACAATTATAAAGAGACCATAAGGTATAAACGGAAATGTATAGACGAGAACTGGAAACTGCAATAATCCAGACTCAGTATGCAGTGCAACAATAGAAAAAAGAATCATCACCATTCCACTAAAATATGAAACTAAAACCAAGAAATTCAAAAAAATCATGATAGTAAAACCATACATTATAAAATGAATACATATTTCAAAGCAGCTGACAACAAAAATCCAATTAAAAACTGATTTAAAAAAATAATTTTCCTAAACACCAATAAAATATTGCAAAACAGCAAACACATCAGATAACACACAATAATTAAAACAAATAAGGATTTTTTAAAATCATCCACTCTCTATACCTGGGAACTTTTGACTTTTGATTTCCAGTCATCCTGAGATTATTGCAGATTAATGAAGGAATGGGCACACAAACTTTCCCCTTACTTGCACACACTTGTTTAATCACACACACACATGCTCTCTCTCTCCCTCCCTCATATGTTCTCACATGCTTGCTTTTTCACACACATACATACAGATGCTCTTTCTCTTCCTCTCCCTGTCCCCAGAATGTAGAGGAAGCAGCAACCTCCCCCTTGGGGCCTGCGCAGTGTCTCTCTCACACAAGCTTCTCTCAAACAAACTTTCACACAATTTCAAACATGCTTTCTCTCTCCACAAAACGTGCAGACAGCAGCAACCTCCTCCTTGGGCCAATGCGACATCTCTCACACACACATGCACTTGCTCTCTCTCACACACACAGACACGCTCATGCATAAGCTCTCTCACATGCTTTCTCTCTCCCATATGTTTCACTTGCTCTATCTCATGCATGTACATAGTCTCTCTCCCTGGAACATGCAAGAAGTGCAGCCTCTTTCTTGGGCCCATGCAGAGACTCTCTCGCACACGCACACACACACGCACACTCACACTATTGCTCACACATACACACAAGCTCTCACACATGCTCTTGCCCATACACAAACACGTGTGCGCACACACACACAGGCTTCTGCTCACACTCACATGCTATTACTCACACAAGCTCTCTCACTCTTATACTGGAATATGCAGGGTTCAAGCTCTCTCACTCTTATGTTGGAATATGCAGGGTTCAAGCAGCAGCCTAGCCAACACTGCAGCTTTCTCTTCCTTCCCTCCCCCCTCATGTGGACTGGACCTGGCAGCCTTCTCTTTGTGGCCATGGGGCTTGGGTCCAACATGGCAGCCTTCTATCTGGTGGAGCAGCCAGGACCTGATGCAGTAAACTCCTCTTTTCTGCTGTATGGACCAGGCCTGACACAGCAATCTTCTCGCTTTGACGGCATGGCCCAGGCTCATTCAGCAACCTCTTCTCTTCCACTGCAAGGCCTGGGCCCAATCCAGCAGTCTTCCCTTAAGTTCCATCACAGCCCGAACGATGAATCTTGGGGCACTGTGCTTGAGACTCAGGGCTAATGCCACCCCTGCTCTGCTGAATCTCATTCCATTTCAGGAGAATAAGAATCAATTCTGCATGTAAGGATTTGATCTTATTTACAGATTATAATAGCAAGTGACATTCATGTGAGGGAAATAGTGTTGGAAATACGTTTCATGTCACTGTGCTGAACTCTATTAAGTTAGCTAATATTGAAGTGTTTTGAGCTACTTGGGCTTCTGTACTGTTCTGTGGGTGTACTTACTTGCATCCTATTTCTGTGTGAATGCAGTTGCTTGCCTCTTACAGCTCTGTTTTATTTTCTTAATGTAAGCAGTGCTGTTTTACTGCCCTTGCTGAGAGGAAACCTCCCTGACTTGTTGCTTTTTTTCCTTTAGCAGGCATTCTCTATCTAAACAAACTCCATTGTACCACAGATCCCTGACACAAAAGATTTTAATATATGAAGTTAACATCTTTTATAATATCAAAAGTCTCTGCTGACTGTTAGTTATTTTCAGTCTTTGTGCTTTATTTTTATATATATTGAAATTCTTTGTTGCACTGTTCTGAAGTACTCACATTCAAGCATTGAGCTAGTTTTCCAACATGAATATTTTTGCCCAATTATATTCGAGCATAAAGGGGGCCCTCTTATAGAAAAGATTGTAATGGTGTCAGTTGTGATGGCTTTCATAGTCTTAGCCAGTAGAAGCTGGATTACTTCATCACCCTGACTTATTTCACATGGGCCCACTGACTGCCAACAGATAGTACCAACTATAATTTAAGAGTGGGCTTGGTCGGATTTCAGCCGGTGACCAGGAGAGGAGAGCGGGTATATCCATTGCACCATCCAGTCCTGGAGGAGAATGGCTTGTATTCCTGTGTTTTATTCATTGACCTACCCTTCAATGACTTTTTATTTCTGTCTTTCAGGTGCTCAGATTGATGACCACATCCCGAAACGAGCCTCCGCCAGAATCCTTGCCCCTCCTGGAGGAAGATCCAGCGGAATCTGGTAAACAGCACTGACACAACTCTCTCCTTGGATACAATAGAAACCCTGCAACTCCATGATCGTCCCTCCTCACCCAATAAGACATGCTTCTGGAACAGGAAGAAAACAGGACTCTGTCCAACCTGGACTCTCAGCTGTATGACAAGATAACAAAATGTCACTCTTTTATTGACAGAAAAGAATAAGCACTTTGGAATGATGTAGTTAGTAATGTGTTCCTGCGGAAACATGAGCCCTCGGAGCTTAATGTTTGTATACTCGTTCATGATGAGAAGGAATTGCCGCACTGCGAGATACATTTACAAAAAAAAAAATGCACTGAAGCATGGTTTCATTTTTAGAGAACAAAGTAAGTCTGCCATTGGTGGAAACTAAGTTTAGTCTTCATCATCCCCTAGGCAGAAAGTAGGAGCAAGCAAAAGAAAGGAAAAAGCTAAATGTTTTGTAGGTAAGATGGGCCATGTCTTTCAACAACCCCTCTCCCCGTTTGGTTTAGTTGCCCTGTGTTATGTGTGCGCTGTCTCCAAATGCTGGTTACATGTCGGTAACATTAATGTTTGTTTTTAATTATTTTTACTTTTATTTTGGGCATACAATAATTTCTAATTGAAATAATAATTTTGGAAGATTGCAAAATAAACCCCTTTAGAGGAGAATCTTTTCTCCCTGGCTTGGTCTGTGCTGAGAGATGTTTAGCCAGGCAGTTGTAGGGAAGAGGCGACGTGCACTTAGTTTTTCACTATGGTTTTCTGCCTCTTGTTTGTGTGTCGTGGAGGAAAGTGGCTTGATAGCCCTTTACATGGAAAATGAATCGTGGAGAAGCCCTTTGCCATTTGGATGTAAGATTTGTTTTCTTTTATCTGTTTAACCTGATGACGTGGGAAGGGATAAATCTGGCCTGCTCGTGTTCAGCTGCCAAGCACTAGAGCAGCCAAGCAGCAAGATCCACTTTGAGCCAGGCCTTATTTTGTTAATCATCTTTCTCTAAAGCATTCTGGGTTTCTTCTTTTTTGTGCTGGGGAGGATTTTTATTTTGGGGGGGCAGAGAGGAGGAATTGCTAATATATGCTTAGATGCTTAGAGAAGGGAGTTTGAAAAACCAGGACTAGCTCCAAATGCCTTTTGTGACTTGGGATTAGTTGGCAGCTCACATCTTCCTCCCCTTCTACAGAAGCCAATTTTGCAGTTCATTACTGAACAGCCTTCAGTCTCCCCACCTTCTCCATAAAAAGATGCAGCGGTGTGAGAGGTAAAGTGAGACTAGTCAAGCCAGGGTTTGGCATGGAGGGTGCTTTGCAAGATTCAGATAGTATATCAATGATACATTTTGCTCCCTTGTGGTGAAGACGCCAACAGTTGCTTGTCATCGTGTTTGAGGTTTGGATGTAATAATACCTGGGTTTTGCATAGCACTGTCGTCGTACAATGCATATCACATGTTTACAAAATCTCTGAACATAGTGGCCTGAGGGAGGTCACGTGGTGATAGTGGAAGTGAGACAGGATGTTCAGGTTCACAGTTGTGGTCTGTGACCACTAGGCTAGACAGTTACAGCTGCGACCAGGGCTTGCTTTTCTCTATTGCAACTGAAGAGAAGAGAACTGTTGCTGAATGTGTTGGGGAATGAATGTTGTATATTGGTTGATAAATCAGTGTGAAAAAGGAGAGCAGGCACTCTGGGGCAGAAAGGCAGGGGAAAAGAAAGGGCATAGAAACAGACGATGACAGAAAATGTCAGTCAGGAGACCACCAGGAAGAAAACAGCAAACTTTTACAAGTAGAGCAGAGTCTTGAGGATAACTGCATGGAAAGACTGACAATTTTTTTCATCATACACACACTCATCATACACACACTGGGCTCATTCCACAGGCACTGCCTTAAGCATCCGAATGCAAAACTCGCTTAGGTATTCTAGTATTAATGTCATTGTCAATGTTAAGAGAGAAGGAGAGAAACTGCTAAGATAACAGCTGTTGCCAATTTCTGCTAACTTGCTGGCATGGCACATGTCTCTAGTACATGCAGAGTGCTAGCTGGAAAGGACTGATGCATAAGCCTACTTTTTTTTAAAACAAAAAAAAAAAACCTCACGGGTAGCCCAAAAGGCAGAGATGATGGCACAGTCAAACAGTTGTAGAACTTCCTGTAGCGAATGTGCTACCAATACAACAATTGTCTGTAAAATGGAGATCATGAATTAGTGCTATAGGTACCTTTTTGTTATGGCTTGGAGCTGCCTGAGGTTGAGGCTGTTGCCATCGGTACAAAACCAAATAGGGATGCCCAAAGGCCAGTTTTTAAAGGCAAAGAGCAGTACCAATAAGAAGTAAATACCAAACAGAAGTGGAGCCAGAATACAATCCTATTTGCTCCTATTGGAGACCAGGACATCTGCTGATCTCTCATCTTCATCCAGCACACGAGTCCTCATCCCTTCTCAAAAACAGTGGATAACATATTTATAAATTTACTTGGACATCTGATTTTCCTAAGAACCTCCCAGAGTCCAGACCTGTTGATAGAATCAAAAATTTCTGTTGAATCTATAAATGTTAACAAGCCCACTGAGTGAAAACAGATAAACAAATGCAAAGGAAGTTCACCAAAAGAAACTTTCTCCAATATAATTTCACATACTAAATAGAAATCACATGTGGTAAGACTGCCATATGTCCTGAGACACAGTCTGCATTCAATAGCAGAGCAACTAGGGTCTGAAGATCAAAGGCATCTGTTGGCTATAATCATGAATCTTTCACATGTATGATGATAGTTCTTGACTTTTTTGTGAAATAATGCAAGTCAAAACTTCTCTGAGTGAGAATTCATCTCTTCAGAGTTGGCCCGACACTGTACCAGTGTTTTGTGATTCGAGATGCTGATGAGCACCTTCTGAATTTCTCGAATCACAAAACACTGATACAGTGTTGGGCCAGATTTGAAGAGATGAATTCTACTCTTTCTGAGAGAAGTTTTTACTTGTATTATTTCTCAAAAAAGTAAAAAAAATAAAAAATTATACATGTGGAAGACTAATGATTATAACCAATAGAAGCCTTTGATCTTCAGACCCTAGTTGCTCTGCTATTGAGTGCAGTCTGTGTCTCAGGACATACGGAAGTCATCCCACATGTGATTTCTATTTAATATGTGAAATTATTTATTTATTTTATTTCGCGGTTTTTTTCTATACCGAAATTCATTTTCACATCATCTCGGTTTACAAAGAACAGATTAACAAAGTAGAAGGAAAAGGAAGTACACTGAACCGATAGAGCTTAATAAAAGCAGGTAGAATAGGATAGGCAACAAAATTATAATGATTCAACATGGGCGGATTATTTACAATTATTTATTATATTGGCATAAGTTTCTTTTGAAGGTCTTTAATTACAGCATAGAGGTCTTGATGCTGCTCCTGGCATTTGCCCTGCAGCCTTTCTAGCTGTAAATATCATATCCATGTTTCTTTCTGGCTGAAGGCTTCTGCAGTGCGGAAACTACTACATATACCTCTGACCTCACCATGGTGTTTATTGCAGGAAACATTTTACTGCAGAGTTAATACATGCTTCCTTAATCCCCCTGCAGAAATGGATGTCTTGCTATACCCTTGCTGCTGAAAGAAGGCACTAGAAATTAATGTCAGAGTTAGTATGTGTTGGGGCTGATGTTCCATATCGAGTTACCAGCAAGGCGTGTAGGGGATCATCGTCTGTACCCTTTGTTACTAGTAGTCTTGAGGGCAGTGTTCAGTGCTTACTGTTGCTGGCAAGAAGCGTTGGGTGTTTGTATACTGTTACTGGCATTGGGCTACTGGGATCATGTTCTTATATCCCATGTTACTGGCTGGGAGACTGAAATTAAGTGTGGAGTTGGGTGCATACTGAAGTAACAAAGTTGTAGAGGTTTTGCTGTACAACACAAACAGGGTAGAGGGGGAGAGGTTTCCTGGGAGTAAAATATTATACCATCCAAATCGGTGTCTGCCTGGAATTTCTCATGGTCTTTTGCCAGATTTCTGGAGGCAGAGGTAACTGTGCTCTAGACCCAAAAAGGAGCCACAATGATCATTTTCCCTTTCATCTCTCCTCAGTTTCACAATAGTTTTGATAGAAGAAGAATAGATGGAAATGCCTAAACGAGCTGACTTGCCCGTTGAATAGCAAATGCATCCCTTGTTAAAGCATTCGGAGCTGGCCTTTTCGAGCAGCATGGTGTAAATTTGTTATTCAACAGAGCTGCTAAGAGGTCTATCGATGGTGTTCCCCCAAGAACTGGAAGAGATGCTGTACTCTTGAAATGAAGAGACCACTTGTGAGGCTGAAGACATTGCCTTAAGGAGTCTGCTATATTGTTCGATTTGCCTGGCAGATATATTGCAGAAATTTGTATTTTTCTTGTGAGTCCAGTTCCAAATTTCGCTTACCTCTTTGCAAAGTCTTGCCTACTTATTCGTTTGTTTACATAGTATATGGCTACTTGGTTGTCCATACATATGTGCACTACCAATTGTATTAGCCATTCTAGAAAACTAGAAGAGCTTTGAATATGGCTTTCAGTTCTAGTCGATTTTTGTTGAGATGGGCTTCCTGTGGATGTTTGCAATGAAGATTCAACAGACAAGTTCATCAGGGTAGGAAGCAAACAAAGGATTTGTTTGTATTCTGAAAGACAATGGATGAGTATGCTGATTCCATCAGAGCCTTAAATGTCATTGGGCTTGTCTCATGTGTATGTGTCAAAACCACCACAAAAAACTTTCCAGTGAACAAAACCAAGGTAATAGTAAATATAGCCCACTGGTTCAAAAATGTATTTACATTTGTATTTATTTTTTAATTTTTACTTACTAATTTGTGTGTCTAAAATTTGTTTTTGAAAGTTGTTTTGAAAGCTGTGCTGTAGAATGAAAGATATTGCTATTGTGGTTAAGCCACTAGCACACTTTGATCAATCCATCGTAATTGTGCTTTTTGAAAGGGTTTTTTCCTGTGAGGGCAGTTTTTTAAGCACTTTTGTCATTGGTTTATTTCTGAAGACAGTGTGTGCTATCTGAGGTTTTTCTCTTACTTTTTTTTTAAATATCATTGGTACTTATATTAATATAATTGCTTCCTAAATTAATCCATTATATAAATTAATAAGTGAAAGTTGAAACATACAAAAATATATTTTTTTATTTATCAGTGGGATATATTTACTGTAGGGACCTTGGTTTTCAGTTTTTAATGTGTTTTGCCTGGGAATTTAAATATTACAACAAAAAAGAAATCAGTGGAAGAATCTTTTCCACAAATGTTTTCTCTTGTGTGTTACATCAGGCATTTTGCTATTGACTTTTTGTTATAAAACTATTACCTTGCTCATGTGTAAGTGTCCAGAGAAGTAACATGGACAGTTGCTGCCAGATGGCCTTGCATCCTCATGAAAAATCTGGCTGAGATTTTTCATCCTTTGGACCTGCAGAAAGGATTCTCTTTCTTTCTTTTTTTATGTAGGAAACCCCTATACGTTCCACATTGTGATGGCAGTAGCTGGGATTTCTGAAAATGCATTATGAAACCTAATGAGTGAATGGTCTGTATTATGTAGGTGGCCACTTTGTGAGCTTCCTTTAAGGCTCTACTGGATATTAACCAGTTGTCCAGATATGGAGCATATTGTTCTTTCATATGTGCTACTACTACCGCTAGGCATTTTGTGACTAGACTGGGCACTTCTGAGATCCCAAAGGGCTAACCTTGTACTGATAATGATTGCCATCTGTTATGAACTGAAGATATTTTCTGTGATTGACATGGATTGGAAAATATAAATATACAGTCTCCTATATCCAAATGAGGCAGAAGAGTGCCAAGGGAATTCATCTTAAATTTTTCTTTTTTTTGAGAAGTGTGTTCAGGTTTCTCAGGTAGAGGATTAGACAGAAGTTTTCAGATGATTTTTTTTTTTTTTTTGTGATTAGAAAGTATTTGGAATAGAATCCTTTCCTTTTTCCTTAGGTTACTATTGGTTCTATTGGATTTGCTACCAACAGGGAGTCTATTTCTTTGTTGAGAATCAGGGTCATTTTCAAAGATATGGTATGAATTTGGAAGAAGCTTCTAAAAGCTGAGGCAATAACCTATTTAAATAATTTGTAAAACTCAGGTAACCGTAGTTATTAAACATCATTGAGTTTGAAAATTGTGTAATTCCCCCCCCCCCCCCACTGGAAAATCTTATATCAGAGGGGGCATGTGGCTCAGCGGGAGTAGTCAACTAGGACCAGACATCTGCCCAGCTTGCTGGGAGGATCTCTATTAAGGCTGTTCCCTTGGACCTGTTTCTGATTGTTATGGATGCTGAGTTGTTAGTCATATTACAGACAAAAGCTGCAATTATAACAAAGGCTGATACCTTCTCAATGGGTAATAGTATTGCTTTGTATATGGTTGATATTGACCCTTTTTCTGGGATACTTGTTTCCCAATGACTGCTATTAAAGGGGGTTATTTACTAAAGCTTATCGTACGCGATACAGCCGTATTGTGTGTGATAAGCCTCTATTGCATGTGAAAAGGCCCTTTTCGCATGCAATAACATGCTAATTAGAGTCGGGGTGGAGTCGAGGAAGCGAGGGGTCGGACTCGGCGATGTCTTCACGGTGGCGCTTTTTGCAGGATTCATCATTCTGCGAAAGAATGATGAATCCAGGCCAAAGTTTGTAAGGTTGTGCTACTGAATATACCTAGATAAGTTTGGGTTAACTGGATACGTTTATTTGCTAACTTCAGACCTGCTCAATAGCAGGTTTAAGTTCTTCAGCGAACTTAGCAGGATAAGTGGCGATATTCACACTTATCTGGTTAAGTTAGTCAGATAAGTAACCATGCCCCAGAACCCCTACCGCTTAGCCAGATAAGTCCATATTTACCTGATAAGGGGGTTATTTTCTAAAGTTATCGCACGCGTGCAATAGCTAGCTCGGGGCGGAGTCGACCCCGGAAGAGGAGGAGTCAGGGCGGCACCGGGGCCAACTCTGCGAAGACTTCTCAGACAGCGAAAGGTCCGCATCCTTTTCGCTGCCCGTTTTGCGATCGTCCCCCCGTTTCACCCTCCCGTTACCATGGGATTCAGGGAGCCCTGCAACATTGGTCAATCTAGGCTTAAGTGGCGCTAAATATCGGGCTCCTAGTATCTAGAAATAAATACAGAGGAGAAAAATGTACACAGCACTGACATGCTCAACATCTATATGAATCCCAAACCATGATAACCAATGTTCCACGCAGCATTCCATAGTATTGTAGAGTCCTTCCTCTTGGAAACAGCCATTGGGTTATAAGAGCCAGCTCACTAAGGAAAGGCTAGGATAGCCCGCTCCAGTAGCATGTTGAGATTTGTAATCATGCTCGCCTTACTGAGAAGAATTAGAAATCAACTTTTTTTTTTTTTTTTCAAACTCTGCTATTCCCTTCTGCTCATTTGAGCTTCCACTTCAATCACAACTGGACAGCATTGAAACTCTGGCTTCATAAGCCTTCATTCACTATCATGCAGAGGTTTTTCTGCATGTTTAAATCCCTTCCTGTCTAGCCCAGCAGTCCTCACCCAGAGCCACAGATCATAGCTTCTTCCTGAATCTGGCACACATTGCACCCTACAACTGGCCAATCGGCATCCCTGTAGCACAGGGGCAGACACTTCCTTCTAGGGGCCTCTGCAGCATTACCAAACTCAGTAGAACTACAAATCTTAGTCTTAAAGATGGGAGTTAAGAATTCGAATCACACAAATTTTGGCAAATTCGATCCATGGAACTTTTTTTATGTTGCCTCAATTGGAACTCAAAATGCCCCTTATATATTATGTAGTTTGTAGTGCTTCATTCAGATAGAAATACAACAGGCAAACAATAAGCCTTATCTTTTTTTTTCAATTAAACTACCCACAGCTAAGCCAGGGACAAAATACACAGACGGGAACCAAGCCTTCCAGCAAAGTAAATTGAAACATTTCTCCAGGCTACATTGCTCCAGTATTTTTTTTTTCCCAACTAATCTTACTGGAAAAAGTTTTGCAAAGCAAATTCCAGTCTTAAGGAAGATAATTTTAAAGGGCATTAATGCATAAATGCTGCCTTGTAAAACTGCCCACCTGATATGCGGGGAAAAAACATATTGTACGTGCATATTTATTTTAAGTTTTTCTATACCGGCATTCACAATAAATATTGCATCATGTCGGTTTACAATTAACAAGTGGATAAGGAACAAGAGGCAACAAATAACATTGATCTTAGTAATAATAGAATAATGATAATAATAGTAGTATTATTCTTCCCCCACATATCAGAGGCATCCTTACGGTGGAGAAGGGGGGCTTGATCATGCACATTGCTGCCAAAAAAAACCTACCTGCACATATAAGCAGACATAAATGTATGCAGTTAGTTGTCTTGGGATCATTTTCAAAGTAAAAGTGTGTGCCTACTTTCATTTTCAAAATTAATGTGAAGTTTGCAGATAAAAAGTGCTGTAGACTTTACACTGGCTGAAAATTATCCTCATGGAAGTTTGAATTTGTTTTCAGAATACATTTTCGAAAGATCTATCCATTCCTAGTCAAGAAAGCCAGGTCTGGGCCTAGATCAAAGTGATCATGCTAAGTAGCTTAGTATTACCTTCAGTATAATGGCAGCATGAAAACTGGTGAACCAAGCAGGGCCAGATATCGTTCAGCCCATACCCGGCAAGCAGAAAGGGCTCTTATTCCACACCCTGCAGACAAAAAGCCAGTCCTGCCCAAGCCCTGCAAAACCCATGGTGGCCTGTCCCTGAATGCCCTACAGTTCACAAGCCAGCCCTGTCCTCCCATGGACTACGGATGTGAGCATTGGGTGTCTTCATAACTCCTTATAGATTTCTTGGGCTTTACTTATTTCGACTTTGTGTGTGTGTTGAAGCTACAGTAACTTGTACATGTTGTGATAGGAACACTGTAGGTTTCTTGTGCTGCAAGTCTGTTGTATAGTAATATGATGGTTATTATGAGGATGATAATTATGATTTTTTTTAATTTTGAAAAAGCAAAAAAATATAGAACAAACCTGAAACCAAAATATTTTTTTTGTTTGTTTCTGGTGAACTCTAAATAGGGTTTTTTTTGTTTTGGGACATTTTATTTTTTGGATAATACAAAGGGCAAAGATTGCAAAACTCAGCAAATAAAGGAAAAAATTATTTAAAAAGAGGTACGCACACACATATTCTGTCGATGTTATGGTGCTAAGAGTGTGTTGACCAAATGATCACACTGCTTCCCTGTGCTTTAGCCATCTGTTTCAGACAAATTAAAAATGTTCTGGTTCTGGTGGTTCTGGTACCAATTTTCATTAAAATGTTGATGAGTCTTTTGTGTGTCTTTTCTAATGTTTTTCTTGGGGGAAACATTCCCCTTCTTTACCTGAGACCTGTGTTGAAGCGGTTTATCATCCAAATTCACTGAAAGCTGTGAAATGCTCTCAGGGAGTCAGGAAACATAGCACCAGTCCTGCCACATTAAACCAGATTCATCAAAATTATCATCTTTATTAAAAATCACTGGTCTAGGTTAAAAAAAAAAGTGTGTTTGGTATCAATAAAAGAATGAGTACAATTCAGATGGTAGAAATTCAGAGAAATGACCTTTGTGACGTGAACCAAACCATTTACATGACTGTGAATCTAGGGTTTATTATGTGTCTTTGTTTCAAACAAAACATGCCCAAAAACTTGGGCACTGACTTTTTCATGTCTTGTGTATTTACATGAAATGATGCCCTGTTTATTTAGCTTTTTATTATTTTTTTTTTTAAGTACACTAAAAGTAAATATCTGAATCTATCAGTCAAACTGATCTTTTCACAGTGATCAAACCCCAAGTATTAATAATTGCACCAAAAAACAATATTCACTCTAGGGCAGTGGTTCTCAACCTTTTTCCCCATTACGATGCTCCTGATGGACAATGTTCACATGCGTGATATACTGCTCATTACAATCCATGGCAGAAATTTAAAAAAAAAAAAAGCCTAAGAAAAACATGAATACTGTCTCTGGACAGAACTTAGGCAGAATATAAATCTAATAAATAGTAACCTTCCCATACCAGAACAGGTCTGTCAGCGCTCAAACAGTAACAGACCTACTTCTGAAAAGACAATATTGCAAATATTACAACAGATCCTAAAACAATACACATCCTATTAGAAAACAGAACAAGGCAGGCTGCTAGAGATCCCTACACAGAATCTACACACTAGCAGACTACCACTCAACATGTAGAATACAGACAAGACCCTCACCTAACAGAATAAATAGATCATAAAGTAAAAATAGAAACAAGCAGTCAAAAACTGAACTGGAAACTGCAATAAGCTAGACTGTATATGCAGTACAACAATGGAAAACCAAAAACATCACCAGTCATAACTCAAAAAATATAAAATCAATAGTAAAAACATAATAAAAAGAAATTATTTCAAACAGCTTATGAATAGAACATCCAATAACTAAAAACTCATATAAAAATTTCCAGATACCAATAAAGTCTGAAAACAGCAGCGATCGAATAATTAAAACTAATAAGGATTTTAAACATCCTCTGCTCTCCATACCTGGGAACTTTTGATCTCCAGGTGTCCTGAGATTGATGTGAATTAGCGAGAGGAGGGGAGTTTTACCTCACAAACATTCTCCCCTTTTTCTCACGCTCTCTTATGTACACATACGCACTCTCAATCTCTCACACACACACACACACAATGCTCTCACATACACTCAATCACACACACTCATTTTCATGTACATGCTCTCACACATGCTGTCAAGCACACATAGTGTCTCTCACTCTCACGCTCTCAATCAACACATGCGTGCGCTCACACGCACATACTGTCCTCTCACTCACCCTCACCCTCCACCCAAAGCACAAGTGGCATCAGTGGCACCCTCCTCCAGCCCCTGCAGTTTCAAAAAAAGAAGAGTCTCATCAGCCATGGGAGCTGACACTGCTCTACCTCCTATTGATGATCATTGGCTGCTCCTCTTTTTCTTCCAAGCTCACACTGTCTTCCTGCTACTTGAGGCTGATGCTGCTGGTACTTCTAACTGCGGCGTGATCTTTCCTTCTCCCCATACGTGCAGGTCCACTGCACACCACTTCCTCTTCAGCAGAGACAGACCAAATATTTAAAACTAATAAGGATTTTAAAAAAACAAAACATTGCTCTTCATACCTGGGAACTTTTGATTTCCAGGGACCCTGAGATTGTTGTGAATTAGCAGAAGGGGGGGGGGGAGTTTGCTTGCCAATGTCTCTCTCTCTCTCTCTCTTACACACATGCGCTCAATCACACACACACACTCACTTTTGATCATACACATGCTCTCACACACACACACACATACACACATATATATGCTTTCTCACTCACTTACCTCGAAGCACAAGTGGCAGCAGCAGTGGCTGCCTCCTCCAGCCCCCACAGCCCCAAGAAAGAAAGGTCCCATCACCCATGGGGGCTGACACTCTTCTGCTTCCTGTTACTGATCACTGGCTTCTCCTCTTTTTGTTCTGGACTTGCACTTTTGATCGGGGCTGATCCTTCTTCCCACGTGCGCGCCCACTGCACACCACTTCCTCTTCTGGGCTGTGGCTGTGGGGACAGGAAAGAGGAGAGGACTATCAGCATTTTCAAGTCTGGACAGAGTGGGGCAGATTTTTTAAAATTACGTGGGGGGGGGGGGGGGTACATTTGTGCGCGCTACCTGGCGCGCACAAATGTACACCCGATATTATAACATGCACGTGCTGTCGCGCGCATGTTATAAAATCCAGGCTCGGCGCGCGCAAGGGGGTGCACCTTGCACGCGCCGAGCCCTAGGGGAGGCCCGTGGCTTTCCCCGTTCCCTCCAAGGCCGCTCCGAAATCGGAGCGGCCTTGGAGGGAACTTTTTTTTGTTCCACCCCCCAGCCGTACCTAAATCCCCCCCCCCCACACACCTTATTTTGTTGAGTTATGCGGGCCGGCTGTCTGCCGGCGCGGCAGACCCCGACACAGGCCGCTGTTTCGGGGCACTCGGCCACGCCCCCAGACCGCCGCCCTGCCCATTTTTGCAAGCCCTGGGACATATGCGTGTCCCAGGGCTTGCGCGCACAGCCGAGTCTATGCAAAATAGGTTCGGCACGCACAGGGGGATTTTTTAAGGGTTGTGCACGTAACTCTTTTAAAATCCGCCCTAATGTGTTCTCCATATTTTGCTAGGGGCAGAAGAGGTGACAGCAGCTGGGTCAGCGGGAGACTGGGAAGTGTGATCTTTCCGGTGGAGGATGGTGCATATCTGCATGTGCTTGGTGACACACTGGTGGAGAACTGCTGCTTTAGGGCATGGAGTGGAGTAGGCATTGGCAGGGGTGTCTTGCTATGAAAGATCTAGCCATGGGTGCTTTTCACTGAGCCTTTGGGAATGCACCTACAGTGCCAAATCAGGTGTGTGGAACACTTTGGCTCATAGATTTTTGGAAGGATAGCAAGAAGCTGGAAAAAGATGCAGAGGAAGAGAGCTGAACGAAAAGGATGAAGAGGGGTTCACTCTAAGATGAGGCTTATCCCACTGAGTGATTGTTCTTTACAAAAAGAGAAAGGGAATATGATTATACTGTAGAAATAATTAGAAAGTCATTCTAATTCTTGGGTGGTAAATTTTTTTTTCCAAGCAGCTGAAAGAGCAGCATTTTGGTCCATCTTCAGAGCAATGGATCTGAGAAATCGCTGGAAGACAAAAGCGGCTGTGGTGGTGTCTTTTTTTTTTTTCTGTTCCTAGTGTGCTTTTAGAATGGGAGCCATGTTCCCTTTAGTCTAAGTGCCTGATTCACTTATGCTTTTTTCCCATGAACACAGAAGAGGCAAAACGCCTTAGCCATAACTTTCGAATGGACATGAGGGCACACATATACATGTGTATATGGGTGCATGACCAGATAGGTGACAATTTTATATCCTGCATACACGTATGCGCAAGTGTCATAAAATAGCTCTGGCATGCATACAAGTGTGTGCACACAGCTACATCATGTCATCATGTCAGCTTTGAGCAGTACAAGTGAGGGACTTTTTTTTACAGGTGCACGTCCATGCCATGAGCTGTTTCATCAGTTCATCCACCAGTTTGGCCGCTCTACAGCTTAGGTCCTCCAAACTCCCCCTGGTTCTTTAGCTTCCACTCCCCCCCAGTTAACGCAGACCCCCTCAAACACCTCACTGATGCCTGGAAATAGTTTTAGTGAGACTTGTGTGGGGAATTATGAGCTTTGCTCCTGATGGCCAGCAGGCCATGTCAGGGGTTAACTCTAACTTCCCTTCTCTCTGACCTTTGCACTGAATGCAGCAAGACTAGCACATCTTAAATCTCTAGCTTATAATTAACCCTCACTGCCTAAGGAGAGGATACCTAGCTGCCACGTATTCAGCTGCAGGCAAAAGACAGACACATATATGGTATAGGCTTCAGCAGCCAATGAAATGATCTGTACGCACCCCCTGAGCCAATGGTCTAATGACATGTCTGTATGCTATGGCTAGGAGAGCCAATGATGTGATGGCACATTTGTATGCTATGGATGTATGTACAATAAAAGGGGACCCACGGGAGTGTTCAGCCCTTTTTCCCTTTTTGCCATGAATCCTGCCTGATGTGTCTTCATTGCCACAACATCTTGCACCCCCTCCATAGCAGAAGTAACTTTACGCTCACCTGAACCTGGACGCACACCCAGGTGCATAGGTTCTTGCGTGTACATCTCTCTGCTCTGCCCCCTTTTTCCCCGATGCAAGATGTTCACACAGCAGGACTTGTGCGTGCAGCTGGATGGTGTATAACAGTGAGGGGACTCCCATGTTTCTATGTGGATGGCACATATCCCGATTTTGGCACATGCCTGACTTTTAAAATTCACCTTTTAGTGAATCAGGCCTAAGGGTAAGAGAAAGTGAGAGCCTGTGCATGCAAAGGTCTGTCCAGGTTCGCCCAGGCAGGGCTAATTTTTATTGTTGTTGCCATGGGCAGGGATATGGAAAAACTGAACCTAGAAAAGTTTGGAAATACTGAAGTTTTCACAATTTTTCTGCAGTTCTTGCTATTTATGTTGCCATTTTTCTAATTTTTAACTTTTTTTTTTATTTACTTTTTCATCCACCCTTCCATTATCACTCAGGATGAAGCACAGAACATAAAACAAGGGATACAATAAAACCAATAAAAATGTAATACATGACATCAAACATATAGCACAGGCATCATAAAGGGGTCAATATTCAAAGCCAACAACAAAATCAGCAGTACTCTAAACATCATTTTGACAATTATTCCATTTATTATATCTAAAGGCTGTATCCTCATCAATTAAATGCAAAATTAAAAATAAATAAATCAGGCTTTACAGTGTTTGCTTCAGCGTTTGCAAACAATCTCAACATTTTAAGGAATTTTATTTCATTGTGCTAGACCAGCTCAGGAGAGAGCTGCCTTCCTAGTCTCCATTAACATAACTTTTTAACGGCAGAGAACAAAGAAAGGTCTCCTTGGAGGATCAAGGAGTTCTGCCCTGTGTATACACCTGCAAGCAATCTCTGAGATAATGTTGTGTTTTGTTTTTTGTTTTTTGTTTTTAAGACATTCTTAAAAACCAAAGAGAGGATCTTAAATTGAGCCCTAAAAGTCACTGGCTGACAATGTAATGCTTCCATGGCAGGAGAAATATGATCTCTTACCTTTAACTCTAACAGTAGACAGGAAGCTATATTTCATATAAATTGTAGTCTAGCTAATTGAGTTTTTGCAAGGCCCGCATACAGCAAATTAGAGTAGCCCAATCTGTTATTAAGGCATGAATTGATAGTTGATAAATCTTCACATAAGAATGAGCAAAACTTGCAAATCAACCTAAGCTGCAGAAAAGAGGCCCTAACAGGCCAGAATCTGGGTTTGCATGCTAACATCACTCTATCACCCAGAATGCTAGCCTTGAACTTCACAAGTAAGCATGTCTAAAAAAAATACCTGAGGAGAGGAGATCAGAGGCAAAGACTTACAAATCCACAACACTTCAGTTTTTGAGGGTTGAGTTTTAATTTATTAAAAACCCTGCCAATCGGAAATTGCACGTAGGCAGGAATGCAACCTCACCGGGCCCTCTCCTTTATTCTTGCCAAACCCACAGTATCCTTGCATGGCACTGATGTATATTTTTCCAAACTTTCTCTGTAACTCAGGGAATTAGTATCAGAATGTTTTGTGCTCAATCGTTTAGGCTCTTGCCCTTACAGGGCTGCAACCATATTCATGGCAAAAACAGCACTTAGTTGTTAACCTCATTTACCAATTCCCATTAAACCACAATTTTTATTTATTATTATTTTAAAACTGCACATGGATTTACTAAATCACTTATCTTTTAAAAATGCTGCATGAAAACTCCAATTACTTCCGTCACCTCCTCTCGTGACTCAAAACCTGCTGTGCTCATTACCTCCCAGTTGAATACTTTTTAACAGCCACAAAAACAGATACACTGAACGGGTGGTAATGAGCACAGTAGGTTTTGAGTCACGAGAGGAGGTGACGGAAGTAATTGGAGTTTTCATGCAGCATTTTTAAAAGATAAGTGATTTAGTAAATCAATGTGCAGTTTTAAAATAATAATAAATAAAAATTGTGGTTTAATGGGAATTGGTAAATGAGGTTAACAACTAAGTGCTGTTTTTGCCATGAATATGGTTGCAGCCCTGTAAGGGCAAGAGCCTAAACGATTGAGCACAAAACATTCTGATACTAATTCCCTGAGTTACAGAGAAATTTTGGAAAAATTGAGTGAGAAATTTGGTAGTCTTCATTTGTTTTGAATATTGAGTATAGGTATACATTGTGAGGAAATAATAGCCCCAATAGCAGGATTATTGGTCTTCTATTACTGATGTATATTTCACATTTTATACCTCGATCCCATATCAATTTCTCTGTAGCAATAAAACCAAACCTTACAGCACCTTAAATTGTCACACAGAGAAGAGACTGAAAAATGTCCTAGCTTTATTTGTTTTGATCTATCATTGAGGAAACACCAAACCATTTCAGCATGTTGTGTTTGAGACCAATTAAGATGCCATGGTCCAGGGCAAGGATAGGCAATTCCAGGCCTCGAGTGCCTCAAGCCAGTCAGGTATTCAAAATGTCCACATTGAATATAGATGAGATGTATTTGCATGCAGTGCATGCAAATTCAACTCATCCATATTCATTGTGAATTAACTGACAAGCGGACAGACGTGGCATTTAAGGACCAGAATTGCTTACCCCAATCCACAGAATTAAAAGGAACTGAAAAATCAAGGAGGACTACCAGATAATTTGTACCATTCTCCATATTCCTCTACAAATCATCTCTTAATCCCAAAAAGCAGTTTCTGTAATGTAACCATCCTGAAAGTTCTGGTCATCAAGGATTGAAATCAATTGACTGGCAGCATCCCACTCAATTAACTTACTTATGCCAGGTTAGAAATCAAGCACTAATAATTATCTAACATTAGACTGCCTCCAGCTTAGGTTTCTTTAAAAGGGAACAGATAATTGCCTCCTTCAAGCTTTTGGGCAAAACCCCCTCACTTAGAGGAGCTGATATTTACACTGGAACATGTAAGTCATCTACATCCTCCTTTATCAACCAGGAATGAAAAGTGTTGAATGCAACTGCTGGCCTTAGCAATCGCTAGGAATTTCTCCACCGCTGTAGAAGATATAGTATCAAAAGCCACAATTTTGGCATCAGTTTGACAGACCACTGGATAGTAATAGTAAAAATTACGGCATCCGAATCCTTTCAGCTCTCCACCTATTTTATCTAAGTTGTAAACCAAAATCCACAATACAATGTACTGACATCTGCTACATTTTTTTTAAGGCATGAATAAATGTGGATGAAGGTGAACCTGGATCTGGATTTTCAGAAATTGTTTGGCAAAGTACTTCATTAAAGATTCTTGAAGACATTAAAAAGTCATGGGTAGGAGGCAATGTTCTGTTGTGGCTTGAGAACTGATTTAAAGAAAACAGCGAGTAGGACTAAATGGTCAATTTTCTCAGTGAAGAAAGGTTAATAGTGAGTGCCTGAGCTATCTGTACTGAGACCACTACTTTTTAACATATTTATAAATGACCTCGAGATGGGAACAATAAGAGGTGATCAATTTTGCTGATAATACAAAATTATTCAAAGTTGTTGAATCGCCAGGGAATTGTTAGAAATTGCAGAAGGACCTTGAGAAACTGGAAGACTGGGCTTCCAAATGGCAGACGGCATTTACTGTGTACAAGTACAAAGTGATGCACGTAGGGAACAACAATCCAAATTTCAGCACGAAAGGTTCCACATTGGAAATCACCATCCAGGAAAAGTACCTAGGTGTTGTTGTGGATATTATGTTTAAATCCTTGGCTCAGTGTGCAGTGGTGGCCAAGAAAGCAGATTGAATGCTAGGAATTATTAGGAAAAGCATGGAGAATAAAATATAAGGTGTCATAATGCCTCTGTATTACTCCATGGTGAGACCACAACTTGAGTATTGTGTCAGTTCCTGTCACCGCATCTCAAAAAAGATATGGCAGAATTAGAAAAGGTACAGAGAAGGGCAACTAAAATATGAGGAAAGGCTGAAGAGATTAGGACTCTTCAGCTTGGAGAAGATGGCTGAGAGAAGATATGACAGATCTATAAAATTAGTGGAGTAAATGCTAATTGGTTATTTACACTTTCAAAATGTACAAAGACTAGGGGACACACAATGAAGTAACTAGGTAATACTTTTAAAACAAATAGGAGAAACTATTTTTAAGCTTTAATTAGTTGCTAGAGGATATGATAAAAGCTGTTTGTGTGGCTGGGTTTAAAAAACAATTTGGACAAATTCCTGGAAAAAAAAGTCTATAAACCATTATTAAGGTAGACTTGAGAAAATCTACTGTTTTATCCCTGAGATAAGCAGCAATGGAATCCAATGTTTTGGGATTCTGCTAGGTACTTGTGACCTGGATTGGCCACTGTTGGAAACAAGATACTGGATGTCCATGTGCGTACAGTTTCCGGCACGCCCACATGGATGCGGCTATTTTATAACATGTGTTTGTCAGCACATGCATGTTAATAAGATACAATATCTGCGCACACAATTTTATAATTGGTGCAAGCATGTGCAGGTGGGACGCGATGGGGGAATTTTGTAAAGTACGCACGGCAATGCAATAGGGCTTTTGCCCAGTTCCCTTCTGGTCGCTCCAATTAAGGAGTGGATCGGGAGGGAACTTTCCTATACCCCTATCTACCCTTTTTTTGTTTTTTGTTTCAGTACTTACTTCCTCTTCAGAGGAGAAGTAAGTACCGTGCGTCGTATGCTTCCCTGGGACAAAGCTTAATGGCTACTGTCCCAGTTGGCTCCCCTGCCCTGCCCCTTTTTGCTAGCCTGGCACATCTCCCATACTGGGAGATATGCACAGGGCCAGGCCCGGCCACGCACTTATCCCCCGGTATTTGCGCATGCAGGCCATCAAATTCAGGCATAAGTCTACTTGGTTAATAACAGTTTATGGTTTTCTCCTAAAGGAATTTGGCCAAACCTTTTGTAAACCCCGCTATGCTAACTCCTTAACCAATTCTTGCAGCAATAAATTCTAGAAACTAATTGTCTGTTGTGTGAAAGAATTTTTTCCAGTTTGTTTTAAATGTGCTACTTGCTAACTTCTTGGAGTGTCCTTAGTTGTTGTTATCTGAAGGAGTAAATAACCTATCCACATTTAACTGTTCTAGACCTTATGATTTTATAGACCTCTATCATATCCCTCCCTCAGCTATCTCTTCTGCAAGATGAATAGCCCTAACCTCTTTAGCTTTTCCTCATAGGAGAGCCATTCTATCCCCTTTATCATTTTGGTTACTCTTCTCTGTACCTTTTCCAGTGCAACTGTATCTTTTTGAGATGTGGTGACCAGAATTACACACACTACTCAGAGCTGTCTCACCATGCAGTGATACAGAAATACTATGACATTCTGTTTTATTCAAAATGTAATAAAGTGCAAAATAGGAAACAAGAAATATTAAATTCAAATAATCCTATCAAATAACTATATCAACTGACGCATTTAAAAATGTATTGTATATATGTTGGCAAGATCATCATATTGAACAGTCATTCATGTTTTGCTGCAAATTTATCTGCAACCATTTTTCCCCTGAGTATTTTTAAATCATCGGTCTGCCCACCTACCTACCTTATTTTTAAATTTTTCTATTTGCATTCTTAAAAACTTAAGTTTTTCATTACACTAAAAGTTTCATTAGTATTATCTTAAACATCCATCAAAAACGGATTATAGAAGATTAAGGCTCTAGATGAAAAGGCCCTCATCCAACGCGGTCCATGTTTCGGAAGTCCTCCCCTTCCTGATTCAGGGAATTAGATCAATGGTCTATGAAAACTCTGTCCGGTGAGCATTGTCTCGGAGTGGGAAGCCTACAAGATGGATTAAACAGCGTTGGAAAAAAATATGGAGAATGCTCGCCAGACAGAGTTTTCACAGACCATTGATCTAATTCCCTGAAGAAGGAAGGGGGGGGGGGGGGGGTGGGGAGGACTTCTGAAACATGGACTATGTTGGATGAGGGACTTTTTATCTGGAGCCTTAAGGAGACTGTGGCGTCATTAGCCACAATAGGAGGGTCTTCCAATCCCTCCACAATTTTTTAAAGTGGTAAACTTTTAATCTCTACCTGTAAAATATCAAAACAAAACACTTTATATGAGTAGAAGCAAATTTATTTACACAGCTTAATAGACAGTTGAGGATATTTGAATATTCAAGCCTGAGCAAACAGGGCAGAAATAAGGAAGAACAAGGAGGCAGGTGCAAAGTGTTTCAGAGAGAAAAATTAGGAACCAGTGGAAGAGGAAAAGAAACTAAATAGGAATGGTAAAACCCCATCTCTTCATGGAACATCCGTCTGTACGATCAAATTCAGCTTTATTTATTTGAAATGTTTCAGTTTACTGTGAGCAGAAATATTAATGCAGTACTACAGCACAGAGGAGCAATAATGGACTGTATTTTTTAAGTCCTGTCACAGCCTGCAATGACCCATCTCTCCAGCAAAAAGATCTGCATTCTCTTTTCATCCCTGCTGCAAAGAATCCCAACCATAGGATTAGCCTGATGACTTAGTGGTAGTGCTGCACCCTGCTATGCAGGAGACCTGACTCCTGCTCCCCAACCTGGCTGGGGCAGGAGATGCTGCTGTAGCAGCATTTACATCCCCGAGGGGAGGGAGGCTCATTCATCGCTCAACAGCAACACCTAGTGGCCAGACTCGGGAACCTTGGTTTGTGGGCCGCAGCTGATGACTGTTGCTCCGATGGCAAGCCTGGGTAGTTGCCAGTGAAATCTCTTAATGCCGTAGCCCAATGGAGGCTGGTTCTTATTGAGCTGGAAGCCCAAAAGAGCATAAGGAAACTACTTGCTTAAAAAAAATGTAATAAAAATCTCAAACTATATAGAACCAAATAAGCTCTGCCATATTTCCACCGAAAAACCATCAGTGGTTGTAGGTACCAAACAATATGGATCACTATGGGGCGGATTTTAAAAGTCCTGCTCGCGTAAATCCGCCCGGATTTACGCGAGCAGGGCCTTGCGCGCCGGCGCACCTATTTTCCATAGGCTGCCGGCGCGCGCAGAGCCCCGGGACACGCGGAGGTCCCGGGGTTTTCAGAAGGGGCGTGTCGGGGGGGCGGGACCCGATGATGCGGCGTTTCGGGGGCAGGATGCGGCGTTTCGGGGGCGGGACCGGGGGCGAGGTTTTGGCCCGGGGCATTTTGGGGGCGTGGCCGCGCCCTCCAGAACCACCCCCGGGTCGAGTCGAGTCTCGGCGCGCCAGCAGCCCGCTGGCGTGCGTGGATTTACATCTCCCTCCGGGAGGCGTAAATCCATGGATAAAGGTAGGGGGGGGTTTAGATAGGGCCGGGGGGGGTGGGTTAGGTAGGGGAAGGGAGGGGAAGGTGAGGGGAGGGCGAAAGAAAGTTCCCTCCGAGGCCGCTCCGATTTCGGAGCGGCCTCGGAGGGAACGGAGACAGGCTGCGCAGCTTGGCGTGCGCCGGCTGCCCAAAATCGGCAGCCTTGCGCGCGCCAATCCAGGATTTTAGAAGATACGCGCGGCTACGCGCGTATCTTATAAAATCCAGCGCACTTTTGTTTGCGCCTGCTGCGCAAACAAAAGTACGCGATCGCGCTGTTTTTAAAAATCTACCCCTATGGGAATAGCTACATCTATGAAAAACAGAAATGTCAGGTAAGGATCCCCAGGCCATCCAAGTATGTCCATTTTCCTTTCTCAAGATACTGTCCTCCAATGGGTTACTTTTGTACATATCTTGAAAGGAGTGAAGCTCACTTGCAAACCCAAGGTATGTTGAGTATGATTTCAGTCTCAAATTCATCTCATTCCTGTTGTAATACTGCAGAGTCTACTTAATCTCTGTCTTTACTGTCTTTTCTCTCAACTGAAGGTCATCTGTGCTGATCTCATGCTTACTTGCATTGTTTTTACCTCCACTGGGAGGATTTTCCATGTATCTACCCTTTCTGGGAAGAAATGTTCTAATATTTTCTCCTCAATCTACCCACTTTGAACCTCATATCATAATCATTTGATCTTGATCTTGTATTCCACAGGAAAATATTTCTCATGCATGTTATGCATATTTTCAAGGTATTTTAATGTCTCCATCAATAGGCAATCAAGGTCAGTGCAAGGGTATTAGGTGCCCTAGGTGAATCTTACACCCTTGCGCACCCCTCCCTCCCAGTCCTCCCCACACACAATTAAGTTATGCATTTATAATAAGATTTTGAAAAATTGCATTCAAAGTACAGTCTGAGGTAAAAATCACTTTTATAAAACAATATAACATGTATATTATATTTGCATGCACTGCTGTGATTCCAACCAGAAAATCCTACAAAAAAAAAACTTGAAATCTGTAGGGTATTAAGCCTTTTATAATGTGTGTTAAGTGTAGGCTTAGCCCTCAGAAAGCCATGAATAAACTGAGTTATAATTACTAATTTGTCATACTAAAAAAAGCACTAACTGCCAGCACTGAAGCAGCAACAACCCTACTTATGAAAGGTATCACTGCAAATTTTACATCAGGTCCTAAAACACCAATACACCCCCTGTTAAGAAAACAGAACAAGCCAGGCTGCTATAGATTCCTATATAGAAACTATATGCTAGTAGAAAATCTTACCTCAATCATAGATGCAGAACACAGGTGGACCAACACCAGTGCAGAATAAAGAGACCATACAGTATAAATTGTAAAAATACAAAAACTGAACTAGAAACCGCAACAAGCCAGACTTTATGCAGTGCAACACTGGAAAGAAACATGACCATTCCTTGTAAAACATCAACCAATTAAATCAAGAAATATAAAACATCAATCATAATAATAAAACCATATTAATAAAAAAAAAATTTCAAAACAGCTGATGACTAGAACATTCATACAAATTTTTTAAACCATCCCAAATGCCAATAAAATATTTCAAAACAGCTTATACATCAAATAATGATGAAAACAAGGATAAAACAAAAAAATTAAAACCTGCTCTTAATAGCTGGGAATTTTTTATTTCCAGTAACCCTCAGATTTGTTGTGGATTAATGAGGGAGGGAAGGTACACACAAACTTCCTCTTCTTTCTCGTATGAACTCACATGTTCATTTTCGCATACACTATCACACACACACACACTCATGCATATGCTTCCTCATGCCTGCTCACTTATACATGCTTTTATTTCCACAAGTTCACTCCCACATTTCCACATGCTCTTATGCACATATACACACTGACTCAAATGCTCATTCACACACACACATACTCACTCACACAATTTCTCTCAAATTTTTCTCAATGCTCAAAGTGGAAGCCGCCTCCTTCTTTGGCCTGAACTGCTCATGGGACTCCCTCTTTTTTTTTTCTGGCTCTAAAGGCTAGTGCTGTTCCTTTCTCTCTCTTCTGTAAGGGGAGGGGCACACTGACACTGCTTCTATCGTCTGGTCCTATGAGCCTACCAATGATTATCTTGAGCTTTATTATTGCCATGGAGCTGCTACTGCTCATTTCTTCTGGTCCCCACACGCCCACCAGTGCTGCTTTCAGCTGGCAATTACACTTTCTTCCTGCCTGCAATGTGCCCACATGACAGGACTTCTTATTCCAAGTTGCACAGAGAAGAAGAACCTGGAAGACATACTAGGGCAAATTGACAAACTAACAAGTAGTAAATCACCTGGACCAGATGGTATACATCCGAGAATGCTGAAAGAACTCCATTAGCCTCAGTGAGGAAGGGGATAACAGTGACCTACCTGCTGTGAGCCACCCCAGTATTATTGTTAGTTTTGTAAGCCTAATTTCAAGATCCAGTAGGAAGTTCTGACTGCCCTTCCTTCCTGTCGGGAGCGTCTAGAATCCTGCTCCAAAGGATCCCTCCCATCAGGGATCTGAAGGAAAGAACAAGGACTGCACCAATAACAAAGTCTGAATCAATAAAATGTGCATAAAGGCAAAGCCTAACATCCATGAAGTTACCCATCCGATGCTTTCAAATCCCTGGGGAGAGAGAGAGAGTTTCTCTGTGCAGAGGCTGCAACATTGTATTATCGCCATTTGGACAGCTAAAGGACACCCTGCCTACCTGGGGCCCCTATTTTTTCCAAGCACTGGAATATACAAATTCCCCTGGCTGGCATTTGACCTTCCTGCACAGATTGAGGAGAACATTGTGACAAGCAAACATCCTTGTGTTGCTGTGGTTTGAGATTTGTGCCATTTGCCTCATTTTCATCAGTAAAGATTTATTTGGAGACTAACACAGTGACTCCAGTGATTTCTTTGGCACTCTCAACAAACATTGGGAGAGAAATACCCTTGGTACCCTCAGGGATCGCAGGACAGACACGAGGAGCCACGTTAGCACTCGGAGCCTTGGGAGTCATCTCCCCCCCCAACGCGACCAAAGGACTCTGGAAGGAAGAGACAGTGTTTGAACTATCCTGGGAAGGTTCCCGTCCCCGCAACCACAAAATAATACTTCTATGCCCTCATCGGGTAGCATCCCACACCCAGGGATGGGGTTACATTAGCATCTAGATCTCTTTTGTATTTTATCAGATACCCAATTATTTCTCCCTGCATGACAACTTTAGTTGTTTGCCAGAAAAGTAGTGGATTAGATTTATGTTCATGATTATGTTCTTGAAACTCTTTCCACTTATTCAACAGAAACTCTTGTAAGAGAGTATTCCTTTACTTGAAAGCTGGAAACCTCCCAAGTTTGAATGCCATCCCATTTCAAATCTAACCACATCATGGCATGATCAGAAATTTCTATAGGACTAATAATCGCAGAAATCACTTTGGAAAACCACAATTGAAATAAAAGAAAATAATCTATTATAGACTGAGTGGCATGAGCGCAGGACACGAGTAATCTTGCTCCAACGGATGGAGCATACACCAGGCATCTAGCATGTTTAACCGGCTACACAGCCAAGGTATGCCCTTATCTTTAGAAATCTGGTCTCCCCTAGAATCCCCAGGGCTATCTAAAGTAGGGTCATGCACTATGTTAAAATCACCAAATAAAATTGGTATTTTATCAAATGTCTCCAACTTACCCAACAATCCCTGAAAAAAAACTGATTATAATTATTGAGCATGTATACATTAGACAGTACTAGATCTTATCCATTTAGACTGCCTTTGAAAATTAAATAATGGCCAGCTGGATCTTCTGTAACATTTTCTGATACAAAAGAGACCTGCAGATCAAAATGGCCACTCCTGCTTTTTTTGTGCCTGAAGAGGCCCAGTAAACTGCATTTACCCATCAATGTTTTAATTTCCCATGTTCTATGTCATCGAGGTGAGTTTCTTGAAGCAATACTATATCTACCTTTCTCCTAGATCAACATATCATCTATAGTGACATATACATTCATTAGAAAAGATTTTTATTATTGTATACAAAACATTTTTGCAAGCCCTGGGACGCGCGTAAGTCCCGGGGCTTGCAAAAAGGGGTGGTCGGGGCTTGGCCAGGGGACATGGTGTCGGCTTGGGGGCGTGTTTGGGGGTGTGGGATGGTCAGGGGGCGTGGCCGAGTGCCCCGACACAGCGGCCTGTGTCAGGGCCTACCGCAGCGCGTAAGTTACGACTGCCCGGAGGCAGGCGTAACTTCACGGATAAAGGTTAGTAGGGGGATTTAGGTAGGGCTGGGGGGTGGGTTAGATAGGGGAAGAGAGGGGAAGGTGGGGGAGGCGGAAGGAAAGTTCCCTCCGAGGCCGCTCCGATTTCAGAGCGGCCTCGGAGAGAGCGGGCAGCACGCGCAGGGCTCGGCGCACGCAAGTTGCACAAATGTGCACCCCCTTGTGCGCACCGACCCTGGATTTTATAAGCTACTTGCGTACCTTATAAAATCCGGCGTACTTTTGTTTGCGCACACGCTGTTTTTTTAAAATGTACCCATTTATCAAAAACTCTTCAAAAAAACATTCAATTTCTATTTATCATTGGACACATAGGGGTAGATTTTAAAAGGGTTACGCACATAAGTTATGCGCGTATCCCTTTAAACCCCCCCCTGCGCGCGCCGAGCCTATTTTGCATAGGCTCGGAGGCGCACGCAAGTCCCAGGGCTTTGCTAGGGACCGTGTTGGGGGGTGGCGCGACGTTCGGGGCATTCCGGGAAGCGTGGGTCCGGCCCGGGGGCGTTTCGGGGCATGGCCGAGGCCTCTGAAATCGCTCCCAGGCCAGGGAATCGTGCGGCAGTGGCCGACCAGCGCGCATGAGTTATGCCTTCCTGGGGCAGGCGTAACTTTTGCGATAAAAGTAGGGGGGGGGTGTAGATAGGGAGGAGAAGGTGGGGGAGGCTGAAGGAAAGTTCCCTCCGAGGCCGCTCCGATTTCGGAGCGGTCTCGGAGTGAACGGGCAGCGCGCACAGAGATCGGCACGCGCAAGCTGCACAAATGTGCACCCCCTTGCGCGCGCCGCCCACTGGATTTTATAAGATACGCGCGGCTACACGTGTATCTTATAAAATCCGGCGTACTTTTCTAAATCTACCCCATAGAGTGAATAACAAATTTTCACCTAAAAAGACTCATTCATTCACACATTCATGATATTAAAAAATTTTGCTATTGAAAAACCTATATAACAATACAATTATTCCACTTCCTCTTTACAGCATTGTATTTCTTTTGTACTTCTATTTCACAAATTCATACTCCCAACATGTTTCGCCATTTGATAGCCTTCTTCAGGGGAGCATAGTACACAGGTCTTCAAACATTTCCTCCACAAATCCACCCAAATGTATCCACACTGCAAAAATATTAGACTTAGAGCCTTTGATTGGCTCAGAGAGCCCTTTAATCATCTGGGAGCTCCAAGAGCAGCAATATTCCAACAAATAATTTGCAATGAGTTTTTACCCACTTCCTTGTGGGAGAAAAAAACAGTAAACAAGGGAAGTCCCCGCAGCCTAGGACCTCCCATTAGAAGTCTCAGTGGATAACATACTTCCAAACTTCTGGAAACAGCACCTTTCGACCCCCACCTGCCTCTTGTGCAAAAGGTTTCTGCCTCCTCAACCTCCTCCGAGATTCCCCAAACCATTAAAACTTCCCTTTTCTCCACCAGTAATATTAAGGACTGAATAATCTCCTCTACTCCACCCAAGACTAGCACCCTTATTATGAAGGGTATGGATCACCCCAAACACTATCAGTGACCATCCTAACCACCCATCCTGCCACCCCTTCCCAGCCCACTCTTACATATGCATTCCTGAAATTTGGAAGAAAAAAACCCCATCATAATATCATACAAGCAAAGCACAGAAACAACCCCCCCCCCCCCCCCCACCGAATCCTATGCTAATCAAACTAGCAAAGCTGTAGTTTCTGATGAAAATATTAATAAAAAGAAAAAGGAGCAGACTGCACTTTGTAGGCCTACAGAGTGCTGAATCTTTATGAACAAGGTTGATGTTCACTACTGTCAAGCTGAAAAGTCCCCACAAAATTCCATATCTCCAAATAAAGTCACCAGAGAAATATCTCCAATAAACTCATGAGAAAAAGGAGCAGACTACTCTCTGTAGTCCTGCAGGGTGCCGATTCGCTATGACTAATGTCAATATTTGTTACTGCCACACTGAAAAGTTCCTGCAGAGTTCCATATCTCCAAATAAAGTCAGGAGAGAAATATCTCCAATAAAAAGGCAGTAAAATCGCTGATGCAAGAAAGCTGGAGTATGAAGACAAACTCATGTAGGTGAAGTCTCTTTGCATGCTGATTCCAGTCCCTATACAAATTCTTGAGCTGCCTCGGCTAATGTAAACCACTTTGTCACACCGTTATAGCACCTGAAGTTCTGCCAGATACAACAGAGAACAACGTATCTGCAACCCGTACAACTTGGAGCACACCGGCGAGAATCCTTGGCATAATGCAGACAACTTCCTTGAGAAGTCCTGGAAGACGAGTATCTTTTTTTCTGTTATGGATAAATTGTTTACCAGAACGAATTGCTCTCAGGATTGCTTCTTTATAAGCAAAATTCATAATGCGAGCAATTACCACTCTCTGTTATGTATCGGATGCTCTTTTAGTCCCAACCCCACCACCATGGCCCCTTGCATCACACTTAGGCCCAGTTCCACCGGCAGCCACGTTTCTAGAAATCCCCAAACTTCACTATCCACCAAGCTCTCTGGCAAACCAACGAACTGAAGACTATTACAATGCAATCTATTTTCAAAGACCTCTAGTCTGCTCTCACAAGTTTGTAATGAGTCTTTCAGCTTGGCTATATCTCCTGAGTGGCTTTTCATCTCATCCTGCATATCATACACTCACTGCTCCACGGTTTCTACACTGATCAAATTCCCCAGAATTATGGGTCATTTCTTTCACCTTCTCATATATTTTATCAAGCTTGTCAAAACATGATTCGAAAGCCTGAATGACTGCCTTAGTTCTATCTTCTACATACGGGGTGATTACTGCCAGAGAATCAGTATTTACTGCCACAGTCACCATCTTGGCTTCACCAGTCGGTATCTTTTCCTTTTTTTTTTTTTATGTTCTTGTACTCATATCTGCTCCAAACTCAGAACAAAAATAAGGTATTTAAGTTCTTCTACCTTTCAGCACATTTTACAGAAACAATCAAGGATGATAAAGGTCAGATGTATGCGGATAGTCCCTGGAGCAAGGTTCTCTACATCCTCCCCTGCTCACAACGTCACATAACCGAGTCTCATGAGGGTAATTTTATAACATCCTGCTTAAGGCAAAAGTCTGTGGAGAAAGTACAAGCAAATTTTTGGCCAAAGCGGACTTATATGTATGAGTCCACTTAAAAAATGAGTGGCTGTACGTGGAACGCTTCGGAGGTGTGTGTGTGTAGATCTATGCCCAGATTTTCGAAAAACAGAAGTATATATGGGACCAGATTTACCATTCTCCCCCCACCCAGATGTAACAGATAATTACAGAAATAGCAATATACAGAAAAGAAACAAAAAAATTAGATAACCCAAATCCTTTCCACAAAGAAAAGCCACACACCCCTACAAGGATCCTTTCACATCTGGTGCTGATGCAGTTCAAAGTAATAGAGCGGGACTGGCTGAGTAGCTCAGTGGCACTGTGGCACATTGCCAGGCTGGAGAGTTGGGTTCTACTTCCTAGCCAAGCTTTTGATCTCTGGGGCCAGTCAGGGCAAAAACAACTCTCAGGAAATTAGAAAAAAGTTGGAGAAAACACAAAACAGAAACCCTAACTAAATACAGAAAACATCAAGCCTTTTACAAACAACTAATCCTTAATGTTCAGAAAAAATACTACAGCAATAAAATAGAAAACTTTGCTAACAACCCAAGAACCTTATTCTCTATAGTATCAAATCTCACCAATTTCAAACAAGATTCACCACAAAGTCTACCAGAATCAAAATGCAACGAAATAGCCAAATTCTTCAATGACAAAATTGCAAACTTAAGAACCAAACTTCCAAACACCACCAAACAAGAAATTAAAATGCAAAAAAGAGACGTTAGCCAATGATCTTCATTTATCAAAATATCAGAGCTGGAAGTAGAATCCATGCTAAAAAACCTAAACCCGGCCCCACACAATATCGACTCAATACCAACACTTGACATAAAAAAAAAATAGCCAACACAGTCTCCCCAACATTAGCTAAGATCATAAACCTATCCCTAGATGAAGGAACAATGCCAGATATACTAAAAGGAGCAATTATAAAACCAATCATAAAGAAAAAAAACCAGTGACCCCCTGATCCCGAGTAACTACCGCCCAGTCTCAAATCTTCCCTTAATAGGGTTAATGATAGACTGGGACTGGTGTGATTTTGGTTAGTGATGGAGAGGGAGAGATTGTCTCTGGGGTTAGTGATGGGGAGGGGAGTGTCTTTGGGGTTAGTGGTGGAGGGGCTGGAGGCTGTTTCTAGCTCAGAGCTTCCCAAACCTGTCAAGAGGACTCCACAACCAGTCAGGTTTTCAGGATATCCATAATGGATATGCACAAGATAAATTTGCCTGAAATGGAAGCAGTGCATATATAAGGTTTGTGTCAGTTGGTGGGTCTTTCTGTCATAATGTGGCACTCTGGCCAGTAGATGGCATATGGATATTGGAAATTGCTTAGAGTGAATGTAGCCTCTATGTTAAAATGTGTTATTTTCCAGTGTTAGAGGTCCAGTGGAGTGCGTGGCAGATTGTGCCAGTACATGAGTGGCAGTGTGACTCAGCCCAATAGGGGAAGGTATCTGAGTGGTATAAAAGATGTTGTTCAAAGAGGAGTAAAGTGAGAAGCTGTGTTGGAGTTCTGCAGGACCCAAGGGAGAGTGGCACCTGTGAAAGGTTCTAGTTGTGGATGAGGAACTGCATTTGCCTCTGAACTCGAGCAAGTGAAAAGTACCTTGGTATGTGTATACATAGATACATAGAGACAGATATCTTTTTCATTTATTACCATATATACTAATGTATAAGTCAAGAAATTTAAGTTTCAAAATTCATCTTGAAAAACAGGGTCACCTTATCCACAGGTTAATGGTCCATTCACTCTTTCCCTCCTCTCTCCATGGCTATCCCCAGTCCATTCACCTGCAGGCTGAAAATCCAATTGAAGCAGCTAGAAAATGGCCAGTGGCAGTAAGACAGATTCTCCCCCGCACTCCCTCCCGATCCTTTAACTCACCTGGAAACCAACCCTCTCTCCCTTAAGTTAATGCCTTCCAGTGTATATAATGCCATTTTTTGTGAATATACTTTTCTTCATAGATGTATAAGCCTCTTCTAATCTGTATAAAGTTGACTGTAGTGCCTTTCGCCTAGTGTGCACTCTACGATGTCATTGTTGTTAATCTCTTTGGTGGCCCCCTCCCTTCCACTGGTTCTTCCCTCCCTGCCTTGTTTTCTTCCTGCTTTCTCCCTCCTCCTCTTTCCAGCTGCTCCCCCCTTTCCCCTACCCTGGTTTTATGCATTTTCCGCCTTTCTGTTACATTGTAAACCAGCATGATGTACCCACGAATGTCTGTATATTTAAAAGCTTATAAATAAATAAATAAATAAGTGGTATAAGCAGTCAGGAAAACAGTCTAAGGGACGGTCTGAATTTGTTTGGCCACGCGAAGGCTCTTTACAGCCCACTGTGTTGTTAAACTTTCTTAAGTATATAAAGGATATGAAGAAAGGACAGTCTTTAGATAAACATTTGCAAGTCTTTGATTTATGGTATGGGCAAAGGGATTCTGCTCCTGATAATACTGAACGGAGTAAGATGCCCCCAACCCTATGCTCCTGCTCAGTAGCTCTGAACTCCTCTGTATCAGGTGACCTTAGTATGCCCGGCTTATATCCAACTTTGCTGGATGCCTGCAGTCAGGTCACTTTCCGCTACATACTGCCCCGGCTGAGTTAGGTCCAGTTGATCCAAATGATGTTGCTCCAGGTTATAAACCATTACAATTAGATCCTCTGCTTTTAACTCCAATATCTGTCACTGCTGCTTCAGGAGAGGGAACTCCCATACTACCTAAGCTAGTCAGAACTCCGGTGACTCCATTGCCGGCAGTAGTTCCTGCTGTATCTCAGTCGGTGGCAGTTTCTGCACCTTCCCCTCCACTTTAATTAGAAGTGCAGGATGGATGGCAGGAAGTGACTTGTATTCTCAGAGGGATAATGCACTGCAGCCTTCAGGCAATGCACAATCAGGTCTGATGGTAGATGAATAAAGACAAAAGTTTGGGGATGAGTTTACGCATTTGACAGCTCAGAGCGAAGTAGCAGAAGGGGGAAAGATTCAGTAGGAGAGGGGAGTTTTCAACTCTTCAGATGAATAGGTAGATAAGGATAGTAGATTCATATTATCTACTAGATGACTCCCTGTCACCACAAAAAAAACCCTTAAAAGTAAGAATGCAATATATCTCCTATGTCTGCCCTAAAATCTTTTTATTTTATTGTTTTAAAACTTAATAACTGCTATACAATATGTACTATACAATATCTACTCTACCTACTGTACAATGCAAAAACAATACAATTACTAAAAAATGATAAAATATATATAACAAAAATATACTCACAAGTTGATTATGTAGGCCTGAGTAAATACTTACAAACAGATCTGTCATCCCCTACCGCAGTGGGGGGCACGCTCTCTTCTGTCTTCCGGGTATCACTTTTTCAATAGACAGACATCCAGAAATATTCTGTTCCTGGGAATTACTATGCAATAAGCAAAACATCACAGAATTCTTTATCTGGATAACTTCCTTCAGACGAGAGCCAATTAATGTCCGAGTACCAGTACCAGCCTGTCCAGCAAATTCAGACGCAAGACTGCACAATAAACGGTGGCCGCAGCCGCCGCTGGGTCCCTGCTCAAGCGCCAAAAATGTTAAGCGCCAAATTACACTTTATGACGCTTACCCAGGGATACAAGAACACTTAGATTTTGTAGAAAGTATAATTTTTATTGATCAATAAAAGTATTCTTGGGAGATGCTGATGCCACTTCTCTGACAAACTGACCACCAGCATCTCATTGTATACATGAACTGATCCTTCTTTTATAGGTAAAATACAATATAGTACTAGACTGGAAATTTCTAAAAGTGTGTGACTACCCAGAGAATCATTTACATAGATTTCAGGTCAACCACATGATAGATTATCCCTAAACTACAATGGTTATTTCTCCAAGGTGGAGCCCATTTACCATCACTCTTTAGATAGTTCTTTGTTCTGTTAGAATCTTGTTGGTCAGGGCAATTATCACTTCTTAGGTTGTGTTTACAGATGCCCCTGTTAATGGTTCCCCTGTAGTGACAGTCTAGCCTGAAGTTCCAACCGTTGCCTTCTGCTTTTGTGACCCTTATAATTAGGCATCACAAAGTGTCGCTAGCTTCAACTGCTGTCCAGATGTCCTTGGAATTCCTGCAGGTCAGGCTCAGTAGGACATCTGATGTTCACATAGCCAGAAAGGCTAAGATAGCAGAGGATTCTGGGTCAGTTGCTGTTTCCATGTTGGTCTCAAGCTCAGGCACACATATCAGGCTGGAGTATGCCAGGTTGTCTTTTAAAAACTTAGGACCATTCAGTGCCAGCGGAAGCACTAGGCGAGCTAGGCCTGGGCAAACCCGCTCACAAGTGGTATGAGTTAAGGCTGCGACTGGGGGTGGGGTGGAAGGTGTCAGCGTGACGGGGGGGGGGGGGGGGCAGCACAAGGCAGAAGGTGCCTAAGATGCCTAATCTCCTTGCACCAGCCCTGGGACCATTAATGAATAAATATTTATGCAAAGAATTAAAACTTTTTAATCCACTCTAAAAATCACTGGTAATCAATGGAAAACATCTAAAACCAGAGCCTTAACCCCATAAGAATCCTTGCGGCTGTATTCTGGACAAGCTCTAATCTTCTTAATTGTATTGATACAAACCAGAATATAACAAATTGCAATAGTCTAAACAACTAATTACTATCTCATGAATAATAGTTGCCAAATTATCTCTAGATACATACAGCCATTCCTTACTGCATTTAATTGATAAAATTCAGATATCATGATTGAATTAATCTGGGCCTGCATATTCAGCTCAGAGTCTAGTAGTACATCCAATATGTGAACCAGCAACTCAGTTATGATAGAATGTCCTGCAATATTCACCAATGGGCATGAATTCCTCATTAATGCTCGTGTGACCCATAAAAACTTCAGGTTTTGAAACAAGCTTATTACATACAATATTCAGCTGAATCATTCAACTTAGAGTCAGGATATTTTGCCAACTTCAGAAATATCTGGATATTTCTCTCACAAATGCAATGCCTCTCACAAATTGGCATTGCAGGCACTGCCCTACTCTGGCTCCAATCATTTCTGATGGACAGGACTTAGTGTCAAAATAGACTGCCATGTGTCAAAACCAAGGAAACCTAACTCAAGGTGTTCCACAAGGATCATCGCTTTCATCTACTCTTTTCAACATATACCTATATCCTCTCTGTCAACTTCTGGTGAAACTGGATCTCCCACATTTCATATATGCAGATGATGTTCAGATTCTCATCCCCATCAACGATTCCCTACCTAATGCTCTAAAAATCTGGGATACAGCTCTTGTGGAAATAAAAAAACTACTTACTGAAAACTTCCTAGCAATAAACACAACTAAGACAGAGCTCCTCATCATCACATCACACAATAACATCGCCGCTAACCCTACTCCACATCCTCCATCGGACTCTCTCAATTTACAGCAAGTCCGCAGCCTGGGCGTTATCATCAACAATCAATTCTCTCTAAAGAAATTCATCACGGCTACAATCAAAAACGGATTCTTCAAGCTACAAACGCTAAAAAGGATCAAACCATTTCTACATCCACATGACTTCCAGACAGTGTTACAAGCCACAATATTGCCAAAACTGGATTACTGCAACGCCATGCTACTAGGTCTCCCTAAAAACACTATACAACCATTACAAATGCTTCAAAATGCGGCAGCACGCTTACTCACTAATACACACCGCCATGAACACATTACACCAGCTCTCATGTTCCTGCACTGGCTTCCTGTAGCATCTAGGATTTTATTCAAAGTTCTCACACTCATTCATAAGTCGATTTATAACCAAGATATGCAATGGTTCTCCGATCATTTTACCTTCCGCACCTCAAAGAGACCAATAAGAAAAATGCACCAAGCCAAACTTGCTTCCTATTCACTTAAACTCTTCAAACACATGTCAACAAGAGATCGCTCATTCACTATTGCGGGAACCAACATCTGGAACAAAATGCCCACAGATCTGCGCCTTGAACCCTGCCATAAGAAATTCAAGCAGAACCTCAAAACCTGGTTGTTCGAACAAGCTTACACTCAATAATCTCTCTGTTTCTGAAATGCCAATCTCTTGTCCCTGTTTTCCCTGATCCATTTCCAATCGCCTATTTATTTCCTTCGCGACTAAATTTTAATTGATCTTGCTCTTACCTCCCACTTACTATTAGTCTTACCATTAACTATAGTATATGATTTTCATTAATTTAATTGTTAGTTGTTATTTGTTGATTGTTATTTATAGATGTGTTGTTGATTTATTATGTCCACCTTATTATCTTTTTGACTGTAAAGCTTGTTGCTGATATTATTGTTTATTGTAAACCGAGGTGATGTTATTAACGTGCCGCGGTATATAAAACATTTCAAAATAAATAAAATAAATAAATAAACATAACAAAGACAATGAAAGCCTCTTTGTCTGATCAATTTCCCCAAAGGCTGAATAAACATATTAAAAAATAGCAGAGAAAGGACAAATTCCTGGAGAATTCTGTACTTTAAAACCTGCAGCTCAGATATTTTAGTGCCATAAGACATGCCATACTGGGTCAGACCAAGGGTCCATCAAGCCCAGCATCCTGCTTCCAACAGTGGCCAATCGAAGCCACGAGCATCTGGCAAGTACCCAAATATTAAATAGATCTCAAGCCACTATTCCTTATTGATTAATAGCAGTTTATGGACTTCTCCTCTAGGAACTTATACAAACCATTTTTAAACCCAGTTACACTAACTTCCATAACCACATCCTCTGGCAATGAATTCCAGAGCTTCAATTTGTTTTAAATTAGTTACATGCTAACTTCATGGACTGCCCCTAGTCCTTTTATTGTCTGACAGGTAAATTTTAAAAGGAGGGTGTGTATGACCATAAACGCACAAATTGGACACGAGAACAAAGATACACTTAATTTTATATCATGCATGCAAGTACATGTGTGTATCAGAGACATGGTGGAAGGAGGACAACCAATGGGACAGTGCTATACCGGGGTACAAATTATATCCCAATGACAGAGAGGAGCACCCGGGAGGCGGTGTGATGCTTTATGTCCGGGATGGCATAGAGTCCAACAGGATAAACATCCTGCATGAGACTAAATGCAAAATTGAATCTTTATGGGTAGAAATCCCTTGTGTGTCGGGGAAGACTACAGTGATAAGAGTATACTACCGTCCACCTGGTCAAGATGGTGAGACGGGCAGTGAAATGCTAAGAGAAATTAGGGAAGCTAACCAAATTGGTAGTGCGGTAATAATGGGAGACTTCAATTACCCTAATATTGACTGGGTAAATGTATCATTGGGACACGCTAGAGAGATAACGTTCCTGGATGGAATAAATGATAGCTTTATGGAGCAATTGGTTCAGGAACCGATGAGAGAGGGAGCAATTTTAGATCTAATTCTCAGTGGAGCACAGGATTTGGTGAGAGAGGTAACAGTGGTGATCATAATATGATCAAATTTGAATTAATGACTGGAAGAGGAACAGTATGCAAATCCAGGGCTCTCGTGCTAAACTTTCAAAAGGGAAACTTTGATAAAATGAGAAAAATTGTTAGAAAAAAAACTGAAAGGAGCATCTACAAAAGTGAAAAATGTGCAAGAGGCGTGGTCATTGTTAAAAAAAAACAATAAACAAACATTCTAGAAGCACAGTCCAGATGTATTCCACACATTAAAAAAGGTGGAAAGAAGGCAAAACGATTACCGGCATGGTTAAAAGGGGAGGTGAAAGAAGCTATTTTAGCCAAAAGATCTTCATTCAAAAATTAGAAGGATCCAACAGAAGAAAATAGGATAATGCATAAACATTGGCAAGTTAAATGTAAGACATTGATAAGACAGGCTAAGAGAGAATTTGAAAAGAAGTTGGCCGTAGAGGCAAAAACTCACAGTAAAAACTTTTTAAAATATATCCAAAGCAGAAAGCCTGTGAGGGAGTCAGTTGGACCGTTAGATGATCGAGGGGTTAAAGGGGCACTTAGAGAAGATAAGGCCATCGCGGAAAGATTAAATGATTTCTTTGCTTCGGTGTTTACTGAAGAGGATGTTGGGGAGGTACCCGTACTGGAGAAGGTTTTCATGGTAATGATTCAGATGACTGAATCAAATCACGGTGAGCCTAGAAGATGTGGTAGACCTGATTGACAAACTGAAGAGTAGTAAATCACCTGGACCGGATGGTTCAAACCCCAGAGTTCTGAAGGAACTAAAAAATGAAATTTCAGACCTATTAGTAAAAGTTTTTAACCCATCATTAAAATCATCCATTGTACCTGAAGACTAGAGGATAACTAATGTAACCCCAATATTTAAAAAGGGCTCCAGGGGCGATCCGGGAAACTACAGACTGGTTAGCCTGACTTCAGTGCCAGGAAAAATAGTGGAAAGTGTTCTAAACATCAAAATCACAGAACATATAGAAAGACATGGTTTAATGGAACAAAGTCAGCATGGCTTTACCCAAGGCAAGTCTTTCCTCACAAATCTGCTTCACTTTTTTGAAGGAGTTAATAAACATATGGATAAAGGTGAACCGGTAGATGTAGTATACTTCGATTTTCACAAAGCGTTTGACAAAGTTCCTCATGAGAGGCTTCTAGAAAAAGTAAAAAGTCATGGGATAGGTAGCGATGTCCTTTCATGGATTGCAAACTGGCTAAAAGACAGGAAACAGAGAGTAGGATTAAATGGATAATTTTCTCAGTGGAAGGGAGTGGGCAGTGGAGTGCCTCAGGGATCTGTATTGGGAACCTTATTTTTCAATATATTTATAAATGATCTGGAAAGAAATACGACGAGTGAGATAATCAAATTTGCAGATGACACAAAATTGTTCAGAGTAGTTAAGTCACAAGCAGATTGTGATAAATTGAAGGAAGACCTTGTGAGACTGGAAAATTGGGCATCAAAATGGCAAATGAAATTTAATGTGGATAAGTGCAAGGTGATGCACATAGGGAAAAATAACCCATTCTATAATTACACAATGTTAGGTTCCATATTAGGTGCTACAACCCAAGAAAGAGATCTAGGCGTCATAGTGGATAACACATTGAAATAGTCTGTTCAGTGTGCTGCGGCAGTCAAAAAAGCAAACAGAATGTTGGGAATTATTAGAAAGGGAATGGTGAATAAAACGGAAAATGTCATAATGCTGCTGTATCGCTCCATGGTGAGCCCGCACCTTGAATACTGTGTACAATTCTGGTCACCGCATCTCAAAAAAGATATAATTGCAATGGAGAAGGTACAGAGAAGGGCTACCAAAATAAGGGGAATGGAACGGCTCCCCTATGAGGAAAGACTAAAGAGGTTAGGACTTTTCAGCTTGGAGAAGAGACGGCTGAGGGGGGATATGATAGAGGTGTTTAAAATCATGAGAAGTCTAGAATGGGTAGATGTGAATCGGTTATTTACTCTTTCGGATAATAGAAAGACTAGGGGGCACGCCATGAAGTTAGCATGGGGCACATTTAAAAGTAATCGGAGAAAGTTCTTTTTTACTCAATGCACAATTAAACTCTGGAATTTGTTGCCAGAGGATGTGGTTAGTGCAGTTACTATAGCTGTGTTTAAAAAAGGATTGGATAAGTTCTTGAAGGAGAAGTCCATTACCTGCTATTAATTAAGTTGACTTAGAAAATAGCCACTGCTATTACTAGCAACGGTAACATAGAATAGACTTAGTTTTTGGGTACTTGGCCTGGATTGGCCACTGTTGGAAACAGGATGCTGGGTTTGATGGACCCTTGGTCTGACCCAGTATGGTATGTTCTTATTTAAAATATCCCTGCCGCGCTTATGTGTGCAGCCTTTAAGTGCATACTCGCACAAGTGACCATATGAAAGAGAGAGACTGTTAGAGAGACAATCTGATACTCTATATATCTCCCATTGTAAGAGGGATACTTTCAACTCAGGATGGGTTTTGGGAGGGGCAGTGTTGCAAGGGTCTCAGACCCTTGCACCCTAGGCAGACTGATGTAACACTGCCACAAAACCCACCCTGAGTTGAAAGTGCCCCTCCTACAGTGGGAAATATATACTGTGTCAGATTGTCTCTCTCTCTCCCCCCCCCCCCCCCCCCGGGTGTTCAGGATCCCTCTGGTGACTTGCACCTCATCAGGACCATTGGTAAAGTTACGCAGCCTTGAAAATTTTGAGTCACGCGCGTAAGTCTTGGCCCCACCCCAGAACACCCATGCTCCGCCCCTTTCCTGCCTCCTTATTCTTGAAGCGCGCACAGGTATGTATGCGCGTACTTCCTGGCTTCTTAAAATTTGCGTTGCTCGCACACAGCCCACATACCCGTGTATGGGGCCGTTTTTTGCACGAGCAACGCTTTTAAATTCCACCTCTGAGAGAGTAAATAACTGATTTATATTTACCTGTTCAAGTCCTTTCATGATTTTGTAGACCTCTATCATATCTCCCTTCAGCCATCTCTTCTCCAAGCTTAATAGCTCTAACCTCTTTAGCCTTTCCTCAGAGTGGAGCTGTTCCATGCCCCTTATCATTTTGGTCGCCCTTCTCTGTACTTTCTCCAGTGCAACTATATCTTTTTTGAGATCAGCTACCAGAATTGCACACAATATTCATAAGAACATGCCATACTGGGTCAGGCCAAGGGTCCATCAAGCCCAGCATCCTGTTTCCAACAGTGGCCAATCCAGGCCATAAGAACCTGCAGTCTCACCATAGAGTGATACAGAGGCAATATGACATTCACCGTTTTAATTGCCATTTCCTTTCTTTTTTTTTTTTTAATTTTATATTTATTGAAGTTTCCATTTTAACACATTGAAAAATCCAATGCATACAGAAAAAAAGACAAAAAAACTGAAATATTACATCTTTTGACAATTACACAAAGAAATATATATATAGCTTAGTTTTTTTTTCCATATTATAAGTATAGTGGGGGATCCAAAATACATAGCGGTTCAAAGGCAAAATATCAATACAATTTTAATTGCTGTAACACCTTGCTATACAGCCTTTTTTTTTTAGACCATCACCGCTTGGATCCTATTGGGAGTGCGAGTCCAGGTACACGCATAGTTGTTCTATCTCAGTGAAAATGTATCTGTCATCATGATATATCAGAATACAACGACAAGTAAACCTTAAATAAAATTTGCCTCCTCTAGAAACCACTTCATTCTTCATTGAAAGAAAAGCTTTCCTTTTTTCCTGCATCCTCTTAGTTATGTCTGGGAGGACTCTGATTTGATATCCATAAAATGACATAGACTGCTTCCGGAAGGATAACCTCAGTATATTATCTCTGTCTGACATTTTGCATAAACGTCACCAATAACGTTGCTCTTTCTTCTATTTTTCCTTCATATGACTTCTCTAGGAAATCTGTGAGATTATCAGCTCTTGGTGTAAATTTACTTGTCTTCCCTGTAGATAGTACAATTTTGGAAACATTGGAATTGATGTTTCAGAAAAAGCTAAGATATTTATAAGGTAGCTTTTAAGTAAATCTTTCGATGTCATCCATTTTGTTTTGGGGAAATTCAAGAATCTTAAATTATATCTCCGCAGCTCATGTTCAAAGAAGTCTATCTTACGTGTAGCCAGATTCTCAGATTTTATTAAGTTAGTCTGCACATCTTTTATGCAGAGTAATAGCTTATAGTAGCCATGGATACAGAAATAATGTCTAAGAAAACCGTTGATCACAACCCTTTGTTGGATTTTCTGAGGAGGGTTCAGCATTTCCTGTTGGGTTATATCCATGCACTGCACGATCCAGCCACTGCAAGCTGTGTGGTTCTGAGTGTTGTTCTTGAAGTGTCAGACAGGAAGGTCCTAGGCTTAGCAAACCCAAGCTGATCTTATGGAGTCCTTCTTGCTGAAAATTCACTAGCCTTGTTATGGTCCCAAAGAAAAGCGTAGGAGAAAAGTAACACTTCAACACAAATCAAGAAGAAAACATGATGGAACAACTTGACAGTGTTTAATGGCTGCACTTCTGGGAAATCACACTACAAAGAAATAATTAAAAATGATGAGCAACAGAATTGTCTGTTTTTCTAATTTTAGTGGTTTCCTTTTTCCAACCAATAAAAGGTTACAAATATTCTTTTTTTTCACCAGTTGTTGTCTTGACTTTTATTCTCTGTCAAAACAACTTGAAAGGCTGAATACTTCAAGCAGTTGCCTCTCTCTCTTTACATGGGGTATTGGTTTCTCTGGGACATGTTCACTTTTTTTGTTTCACTTGGGATCTTGCTTTGTAACTTGAGAGAGCCAGAAGCTGTAGTCCAGAGGGCAGACAAGAGAGGTAGGACATGCTTAAGGTAGACAACAGATTTCATTAGAACAAAAAAGCTGAGCCAAAGATGAAGCATGCATATGAAGAAGGGACATGTAACTTCAGACTTGTTATCTTTGGCTAATTTAGCTATTGCATCTCAGAAAGATTTAATTTTTAGTGGGTTTATTGCTCCTGCCTTGGCAATGGCAGAGCTTTAACACCCCCCCCCCCCCCCAATATGTTGTACTGGATCTCATTCTCAATCATAACCAAAAGAGACACCAGAGTATCAGCTTTTTCCATAATCAATGTACTCAGCCAGAGATGAACTTGGGGTTCATTGGAGAGTACAAACCTGAGAAAGTTTAAAAATAAAAACCTGTTCTCTCACTTTGCAGAAAACAGCCTTGCTTGAATAGGATGAGCCTGAGAGATTTGTTACTGCAGATACAGAGATCTTTTGCTGTTTTGTGAGGGAATTCCTTGTGAAGCTCTGGGCAGGAGCAAAGCTTCACTTAGGTAACTCCCCGGGAGGCACCTTGTCTCCTCCTTGGATACCGTAGTGTAAATAAAAAGCTGCATTAATTTGTTTTTACAATAATTCAGTTGTGCTTTTGAATGTGCCCTATTCTCTCTTATCCATACAGGCTTGGCTTTTTTGGATTACTATAATTATGCTGTAGGGATTATTTATTTATGTAACTGGATGATTTTTTCCCCTCTGTAAATTAGTTTGCTTGCCGTAGGTGAATTTTGGTTCAGGAGAAGATTATTGTGGCTGATGCTATTAAATGGAATAGATTATTGAAAGTTTGGGTTAGCTGTGTGATATTTTAGGAAGAAGGTACCTGTCCGCCTTGTGTCTATTCCTTCAGCTTGGTTTGGTGTTCTGAACCTGTGAGCTGGGACTCAGAAGCAGATCATGGAGAACTTGCAGCTGGGCTTCAGCTTGCATCCCTAAAGACGCAGCAGCGTCTGGTGAAACAGGGAAAGGTGTATGGATGGGGAATCCTGGAATCTGCATGAGCAATCTAGGGGCCACCGTTATGATTTACCCATAGTTTTTAACACCAGTGCACCAAAGGGAGAGAATTCTATCCTTGGTGGGCAGCCCAGAAAATGACACTGCCCATTTGCAAAAATAAAGACTAGTTCACGTCCAGATCTGCTCTTCTCTGCAGGAACAACTACAGCAACTGAGAAATGTTTGTAACAGCGAGGGCCCTGGGGCTAACTTAACTGCCCAAATTGTTAAAACCAATACTCTCCACTGTTGTGTATAATTAACCTTTCTGGAAAGACAAGCCCATTCCACTGAATGGCATTAATGAGACTGGTAGATGCTGTTGCAAAATGTGCAGTGTGTTTAGATCTAGTTAAAATGTTGATGTTGCAAATTGTAAAGTTCTAATAGATTACACAGAAATGCCTTAACGCATGCGAAAACGCCATATAGCACTTTGATAAATGACCCCCTAAGTTAGTCTGAGGATTGATGTGCGTTTGCCCTCTCTCCCGGGTTCCAAGCAGGAGATGGGTGGCCTATGAGTGCAAGGAGAGCCACCGGGAGGCTCAGTCCCAGGGATCCACTGCCTTCTGGTGACAGCAGGGAGCCCTGAGGTCTGAGATGGCAGGAAGATAAGGAGTGCAGGGAATGAAAGGTGTGCTGTTTGCCAAGGGCTGCAGTCAACTGCTTGTCGAATTCTCCCTTGCCTTGGTTTCTGTATGTGCAGTTATCGGTGTCATTTTTAAACTTATGCGTGCAGGGGAGAAACGGCACCGACGCGATCTGTCGCCTACGGCATTCCAGGACGCCGTGTAATTATCATAAAGAATGCCTAAGGAGGGTAACCAGAGCCCCCATGCATGTGTCCAGGGCTGGCCTCATCCATCGCTTCCGATTCGGCCTCGGGCCTTCAGGCGCTGTAGTTATTTTACAACAGAATGGGTGCATTTGTTCTCAGGCTCCCAGATCCTCACCATCGCTGTTGACTATCCGAGTTAATAAATGGCCAGCTTCCAACAGAAGGAAATAACTGTGGTCTGAGCTGGCAGGCGAAAGCGTCTCTGGACGCGCTACTCCCACGTTCACAGAGGCCCTATTCTTCCATTTGAGCTAATGATGAAATCCGAGCTCCTCTGAAAGAAACGCCCTTAGCGTCCCTGCCGTTAGCCGGTACCTGCCTGGTCTTGGGATGAGCTCCTCCCCTCCTTTCAGCGGAGGAAACGTCCCCGCGTTAACTTCAGATTTGCGCTATTCTGAATTAAGATCTAATGACTTAACGTATTTGTAAATGTGTTTGATCAATTCCACAAATTACTATTTTAATATTCCATGCATTGCACGCACAGCACTTCCCCATTTACCAGGACTCAACTGCAAATAAGTCTTTTTGTTTTAATCTTTCGGAAAGTAAATCTAAAGAGAGGTTTTGGCTCAAAATCGCGTGCAAAAAAGCCTGCGGGTCAGTTTGCTTGAACACGTTTGTCCTTTTCTATTCAAGACGAAAGCAACTGAAAGAGAAACTGTCCTTGACGCTGTTGCTTTCTTTCTTGTGCGTTGTATTCCTGGGTTCTCTGTCGGTGCGAATGAATTTTTAGATGTTTACCCCTTTGTAAACCCCTCTCATGGCTACCCCTTCCTTTTGGAAAACCTGCCGCCACGTTTCTGCTTTGCTTGTATCATTATGATGCTTGCAGAGAGGTCAGATGACGAGCAGCACAACGGCAACCCACACCCCTTTTAACTTACATTCATAACTGTGGAGGAGAGGGTAAGTCGAAAGAACTTTTTATGAACAACTTAGTTTGAGTCGATTTTCTTGTACTGTCTTGCTAATTTTACTGTTTACTGCTTATTTATTATGCATGCCCATTTGTAAGCCGCCTACAATGGCAGATAGGCGGGTAAATAAAATGTATAAATAAACTTTAAATACTAATAAGGCGGAGTGTAAGAAAAACTAGAACGCGAGGCCGAAAGGTTTTGGTTTGTAACTGCCCACTGAATTCTCAAATCTATTTTTGCTTTAATTTTCTTTCTAATATAATACCGGTAAGATAATGTTCTAGGATATTCTCCTCCTTCCTTCTGCCAGGTGGGCCCCTCAGGTTTGTTGCTGGTGCCCATGCGATGCGGGGACTGATAGCCGCGAAGAGAGAAGGCAATGAGTACAATGCTTTTTTTTTTTTCTGTGCTTGTATTAACTTCACCTTGTATAGTGCTACATGGCAGCACTAGGCAGAGGGGAGCAATCTGTGCTTATGTATTCAGAAGTGAGAGCCGCTAGAACTGAGGGCGCTCAGTGCCCTGCTCTGTGGGCGTGGATAATGCATTCTTGGAAGTCCAGGCATTTTGGCAGTTCCCTGTGGGGCTCTATTGCAACAGAGGTATGAATGAGATTCTCTGTCAGTTGTTTGCCTATCAGTGGATTGGAAAAACTATTCCCATAAATCCTTAAGAGGATCTAATATTGATTTAAAAACCTTGATTTAGATAAGAACTTAAGGTTTTAAGAGTCATTCCCGTTATTTAGGGTGTGCTTTAGGGATGCTGAGGCACAAGAGATGGTGTGAACTTCTGAGCTGCCCTCGTAATAGACAAGGCGGATTTGTCTCTAATAATGCTGCTTGCAGCTTCATTGCATTTCATGGTGCAGTGCCCTTTGCACCCTGCCACACCTGGTGCCAAATCCCAACTGCTTTCATTGTCCTCCTGGAAATTCCTGAGGTCCTGTCCCTCATCAAATCTCTGCAAATGGCAGATTTTGACCTAATAGGCTAAGGCTCTATTTAGAAAAAAATAATTGGATGGACCCATAGCTGGGCTGGGAACGACCTGCTGCATGCCAAAATGTTTACTTGTGTGTGAGTTAGGCAATTAAAGACCCAGGACTCTTGCCTGGCCTGTTGGCAGCAGCTGTGATCACTGCAGGCTAATCTTGTGCAGGACGAGGCAAAGTTGGTAGCCCAGACCCAATGTAAAGAAATACATGTATGCAGCAGGTAGAGCCTCGGCTGTGCCCCTGCCGAGAGCAATGAGGCAGAATCAGATCCACTGGTGCATTTTGTTTGAATGGTGAGAACTTCTCTGGGAAACCACAGTCCTGGACTAGGATTTGGCTTTTGCAGCCAGAAGACAGGACAACAGGGTCATGATGCCCAGCCTAAAATTTCTTGTTGCGGTGAGGCTGAAACTGCCCCACGGGAGGCAGGAAGAAGAAGCCACGATTTTTAATTTGCTAATGTTCAGAGACCTAGTTCTGGGAGCTATGCTGAGTGAGATGAGCCGTGTTCATCCTCAATGCCAAGTCACCTCGCAATCAAATATTATATTTGCCCATCTTTATCACCCGAGGTCTGAGGGCCTGGTTACAGAGGCCTTGCTAATACCTCGAGGCAGTGGCATACTAAGTGGGGGGGGGGAGGGCGAGGGGGCGGTCTGCCCCAGGTGACAACAGGGGAATGGGTGCCATTGCCGCCACCAGGAAGGTCCCGTGGCAGTGATGTGCTGGTGGGGTTTACACTCCCCACCAGCAAAAGCGAGCACCGGCGGAAGAAGAGGCCCTGCGGTGCCACCAGCAGCCAAAGAATCAAGAGACTTGCCCTGTGAAGTGCCAGTGTATGAGAGGGGTGCGTGTGTATGTTTGTACGAGAGGTTGTGTGTTTGAGATGGTGAGTGTATATAAGAGAGTGTGTGTGTGTGTGTGTGTATGTATGAGAGGGCAGGGCCAGTGCAAGGGTAATAGGCACCCTAGGCGAAACTTCTGTCTTGCGCCCCCATCCCAGACTCCGATCCCGACCTTATTCACTCAGACAGGCCCCTCTCTTACACAAACTTAGGTTCCTTGTCTAATTCACTCACACACACACCCTTACACTGGCTTCCTCCCTCTCTCTTGTACATACACAATCCCTCCCCTCTCTCTCTCTCTCACACACACAAGCACTGCTCGTGGTCCACCGAGACTCTGCTTCACTCGGAGTCTCTACTCCTGTTGGGTGTGAGTGGGATGAGCTTTCTTAGCCTCACATGACTGCTCTTTGCTGCCTCCTAATGGCTGGCGCCCTAAGCAACCACCTAGTTGGCCTATTGGGATGCACGGGCCCCATGGTGAGAGGGTGCCTGTGTGCAGGGGTGGGGATGAGAAGAGGAAGCATGTGTATGTGTTTGTGTGTGCGTGAGACAGGAATCTTGTGTGAAATACAGAGGAAGTGGGTGTGTTTGTATGTGTGAGAGAGACACGGATGAAACATGTCTCTCTCACATACAACTCAAGCTCCCGCTGTCTTTCACCAAGCATGTATGTGTGTGAGAGACAGAGGGAGCATATTTTGTTTGTGTCTCTGTGTATGTGTGTATACCCCAGTTCATGACAATCTCAGGGTGACAGGCATGGAGAGTGGGGGATTTTTAAAATCTTTATTTTTAATTATTGGGTGTTATTTGATGTCTGCTGTTTTGAAAATTATCAATATTTAGGACATTTTTAAAAATTTGTACAGGAGCTGTTTTGAAATGTATATTTTTTTTAGCATGGTTTTACCATCCGTTGTGATGGCGAAGCCGAAGGACGGTATATAAAACTCGATAAATAAATAAAATAAACAGTCTGATTTATATTTCTTGATTGTATTGTTTTGAGAAAGTGATTTTCTGCTTTTCCATTTCCGTACAAAATGATATGATATGATAGAGGTCTTTAAAATCATGAGGTCTAGAACGGGTAAATGTGAATTGGTTATTTACTCTTTCGGATAATAGAAGGACTAGGGGGCACTCCATGAAGTTAGCATATAGCACATTTAAAACTAATTGGAGAAAATTATTTTTCATTCAAAGCACAAACTCTGGAATTTGTTGCCAGGGGATGTGGTTAGTGCAATTAGGTTTAAAAAAGGTTTGGATATGTTCTTGGAGGAGAAGTCCATTGACTTAGAAAATAGTCACTGCTATTACTAGCATCAGTAGCATGGGATATACTTAGTTTTTGGGTACTTGCCAAGTACTTGTAACCTGGATTGGCCACTGTTGGAAACAGGATGCTGAGCTTGATGGACCCTTGGTCTGACCCAGTATGGCATATCTTATGTGGCTTGTGATTTCCAGTTCAGATTTTCTCTGCCTGTGTGAGAGAGAAAAAGGAAGAGTGTGTCTATGTCCGTCCAGTCTACAAAGGTCTTAGGATAACAGATATGGAGAACAGGAATTTTTTTAAAATTCTTATTAGTCTGATGCAGCTGTTCTGCCATATTAGCTTCTCTTCTCACTTTTTTATGCTCTTTCCACACAACTGACCAAACAGTCAGTACTCCCACTTCCACAGTAGCTCCCCTCTGTCCTTAGTATTTTGCTCTCTATCTGACTCAAGAATGCTGAAATTGTTATGGTTTTGGCTACTACTTCAAGTGTTAGGCTATTCCAGGCATTCAACTCATCTCCCTGAAGTATTTTCTCTTCTTTCCAACTTAATGGCATGACCAGGCTCCAGTTTCCTGGAACATGTTTTTCAAATTTCTGCAGCACTTGTGGCAAATTTGCATAATTTTGCATATATGGGTTTGCAATTGTGAGGTGGATGCATGGAATGAACTCCTGGAAGAGGTAGTGAAGATAAGAATGATAATGTAATTCAAAGGGACATGGGATAAACATGTGAGGATTCCTGATGGCTAAAGGAGGGAAATGAAGAAAAGGGATAACCTGCACCCAGTGGCACATATCACACTGAACAGAAAGTATGGGGGTAACCTGCAGTTACTACTGCCCTAGATAAGTAGTCCATCTAGTTTGCCCAGCAAGTTGAATCTTTTCATGCTATCACTTACAAGTTACTAAGTTTGTCAGCAGTAGTGCCAGTGATCAAGGCATCTATGAAGTTAATGCCCCCCTCACCAGCAGTTGTAAACTTCCAAAACCACATCGAAGTCATCGTAGCTGGTTTGTGGTTGGTGACATATGTGCGAACCTTTGTATAAAGATGACATTTTTTTTTTTAACAGGATATCACTCCATCCAGGCATTACATCAAAATATTCTTTGGTTTAAGAGATTTTTGAGGGATCAGTCTTGACTACTTTCTCTGTCCATTTTCACTTTACTTCTCCCCAGGACAGTAGAATAGCTGGATTAGGGGGCAAAGTGCCATCTGTTTCATCTGCTACAGCCTCAGCCCTACTCCACTTTAATCCTTGTAGACTGTTTGTAAGGGGAGAGGCTGGAGCAGGAGCAGATATAGCTAAGATTGAAAAAAGGCAGCCTGCAACTTACTTCAAATGATTGAATTAAGAGATGGGTATGTTTCAGGAATATTGATTGTGTGGCAAGTTGTCAATTATGCAGCAAAAAACTTATTATGCAGTTTCTCCCTAGGGGGGAGGAAGTGGCACATACAATTGCAAGAGCCTGGCAGCACTGATCATGACACTTTCAGGCCGATACAGTACAGTGTGCTCTGGCAGAGCGCACTGTTAACCTGTGATTGGACACGCGTTTGTCGTGCTAGCTTTACCCCTTATTCATTAAGGGGTAATAGCGCATCGAAAACGTGCGTCCAACCCACCCCCCCCCCCCTCCCCAACCTAATAGCACCCGCAACATGCAAATGCATGTTGATGGTCCTATTAGGTATTCCTGTGCGATTCAGAAAGCAAAATGTACAGCCAAGCTGCACATTTTACTTTCAGAAATTTCAGAATTACTTTTCAGAAATTAGCGCCTACCCAAAGGTAGACCAAAGGTCAGACCAAGGGTCCATCAAGCCCAGGAGAGTGGCCTGGGCGTGTGCCCGCTGTCCCGCGACTTTTACTGTATCGACCCGTTTGTTTTTTAATTTTGTTTTGTTTGGAAAATGTTTCCTTCCACTTTGTAGCTGTAATGGTTTTTGGAATGAGGTATTTGCCTTGTAGTCTGGATCACACAAAACAAACTAAGAAAATAACACAGACTATTGCTTATGAAAAACTGTGAAAAGCTATATTTTCTGTATAATATATGCACACTTATGAGAATGCTTGGGAACAAACAAAACAGTTTATAATACAATACCAGAGTGAAGAACAGGGTAATTTTTGAATAATAAAAGGGAAGAATTTGATAAAACATGTGAGTGTTCATAAGAAAATAAGCAAGTTAAACAGTAGGGAATAATTTCAAATTGTTGGTTATTGACTGATATTAATAATGAAATATGTATATTTTTATATTATAGTGGCATGTGCAGTAACTATTATTGATTGTACTGTTATTGATGAATGAATGTGGTATGAGTGTATGTGAAAACATGTAATGTTTTTTAATAGTAGGTTTGTAATAAAGAAATACATTGTTGGAAATAGAAACAGGTATATATTGTATGATTATCCAGATTGGAAAGTACCTGGAGAGACAGGGTGACAAATGCAATCCTGGAGACTCTGAGAGGCCTTGAGTCATAAGTTTTGATGCTGAAAAAGCATTTAACAGAGTTGATTGGACCTTTTTATTTGATGCTCTGAAGATCTGTGGTTTTGAGGGCTAGTTTAAGTTTTCTAAGTACTCTATATAAAGACCTCAGAACAGCGATTTTGGTAAATGGGGAACTGTCCAATGAGTTTATTTTGCAAAGGGGAACTCAACAGGGGTGCCCTTTGTCCTTGTTATTATATTCTTTTTTGAGAATAATTGTTCAAAATCCAAAGATACAAGGCATCCGCATTGGAACCTAACAATTTAAAATATTTGCTTTTGTGGTTACTGAACCTGTCATCTCTCTGGTAGAATCTTCGCAAGAATTCCACTGTTATGGTGAACTGGCAGGATTTAAGTTGGATTTAGATAAAATCTGAAACACTTTCCTATAGGAAACTGGAAAGCTAGTATGTGGGAGAGGGATTTTACCCTTAAGTGGACCACTACTACTATTAAATATTTAGGTATCTTTTTGACTAGAGATTTGACTACTCTCCAGGAAATGAATATTCAGCATTTATTGGATTCTACTAAGGTTATTCTAAGGTTCTGTGCTTAGAACTAGGGCATTATATGTGCCAAAACTAGTGCACTGTCTGTTAAAAAGAAGCATAATTGAAATAGAAACTTGTGACTGCTTGTAGTCTGCTTTCAAGGGCCAGCCATTAGTTCAGAGCAGACCCTTCCTCCTCAGCCAGTGTTTGTGGGGGTGGGACTGCTTTCTAGCTAAACTGCTATTGCAGAGGGCATTCAAGTCCCCAGTCTGATTTATTTATTTATTTTTTATTTTGAATTTTTATATACAGACATTCTTGTATCAGATACAAATCATACCGGCTTACATTAAAAACAGAGTATGCAGGAAAATAGGCTTCCTAAGTCAAATACATTGAACATATTTAACAAACAAGAGATTACTAAACACTATGAAAAAGGTTAATTAACAAAGGAAAACTTAAGGGAATTAAAATAAGCGTAGCAGAAAAGATTGCACGAAGGGGTGCACAAAGGGGAGTGCCTCTTTGGCGCACGACGCCTGGTGGAATGTGGCCGTTTACCGGCTCGCCGCTGAGCGTGATGACGTCAGTGGGGGCGGGTCTCTTCATCCCTGAGTTCACAGCATTCTCAGTTTCAGCGCAAATTTTACAATTTGTTTGGTCTTTTTAGTCTCTTTTTCTCTCAGCGATTGCCCCTAAAGGTGCCCGGTACTGGTGGACTGCCCCTCCGCATCACTGCCTGGTGGAATGTGGCCGTTTACCGGCTCACCGCTGAGCTTGATTTGAACTTGAAGGAGACAGCCAGAAGCACAAACTCTTGAGGAGAGATAAGGAGAAAGCTTAAATTAGTTAGCCAAATCTGAGGGAGTGTCTGTTCAAAATCAAAAGCAGATAGTGTCCAGTTAACATCTTGACCAAGGTTTAACAGTTTGACACCCTCCCACCCTACCCCTCTACCCACCCACCCCTAGGTTTGTGTTTCTAATATAACCTGCCTAAATTCATAAATGGCAACAAGGTAAATTAGTATTTCCCTAATTGCTATCCATCAGACAAATTACCAAAATGAGGACTATCCAATGCAACTGTTGTAGAGCCTTTATATTGAGGGTAATCATATGGAAACTTAAGGCTTGCCCCATTTGTTCAGAACTCTCTACCTTGGAAAAGGAGCTGACTGGCTGAAGTTAAAGCTGAATTAGCTTCAATAAAGAAAGTCTCAGCCACTGTACATTATTCTGGAATTAATTTCCCTTTACCACTGAATAACCAAAAGTCAAGGAAAAAGATTTACTGTGGGCTCAGGTAGGATAAGATCTATTGACAGCTGTGCAGCCCACAACTCTACCCCCCCCCCCCCACACACACTCACACAGGGCATTGAGGAACTTAAAAAACAGTATTACAGTGGGCTCTGGTAGAATTAGACCTCTGATCCGGAGACACACACTGTATCAAGTGCAACAAGTTCAAAATGCCTTCTCTGTATTAAATACTGAAGAAGTTCTCGAGAAAAAGATTGAAATGTTTTCTGAAAAGAGAGAAGAAACCCAATGCATTCAGAAATTCCAGATCAGAAACCAAAGAAAAAAGCTCATTGGGCAAAGTAAAGCAGTGACTCTCAAGTGAAGCGATAGCTTGAGTAAAACTGAGCGGCGGCGGCTCCAAAACAGAGCGGTAGCTCCAACTTTTTCCAAATCTGTTATTACAGCAGTTTTCTTTGATTTGAAGAGTGATTACTTTCTGATATGAAATTATCTTGGGGAAAGTGAACCCCTAATCTAAAATTAATTTCAAAACATTTTTTTTCAAGGTACATTTGGCTTGATATTACAAGCAAAAAAGAGTTTAATGTGTCCCACATCTTATTTTATGAACGGGAATCAATGATTAAAAATTTCACAGTTACAGTCTCAAAGAGTCAGACTGCTTAAAGCTTTTGAATAAGCTACTGTTGCTAAACTGAGCATTTTATGAGATTCCCGCTCACATTATTCATAAATAAATATAAATTAAAATAATAAATAATAAAAAATAAAATAATAAAAAAACAAAAAAATAACAACAACAAAATATTCGTTTCCATATATATGATGTTATTTTGTTGATTTAGAAACAATATCCAAGCATCTGAGCTGCAAGGAAGATGGGGCAATGAAGAAGCACTATGGGCCAACCTAAAAAAAGATGGGACATCCATTTTTATTGGAGTGGTTTACAGGCCTCCAAACCAAAAGGAAAAGCTGGACAGAGATTTGGTTGAAGACATCCAAAAGATGGGAAAGAAGGGAGAAGTGGTGATCGTTGGAGACTTTAATATGCCAGTTGAAGACGGGAGAATCCCATCTGCAGAATCTAATAATAGTGGAGAAATAGTGGATGCCCTGCAAGTAGCTTTGTTCAAACAGTTATGGAACCCACGAGAGAAGGAGCTATACTCGACTTAGTGCTCACTAATGGAGATAATGTCTCTGATGTCCAGGTGGGCGCCCACCTCAGCACCAGTGATCATCAAACGGTATGGTTTAATATCACAAAAAGGATACGGAAAAGAAGCACAAAGACCCGAGCTTTGCAGTTCAAAAACACAGACTTTGATGAAATGTGGAAGTACCTGGAGGAAGAACTAAAAGGCTGGGAGAACGAGAGAGATGTGGATCAACAGTGGACCAATCTAAAAGGAGCAATTACCAAGGCAACTAATCTATATGTTGGAAAAGTAAAGAAAAGCAAATGAAAAATGAAACCTATCTGGTTCTCAAAGGAGGTGGCTGACAAAATAAAGGCTAAAAGAACAGCGTTCAAGGAATATAAAAGATCCCAAAAGGAGGAGCACAAAGAAGAATATCTGGTAGAACTGAGGGAGACAAAGAAATTAATCAAGACAGCAAAAAGTCAAGTGGAAGAGAGGATTGCCAAGGAGGTAAAGAGAGGTGACAAAACATTTTTCAGATACATCAGTGAAAAGAGAAAAGTTCAAAGTGGTATAGTGAAATTGAAAGGTGGAAAGGATCAATGTGTGGAGAGAGACGAAGAAATGGCAGAAATATTAAACAAATACTTCTGTTCTGTGTTCACTAAGGAGGACCCTGGAGAAGGACCGTCCCTAGTTAACAAGAAACTGGAGGGGAGTGGAGTAGATGTAACGCCATTTACAGTAGAAAATGTATGGGAAGAGCTGGAGAAACTGAAAGTGGACAAAGCCATGGGGCCTGATGAGGTTCATCCCAGGATACTGAGGGAGCTCAGAGATGTGCTGGCGGGTCCGCTGTGTGACCTGTTCAATAGATCCCTAGAAACGGGAGTGGTGCCGAGTGATTGGAGAAGAGCTGTGGTGGTCCCGCTTCACAAGAGTGGGAACAGAGAAGAGGCTGGTAACTACAGACCGGTTAGCCTCACTTCGATGGTGGGAAAAGTAATGCAGTCACTGTTGAAAGAGAGAATAGTGAACTATCTACAGTCGGGAGAATTGATGGACCAGAGGCAGCATGGATTCACCAGGGGAAGATCCTGTCAGACAAATCTGATTGACTTTTTTGACTGGGTAACTAAGGAATTGGATCAAGGAAGAGCACTCGATGTCATCTACTTGGATTTCAGCAAAGCTTTTGATACAGTCCCGCAGAGGAGACCGGTGAATAAAATGAGAGGCTTAGGAGTGAGTGCAGAGGTGGTGGCCTGGATTGCAAACTGGTTGATGGACAGAAGACAATGTGTGATGGTAAATGTAACTCTCTCTGAAGAGAGAGTGGTTTTAAGCGGTGTACCGCAAGGATCTGTGTTGGGACCGGTCCTGTTCAATATCTTTGTGAGCGACATTGCGGAGGGGATAGAAGGCAAGGTTTGTCTTTTTGCGGATGACACTAAGATCTGCAGCAGAGTGGACATGCCGGAAGGAGTGCAGAGAATGAGACGGGATTTAAGGAAGCTGGAAGAGTGGTCGAAGATATGGCAGCTGAGATTCAATGCCAAGAAGTGCAGAGTCATGCATATGTGGAGTGGAAATCCGAATGAACTGTATTCGATGGGGGGAGAAAGGCTGATGAGCACAGAGCAGGAGAGAGACCTTGGGGTGATAGTGTCTAATGATCTGAAGTCGGCGAAACAATGTGACAAGGCGATAGCTAAAGCCAGAAGAATGATGTGCTGCATAGAGAGAGGAATATCGAGTGAGAAAAGGGAAGTGATTATCCCCCTTGTACAGGTCCTTGGTGAGGCCTCACCTGGAATACTGTGTTCAGTTCTGGAGATCGTATCTCCAAAGAGACAGAGACAAGATGGAGATGGTCCAGAGAAGGACGACCAAAAAGGTGGAAGGCCTTCATCGAATAACTTATGAGGAGAGATTGAAGAATCTAAATATGTACCATCCTGGAGGAGCAGAGGTGATATGATACAGACTTTCAGATACTTGAAAGGTTTTAATGATCCAAAGACAACGACAAATCTTTTCCGTCGGAAAAAAATCAGCAGAACCAGGGGTCACGATTTGAAGCTCCAGGGAGGAAGACTCAGAACCAATGTTAGGAAGTATTTCTTCACGGAGAGGGTGGTGGATGCCTGGAATGCCCTTCCAGAGGAAGTGGTGAAGACCAGAAGTGTGAAAGACTTCAAAGGGGCGTGGGATAAACACTGTGGGATCCATAAAGTCTAGAGGACGTGAATGAATGTGGAAAAAAAGATTTGCATTCACAAAAAAGTGGGGAGTAGCTTGCTTTTTACGGCAGTTACTACCCCAAACCAAATAAGCCTGATACTTCACTTTCAATGCATATCCAGCATAGCTCTCTGCTTCAACGACAAGGGGAATGAAGAAAAGTGGATCTATATACAGACAACCAACAAGGACTGAATTACATAGTCTAGGTAAACAAATAAGCATGGGTGTAGCTTGCTTATTGCGGCGGTTACTACCCCTAACTAATTAAGCTAGATATTTCACTTAGATGCGGCTCCAACACTGCTCTCTGCATTAATGGTGGGGGTGGAAGGGAAATAGAACCAAAAGGTTACTAAGAGCCAAGAGTAACAGATAAGTATGAGAAAAAAAAAGTGCGGAACTTGCTGGGCAGACTGGATGGGCCGTTTGGTCTTCTTCTGCCGTCATTTCTATGTTTCTATGTACTGGATGCATGTTATGACTTCCCTAATAGATAGAATACATTTATAATTTTTCCTAAATACATGAGTAGTTGGATTCTAATAGCATGTAATACAAACTTTAAAGAAAGAGGAAAAACCATCACCGATTCCATTTCAGAAGGAATATAATGGCTGGTCGCTTGAAGCCAGTCTCCAATATCCATTAGATTCGCCACCATACTATATCATTTCAAACTGGGCAAATGCAAATCTCCCTTACCACACGGCTTCATAAGTTGAGATAAGGAGATACTAATTTTTTTTTTTTTACCCCTCCAAAAATAATGCAACTCCTTATAGAAAAAGTTTAAATTGTACTTACTGATATAAAGGGGAACTATCCTTTTGGACATGCACCTGCACGAAGATACAAATCTTCTGGAGAAAAGTTTTTGTCTATGTGGAATAGGTTCTAAGACGCTTCCTTGTGAAACATCTTCTGCATTGTTTGGAGATAATCATTTGTTGGACTTTTTTCTAACATCTTGGAAATTATGAGTTAGAAAAGTTTTTCTACTGGTGAAACTTACTATATTACATTATTGGAGACAACCAGATACAACTTGTTACACACTGGAGAAATAAAGTACCAATTTGTTGATTATGGAACAATTTCAGTAAGTTGGCAACCCCACTAAGGAAGAAAATGGTTTTAGACTTAGGGTTACCCTAAATTTCAAAGCTTCCTCAGAGTTAGGAGTCAAATATTAAATGACTTTTAAGCTGTTTTATGTACTTAATGAATTTGTTGGGGTAGGGATGGAATATAGGTTGGGTTTCTATCAGGGGCAGATATATACTATTGTTCCTTATACTTGGGTCAATTAGATCTTGCCTGCTAATTGGCTTTCCTTGAATCTTGACAGATCAATAACCTCCAGCAGATGGCAGCAGAGTGCAAAAGCTTCCTCTCTGATGTCACTACCATGAAAGCTGGCTCATCAGAGGGGAAGTCAGTGGTCTTTTATTGAAGTTTAGCTTGTTGCTTGTATTCTTATATCAGACTTAGCAGCTCATTACCCGGCCTGATCCTTTGTCTTTCTTGTCCTCTCCAGAGTGGCATTTTCTCTGATATTATAGGACGCTGGTTCCCTACTTTCTGCAGAAAGTGATCCAGGACACATCAGAAAATGAAAAAAATGATAAGCAGAGAACAGCCTGTCTTTGCATTCAGCTGTGCTCCCTTGTTCATTATTTTTATTTATTTAAAGGCATTTATATACAGTTTTATAAAAATAAATTTGTCAAAACGGTTTACAAAAAATAAAATAAAACAAACAATGAAAAATAAAATAAAATTTAAAAATATACATAAAATAGTCAATAGCTAGATTGAATACTAGCATAAACAAAATCATATACTAAATAAAATATTGTTGCCATGGGACTTATTATTCCTGAGGGGAAGGGTAAGCGGAAAAATGGGAAGGAGAAGGGGATATGAAAAAGTAGAAGTTTATTGAAATAGCTGGGGAGGGGGGAATAGGGGAGGGAAAAGGGGAATGTGATAGAGAAGAATCGATTTAGTGGAAATGGTACTGGAACTGTAATGTATAGAGGCTATGAATAATTCTGTGAGTGTACATTAGGTATTGGGTGTGGTCTGATTGGGTGGAATATTGAATGCGAGTTGAAAGAGGTAGGTTTTGAGTGATTTTTTAAAGTGAGAAGGATTTGATATTAATCGTAGAGGATTTGGTAGTGAATTCCAAAGTATTGGTCCGGCTACAGAGAAAGCTCTCTTTCTGGTAATGTCTAATCTGGCTTGTTTGGGTGAAGGAATATCTAAGAGATTTTGAGTAAGTGATCTTAAGTGTCGAATAGGTTTGTAAATATGTAGCAGTGAACAGAGCCAGGTGGATGTAGGATTATGAATTAGACCATGAATAGAAGAAATAATTTTATATTTTATCCTGAACTTTATGGGTAACCAATGTAAAGATTGCAAAGTGGGAGTAATGTGATTGCGTAGAGAGGTTCTGGTTAGTATCCGGGCTGCACTATTTTGAATCAGTTGGAGAAGATAAAGTGAAGAGTCAGATAATCCTAAGTAGAGGGCATTACAATAGTCTAGACCGGAGAAGATTAAAGATTGAAGAATGGTTCTGCAGCCTGAAAGAAGCAAAAGATGCCCCCGAGGAGCGGGTACCCCGTTAGCAGAAAGAGTCCAATAGAAGTTGGAGAGGCAGAGTAGCTGGGTACGGAGAGTGAATCCCATCTGTAAGAATTCCCCTTGCTAACTCAACGGCTAGCAATAAAGTGTAGGCTTAAATATCTGGGCAGCGTGACATCATCACAGGGGGACGCCCCTGAGGAACGCGCCAATGAGGAAATAAGAATGAGGGCTGCGCGGTGCGCACGCCCTAAGGTACCTGTAGGACATAGCAGGAGGCCGCACCCAAGCCGGTCCGGGGACGCTGGAGAGGACAGCAGGTGGACGCCATGGCAGCCAGGCGTCCGTGAAGAGCAGGAGGAGCGCAGAAAAGGAAAGGTAGGCGGAGTGAAGCCGTCGGGAAGTGACGGTCACAGCAAGTAACTTGTGGGATGTACCTAGCTGTACTTGCCCCAGGAGGAATCCCTAGGGCTGCTTCCAAGACCCCAATACCAAAACTTGTTTCCTCCCTTTCTTGAAGGCGCAATCTAGAGTGTTTTGTAAAAGGGTGGACAGACTACCACGTAGCAGCCCTGCAAATGTCCCTAGGCGTAACTGTATTCTGTATTCTGCCCAAGACACTGTTTGTGTTCTTGTGGAATGCACCCTTAGCCCCTCCAGCACTGGTTTGTTCTTCATTAAATAGGCTGTTGCTATTGTCTCCTTAATCCATCTTGTGATTGAGGCTTTGGACACTGCCTGCCCTTTTCTGGGTCCTGTGAGCAAGATAAATTGTCTGACTTCTTAAAGTCATTGGTCATGTCCAGGTACTTTAAGAGGCACCTGAGAACATCTAGGAACCTCAAATCTCTATTTTCCCTACTCATTCCGCCTTCCTAAATCCAGGAAGAGAGATGGGCTGATTGAGATGAAATTCCGATTCCATCTTGGGTAGAAAGGTGGGATCAGTCTGATTCTCACTTTTTCCTCTGAAAAGGGTAAGTAAGGGTAAGTAAGGACAGTGCTTGCAACTCCGAGATCCTTCTGGCCGAACACAGTGCCACTAACATTGCGTCTTTAGTGTTAGGCCTTTCAAGGAAACCTCCCTGATGGATGTCTTCAATACACAGTTCAGGTCCCATGGCGGTACTATGAGTTTTCACCTGCTTCACTCCCCTGAGAAAGCATACCACATCTGTGTTAGCAGCCACTGAGCCACTCTGCATGGTCCTCTGAAACACACAATCTCTGCCACTTGCACCCTCAATGTGTTAATCGCTAGCTCTTTGAGCTCTTCCTGTAAATACTGCAGGATTGAAGTAATCTGTCTTCATCAGGGCCAAACCTCTACTTTTCCACCAGGCTTCAAAAACTGTCCAAATGCGACTATATGTGAAGGAGGCGGACTTCTTTCTGGCCTTTAGTAGGGTCGTGATTACTTGGGCTGAGTGCCCTCTTCTGTTAAACCTTCTCCTTTTAATAGCCAGACTGTAAGAGAATTTTTCTGAATTTGTCATTACTATTGGCCCTTGCTTGAGGAGTGCTGCTATCCCTTTGAATGAGATTGGCTTTACCTTCTTCAATCTTAAAAGATCTATGTACCAGGGACATCTTGGCCAATCTGGCACTATCAGGACCATTCTGCCTGGGTGTTGAGAAATCTTCCTGACCACCTTGCCTATCATCAGCCGGGGGGAAGGAGGGAGAGGAATGTAGGACATTTGATTTGCCGGCCAGGGTTGGGACAGTGCGTCTACTCCCCTGCATCACTGTTCTTTCATTCATCTGAAGAACCAACTGGCCTTTGTTTTCTTTTTTGTTGCCATTAAATCCCACTGTGGGGTGCCCCATGCACCCGTTATGAGCGCGAACACCTCCTTTGACAGCTCCCATTCTCCCGGGTCTAGCTGAGGAAATCCGCCTGCAAATTGTCCACTATTGCTGTGTGCACTGCGGAGAGATCCAAGAAATGCCTCTTCATGATGTGTGCCTGTCTTGCTAGGGCTGAGCTCTTTGTGCCCCCCCCCCCCCCCATGCTTATTCACATAGGCCCCTGCTGTGGCATTGTCCAAGCGGACCAGGACCGCTTTGTTTCCTAACTGGGATTGAAAATGGCCTAGGGCCAATCTGATTGTTCTTAACTCTAATACATTTGTGTAACTGTTTGGTGTGGCCAGGACCCCTGAGCAGTTTGGCCATGAGTATGTGCTCCCCACCCCCAATGACTCGTATCTGAGGTTACTATTTCCACTGTGGGGATTCCAGATGGGCTCCTCTGGAAAGGTTGTTCGAGTCTAGCCACCACTGCAGACTCTGCCTGCTTTGGTACGACAATGGTAGACTTTTGTTGTTCTGCTGACTTTGTGGCGACCAGTTGTACAATAGGTGCACCAAGGCACTACCCCAATTATTGCTGCCATGGAGCCCAAGACCTATAGATATCTCCATACATATTGGAGTGGGGCTTGTGACAGGGCCTGCACTTGCTCCTGCAACTTCCCTATCCTTCTGTCTGTCAGATACACTCTTCCTAATTTGGTATTGTAAAGTACCCCTAAGTACACTAGCATCTGAGACGGCTCTTTGACTTGTTCACCATGCAGCCTAATTTCTCAAGGACATGAACTGTTCTCTCTGTGGCCTGTTGGCCTTCCTGCAGGGAATCGCTCTTATTAGCCAGTCATTCAGATAAGGGTGCACTTTGACCTCTTCCTTCTTTAAGACCACTACTACTACCACCCTCATCTTTGTAAATGTTCCTGGTGCTGTGGCCAGTCCAAAGGGGAGTGCCCTGAATTGGTAATGCTGATCAGCTATTTTGAAACGTAAGTAACAATGGATCTCTTTCCTGATAGGAATGTGAAAATATGCTTCTGACAGATCTAAGGCTGCCAGGAATTCCCGTCCTTACGGCCGCTTTTACTGTAGCCAGTGATTTCATGTGGAAACAGGGAGCTACCAGGGACCTGTTTACCCGCTTTAGATCCAGCACTGGTCAAAAGCTTCCTTCCTTTTTTGGTACTAGGAAACAAATGGCGTATACACCCATGCCTTCTTGTCCTCGCAGTACTAGTATAATGGCCTGTAGCTGAACCAGCTTAATGTCTGTGTGACTGCGTCCTCCTGCTTGCCTTGAATTGGGAGGAAACTAAAAAATTTTCGAAAAGGAATTTTAATTCTGGGTGATATCCTTTGCTTCTAATGTCCAACATCCACTGGTCCTTTGTTATTTTGGCCTACGCCTGATAAAAAATCTGTAATATTCCCCCTACCTGGGGAATCATGGAGCAAGCCCGCTTCCTGTCATTGTGAGGTTTTGTCGCTAAGGGGAGCTTGGAGGTTCCCTTCCTTTGGTAATTTTCTATTCCCCCAAAAGGGCTGGGATCTGCCTGGGATCTTGATTGAGCAAGAGATCTAGTCTCTACCACCTACCTGTCTGTTCTCCCTGAGCCACTGTCTCCAGTTGCCTCCCCTCGTTAAGCCTCTGGGCTTTTCTTCCAGTAAACCTTGGGGCCTTGATCCCTAGTCTTAGACAATCCTCGCTAAGTCTTCTCTAAAACAGAAGCCTCCCCTCAAAGGATAGCTTTCCTAACCTAATCTTGGATGCTGAATTTGCTGCCCAATTCTTTAGCCATAAAAGCCACCTAGCCATGATCTCTGTTGCTGCTAACTTCACTGAAACTCTAATATGGTCATACATAGTATCTGCTACAAAGGCTGCCACCTCGATTCCACTGTGGCTGGCCCTGCATCTTTGGGACCCCGGATCTCTTGTTGAGACCAGATTTGGAGGGCTCTGGCTATATAACCTCCACAAATAGCTGCCTGGAAGCCCGGGATAAAAGCTCAAAACGTTTCTTTAGTAAGGTTTCCACTTTCGGGTCCTTCAGGGCTGCCCCACTTTCTACTGGTATAGTAGTTTTCTTTGCTATTGCTGAGATTGTTGCATCTACTCTAGGCAGATCTAGAAGCCTATCTTTATCCTGCTGTTCTATTAGATACAGCCTCTGTATAGTTCTGTGGCTTCTACGCCTAGACTCCGGGATTTCCCACTCCGCTGTCAGCATATCCTGGATTGCTGAATGGATGGGAAAGGCTTTGCAAGGTTTCTTAATTCCTTTCTGAATAAGATTTCCTTTCATTCTAGCTTTGGGCATTTCCTGTTTCAGACTTAGGACCTGCGAGAATTTTGTAATTAGGGCCCCCAGCTCATCTGCCCTAAACAAACTCACAGCTGAGTCTCTAGCCTCCGATTCTTCCTCACCTAAAGTATCTTCCTGGGAAGAGCCCTCCCTCTTCCTCAAAACCCCTTGGGGTTCCACTCCAATCTTCCCAGCCTGAAAGTGGCTTGGGCTTTTCCCCTGAAGAATCCTCATTCTGCTTATCTTTCATCTAGAGGTAGGCTTGGTGCATAGCCAGGATGAAGCCTGAGGAAAACTCAGATTCCTCCTTCCCTGGGAGCTCTAGTCGCTGATGCTGTTTGCCTAGAGCTGCCCCACCCTCCAGAGCTGAGGAGGAATACCTTGACTGCCCTAGAACTTGCTCCAGAGGCAGAGGAAAGGATGCACTCCCCGGCATGCGAGGTTCAAGTTGCCCAGCCCCACCCCCTTCCTCCACTGGGGCCAGCTTTTCACAGTCACAATTGCGGCAGAAAGAGCCAGCGATGCTAGGGATCTGCACCTGATGCACTTCCTCCCTTTATCCATACCCGGGGCAGGCATCAATGGTTCAGGCCAAGCTACTTCTCTGCCCTTTTTTTTTTTTTTTTTTTTAAACTCAGTTAGGCAATTTCGTCAGGAAACCAGGAGACCAAAACAACTGGTTGCCCTGGGGAGGGAAGATCAGACCTACAGAGGCTGTCGTCCCGCGGGGTCCACACCCTGGCAAAGCAACCTTCAGGGGAAGGCCGTTGCCCTAGAGCCCTTCTTACACTGCTGGAGAAACTATGTCTGTGCTCTGTCCCAGCTGCTGGAGGCAGAGACTACTAATTTTCCCTCTGCTGGGCCAGCCTTTATGATAGTGACGTCAAGAGAGGAAGCTTTCGCACTCTGCCATCTGCTGGTGGAAGAGAGAATCCCACAGGTTACCGGTCTGGCAGGACGAAGAATATAGTATGCAACAAGAAAAGTTGTATGCCATATGTCTGTCTGTCTGTTTGAATAATCTAATAAAGATTTACACAAAAAGCTAGATATGAAAAGTTGGGATAGTGCCTGTGGTCCTAGTAGACCAGCAGCATCCTCTTTTTACTGCTTTGTCCCCACAGCCTGCAATCTTGAGGTTTGTGCTTTTTTTTTTTTTTTTTGATCCAGCAGTTTCCTCCTATTACTTTGTACTTCCAGCTCTATTTAGAACCAGGGCTAGATCCTAGCACCATCAGCTTTAATTTGAAGCTACCTGGGAATTTTCTCCCCACTTATTTTATATCCTGCCTCTCCTCCACCCCCAAACTATGACTTAGTCTGATCATTGCAGTAAGGCCTGAGTAAGCCGTATACCAGTGTTTTTTTGGGGGGGGGAGGGGGGGACAACTCTGCAATCATGGCCCCTGAATTGGGCTACTGGGTGTCACTGTTAAGCAATGACCATGATTTCATTACTGTAAGGGTCTGTGAACATTGCCTCTGCGTTGCCAGGTGTCAACTAAATTTATAGCCCAGTTATTTTTAAACTAGCTCAAAGCTAGCCAAATATAAATCATAATACTTATTATAACCATAAAGCCATAGAAAAAAGCAGTTACCAAATTTCAGTAACTTAATTATAAAGCTAACTGCAGCGGGTATTCCTTAGGCAATCCCACCTAAGACCTAGATTTAGAAACCAAGGAACAATAAAGAATAATATTTATACAATTACCAGGATCAATTGGCCAGACTGCGTCCCTCTGCTGTCTTCCTTCTCAGTAAACCGGGAGAGGGCTGTGCTTGAGTAAGACTTCATTCCTGTTCTATTGCATCCCCTGCCTACTGGATCCTCCTCCTCCACCCCAGGTCACAGAGCAAACTATTTAGATCCTCTCTTGATCCCATCATGTCACTCATTCTTCCTTGTCAGATCAGATGAGATGCCTGCTGCAAGATAAGAACCTGTGCCACTATTTACCAACTAATCTCAGCAGGTTATTAAAGAATCTGGCGTTGTTCCTTTGTCCAGTCTTCTGAATGTTTGCACAGCTATGGAGACCAGTTCTTGCATTGTTCTGGGGGTGATCAGATCATATTGGCTACCTTGCTGCATTGCATCACTGTATGCACACAAACTGCAACACCAAAAGTCACTTCATATTCAAAAGCAGCCTAAAACTAGTCAAAATTTTGAAAATTGGGGTGGGGTCGGATCACATTTTTAACATTCACATTGTGGTAATGAATACTATGGCCACTAGCCCCTGCTTTAAGATCCTGAACAATAGCAGTAACATATTACATAGTAACCTACAGGCCATTGGAGTGCACGGTTAGCCGGCATTTGGATGCGCGTTTGACGCGCAAGCTTTACCCCTTATTCAGTAAGGGGTAATAGCACGTTCAAAACGAGCGTCCAACCCCCCCCCCCCCCCCGAACCTAATAGCACCCGCAACATGCAAATGCATGTTGATGGCCCTATTAGGCATTCCCGCACGATTCAGTAAGTAAAATGTGCAGCCAAGCTGCACATTTTAGTTTCAGAAATTAACGCCTACCCAAAGGTAGGCGCTAATTTCTCCGGGCACCGAGAAAGTGCACAGAAAAGCAGTTTTTACTGCTTTTCTGTGCACCCTCCGACTTAATATCATGGCGATATTAAGTTGGAGGTTCCGAAAGTTTAAAAAATAAAAAAAAATAAAAAAGTGAAATAGGCCTGCGGCTTGAAAACCGGACGCTCAATTTTGCCGGCGTCTGGTTTCCGAACCCGTGGGTGTCAGCGGGCTCAAGAACCGACGCCAGCAAAATTGAGCGTCGGCTGTCAAACCTGCTGACAACCACTGCTCCTGTCTGAAAAGAGGAGTGTCCCTAGCGCCTCTTTTTACCACCAGGCCTAATTTAAATAAATGTATTTACTGTATCGCGCGCACAGGAGAGTGTCCTGTGCGTGCGCTTGGAGAGCAGGCTCTCCCGCATTTTTTACTGTATCGGCTCGCTAGTAAGGACGGCAGATAAAGACCAAATGGTTCATCCAGTCTGCCCAGCAAGTTTCTTTTGGTAATAACTGCTGCTCCATGCAGTTACCCCATGCTTTCTGTTAAGGGTATTAGCTGCCATTCCGTGGTTACCCCAGTGCACCCCTTTCTTCATTTCCTTCCTCTGGCCTCTAGAGATCCGCAGTGTTTATCATACTCTTTTGAATTAATTTGGTTTTGCCCTCACCACCTCTTCCAGGAGGCCATTCCAGGAGTCCATCACCCTCTCTGTGAAGAAATATTTCCTGATGTTGGTTGTTCTGAGTCATCTTCCCCTGGAGTTTCATTTCGTGATCCCTAGATCTACAGTTTCATTTCCAATATGAGCCTTACTCAGTTATGCAGTATGTTGTACTTTAGTCTGTTTTTCCACATTAAACAAAACTGAAATATAAATTAGTCAACATTTCAACATTAATTTAACTTGCTAAAATGAGTCAGAACCTCTATCGTTGACCTGTCAAACTCAAACAGTAATAACCCTAACTCTGTAAAGGCAGCACTAAAAATATTACTGAGTCCTAGAACAATACAACTCCTACTCTACTGCTACAACTCCCTGCACAGAAACTACACAATAGCAAAATGTTACACATGCAGAACATGGACAGAACCTTGTTGAATGCAGAATGTGTGACCTCAAATTTGAAATCTGCAGCTAAAACCTGAAATGGAAATACTAAGAAGCCAGACTCTGTCTGCAGTGCAGTATCAGAGACATAGAAACAAATACATTTTCTCCTATAATGAAAATAGAAATGATTATCTCAAGAGCCGACATATTTCAATAATGAAACTGAAAATAAAAATGTTTTTCCCTACATTTGTCTGTCATTTTATTTTTCTAATCACATTGGTCCAGTCTTGATCTCATTTTATTTTTGTCTGTCTTCTAACTCCTTTTCCAAGATCTTCTTCCCATTTCTTCTCTTGCCTCCTGTCTTCTTCCTCTGCATGTCTCTAACATTGGCTTTTCCTTTTCATCTCTTCTTTAATTCTCTTTTCTGCTACTTTAAGCTAGAGTTCATCCTGCCCTCTCCTTATCACACCTCACCTACCTACCAACCAGCTTTCCATCTTTCATTCCTCCCCTGTCTCTCATGCCTTTTCTCAGCCTATTTTCCCTTGCTCTCCCCATGACTGTATTCTCAAACTCAAGCTACTGGACACCAACAGTTGCTGTCACTCAACCACCCTACCCTCTCTCACTCCTTGCTCCCACTAAAACAGTGGATTCCCCTGGTTTCAGGTTTGCTCCCTTATTGGGGCAACAGGATCTTCTCTCTGGTACCAGAACATAGAACAGATAATAAGGGCCGTGGGATCCCTAGTTCAACTACCTTGTATACCTAGTTTCTCCACAGTAACTCAGCAACTGCATTTTTTTAAGCTAGCCCAATTTAGCAGAAAAACCATAGACTTGGTAACACTGCCTGTGAGAGAATCAGCTGGACCACTAGATGACCATCGGGTAAAAGGTGCACTCAGGGTCGACAAGGCCAACGCAGAAAAAATAAATGAATTCCCAAACTGGAAATGTTCTTTGGGGATGATTCAGAGCACCTGAAGCAAGTCACTATGAAACTGGAAGATGCAACAGAGCAAGCTAAAGAGAAACAAATCACTAGGACCTGATAGTATTCACCCAGAGTTCTGAAAGCACTCAAATGAAAAAAATAATTGCAGACCTGTTACTAGTAATCTTTAACCTATCATTAAAAATGCCAAGGTACCTGAAGGCTAGGAGGTGGCCACCTTCATTTCCAATTTTTTTTTAAATTTATGTAGGTTAAGACTGGTAATGATGCAGAGCAGGTCTAAAGTTACCTGATAGGTTTAAACCTAACTGGCTATATTAAGCATTGAGCTGGATAAGTAAAAATAAAATAAAAACAGCAGTCAAGCCATGGCTGAATTCTCCATCCCTGGCCCCATTTCAAAAGTAAGAGTGGGCTGTTGCTGCCCATGCCCCTCCCACCCAGGTTAAATTCCCATCCAGGACCCCAGAAGGGAAGACCAATGGAGAAATTACTTACCTGGTAATTTCGTTTTCTTAGTGTAGACAGATGAACTAAGGACCAATGGGTATAGTGTACTCCTGATAGCAGTTAGAGACTGATCAGATTTCAATCTGATGTCAGTCCTAGTACATATACCCCTGCAGGAAGTGCAGCTCTTCAGTATTCTCCTTGAAAAGCAATTGTGGATATATGCGTGACTGAATAACTTGAATAACTTGATTAACTTTATAACTTGGTTAACTTGAAGTGGTTGAGTTGGTTATAGCTGGAGACCGCCAGTGCTCTCAACCGAGAAACATCGACACCTGGTAGGATGGGTGTCCTAATTGGAGGGAAATCTTGGCTTACCCGTGATTATCTCGCTCTCGGGGATGTCGCCCGAGAATTCCATGAATGACAGCAGCCTTGGGTGGGATGCTGAGTCCAACTGTCTACACTAAGGAAAACGAAATTATCAGGTAAGTAATTTCTCCATTTCCTAGGGTATAGCAGATGGGACTCAGGACCAATGGGATGTATAAAAGCTACTTCCGAACCGGGTGGGAGGCTGTCCGTGGCCCACTTAGTACTGCCCTTGCGAATGCTGTGTCCTCTCGAGCCTGAACATCCAGGCAGTAGAACCTGGAGAAGGTGTGGATGGAGGACCATGTCGCCACCTGACAGATCTCGGCGGGTGACAGAATCTTGGTTCCGCCCAGGACACTGCCTGGGCTCTAGTGGAATGGGCCTTGACTTGCAAAGGTGGCGCCTTGCCTGCTTCTACGTAGGCTGCCTTGATAACTTCTTTGATCCAGCGGGCTATGGTTGCTCGCGAGGCCACTTCCCCTTGTTTCTTCCCGCTGTGAAGGACGAATAGATGGCCCGTCTTTCGTATGGATTCCGACCTTTCCAGGTATCGGACTAGGAGTCAGCCGATGTTGAGGTGGCGCAGAAGGCGAGATTCTTCCGGATCCTTATGCTCATCTGGCAATGGTAGCGAGATAGTTTGGTCGAGATGGAAGTGAAAAACCACTTTGGGGAGGAAGGACAGGACCGTGCCTTACTGAATGGCTCCCGGAGTGAGTCTGAGGAATGGCTCCTGGCAGGACAGTGCTTGTAGCTTGGAAGTACGACAGGCCGAACAGACTGCTACCAGGAAGGCTGTTTTCCATGTTAGTAGTTGTAGGGACAGGCCGTGGAGAGGTCTGAAAGGAGGCTCCTGCTAAGAAGTCTAGGACTAGGTTGAGGTTCCATAGAGGCACCGGCCACTTTAGGGGTGGTTGGATCTGCTTGACTCCTTTCAGGAAGCGGGAGACTGTCCTCACTCTTGGTTCCGTAGTATGACAATACGGCCACCTGTACCTTGATGGATTTGAGAGACAATCCCTTCTGTAGGCCGTTCTGCGGAATTCCAAAATCGTGGGAATTTTGACTAACCTTGGGATGATGTCGCGGTCCTTACACCAGGCTTCGAATACTCTCCAAATCCTTATGTATGTTAAGGATGTGGAGAATGTGCGTGCTCAGAGCAGGGTGTCAATTACTGCCCCCGAGTATCCGCTCTTCCTCAGGCGAGTCCTCTCAATGGCCAGACCGTAGAGAGAATCGAGCTGGGTCCTCGTGGAGGATCGGCCCTTGTTGGAGCAGATCCCTGTGTGGTGGTAGCGGGAGAGGGCTCTCTGTCAGTAGCCTTCGCATGTCTGCGTACCACAGCCTTCTTGGCCAGTCCGGGGCCACTAGAATTACTGGTCCCTTGTGGTGTTCTATCTTGTGGATGATTCCGCCCAATAGGGGCCACGGCGGGAAGGCGTATAGGAGGGTTTCCTGTGGCTAGGTCTGTACCAGGGTATCGATTCCCTGGGACTGAGGTTCCCGTCTGCGGCTGAAGAAGCTGGGCACTTGGGCATTGGACCGGTTTGCCAGGAGGTCCATGGTTGGTGTTCCCCAACGGTTTACTATCAATTGGAAGGCTGTGGTCGACAGTCTCCATTCTCCTGGGTCTAGACTTTCTCTGCTGAGGTAATCCGCAGCGACGTTGTCTTTCCCCGCGATGTGGGCCGCAGAGATCTCTAAGGTTCGCTTCCGCCCATGTCATTAGGGGATCTATTTCCAGTCACCTGTTGGCTTCAGGTTCCTCCCTGATGGTTGATGTAGGCCATTGTTGTGGTGTTGTCTGACCTGACTGACTGATTTGTCTCGGAGTCTGTGAATGAACCCAAAGGTAGGCTAGTCTGACTGTCCGTGCTTCTAGGCGGTTGATGTTCTATCCCGACTCTTCTTTGTTCCATTGCCCCTGGGCGGTCAGCTCCTGGCAGTGTGCTTCCCATCCTCGTAGGCTGGTGTCCATGGTGAGCAGGATCCAGGTCGGTGAGGATAGCCTCAGTCCCTGGGCACAGATGGCCTTCTTGTAGCCACCATCGTAGTTGGTTCCGAACTTTGTCTGGGAGCTGGAGACGAACGGTGTAGTTCTGGGACAGCAGGTTCCATCGTGACAGTAGGGAGCGCTGTAGGGGTCTCATGTGAGCTCTTGCCCATGGTACTACTTCCAGTGTGGATGCCATGAGGCCAAGGACTTGGAGGTAATCCCATGCTGTGGGACAAAGCTCACTCAACAGGGTTTGCAACTGGGTCATCAGTTTTGATCTCCTTGTCGGTGTCAGGATGACCTTGTCTTGTTTGGTGATGAATCGAACTCCCAGGAATTCTAGAGATTGGGAGGGCTGCAGACAGCTCTTGTTTGTGTTGACCACCCACCTGAGGCTCTCCAGTAGCGTTTTGACTCTATTGGTCGCCTGGTGACTTTCCTCTGGGGATTTCACCCTGATTAGCCAATCGTCCAGATATGGGTGTACGAGGATTCCTTCCTTCCTCAGTGTTGCAGCCACTACCACCATGATTTTGGTGAACGTCCGGGGTGCTGTGGCTAACCCGAATGATAGTGCCCGGAACTGATAGTGATGGTCCAGTATCGTGAAGCGTAGAAAACGCTGATGCTCTTGATGCAGAATGTGCAGGTAGGCTTCCGACAGATCCAGGGATGTAAGGAATTCTCCCGGTTGTATCGCCCTTATGACAGAGTGTAGAATTTCCATGCAGAAGCGAGGAATCTTCAGGTGGCGGTTGACCGACTTGAGGTCCAGGATGGGCCGGAACGTTCCTTCTTTCTTGGGGACGATAAAATAGATGGAATAGTGTCCAGTATTTATTTGTTGCGAGGGCACCGGTATTATAGCCTCTAAGGCAAGTAATCTGGTCAGTGTAGTTTCCACTGCCGTCTTCTTAGAGGGGTCGTGGCAGGGGGATTTCACAAACTTGTCCAGAGGGATGTGGTGAAAATCCAGATAATATCCCTCTCAAATGATGGCTAGGACCCACTTGTCCGAAGTTATCTCGACCCATCTTTGGTAGAATAGGGCAAGTCTGCCCCCTATGGCTTCTTCCCTTGGATGGGTTGGCTGATTTTCATTGTGGGGTGTGGCTGGGACCTGGACCTGAGCCGGCTCCCTTTTTGTTGTGCTTGTTCTGAAGGACTGGCTCCTGCCTGCGGGGCGAGCCGCTTGATATGTGCTTCTGTATGGATTGAAGCGCTGTGATCCTCTGCCCCTAGAAGTTCAGGGGAAGGGTTGCTGGTTTCTCTTATTCCTGTCTTCCGGTAGCTGCGGTAGTGGGGATTTGCCCCATTTGTTGGCTAGCTTCTCCAGTTCGCTTCCGAACAGGAGGGTTCCCATGAAGGGCATCCTCGTGAATCTCGTTTTGGACAACGCATCGGCCGACTAGCTTCGGAGCCAGAGTTGTCTTCTGGCCGCCACGGTGGATGATATGCCTCTAGCCGCGGTAGGCACCAGATCAGAGGCGGCATCCGTGAGGAATGATACTGCTGATTCCAGGGCTTCCCCAGGAGTGTTGTTCCTGGTCTGTGATAAAGCAGGCGCGTGTCACCACAGCACAGGCCGTGATCTGTAGAGACATAGCAGAGACGTCAAAGGACTGTTTGAGGATGGATTCCAGATGTCTGTCTTGGGCATCCTTGAGTGCTGCTCCTCCCTCGACTGGGATATAGTGCGCTTCAAGACCACGCTGACCATGGCATCCACTTTTGGACATTTATTTAACATTTTTATATACCGAAATTCATGTAGCAAAATTACATATCACTTCGGTTTACATAACAGTAACAAGCATGTAAGAATGCGATTACAATAAACAAGGGAAGTAAAACTTGTATCAAAGAAACTGGGGAATGAAGAAAAACGAATAAATAATAATGGACATGCCAGGAGATCTTTGGCAGCAGGGTCCAGGGGGTACATGGCTGCCAGGGCCTTTGAACGTGGTCTCCTGGGCTTCCCATTCCAGGTCAATTAGCTGCTGGACGGCTTGTAACAGTGGGAAATGATGGGAGGTCTGACGGAGTCCCGCTAGGAGGGGATTTGTCTTAGGTTCCCCAGAGGCACTTGTGCCCGGGATAGCGAGCTCTTTCAAGCTGTGTGTGACCAGGTCTGAAAGCTCGTCCTTGGTGTAAAAACGCCTCATGGTTCGGGGGGGGTTCGGTCCCTGGGGGGAGTTCCCCCTTCCTCCAGGGGTTCTGAATCCTCGTCCGAGTTGTCCGTGTCCCCGACGGTGGGGCTTCTGGGTGGAGGAGGCACTTCTCTGGCCCAAGAGGGTCCCAGGATGTTGAGGTCCTCTGGCAGATGCTGTGGCCGTGTTATCGGAGGCCCCGGCTGCATGTGGACGAATGTATGCAGGCCTCTGAAGAATTCCACCCAGGAGATAGATGCTGGGTCTATATTAAGAGGCGCTGTGTCCCTGGGGAGCCCCGTTTGAGGGAGGCTCCCGCTGGGAGACACGAGGTCCGGCGTACTGTCAGAGGAGCCAGATCCCGGCACCGGCTGGGGAGGGCCATGGGCTGAATCCCCCAGGACCTCCTCCCATTGTATACACAGGGCCGTGGCCTCTTCATGCTGTGTAGCTCTAATGTGGCATGCTGGGCAGAGGCCCTGAGCCTTGAGCTTTTTCTCCGGTGGTGCCATGGCTTGTGCATGTAAAATACAGGGCCCAGGTGGCTTAGTTATGTGCTCCGGTGCGTCTAGGTTGTGCGCGGTTTTGGTGCGCGCACGGGCCGAACTTATGCGCCCAGCACAGGAAGCGTGTGGCTATGCGTGTCGCTGCGCGCACAGTCCTTGGGCGCGTGATAATGTGTGCACGAGGGATTTGTGCGCACGGCTTGCCTCTGTGTGCAAGGGTCAAGATGGCAACGGTGACCATGTGGAAAATATGGCAACCAACTTTGAGGGTCTCCACGTGGGAGGACCCTCGGATCTGACCGGGGCCTAGCCCTGCTGGGCTGATCAACCTGATAGCACTGGCACTGGCTGGCGACCTGTGTGACTCTTCGAACTTCGGAGACCGGAGACTTTTAAGTAGTTTTCTACCTTACCTTGTCTCGGCGCCTCCCGGTCTCATTCTGGGCGGTCTCCGGCTGTGGGGGGGGAGAGGGAAATACCTTCACCGCCGCGCTCGAAGTTGCACCCGCTGCCTCTCATCCTCACTCGTTGCCGGGGGCTAAGTCCATGCCGAGGGTCGGCTGCCGGACCAAGGCTTACCTCAGAGGGATCGCGGAAATCACCTCGGGAATTCTCAACTGGAGGAGGGACCCAACGGGTGTCACCGCAGGAGAGCGGGGTTCTTCTGTAGAGGTAAGATTTCTTATTGATTTGGTAAATTACTCTAACGCTGTGCGAGCGTGCATAGAGTTCCGAACTGCTATGGAGACGGAAAATACTGAAGAGCTGCACTTCCTGCAGGGGTATATGTACTAGGACGGTCGACAGATTGAAATCTGATCCGTCTCCAACTGCTATCAGGAGTACACTATATACCCATTGGTCCTGAGTCCATCTGCTACACGCTAGGAAATCTCTAATCTCCTTCCCTTCCTGTAATACATATAGGCGGAGAGCTTTGATAGCTCCAGGGGTTTATGGATTAATTTATTCAGTTCAGTTCTTCATTGTCTGGCCTTTCACTGTCAGCTGAAGAGCCAATTCTCCTTCAGCGCACAGTTCTGAACAGGGATTAGCTCTCCACTGTTAGCACATAGGGAGTCCAAACTGCATTACTGTAGTCTTACACAATAAAAGTAGCTTTTGCATATCTATGTCAGAGTGTTTAACCTCTAGGTACTGTCTAGAACATTAGAATAAAAATCCTATGTTAGAACATATACTTAATACAGAATTGGCATACAGTGCTATCCATCAGCACTGTATGTCACACTACTTTATCCAGTGTTATCAAAATGCTGAAATAAAATACATAAAATAGATCTCATCACTCTGCCCCAACTGGTCTCTAATCAAGGAAAAGAACCACAAACGTTTTCTTAAATTGTCAGAGAGAGACCCTTGTGTACAAGGAATATACCCTATAAATGGACCAATGTCAGTCCATGTAGGACTGAGAAATAGAGATGGCGAACAAATTCCTACAATACTATCAAAGGCATTGTTGCCAGATGACAGCTAAATTTATAATCCACAGCCACTTCAAAACTAGCCAATTTTTCAAAATGGAACATAGCAACAGCTGGTAGAAGATGACCAAATGGTGCATTCAATCTGTCCAGCAAACTACACATGGTGACAACTACCGCTCCTGCAGACCACCCCCAAGTCCTCAGTCAAGAGAAGTAACTGCTGCTTCGTGCAGGTTTCCCCACGCCTTATGTTAAGGGTATGTTAAGAATCATGCAGCTATCAAACCCATAATAAAATTACTGCTAGCAACATTTTTATAGGGTGACCAGCTTCTTGATAATTCAGACAATGCAGCCTGAATATGCTTTGTTTCTAGACTTGGTTGTAGAGGCAGTCCTGTGCTTTTCCCCAAAGGTCTGTGTATTAGTACCCTGAACTGTAAAAGTCTGGGCCCAGAAACAATCACTTCTTAAAATGTATCAATATGTTGCTTCAAGCATGGCAACGACTGCTATGGGCATTAATGCCTGCTGTAATGAAACAGCAGCTTAAAGAAAAGCTTTCTGACAAAGCAGCAAGATAATTTGAAAAGTGGCAGGAAGCTGGACATGCAGTATGCCTAAAAGTCCATATATGAAGTAAGCAAGCTGCCTAGAATTCAGCTAGAGAAGGTGGAGATTGACATCAAGGGCAGCAGCATAGAAGGCTGTTTCCATCTTTACCCCTTGATCAAAGAAGGTACAGCAGAGTAGAAGGCAGTTTATGTCTTTACTCTTTGTTCCACTGGGTAGTAAGAGGAGCGATGATGCTTCAGAAACAGAGGAAAAGATCAGGGGGCCCTGTTAGCTGCAAGCTAATAGCCTAACTAAAGCCTCCAAGGGTTGCAGGACTCGTGTTTTCAATACTTGAATTCCAGACAGAGCCAACAGAAGTACAGACACAATGGAGCCAGTAGTGGCTGGAGAAGGATTGCTTCAGAATTTGAAAAAAATGTAACTATACTAGCTGTAGCTCAAAGGGCAGGGTTGGCAGCCTGAAATCAGCTCTTTTTGATAAATTCACAGATTTACTGTACAGAAGATGAATTTCCCTTTAGAGGCCCCAGATTTCTGCAGTGTGTCCAAAATTTGCGCTTTTCATGCTTACTTCCCAGTTCCCCTTAAGTTCAGTCATGCACATATTTTGGTTCTATAAAGCACTTCAGGATATACAGCTACAAATAAAACATGGCAGGGTTAGAATACTCTAGTTAAAAAATAAATAAAAGAGAGCCCAATGATTAATCATCGTTTTATTTACGACATGCTTTTCCACAGGGCTCAAAGCAAGTTCCAACCAATTAAGCACTAGTCAGATACAAGGGGTCATACAAAAACAGCTATCATCAGTACAGTTCATTGGCATTTAAACATAAGACTGCTCAATGAGTATTCAGCTAATATTTAGAAACTTAAAATGAATTCTTAGATTAAACTCCTTGGGTGCATTCACATGCCCGGGCAAAGTAAAGTAAGTTATTGCTCTCATGATGATGCGTGTTGTCATAAGGTACAAGGAGTTATTTCCTGTATCGTAGCTCTATGGGGAGCAACAGTTTGCAGTTCATGCCCGAGGATGTTGCGACCTGCATGTGAAAGTTGACTAATGCAGTAAATAGAAATATTGTCAGAGGCCATGCATTATAACCTCTTGATGCTCCCTGCAAAAGGTGATCTGCTTTTCAAGTTGTTTGAATTAAATTCCCATATTGTGTTTTAAGTGCTGATTTTTTCTTTTCAATACAGAGCTCCCTATATGACAAATCAGTTCACTTTCAAACACTGATTAATACCCTTTTCAGCAGATGTCTTATATACAGTCTTTCCATACTCCTAATAATCAAGTTACAACTGCCCTTCCACAACTTTTTTCCCTTCAAAACTCCAGAAGCATTCTGTCTTCCAAATATATGGACATGCACCTGCTTCTTTTAAGGAGGTTACTTTCAACAAGTAAAACCAGCTTCAATGATTGTGCCAAGCTCCAAGGTTCCATGACTTTATCAATCGAGCTTCAGTACATATGTGTAGTTTGCCTACTTAGAGACCGATACTGTAAAAAAAAAAAAAAAAAAAAAATGCAGGTGAACTGGCACTCTGTGTTGAGCGCCTGCTCTCCCAATGCACGCCCAGGCACCTCTCCTGGGCGCATGATTCTCCATTTACATGGTGTCGTGCTAATACCGGTAAAGGAGGCAGTAGGGAAAATAGCGCATCACTAGCGCCTCCTTATTAGCGAAGAGGTGGCTGTCAGCGGGTCAGACAGGTGGTTTCTGGTAAAACTGAGCATCTGTTTTTCGAACCCGCTGACTTGTGGGCAGATTTTTTTTTTTTGGGTTCCTCTGACAATATTGCTAGGATATTAAGTCGAAGAGTGTATAGAAAAGCAGTATTTTCTGCTTTTCTGTATACTTTTTCGGGTTGCTTAGAATTTAACGCCTGCCCTTGGGCAGGCGTTAACTTCTGAGAATAAAGTGTGCAGCTAAACCGCACATTTTTCAGTATCCCGGGTGACTAACTAATAGGCTCATCAACATGCATTTGCATGTGATGAGCGCTATTAGTTTTCGGAGGGTATAAGGGCCGAGCGCATTGTTCTGTGTCGGCCTGCTTGTTTGGGGGTGGGGGTTGGGCAATGGATAAGGAGAGCACAATGGCAGTGGGAGCACTGAGAGGAGAGGATCACCTTGCTGGTGACTAAAACAAAAAAATCATAAGTACTGCTTGGGGAAATTTTGAAAACTTAAAAGTACTGGGGAGAAGTAAAACTATTAGGGTATATTATTTAGTATGTTTGTGTGTCTGTATTGAATAGCTAGTCAGAAAGGCAGGCAAAAACCAAAAACGTTTACGTGTTTGTATTTCCCAACCCTCCCACCCCTAACTCATCTTTTAATGGATAGGCAGGTGACACTTTTACACTAATTTTTTTTTTTTTAAATCAGTCAACTTCAGAAATTCCCCACACCTTATCAAGAGTTTAAATATTCCCTTGTAGGTCACTACCAAATATATAGTGAATACACTAATACATTTAAAGGACCCTAATTGTACACAGTCCTACTCCCATAGCAACCTAAAACTTAACTAGGAACTGAACAAATTTAAGATGAAGGCAGCAGTACAGCAGCAAGAGGGGGGCCTTCCAGTCTTCTGCATCGAGTGTCACTGTATGATTTTTTACCTGCTAGTGAGAAATTATACGTGTGCATCCAATGCAAGGAGTTCCTGTTTCTCAGAGAATGAGTCTGATCTCTGGAGGCTAGAGTGGCAGACCTGGAGGAGATGAGGCAGACAGAAAGGTATATAGATGAGACCTTTAGGGCCGTGTTCCAACTCCAGTCTGGCAGCTCTGGTGCTGCCTTGGAGGAGGAAGATCTCATGATCAGACAGCATCAACCTAGTGCAGCAGGAAATGATCCTGTAGCAAGGACCTGCTCTCCAGGTGGCACACTGTCTTCTCGCACTGAGGATGTGTCTCCCAGGGCTACTGCCCAGGAGGGAAGGGTTGGGTTGGCTGTCAGTTGGTGATTCGATTATTAGGAATGTAGACAGCTGGGCGGCTGGTGGGCTTGAGGATCACCTGGTAAATTGCCTACCTGGTGTGAAGGTGGCAAACCTCACGTCACCTAGATAGGATTTTAGACAGTGCTGGGGAGGAGCCAGCTGTCGTGGTACATGTGGGCACCAGCAACATAGGAAAATGTGGGAGGGAGGTTCTGGAAGCCAAAGTTTGGCTTTTATTTATTTAAAAAAAATTTTTTTTATTGAAAAGCAGTATATAAACTAATTAGTCAAAACTGTTTACAATAAAATAATACAAGCATAAATAAAAGAAATTGTACATAAAAAAATAGTAAAAGTTAAATAAATCATAACATAAAACAGTTTAGTCGAGTAAATAAATTAAAGTTGGGTTAAAGTAAAATAAAATAGTACAAAAACGGGGGGTGGGGGGGGGAAGAAAAACATGATAGTATCTGTTGCGGGAGTGATTGGTGTAAGGTTAAGTATGTTCTGTATCAGAAATGTTGAAAGCTTTTGAAAAGAGAAGTTTTTAGTGATTTTCTGAATACTTTTGGATTGGAAATTTGATGAAGTGAATCTGGTAAGGTGTTCCATAATAAGGGACCGGTGACAGAACAGGCTCTTTCTCTAGTCATATCAAGTCTAGCCAATCGGACTGAAGGTATGTCAAGGAGATTTTTGTTTAGAGATCTCAAGTGCCTTGTTGGTTTATAAATTCAGAGAATGGAGCATAGCTAGAGCGATGAAGGATTGTGTAAAAGTGAGTGAATAAGAGAGAATTTTGTACTGAATTCTAAATGTAATCGGGAGCCAGTGAAGAGAGAACAAGATTGGTGTGATGTGGTTTTTTTTAAAGGTGAACCTGATAAGAAACGAGCGGCTGAATTTTGTACTAATTGTAGTGGTCAAATAGCAATCTCCAGGAGGCTAAGGTATAAGGCGTTACAATAGTCAATACCAGAAAAAATTAGAGATTGCATTACTGTATGAAAGTTACAGAAGAATAGAAGAGGACATAAACATTTAAGCATTTGCAGTTTAAAGAAAGAATTCTTAACTGTTGCAGAAATATGTTGTGATAGTGAGAGGTCTGAGTTTTATTAAACTCAAACTACGGGCTTGACTTAAAATGGGAATGGGGGTCCAGTGGAAGGGATAGAGATTGATGATAGTTGAATAATTTCCGTTTTGTTAGGATTCAGCTTAAGGCGGTTATTTGATAACCAGGTGCTGATTATATTAATGTATAGAGCAATGGCAGAGAGTGTATCAGACCAGGAGGATTTGTATGGAACCAAAAACTGGATATCATCAGCATATATTTTGAATTGGATATCGAGCATGGAGAGTAGGTGACAAAGGGGGAGTAAGTAAATGTTAGAGAATGAGGGATAGAAAGGAACCTTGAGGAATGCCAGAAGGAACTCCATTTTGTTTGGAAGAATGCATACCAATGTTGATTTGTTGTGTACAATTGGATAGGTAAGAACAGTCAAATTAAGAACAGGTAAGAACAGTCAAATTAATTCCTATGGATTGTAAACGTGATAAAACAATCTGGTGATCCAAAGTTTTGAAGGCAGCAGAAATGTCTAAAAAGACTAAGATGAAGTCTGTATTTGAGTCAAAACCACGTAAAAATGTATTGAAGGAAGATAGTAGTGTTTCAGTAGAGTGACTTTGGTGAAAGCCGTGTTGATTGGGATGAAGGATATATCATGATCAGAAAGGAAATCTGTCGGCTGATGCTATACGATGGATTCTATGAGTTTGGCGAGAGAAGTGAGAGAAGCGATTGGTCTTAAATTATTGAGATCCACAAAGTTTTTGGATTTGTTCTTCAATAATGGAAGAATTGAAGTCTGTTTTAAGATATCAGGAAAGGATCCAGATTCTAGGGATAAATTAACCGGTTTACATAAATGATCAATGGCAACTTCCCCAATAGATTTAAAAAGGAGCCCAGAACAGGGGTTTAATAGGGAATTGGAGATTTTCTGCTTTTTTTAAAGAATGATTGCAGGTTAATCGATGAGATTGGGGAAAAAGTAGGCCAGTTGAGATCAGACGGAGGGGGGGGGGGGAGTTTGAATGTTTTGGGAAAGGAAGATGAGAGAATTCCCTGGATATCATTAATTTTAGTTTTTAAATGATCGGCAATCTTATTGCAGAACAGTTGGTTGAAAGATTTGTCAAGGTTTTGATGAGTTGCTGTCAAGGATTTGACGATATTGAAAAGTATGGCATGGTTTCCGTTAGCAGATGTTTGCATAGTATGATTTTTTGGCAATGGTGATGTTAATGTTTTGAGGGGATTCTTGGGCACTGCGGTGATATCCACTCCCACGGGGATGAGCCCCGTGAGGAACCACAGTACTAGGCTAGACTCTATACATGCAGACACAGAGAATTTGTATTTATTAGACAGCTTGATGGTACTGCCCGGATTGGACAGTAGTGAAGGCAACTCAGTAGAAGCAGTCCAGGGGTCCTTGGCAGAGGAGACCAGTCCCACACTTAGGTAGCTGAAAGGCAGCGCAGGGTAGTAGAGGCAGAACCTGTCTGTAGACTCCAAGGGCTGAAGCTGAGACAGACTGAGAGTGTTAGTACTCACTGAGCAGTTGGCTGTATTGATGAAGATCCTGGCAGGCAGAAGCAGATCAGATACAGGCACCAAATTAGGGAGTGCAGGCCCTCGAGGAGCGAGTACCCGGTTTCCCAGATAGGCACCTGAAAGAGAGAAAGGGGGCCCCTGAGGAGCAGGTACCCAGGTTAGCGATGAATTACCCCGAAGGGCAGAGAGAGTGCTTCCAGCAGCTGCTGGGAAGTGGCAGAGCAGCTTAGACCGGAGCGAATCCAATCCAATCCAATCCTTGCTAACTCGGTTTGTTAGCAAACGAAGGGCAGGCTAAATACCAGGATGTGCCAACGTCACTCGGAAGGGACGCCCCCGAGGTTCCCGCCACGATGTGGATAAAGACGTGGGCGGCATGTGCACGCACCCCCTAGGAGGCCCTTAGGAGAAACATGGTCCCAAACGGGCCAGGATGGCATTTCTCCAAAATTAACCATACCTAAACTGGAGGGTGGAATGGGGGTTGCCAATATACGTTTCTATAATATTGCATGTTTGTTGCCCACTCTGAGGGAATGGTTAGGCTATGGATGTGATTTATAAATGCTACAACTAGAACAGGAATTACTTAGGCCCAGGAGCCCTTCCTTTGTGATTCATGCACCACAAGAGGCTCTACCACTGGTTATCACACACAGTTTGGTACCCAGTGCAATGAGAAGTTGTTGGAAATTCCTTCAACAGCATTTACATCTGGACTGGAAAATGTCCTATTGTGTGCCTTTACTTGGTAACCCAGATTTTCCGGTGGGCATGAACAGCAAAACACTGATAAGGTTGAAGGAGATGGGAATTTTTAATGTTCTCCCCTTTATAGACTTGCAGACTATGATTATTGTTGCTGTTGTCTTAATCTGGTCCAAACTGATTATCTTATATACCTACAGATTTGTAGCTATATACAAGCCATTTCCTCTTCTGGGACCAGGGACTTTACCAATGGTCCTTTTCAGAGGTTTCTACATATGAGTTCAGCTAAAACCATAAAAATCTCCATGTATTATAAGTTTTTGCACAACACATCCTGGTATGTTTTATATAAATCTGCAGCCGCCACCTGGTCTAGTGACCTGACGCGAGATGTATCAGTAAGAGCTTTGCGGAACAGTGACCAGATGCTCCGTATTATAACGCCTAGTATGACAATGCGGGAAATGCATTTCAAAGTTTTGCATAAGTTGGTTATTTGGCCCCGCAAAGCTTTTCTGGCTGGTATTGTGCCTTCTTCTGCTTGTACCAAGTGTAATCAATCTGATGCGTCATATTTACATTGCTTGTGGACCTGTACTCAGATCCAACATTTCTGGTCCGGAGTTTTTCAGTATCTTAATGACTCGGCAGATGGTACTGAACGCTGGGACATAATTATGCTTGCTGGGGATCTTAGATCGGCAGTGTCCAAGCCCTGGTCCAAGTAAGATTCTGTTATACAAAGGACGCCTAGCAGCACTATGAATTATACTGCGACACTGGATATCCCTAACTCCTCCTTCATTTCGGGAATGGATGGACACCATGCTAGAATTATACCTTTTGGAAAGGAAGTCTATCCCGACCAGCTCGCAGAAGAAACTACTACTATTCAAGACCCTCTGGGATCTGTTTATCAAAAAACTGCCATCAACCACAGACATCACCTTAGTACATGCCTATGCCTGAGCGTGATATAACCCACTGCTACGCAAGGACAGATGATAATTCCACTATTTCCAGGCCTTGGACAGAGGGGGGGGGGGGGGGGGGAATGGGGATAACACCCAAAACCTGTATTAAAGATAGAACGCCACTCTAGGAGTCCTTTGCTACTATTTGGATTATTAATATCTGGATTTATTGTCAATACTGGTTGATGTTCTCCTGTTTGAAATTGAAATGCAATAAAAATAATTACAAACAAAAAAAACCAAACCAAACATTTTAAAATAAATCCGAAGCAGAAAGCCTGCGAGGGAGTCGGTGGGATCGTTAGATGATCAACAGGTTAAAGGAGTACTTAGGGAAGATAAGGCTATCTCGGACAGATAAGAACATAAGAACATAAGAAAATGCCATACTGGGTCAGGCCAAGGGTCCATCAAGCCCAGCATCCTGTTTCCAACAGTGGCCAATCCAGGCCATAAGAACCTGGCAAGTACCCAAAAACTAAGTCTATTCCATGTAACCACTGCTAATGGCAGTGGCTATTCTCTAAGTGAACTTAATAGCAGGTAATGGACTTCTCCTCCAAGAACTTATCCAATCCTTTTTTTAAACACAGCTATACTAACTGCACGAACCACATTCTCTGGCAACAAATTCCAGAGTTTAATTGTGCGTTGAGTAAAAAAGAACTTTCTCCGATTAGTTTTAAATGTGCGCCATGCTAACTTCATGGAGTGTCCCCTAGTCTTTCTACTATCCGAAAGAGTAAATAACCGATTCACATCTACCCGTTCTAGACCTCTCATGATTTTAAACACCTCTATCATATCCCCCCTCAGTCGTCTCTTCTCCAAGCTGAAAAGTCCTAACCTCTTTAGTCTTTCCTCATAGGGGAGTTGTTCCATTTCCCTTATCATTTTGGTAGCCCTTCTCTGTACCGTCTCCATCGCAATTATATCTTTTTTGAGATGCGGCGACCAGAATTGTACACAGTATTCAAGGTGCGGTCTCACCATGGAGCGATACAGAGGCATTATGACATTTTCCGTTTTGTTCATCATTCCTTTTCTAATAATTCCCAACATTCTGTTTGCTTTTTTGACTGCCGCAGCACACTGAACCGACGATTTCAATGTGTTATCCACTATGACACCTAGATCTCTTTCTTGGGTTGTAGCACCTAATATGGAACCCAACATCATGTAATTATAGCATGGGTTATTTTTCCCTATATGCATCACCTTGCACTTATCCACATTAAATTTCATCTGCCATTTGGATGCCCAATTTTCCAGTCTCACAAGGTCTTCCTGCAATTTATCACAATCTGCTTGTGATTTAACTACTCTGAACAATTTTGTGTCATCTGCAAATTTGATTATCTCACTCGTCGTATTTCTTTCCAGATCATTTATAAATATATTGAACAGTAAGGGTCCCAATACAGATCCCTGAGGCACTCCACTGTCCACTCCCTTCCACTGAGAAAATTGCCCATTTAATCCTACTCTGTTTCCTGTCTTTTAGCCAGTTTGCAATCCACGAAAGGACATCGCCACCTATCCCATGACTTTTTACTTTTCCTAGAAGCCTCTCATGAGGAACTTTGTCAAACGCCTTCTGAAAATCCAAGTATACTATATCTACCGGTTCACCTTTATCCACATGTTTATTAACTCCTTCAAAAAAGTGAAGCAGATTTGTGAGGCAAGACTTGCCCTGGGTAAAGCCATGCTGACTTTGTTCCATTAAACCATGTCTTTCTATATGTTCTGTGATTTTGATGTTTAGAACACTTTCCACTATTTTTCCTGGCACTGAAGTCAGGCTAACCGGTCTGTAGTTTCCCGGATCGCCCCTGGAGCCCTTTTTAAATATTGGGGTTACATTTGCTATCCTCCAGTCTTCAGGTACAATGGATGATTTTAATGATAAGTTACAAATTTTTACTAATAGGTCTGAAATTTCATTTTTTAGTTCCTTCAGAACTCTGGGGTGTATACCATCCGGTCCAGGTGATTTACTACTCTTCAGTTTGTCAATCAGGCCTACCACATCTTCTAGGTTCACCGTGATTTGATTTAGTCCATCTGAATCATTACCCATGAAAACCTTCTCATGGGTAATGATTCAGATTAAACGATTTCTTTGCTCCTGTGTTTACTGAAGAGGATGTTGGGGAGATACCCATTCCGGAGATGGTTTTCAAGGGTGATGATTCAGATAAATTGAACCAAATCACTGTGAACCTGGAAGATGTGGTAAACCAGATCAAACTGAAGCGTAGTAAATCATCTGGACAGGATGGCGTATATCTCAGGGTTCTGAAAACTAAAAAATGAAATTTCAGACCTATCATTAAAATCATCCGTTGTACCTGAAGACTGGAAGATGGCCAGTGTAACCCTGATATTTAAAAACGGCTCCAGGGGTGATCTGGGAAACTATAGACCAGTGAGCCTGACTTCAGTGCTGGGAAAAATCACGGAATATGTTATAAAAAAATAAAATCACAACACATTTAGATAGACATGGTTTAATGGGACACAGATTTACCCAAGAGAAGTCTTGCTAACAAATCTACATTTTTTATTTATTTATTTATTTTATTTATTTATTTAACAACTTTTAATATACCGACGTTCGTATAGCACATCACGCCGGTTTACAAGTAACTCAATTAAAGGAGGAAATTACAATAAACAGGGGGCAGGGGATGGGAGCAGGCCAGAAAAAAGGGGGGGGGGTAAGGGAGACAGGAGAAGAGAGGGAAAGATAGGTAGCGTGAGAGAGAGTAAAGAACAACCGTCAAAATAAGAAATAGGAGGAACTTATTTACAGAAGGAGCTATATACAGTAGTTACAATTAGGATAAGATTAATTACATTGGACACAATGCGCAATTTTGTAAATTTGCAGAACGAGGGCGGGCAAAGGAAGGGTGATGAGGAAGTGCCTTAAGAGGGGGGGAAGGGCGGGCAGGGTGAGAGGGATTGAGGCTGAGGGACTGTATGGGAGGGGTGAATAAACATGTGGACAAAGGTGAACCGGTAGATGTGGTGTATTTGGATTTTCAGAAGGCATTTGACAAAGTCCTACATGAGAGGCTTCTAATAAGCCTAAAAAGTCATGGGACAGGAGACCATGTCCTTTTATGGATTGCAAGCTGGTTAAAAGTCAGGAAACAGAGATTAGGATAAAATGGTCTGTTTTCACAGTGGAAAAAGGAAAACAGTGGAGTGCTTCAGGATCTGTACTTGGACCGGTGCTTTTTAATATATTTATAAATGATCTGGAAATGGGTTCGAGTGAGGTGATGAAATTTTCAAATGACACAAAATAATGCAGAGTAGTTAAATCTCAAGTGGATTGTAATAAATTGCAGGAGGACCTTGCAGGCTGGAAGATTGGGCTTTCCAAATAGATTAAATTTAACATGAGCAAATGCAAAATGATGCGTATAGGGAAAAATAACCCTTGCTGTAGTTACACAATGTTAGGTTCTATCTTAGGAGTTACCACCCAGGAAAGAGATCTAGGCATCATCATGGATAATTCATTGAAATCGGCTAAGTGTGCTGTGGTGATCAAAAAAGCAAACAGAAGGTTAGGAATTATTAAGAAGGGAATAGCAAATAAAATGATGGCTATCATAATGCATCTGTATCACTCTATGGTGAGACCACATCTTGAATACTGTGTGCAATTCTGGTCGTCGCATCTCAAAAAAGATATAGTTGCACTGGGGAAAGTGCAGAGAAGGGCAACCAAAATGATAAGGGACACTGAATGGCTGCCCTATAAATAATGCTAAGGAAGTTAGGGCTGTTCAGTTTGGACAACAGACAACAGAGGGGATATGACAGAGGTCTAAAAAAGAATGAAAGGAGAACATAAGAAATTGCCATGATGGGTCAGACCAAGGGTCCATCAAGCCCAGCATCCTGTTTCCAACAGAGGCCAAACCAGGCTACAAGAACCTGGCAATTACCCAAATACTAAGAAGATCCCATGCTACTGATGCAATTAATAGCAGTGGCTATTCCCTAAGTAAACTTGATTAATAGCAGTTAATGGACTTCTCCTCCAAGAACTTATCCAAACCTTTTTTGAACCCAACTACACTAACTGCATTAACTACATCCTCTGGCAACAAATTCCAGAGCTTTATTGTGCATTGAGTGAAAAAGAATTTTCTCTGATTAGTCTTAAATGTGCTACTTGCTGACTTCATGGAATGTCCCCTAGTCCTTCTATTATTCGAAAGTGTAAATAACTGATTCACATCTACTCGTTCAAGACCTCTTATGATCTTAAAGACCTCTATCATATCTGCTGTCAGCCATCTCTTCTCCAAGTTGAACAGCCCTCTTCAGCCTTTCCTCATAGGGGAACTGTTCCATCCCCTTTATCATTTTGGTTGCCCTTCTCTGTACCTTCTCCATCGTAACTATATCTTTTTTGAGATGCGGCGACCAAAATTGTTCACAGAATTCAAGGTGTGGTCTCACCATGCAGCGATATAGAGGCATTATGACATTTTCCATTTTATTAACCATTCCCTTCCTAATAATTCCTAATATTCTGTTTGCTTTTTTGACTGCTGCAGCACACTGAGCCAATGATTTTAAAGTATTATCCACTATGATGCCTAGATCTTTTTCCTGGGTGGTAGCTCCTAATATGGAATCTAACATCGTGTAACTACAGCAAGGATTATTTTTCCCTATATGCAACACCTTGCACTTGTCCACATTAAATTTCATCTGCGATTTGGATGCCCAATCTTCCAGTCTTGCAAGGTCCTTCTGTAATGTATCACAATCCGCTTCTGATTTAACTACTCTGAATAATTTTGTATCATCCACAAATTTGATAACCTCACCCGTCGTATTCCTTTCCAGATCATTTATATATATATTGAAAAGCACTGGTCCAAGTACAGATCCCTGAGGCACCCCACTGTTTACCCTTTTCCACTGAGAAAATTGACCATTTAATCCTACTCTGTTTCCTGTCTTTTTTACCAGATTGTAATCCACAAAAGGACATCACCTCCTATCCCATGACTTTTTAGTTTTCTTAGAAGCCTCTCATGAGGGACGTTGTCAAACGCCTTCTGAAAATCCAAATACCTTACATCTACCAGTTCACCTTTATCCACATGTTTATTAATCCCTTCAAAAAAAGAAGCAGATTTGTTAGGCAACATTTGTTAAGCAAGACTTCCCTTGGGTAAATCCATGTTGACTGTGTTCCATTAAACCATGTCTTTCTATATGCTCTACGAGTTTGATCTTGAGACTAGTTTCCACTATTTTTCCTGGCACTGAAGTCAGGCTCACTGGCATATAGTTATCTGGATCGCCCCTGGAGCCTTTTTTAAATATTGGGGTTACATTGGCCACCCTCCAGTCTTCACTTGAACAAGTTAATATAAATCAGTTATTTACTATCTAAGATAATAGAAAGACTAGGGGGCACTCCATGAAGTCAGCAAGTCGCTCATTTAAGACAAATCGAAAATTCTTTTTCACTCAGCACATAGATATCCTCTGGCAATGAATTCCAGAGCTTGTGATTACATCAGTTAGTGTAGCTGGGTTTAAAAAAGGTTTGGATAAGTTCCTAGAGGAAAAATCCATAAACTGTAATGGTAGCCTGAGATTTGTTTGATGTTTGGGTACTTGCCACTTACTTATGGACTTGGGTTTGGCCACAGTTGGAGACATACTGGGTATGATGGATCCTTGGTCTGACCCAGTACTGCAATATTCTTATGCACTTATGTAGAGGCAGAAAAGGAGATTGATTCAGCACTAGCAGCTGGAGCCCCTCTCCCTTCCATGCTTGTTTCTGTAGATTCAGTCACAATGGCATAGTCAGGCTCAGGGGCAATGGAATATGTTTTTGCTGGGGGCAACTTATGCCCCTAGCCTAATTGCAGGACAAAAGGGTGATAGAACCATGGCCCCAGTAGCCCACCCTATTCTGATGCCTGTGGTCTGGTTTCATAATTCCACGCAGGGCCAGTGGAAGGGGATTAGAGGCCCTAGGCACCTTCTGCTGTTCCCCAGTTGCAGCCCTGACTCCTAACTCTCACGAGCGGCTTTGCTGCTGCCACTTGCGGGCAACATGGCTCATTAGCGGCAGCAAAAAGGTGTGGAGATTCGAATCCCCACTCCTCTTTGCCGCTGCCGCTTGCGCCCCTAATGGTCTGCACCCTAGGTCCTGGCTAGCTTGCCTAGTGCTTCCGCTGGTTGTGTTTCCATATCAACTACAGGCCACCAACTAGAGACACATTCATTCCATCATCCTGAGCGCAACAACCAAGAACCGATTTACCCCAGCACTCACTACTCGGAGCAGCTCCCAATCCCACTAGTTTCAATGGCGGGGGTGGAAGGAAATTAGAATAAAAAAAGCTACCAATAGGGGCCCTGAACTCAGCAGTCAGAGTAACAGATAAGTCTGGATGGGCCTATTGGTCTTCTTCTCCGTCATTTCTATGTTTCCCAGTATCTTGTGCGCTCATAATAACATGCCATGCTAGGTCAGACCAAGGGTCCATCAAGCCCAGCATCCTGTTTCCAACAGTGGCCAATCCAGGCTATAAAAACCTGGCAAGTACCCATAAACTAAGTCTATGCCATGCTACTGATGCTAGTAATAGCAGTGGCTATTTTCTAAGTCAACTAGATTAATAGCAGGTAATGGACGTCTCCTCCAAGAACTTATCCAAACCTTTTTTAAACACAGCTACACTAACTACATCCCCTGACAACAAATTAATTGTGCACTGTGTGAAAAAGAACTTTCCCCAATTAGTCTTAAATGTGCTACATGCTAACTTCATGGAGTGCCCCCCTAGTCTTTCTATTATCCGAAAGAGTAAATAAGGATTCACATTTACCAGTTTTAGACCTCTCATGATTTTAAATACCTCTATCACATCCCCCTCAGCCACCTCTTCTCCAGGCTAAACAGTCCTAACCTCTTTAGTCTTTCCTCATAGGGGAGCTGTTCCATCCCCTTTATCATTTTCGTCGCTCTCAGTAATTCACCAGCACCTCAGATCTTCCATCAGCCTCAGGCACCTACCAAATCCCACTGCTTCCCGTCTCTTCCCTCCGTCCCAATAGCATTCCGGTAGCATCGCACAATATAGTCATGAAATTGAAAAAAGATACTTTTACCTGACTACAAATAGTTAACTATTTCTTACCACCGTGAAATTATTTTATCAGAGTCTGTTTCAAAACACAAATTTTGCTTGCTGTTGTACACTATACCTGAAATAGGGGCAACAGCAGTCAGCTAGGCACATGCTCAGCCATATTAGTCACTACAGGACTGGCAGCAGCAGCCCGCAAGGAGCATGCGCAACACTATTATTATTATTAGTCACTGCCAGAGCGGAAGTAAGGATCCTACAACATTATTTTTAGGCACAGCTAGACCGGAAGTAGCGGGAGTACGCAGAGCGCATGCACTTATATTAGTCACGCCGGGACCGGAAGCAGGGAACAGGGGGCCAACATTAGTCACTGCGGGACCGGAAGCAGCGGCAGCCCGTAGGGAGCATGCGCAACACTATTAGTTACTGCGGGAGTGGACGCAGCGGTTGGGTTCCTGCAGGCAACCTGTGACGTCTATGTGTTGGTGCGCATGCACAGAGCACCGCCCCCCTCCCTTCTGTCTTTGCACGGTTGTCGGCAAGAGCTGAATGCAGAAGCAAGAGGGGAAGAGTAGTGGCTCATTGTTGGCAGTAGCGCGGTGAAAAACGCCTATAAATTAAATAGCCCAATTTGGCGGGAAAATTGCCTACTTGGCAATATTGCTCTGCAGTATCCCCAGCCAGCTCGTGGAGCAGAAGACCTGACTCCAGCCCAGGTTTGTGTTTCTTGTTCAGGCCTTTGCCTACAGTACCTCATCTTACACTGCTCTAGAGATGTGCAGGCCCCTTCAAAATAGGTTCGTTGAATAATTGATTGGACGAAGCAGGAAAAATGTACAAGTTTGAATGTGTTCTATGAACCTTTGAGACACAATTTTCATTCCTGATCTTGATTTTTTAAAAACCCAAAGCAGATTGTATTGAATTAGTGGATCCTTTCTTTTTCTTTCCTTTTTTTATGTAAATCGTAATTACATTTTTCTTTTAAATTTGTTTTGAATTTTTTCTCAGATCTACTGGGTAATAGCGACAGTTCTGTCAATCTAAACCAGGCTAAACCTTGCGGAGTTCGATCTCCATCTCAAAATTGTTTACACACATCTCTTTTAATAATCCATCCACAGATACATAAAGTTTTGGAAAGGTGCAATTTACCTGTTAACTGTTTTGGGGGGTGTTTTTTTTTTTTTACCCTGACTTTCTCCTGTCGGCTTCCTTTCTCTTGTTCAGCTAGCTTTCGTTCTTTTGTTTATTTACTTTTTTAAAGTTCAGCCTCTATGCTGCTGGAAGCTAAGTGCTCTGGCCCGACGAGAGGGAGGAGATTGTGTGAATAATGCAAGTTGTATATCTGTCCTTTCTGTTTGTGATTACAAGGAAAGTTGTAAGGAAGTATCCGAGCACCCTGCCATGCCCCCATCGCACTATTTAGGCATTTATTCTGAAGGTTGCGATATTTCAGGCCATCCCAGTGTCAGTAGTAGTCGTTTGAAGTGGAGCTGAAGAGTGGTTAGAGAATACTGACCTCTGGGAGCTTGTTAACACACGTTCGTTTTTGAAACGAGTGGAGACATCCTATCAGGATCAACATTTCATTTTATAAAACTATTTGAATTGTTCTGTCATTTTTTAACAAGTGAATATGGTTGCTGTTTCATTCTTGGTAACTTATGCCAAACTTGATTTAAGACCATATTTTCTTAAACTTGGAATATTATTCACTGGAAGCTACATTTGGAAGCCTAATGTAGTTGTAAATAAAATAGAAGTAGATATTTTTTTCCTTGGGTGGGAAGTACCATGAATTTATGGTTAACATTATAGACCAATTCAGACAGTGTGGTCCATTCCGATTTCCTACATCTGGTCCTATTATTTTTGATTTTTCCAAAGTTAGTGTGGCATCTAGAGACAAATGCCTTGGGTGAGGGGGTAGATTTCTGCTAATAGAAAGGAAAGAAAAAAATGATGCCCCAAGAACAGAATAAAATATGGTTTAAAATGATGTCCTGTAGGAGAGAGTTTAAATTTGGCTCCAGTTGAGTACAGTGCCCGTGGATCTGCTTAGTGGAAGGCCCCTGAAATTCACAAGTGATAGCTGTGCTGAGTGCCCTGGCTTATTCTTCTACATAACTATATTGCATCTTTGGCAAATAATTATTTTTTATAATAACATGTTAAATCTAATATATTTTCATGTTGTATTAATTTCTCTCGTTTCCAGAGTATTTTTCTTGTGAATAAATCTAGTATAGTATTGGTTGCAGAGTTTCCCTCTGCTTACTTTCATGGTGCTCCCACATCAGTGTAATGCATCTATCTCCCTGTTTTGCTTTCACCTTCCAGTGTTTTAAGTCTTCTTCTGTATGGGGTTTGCAAATTACATACAGTCTTTAATAAGTCTTCACACCTTTGTTTGTTTTTTCACATTCTGCTGTCTAAAAAATACTAATCAAAATGCATTAAAATAGGAGTTTGTTTTGTTAATATGCATAACTTTTTCACTTTTATCATAAAAGAACAATTACAGAAATATTTCAAAAGTTATTAAGAATAAAGAAACAAAGTCTTGCATAAGTCTTCACACTGTTAACTCTGTACTTGGTAGGAGCCCCTTTTGTAGTAGTAATAGCCATGGGTTGTTTTGGATTGGTGTCTACCAGTTTTGCAAGATGGGATAGTAGACTTGGTAGTAAAGCTCAGGTTTTTTTCAGATTTGCCTGGGGATCATCTGTGGATTGCAGTCTTCAAGTTTTGCCACAGGTTTTCTATTGTATTCAGGTCTGGACAATGTCTGGGCTGTTCAAAAACGTTAATTTTGTTCTTGTTGAGCTATTCCATTGTTGCTTTTATTTTGTGCTTAGGGTCATTGTTCTGCTGAAAAGTGAATCTTTTCCCCAAACCTAGGTCTCTGGCAGACTTAAATTGTTTTTCCTCCAGGATCTGCCTGTACTTTGCATCATCCATCTATCCTTGATCTACACAAGCATCTCCACTACATAATGCTGCTACAACCATACTTTATTATAGGGATGGTGTTAGCTGAGAGATGTGCTATTTGTTTTATGCCATGCATATTGCTCAGCATTGAAACCAAAAAGTTCCCTTTGGTCTCATCAGACCACAAAACCTTCTCCTACATGTGTGCAATGTCTCCTAAGTGTTTCTTTGTAAATGCTATCCTGCATATTTTATGGCTTTTCTTTGCAGCTTCCTTCTTGCCACTCTTCCAAAAGGGCCAGGTTTGTGGGCTAATCATGAAATTGTTGAACTGTCAACATTTTTCCCTGGTCTTAGGCAGAGACCTCTCTAGCTCTTTTGAAGTCATTTTAGGTTTAGGATTGCTTAACCTACAGCTACTGACTTTGGAGAGACGGCCTGATCGCAGCAGTATCTCAGTGGTATCAAACTGTTTCCACTTTACAGTGATGGACCTGATAGTGCCCAAGGCATATTCAAGCACAGTGATATTTTTTAATAGCCTTTCTATCCATAACTTTTGAATAACAATATCCCAGAATTAATTTTGCATGTTTTGACCTTTGCTTCAAATTCACTTCATGCAACAGACATCCAGGAGTATTTGAATCAGTTCCACAATTGTAAATGGACACAGGTAGATTCTAACTTATTTGTTTAAGGCAGTTTTTTAAACCGGAGTTAATTTGGATTTGTTATGACAAAGGGTGTGAAGACTTATGCAATTGAGACTTTTTTAAAATTCTTAATTACTTTTGGAATATTTCTGTTTTTCTTGCATGAAAAAGTGTAGCGTATGTTGTGTAGATCAGTGAAACAAACTCCTACTTTAATGCGTTTTGATTTATATTTTTTAGACAATGTGAAATATACAAGGATGTGAAGACTTGCAAGGCACTGTATAACATGAATAAGCACTCAGGTACAGTTACATGTGTGAGGGTATAGGTACAGGAAGAGCAAACTGCTGCATATCGGCATTGATGAAAAGTGACAGTTGAGCAGGGTTGCTGCCTATCAGCACCTTAGAGACAGTGGTAGATCAATGTGCAGGTGCAGTAAAAGCAAGAGAAACTGTAAAGATCAGCAAAGAGCCAGCATGACAGCTATGTAAGGGAGTGCTGCATATTGGTACTGAGGAAAAGTCAGAACTGAATGGAGGCCAGGTGGATGGGAATAGTAATAGGTGCAGTTATACTGATGGACAACTGTGAGACCTTACCTTTGAAAGAGCAAGGGAGCTGCAGGTCAGGACAGAAGTGCAGTGACAGCTTTGGGAGGGAGCTCATGTAAGCACCTGTCTTTAGTAAATAGTGCAACATACCAAGTTACAAAACATTACCCTTTTTTTTTTTTTTTTTTTTTTAAAGTACCAAGACTGAAGATTTATATTTACTGTTAAAGAAAACTGTTTATCAGTGCAGCAGTTTTTAAGTCTTTGGTTAATATTTTCTGGAGCTGCATTTTTTTTAAACAGAATAATTGCTGTAATTGCTTGCAATAAGAAGACAAAAAACCTTCTAGTATATACTATGTTCTACCTATACCTCTGCACAGCTCTGTTACTATGCCTCAGTGATGATGTACACCATCCTGTGCTCTGCCTGTACTGAATCGTTTTGGAGCAGAGACTGCCGATCATGCCAGATTTGTTCAGGATTCTTTGCTGACTTTCTGACATGTACAGATCACTAGTTCAAATCATTGTGTCACTTGTGGCTTAATTTATATGATCTGGTCTTTGATGGTCATGGATGAAAACTCTGAAATGATTGATTTGAGGCTGCTTTATGCTGTCATACCTTTGTCGAGACACATGAAAATACTGATTTGTTATCCATGCTTGAAATAAAATAAAAATGAACCATATTGTAGTAGCATTGAAGTGCACCAGGGAATGTTTTAGCTAAATGTCAATTTCTTGGGTGTTTATCACCTGGTCTTTGATCTCATGCCTCTCATTATAGTCAAATTATAATATTGGTTTTGAACAAAAGATAAACTAAATATTTCAGGAGTACTATCAGGAGTGAATTTAGCACTTAGATTGCTACATTTGCTTAGAGTAAATTCAAGCTTTCTCATGCCTTCAGAAGTGAAAAGATAACACAGTAACCTACAGGATTCTGAAACTCTTTTCGTTTCTTGAGTCAGTACTGTAACGTTTCCTGTGCCTTGTCATGTTTGGCATTCTGCAGTCGATTACACATTAACTTAAAAAAAACCAAAACAACCTGTGCTTAGTATATACAGTGTAATCTTTCAAGAGAACACATGGCAACTATTCACACTCTGTTGATCCCTACTTTTTGTTTCTAGGTACTTACTTGTTTTATTCTTTTAAGCCAACCTCTGCAGTTCTTGAACCATTGGGAGTGGTCATGTCTAGACCCTTCAGCCTCGTGTGCTGCCGCAGGCTCGGTGCGCGCAGGGAGAGCTTGGGGCAGGTTTTCGGGGGTTACGCGCGTATCCCTTTGAAAATCTGCCCCATTTTGAGTATTGTACAATTTTATGAAGATCCCATACTGAAAATCATCTTATTATGTTGGCTGTCGGTGTTACTTATTCATTTGAATATTCTGTACAGCTTCTCATTTGTAGTGTAGAGGGGGATATTTGGAAGTACAAAGAGGCTTAGCAACCTAGTGCTTGTTACATTTGAACAGTGAACGCTATACTTTAAGACCCAGGAGTTGCTGTTGCATCCATATACTGAAACCATCAATGTTTGGAAGTTTGGCTTACAGTAGTAGTTCCATTAAGATACAGCACATTCTCTAGACAGATAAATGTATCGCAGCTGTGGAAGTCTTTTTGCCATTAAATTGCAGTGCAAGAAATGTGACTTCAGGGAATTTTTTATAATGAACTATTGGGTTTAGGAAACATTTTTTTTCATTAAGATGCAGTATGATAATGTACATATTTTCTATGTTTTTGTTCATCAGAAAATATGGTAAAGACATAGCTGTTCTGAGCTTTCTAGAAGTACCTTTTGCACGTATAGTGAAGAGATCGCGTTATTTGTGGATCCAAGTTTTGCAATGTTTGGTTATCTAAGTAGCTTATTGTTTTGTAGTTTTCACATTAGCTGTATAGGAACATTTGTAGAGTTTGTTGAACTCCTTTTGACAGGGCACGCTTATATGCAGTTTTCACCTTAAGTGATCATGCTTGGTTAGAGAGCTTTGAAGTGACAACTATTTATTTAAAAAAAAAAAAGTTCCACCTGTAATATACTGGCCAGCATCCAGAACCTCTCCTAGTATGTAGCAATATTCAGTTTATATGAGAAGCTTTACTGTATATGACACGAACCATGTTGACAGGTGTGGTCCCAGTGGCATCATACGCCCTATATACAGTTAGTCCTTGTTGGCAAGAATGTCTGACAGCATTACTCATTGTACAGGGCTTCACCCACACAAATCCATTGTATAACATGGTTACTAATTTGCAGGGCTGGAAAAAAAAAGTTTCCAGGTTGTCCTGGTGACTAAAATTCGGTGTCTAGCACCTGCTGTCCCGAAGGGATGAGCAATAGCAACCCAGACTGAAAACTGTCACGATAGCCCCAAGCCCAGGATCTCTATACAGCATCAGCTTCTGGGGAAGATGAGGCCCTGAGCTGTGAGGACAGTGGTGTGATGGGGCCAGAAACAGTAGTGGTTGCTAAGGTGGGAAGGATAATTAGAAGCCCCAGGCTGGATGCAGGAGGAGGAGCAGCTGTTGGGGCAGGGAGACATGGTAGCCTGAACTGGAGAGGGGCTGGAGCCGCAAAAAGTTAACAAGAAAAACAAATATTACCCACCCATTGCCTAAGAATTTTGCTTGACCCCTAAGAAGCACTGTATATATGATGAATAATAATGTGACATAGTAACGACAGCAGAAAAGGACCACATGGTCTATCCAATCTGCCCAGCAAGCTTCTTATGGTACTGTCTACTGCAGTGTGTAGGTCACCCCCAGGTTTCTCTTAAGGGTAGTCCGTGCAGTTACCCCCAGTCCTTATAATGGTAGTAATATTTTAATCTAAAACCAAACAACTGTCAAATCCAAAACATTACTGCTAGCAACATTTTTACTGGGTGAGGAGCCTTCCTGAAAATTCCAGCAATGCTGACCTGCTTTTCTTTTGGACTTGGCCATAGGAGCTGTCCTGTGTTTTTTCCCTTATGTCTGCATATCAGTACACTCAGCCCATAAAAGTCTGGGTCCCAGTTGGTTCCACATCTCCCAGCAGTTTGAAAATGACAAAGTATAGTAGTCCATGGCTGTTCCTTTTGCTGCCAGACCAATGATGTGCACATAAGTAAGCCAAAACAATTGCAAGATGTAGAACATAGGTGGAGATAATATAGTTAAATTATTCTGTCTTCGGTAAGTCTCATGACACTAAAAACGAATTGGAAAAAAGCAAGTTTGCTTACCGTAAACGATGTTTCCGTAGATAGCAGGATGAATTAGCTATGCTGTCATGGGATCTGTCAATCAGGCCCGGGAGGCGGAGCTTGTCAAAGCAGAGAACAGAGCTTTGCTCTCTGCGGCTGTGCGTGTGTTCCCGCGCAGGAAAGTAACGGCATCTCCTCAGTCTGTAATAAAGCTGTAGTGTAGTCGAAGACTTGGTGACTGCCAGGGAGGTGGGTGGGTCAGCATGGCTAATTCATCCTGCTATCTACGGAAACATCGTTTACGGTAAGCAAACTTGCTTTTTCCAGTCAATAGCAGGGCTGAATTAGCCATGCTGTCATGGGAGTCCAAAGCTCCTGATCACATCATTATGACATATATGGTTGGACGTGATCTTTGACAGTGTGGCAGTCACCGAGGACAGGAGGATAGAGATTGCAGTATTGCTTGCCCTATCTTCGCATCCGTGGCTGCTTGTTGGTCAAGGCAGTAATGAGATGTGAAGGTATGCAGTGATGACCATGTAGCTGCCTTGCAAATGTCTATGGGTTGCACATTCTTCAGGTGTGCTAAGGATGTTGCTACTGCTCTGACTTGGTGAGCTTTAGGAGTAGACTGTAAATGTAAATTCTGTTTGTCGTAGCAGAATTTGATGCACTGCGCTATCCAACTGGAGATGGTGCGTTTAGCCACTGGCAGTCCAGGTGCCTTCGGGTCGTAGGAAACAAAGAGTTGAGAAACACGGGAGTCCGAGTTCGTTCTTTCTTTGTAGTGTGTTAAAGCTCTCTTACAATCCAGTGTATGCAGTAGCTTTTCCCTATCGTTTGCATGAGGTTTAGGGAAAAATATTGGTAATTCCATTATTTGATTGAGATGGAATGGGGTAACTACTTTGGGAAGGAAGGATGGGTGAGTTCGTAGAACTACCTTCTGTTGATGAAATTGCAAGTATGGAGGATAATGGACCAAAGCTTGTAACTCACTAACTCTTCGTGCTGATGTTACCGCAACCAGGAATACCACCTTCCAAGTGAGGTATTTAATGTGTGCTGAGTCCATAGGTTCAAATGGGGAAAGCATGAGCTGTTCCAGAACTATATATTGAGGTTCCATGGAACTGGAGGTTTGGATACCGGAGGACGAATGTGTGTTAAACCCTTTATGAAACGAGTTAGTAATGGGTGATTGGATATAGGAATGTCATTGATTGGTCTATGATAGGCGCCTATGGCGCTGAGGTGAACTCTGATGGATGATGTTGCTAGACCAGCTACATATAGTGTATGCAGATAATTAATGAGCAATTCCGGGGAACAGTCCAATGGTGGTACACCTTTGGAAGTGCACCAGGCAGAGTAGCGTTTCCATTTATAGCTATAATTTTTCCTGGTTGAGAGTTTCCTTGATTGTAACAAAATGAATTGTGCTGAAGTGGAAACTCCTTGTTCTGTTAGAAGGATTCTTTCAATCTCCAAGCTGTCAAGTGTAGAGATGAATGTAGCGGGTGTAGTAGTGTTCCTTGATCTTGGCTGAGAAGATCTTGACGATTCGGTAATAGAATTGGATCCTTGATGGATAGTCGAAGTAGGAAACTGTACCATGGTTGCCTCGGCCATGCCGGGGCTATGAGTATCAGTTGAGCTTTGTCCGTTATGCACTTCTGAATTGTTCTTGTTATGAGAGGTATGGGAGGAAAGGCATAGAGAAGGCCTGTTGTCCACGGAATGAGGAAGGCATCTTGAGCAATCCTGAATTGGCTTGGTCTTATCGAGCAGAATTTGGGAACTTGAGAATTGATCTCTGTTGCAAAGAGATCTATGGAAGGTGTCCCCCACTGCAGAAATATGTCCTGGACTACTTCTGTATCGAGTGTCCATTCGTGGGGATGAAAGATGCGGCTTAGTCTGTCCGCTCTGGTGTTTGCAACTCCTGGTAGGTAAGTTGTTTGTAGATGTATGCAATTTTTGTGAGCATGTTCGAAGATTGTCAGGGTCTCTTTGCAGAGGGACCATGAACCGGACCCTCCTTGTTTGTTGATGTAAAACATCGCTACCTGGTTGTCTGTGTAGATCATGACCCTGTGTCCTTTCAGGTGGTCTTGGAAGACTCGCAATGCGTTGCGAATCGCTCTGAGTTCCAGTAGATTTATTTGTAGATTTTGTTCCGAGAGTGTCCATGACCCTTGGATTTCGTAAATCTCGAGGTGAGCACCCCATCCCTTGCGAGACGCATCTGTGGTTAGGACTGCATTGTGAGGAGGGGGGCTGAACAATGCTCCCTTGGACAAGGTGGAGTCTAGGAGCCACCATGCTATATCTTTTTTCATTTCTGCGGTCAGCAATAACTTTTGCGTCAATGGTTGTGAATGCTGTTTCCATTGGTGTTTTAGACCCCATTGTAGGCGTCTCATGTGTAGCCTGGTGTTGGGAACCATGAAATTCGCCGCTGCCATGTGGCCCAGAATTACCAGGACTTGTCTTGCTGACGGCCTCTGAGTATGTTTCAAGGTGTGCAGAAGTTGACGGAAATGTGATATTCTGTCGTCTGGGAGGTATGCCCTGTTGCATGTAGTGTCCAGGCATGCGCCTATGAACTGTAACTGCTGTGTTGGTTGTAGATGTGATTTCTGAAAATTTATCACCAACCCTAGGTCTTGTAAGCAATGTGTCACCCGATTGAGGTGATCCTGTAAGATGTTCGGAGTTGAGGCTATTATGAGCCAGTCGTCCAGATATGGAAAGATGGTTATACCTTGTTTCCTGAGATGAGCCACCACCACTATCATGCATTTGGTGAAAACTCTGGGTGCAGCCGATAGTCCAAAGGGAAGAACTTTGTATTGGTAGTGTTGATGTCTGTAGCGAAAGCACAGGTAACGCCACGAGGATGGATGGATTGGAATGTGCGTGTAAGCATCCTTCAGATCGATGGAGCACATCCAATCGTTGGTTTTAATGAGAGGAAGAATTGACTTCAACGATACCATTTTGAATTTCTCCTTGATGAGAAATTTGTTCAACTCCCTTAGGTCTAGTATTGGGCGAAGGCCCCCAGACTTCTTTGGTATGAGGAAGTACGGGGAATAAAATGCTGCCAATTTGGGATGTGGGTGGATTTGTCGAATTGCTTGTTGCTTGCGCAGTGAAGCAATTTCCTCCCCCAGTTGTGGATGGGAATTGTGAGTTTTGAGTGTGGAAAGATGGGGCAATATGGGTTTTGTGAGAAATTGGAGTTGGTAGCCTTGACGTACTATCTCCAGAACCCATTGATCTGATGTTATTGTTTGCCAGGCTTTCAGGCAAGTACGAATTCTGCCTGGAGGAGCTTGATGTTGTGGTGGCGGCTGAGTAACTAAAAAGATGAGGTCGCTTTTGTTGCAGTAGTAGGCTGTTGTGCCTGTTGCCTCTGGTTACGTGGTTTACCTCTTCGTTGATTTGAGGTATTGTTTTGTGGAGCAGGACGTTGGTAGGCAGGGTATGGCTGCGTACGAAAAGATTGATAAGATCTAAAGGGTCTTCTGGCATATGATTGTCTACGGTTAGACCCCACATAGCGACGTGCAGTCGAATAATTAGGATGCGATGCTAGCGATTGTACCGCTAGAGCTTCATCCTTTAATTTGCTTACTGCTTCCTGGAATTTTTCTCCGAACAGGTTGTCTCCTGTGCATGGGAGGTTTGTTAGTTTCTCATGCAAGTCATCTCGTATGGAACTGGAACGTAACCATGCTAGTCTGCGGGCTGCAATAGCTGCTGCAGAAGCCCTGGATGAAGTTTCATGTGCCTCATAGATTGATCTTAATAGGTGTCGAGAACATTCTTCCATGTCATGAAGAGGCTGAGGTATCTGTTCAGCTACTGAGCTATGTATACCTTTCATAGCTTGCATACACTCATATAAATATTGTACCATGTAGAACTGATGTTGCATAATTCTTGCTGTTAACATCGAGTTATGGTATATTTTCCTTCCAAACTCATCCAAGTATTTGTTGTCTTTCCTCGGTGGGAAAGTAGTGTGTAACTTTATTTTCCTGAATCTCTGCATCGCCGACTCTACTACAATTGATGCGTGAGGTAATTGTGGTAGAGTGTATAGTGATGTTTTCTTCATACGAAATTTCATGTCTGTTTTCCTGGAAACAGCTGTAGTTGTATAAGGTGTTTCCCAGGATTTTTGTAAGGTGGAATGCAGGATCTCTTGTGGTGGAAGAGATGTTGGTTCCACCTGAGTATCAAATATTTTTAGAAGTCCAAGAGTTTCCGCTCTAGGGTCTGTTTCTTTTTGGACCTCTAGGTGTAGAATGGTACCCATTTTTTCTATGAATTTTGGGTATGTAAGGTCTTCAAGAGGGGAATACGGCTCCTGTAGTTGGTCCTGGGTATCTGACAGACATCCCACTGATGATAATGGGGATGTTTGCATTGAAGGAGAATCAAAAGATGTATCTTGTATATGAGTAGGCGAGGCTGGTTGGTTTATCCTGGGAGATGTCTGTGGTTCTGCCGACTGTTCTCCATTAGACTGTGTTTTATGTTTTGTAGCACTGTCCTGAGAAGTATAGTTATCTTAAAAGATGATTGAAGCGTCTCATAAAAGCCTGCTAGAGACTGCAACAATTGAAAAAATGCTTCTCTTGTATGAGAGGGCATTACCATACGATTGTCTTGTTGTTGTGAGATAATTATTGGAGGTGAAGTTGCAGGAACTTCCCTATCTCTCTGTCTCTTATTGATTGGAGTATTTCTTAAGTCTTCCGAATCTGAAGAAGTGGTAGAGGAAAGAATTTGTACCAGTTTTGTTAATGAACCGGTAGTAGATGGAACTTTATGAGATGATTTAGAAGTCGATGGATTCATCTCCCATGTAGCACTCCTCTTCTTTAATCTTTTAGAATGGGAGTGATGTGAGTACCTATGATAGTCCTCAGATGACGATTCATTATCTGTGACTTCAGCCTCGGAAGAAGAGCTGTGTGAAGGGTATCGTTTTCGCTTCAACTCTCTCTTTAATTTTTGAGGCGAGTAATTTTTGTTTTTATGTGCAGATCTTGATCTATGCAGTGATTTAGATTTATGCGCGGATATGTGTTTACGCGCAGATGTAGAGGTATGCGCGACTGTAGACTCATGCGCACATGAATGTCTGTGCGCGGAGGTAGAACTGTGCGCGGTTGTAGTTTTATGCGCATATTTCTTGTATCCCGAGCGCACAGGGTTTATCGGCGCCATGCGCATAAGTTTTCTTACAGTTGGCGCCGTGCGCGCAGTTGTTTTCGGCGCCATGCGCATAGGTGTTTCCGGCTCCATGCGCATAGTTGTCTTCGGTGCCATGCGCTTAGGAGTTTCCAGCGCCGTGCGCATATCTGGTTGGCGCGGTGGTCTTTTCTGCGCCATGTGCGCCGGAAGCGCTAAGTTATGCGCAGACTCTGTCTTCGGCGCTGGTATGTGCGCATCTGGCACCATAGGCGCAGAAGTTGTCGGCGCCAAGGTTTCTTTCTCCGATGAGGTATGTTGCGGCTCTTTAGGCACTGGGGATTTCTGAGAATCCATTGGCCTTTGTTTTTTTTATTTTCCATTACCTCTTAAATTAGAGGATTTAGGATCCGACGAGAGAGTTTTCTTTTTTGTTGGAGCCGAGGAAGTTAACTGGCCCGGTGATGAGTGAGCCTCCGACAGGTCCCGTGAGGCAAAAAGTTCTTGAAGCCTATAGGCTCTTTGTTTTAACGCTCTCGGTGACATTTTAGAGCAATACTCACAGTTCTCTGTATCGTGGTGTGATCCGAGACATTTATAACAGCGGTTGTGTCCGTCGGTGACAGACATTCTTTTACCGCAAGGACAGGGTTTAAAACCCGGTTTTGACATTTTTCTGTTTTTAAACTGAGGAGAGATCAGCTCCACGTGCGATTCCCGCTCGCGGAAAAAACAGACTGAGGAGATGCCGTTACTTTCCTGCGCGGGAACACTCGCGCAGCCGCAGAGAGCAAAGCTCTGTTCTCTGCTTTGACAAGCTCTGCCTCCCAGGCCTGATTGACAGATCCCATGACAGCATGGCTAATTCAGCCCTGCTATCGATGGGAAATAAATGTTTATCTGGCACAGCTGTTTAAAGAATACAGAGCAGTTTGACTAGTTTGCTACCAAATATCCTAAGAAAGTACAAGGCTGTAATCTGTACGAAGATCTTCATACAGTTTTGGTCATTGGCACCCTACTTGATGCTCCCAAAAAGATGCTCTAATTTTAGTTGCTTATGTTTATTGAAATATCTTATGACTGAATATGTGAGGCATGGGAGTTTTTGGATAGTGCTGCCACCAAGCAATAGCTGTGTTAAGCTGTACTGCAATAGAGAACAAAATGGTATGCACAACACAGTAGCATGTGATTCTAGTGAAATGGTTTTGTCATTTTATTCACTTGCAGCATAAGTGTTGAGTGTAGAGAATCTCCAAGCAGATAAGCAAACAGATTTAGTGAAAATATGAAGACTGATTTTTTTTAGACCAAAAAAAGACAGAACACCAGAGAACATTTCATGTATACAGAAAATGCTCTTCTGTAAGAAAAATGTCTCAACAGTTTGGTTTAAAACACACGTTAAAAAATGGTTTGGGTTGATGTAAAACTATTTCCTTACAAAACTCAATTGAAATAGTGCCTTAACGATGTTGGCAAAAATAAGCAACTTGCCTATGATCTTGGCAATTTCTGGAAGATAATCCTAGAATTATTCAGAGCATTTGATTTACCGATGAGGTACATTTCCATCTCAATGGATATGTGAATAAGTAGACCATGCCTATATGGGCCTTTGGGGAAAACCCCCAGGAAATAATGGAGATACCTTGTACATCCACAGAAATGTATGCTGTGATGTACTATTTTAACAACAGGAATTGTCGGACCAGTCTTTCATGCTAGTACAGTGAATGCTGATCATTACTTGAAAGTCTTTTGATTAGTTTGTTCTATTTCTTCAATGATTGGAAACTGATTTTGAGGAAACATTTTTTCCTGTAAGATAATCTGACTGCATGCGGCCAAAACAATTCTGGACTTCTTAGAGCATTTTCGTGATAGCCCTCTTTTATTGCTGTCCCAATTTTCTTTGGAACTGGGTGGCCTGGCCATCATTGATCCATGATCTGAATCCACATGACTGCTTTTTATGGACTTTCCTGCACGATAATGTGTATGGGAAAAACTTCAGCAGGGTGCAAGAGCTGAAGGAAGAAATTACAGCAGCTTTGAACTGCATCAGGGAAGAAACTTTATCTGTAGATAATGGAAATCTTTGGTTGACATCTACAAGTGGTTTTGGGTGCCAAAGGATCACGCGTTGAAAATGTTTGTTTATACAAGTTAAATCTCCCATTCTTTACATGTGTTTTGATACCAGAAGCGATGCTCTAAGTAACATAGTTCAATAAATATAAGAAATTTAAAAACACATTTTCGGAACACTTATATGTGAGTAAAAGGCGGTGTCCAGAAGGAGCAAATTTAGGATATTTTTGGTCACTTGCCTGATGGATAAAACAAAATCTTAGGTTGGCCTTTCAGACTGTTCTAGAAATATGAAGAGAAGCAGCTTGAAATATTTTGTGTAATTTGTTTTGCTAATTTTAAAAGATAAATTGAGAGCATGAGGGGGAGTTCAGTGGCATGGCAGTGCTGTATGCATTTCTGTGTGGAGGGACCCAGGTTTGATTCCCGGCTCAGGACGTCTGCTCCCCGGTACAGCTGTGGCAGGGGATGCTGCAAAGGCAGCATTCATAGCCCCTGTGGGGGTGCGATATGGAACAAATGTGCACAGGAGTGTGTAAGAACAAGATTGCAAGCATATCTGGAAACTTCTTACTCATGTTAAACAGCAATGCGAAAGGTAAAAGCAGATAATTTTTGAGCATTGTAGATGAATAAATAACCTCCCTAAATTTAGAAAACTAAACTAATCTGCCTCCAAATGCTTGTGCAATAAGGAAACTCTCAGTATTCCAGTGATTGACCAAAGTCTCAGGAAACAATCCTTAAATAAAGATTCTTTCTTGTATAAACCAAAATTGAAATGTGGGGACTTCAAGAATTCAGACTGTAACAGTATGAGTATTTTTTTATATCCTGTCTTTCTAGTTCAACAAAGATCAATCCAGCAAAATTTAATAAATACAAATCCCAGTATCCATAATACAATATCAGGATATAAAATACAGTATAAACATAAAACAAAGCATAATATAAAAGGTTATACATAATTATACACCAGTAAAATACTAACATGCCCAGTCTTCTATCTGCCCCTACCCACTCAGTACCCATTCAAAATAACACATGCTTGGGATTTTTCTTAATGCAATAGCTAGCTGGACATAGGATGGTGGGAAAATTTGGATGAGGGTGTGAATTAGTAAACTTATGACTGACTGACTGACTGTCATTGGGCCATCTAGACTTCTGTTGCCAGGGCATCATCTAGAATCCTTCTCTCCCCCCCCCCCCCCCCCATAAAAAGGACATATAGTAAGCACTCGAACATATAACCTGTTTTGTGACTCCATTTTGAGAGTTGTACTCCTTTTTCAGTTCTGTAGAAGAGAGCATAACTCTTGGAAGCCAGACACAAATGCAGGAAATCTACTAGATAAATGAAGCTTGACTGTGCCGCAAATGCGCAGTAGAGAGCAACTCTACCGCACATGCGCGGGCAGCACGTCGGTCAGAGCTTGCCAGTAACCAAAATGGTGCGTCGAGGAGCACGAGCAGTAACAGCGGCGGCGAGCGCGAGGGAGGGAGGGACCTCCCCCGGAGATCTTCCGTCTGCGCCATCCGAAGGGCTTGTGAATGAGGGGAGGGGGGGAGGGAGGAGAGAGTGACTGAGGGGAGGAGGGGAGAGAGTGACTGACTGAGGGGAGGGGGGAGGAGAGAGGGACTGAGGGGGGGGAGGAGAGTAGGGGAGGAGAGTGAGGGGGGGGGGGGAGGGAGGGGAGAATGAGGGATAAGGAAATGGACTGAAAAAAAAATATTAATGTAGCCCGTTGTTACGGGTTTAACTGCTAGTTAGTTGAATAAAGAAAGAGATCTATAGCTTGTTTTCCAACCTTTATTTCTATTCTTAAAATATATACATTTTATTAAAGTGCACAAGCAGTCATGTTTCATAAAGCAGTCTGCTTCTTTAAGCAATATGATGGCTATTTACTTTTGCACTTTAATACATGTACTTTTTTTTTTTTTTAACTGTGCAGTCTTTAGTCTTTGAAGGTATTCTTGTAGGATGTGGGGGTTGCACTTATTTTGGAGCACAAAGCTAGGACAGATGTATACTGCATTTAGTAGAAAAAGGTATTATCACCTGTTATATAACTTGTCCTTATGGATGTATATCTACTGTAGGTGAATTAGCACAGCAGCCACACTGTTTTATACCATCTCTGCACATCTTGAAGCTGTTGTTGCTTCATTTAGACTTTCTTACTCCTGGGTCTTCTTTCTGGTCTTATGGCCTGGTATCTGGATTTTCAAATTACCTGGTATCTGGATTTTCAAATTACCTATATATAATACAGACCATTTAAAAGGAAAAAAAAAGTTTCAGGCTTCTGCAGGTGCTCACAGAAAGCTTCACTGTTTGGCCTGTGGGTTGCCCTAGATGAAATCTGGAACATATGCCATCTAGTTCTTTTCCACTTTAATTTCTTCATCTCTGCTTGAACCTGGCAGCATCCTGGTCCAAATATGTATTAGGAAGGGCTTGCGTATGGCTCTTGTTTCTCTAGATGGCAGGCTCTATGCTTCATTTTTTTTTCACCCCTCCCAGAAATCTTCCCTGTGACTCTGCATTCCTTCTTGGCCAAGGGGCTGCCTCTGAGAGTTCCCCTCCCAGCACTGCTCTTGTGCCAGTCGGTGTCAGCACAATATCCCCGAGCCCCAGATGGACAGGAGACTTGACTCTGATTCTCCTGCATTGCTATAGGCTAGCCACAGAGTTGGAAAATGCAACAAGGACCAAGTGTGCAAGTATTAAAGCTGTTCCTTTGAGAGCCTCTTTTTGTCGCCATCATTCAAAGATGCCTACCACTAAAGACTTTTCCACTGTTCCCTGCCAGCAGAAGGTGGATGTAGGCAAAACCCTTTCTTCTTGCTGCACTGCTAGTGCTTGAACAAGTTTGGGTGGTGCTTTCTGCCAGCCCTGACTGTGTCCCTCTCTTGCTGTTCGTACAGAGTGCTATGTGGGCAGCTTTCTCTGCATACTGTAGCTGGTTCTTCTTAGTTTAGTCACGCCCTTCTCAAGAAAAGTGGCAGATGGGCACAGGAGAGCATAGTTCAATTTCATGGACTCATTATTGTTATCTTCCTAAAAGTGAATTTTTTAAGAATTTCGTCTGACAGCTATTTAAAATCAGTAAACACCTATGTTTTTCTTCTGACTTTTACTTAGATTAATATTTATCTTAGATTAATATTATGTTTTTAAGTTCTTTACCAAACCACTTCTAGTGGTACCAGTCTGAATAACTCAGGGTAACTTCATGCGGATCCTTAATGGAACTCCATGCAGTTATTGTAATGATATATGTAAAAAATGAACATCCCATGAGCAACTGAAGTGTGGACTAAACAGGATGTGAAGCTATGTTGAGGCATAAATCTTTCACTGCAAAAAAGGGTGAAAACAAAACAAAATGCTTGCACTAAAAAAAACCCAAAACAAACCCAAACAAAAACTTAGGAATAAGACTTCGGGAGCATACAGAGTCAGGAACTGGAGAAGTTGATAGTTTACTTTAAAGACCTTTCTGGGACTTCACTTACTATTTTCATCATAACACTTTATATTTGCTTCCTGTATTACTCAGTTGCATCCCTTTGCTGTGTCACCTTTGCATTTTTTTTTCACCAAGTAGAGTTTGTCAGTTCTGTATAGGGCTGTTTTTAATTCTTGAAAGTCTCCCAGTTTTTCGAAGTTGTAGCTGCTTTTGCATATGTTTGACTTTGGGAATTGCTTTTGATTTGGACTGGCATGAAGAAGACTACTTGGTATTTTCATTTGTTTTTGGAGGAGGGGCCTACATTTCCAAGAAAAGTCATTCCCCCCCCCCCCACCCCCCCAATAGGAGCTTTTTTAAATGTAACACCATCGCTTGGAAATAGAAGATGTTGACAGTCTGCTCATTTCTGCCTGCCTACTATGCTCTCATAAATTCCTACTTGTTGTAGTCTTCTCTTTTCCTTACTAATCCACTAAGTTACCCAATCATTCTTTGTCATTGTTTTGAGTATCTCATCTTATGCCTTACATTCCATATCCCATTTGCTTTGATGAAAGCAGCCTTGGCACCACTGTTCGTCCTTGGCTATTTTTTTTCCTTTCACGCTTAATGTACTGTATATGCAGATCTGTCTGCTAGACCCTCTGCAGTATTGCTTAAATCTGCTACATCCTTTACCCTTTATCCTTTCTGCTGTTACCTTTGTCTTCTGTGAGTCTTTGCTCTGTGGAGACAATAGAGGCAGTTCAGTGAAGAGTCACCAAAATAAGCCTGACTTCAGGACCTAAATATGGCTAGCCTAGAAGAGAAGGGAGAGAACAGAACAGGACAGGATAAAATCTGTTATATCAGAGCCAGGGTATAATAAACAAAAATTGTATTTAAGAATAGGCAGATCATCATGTTTTAATAAATAAAATACCTCAAATTTTTTTTTAATGCAAAAAAGCAAACCTTTTTCTTTATAAAGGAAGTTCTAGAAAAAAAGGCCATGGTATGAGGTTCCAAGGAGGTAACATCAGAAAATATTTCTTCATGAAAAAATAGTGGTGGAACTGCCTTTCACGGGACGCAGAGGCAAAAGCAGTAATAGAATTCAAGGATTTATCGTCATTTTTTTTTTTAAAGAACATGCAGTGCAAGCTAACTTTATGCAACATCTTTCAAAATCACATATAACTATCAGAGTAAATTGTCAAAATTAATTTCAAGGCGAGGAAGAAAAGGAGTGGAGGTGCATAGGAGCAATCAATAAGATGAAATACCAGACTCTGCAAACATCTGGATCACTGTGAGAGGACTATGGGACAAGCGAGGACAGAAATGTTTTCAACTGAAATGTGGAAACTAAGAATGAACCAGTCACATTAAGGAAGAGGAGGAGTGCAGTTTCCCATCACAATGGGGACCTCTCTTTTTAAAGCAGGCACCCTTGAATTCAGAAAGACCTCCTATAGCTTTAAGAGTACTCCTGGGGGAATTCTGCGCACAAAAACTTAAAATTCTGCAAACTTTATATTGGTCAAAATAGCACAATTTACATGACAGTCTTTAAGTAATCAAAAAGAATAACTATCTCCCCTGATTGTTTCCAAAAAATGTTTCTGTTAGAAAGATTTATTTATTTATATGTGATGACCTTCATATATGGCATCATCATAAAATGTGCTGTATAGAAAACACAATATTTTAACTCTGCCATATTGTATAATCATAGGTCATTAAATTTTTTGTTAGTGATGGTCGTGCAACCAATGTGCTGAAAACAGTTCTTTATGAATTATGTATTCCCAATAAATATCTGAATCTTCACAAGTGAGTTATTCTTAGAGAAAATTCCGAGTTACTTCTGAGTACTTATTAAATCTTCACAAATGTATTCTGCAAAATTCTTAATTTCTTCTGAATACTTATAGAATTATAATGCTGAAACATTTGATGAAAAGGCTAAATAGCAAAGTACTTAGCTGGCAGAACGTTGAAAAGTGTATCAGTCTTTAACGAGAATGTTTGTTTGTTTCTCTTGTAGACGAAAACAAAGATGACATCCATATATATTTAGTGCCCAACACGGTCCGTGTTTCAGAAATCCTTAGTCATGGGGCAATCCAATATCACTGTTTGCCTGTACCGGTTTCAATCCATTTCCGGAAATGTAATTACTTAAAGACTACTAACAAGGCAACGTGTCCACGTAGGTGTTTGTCTTCAGCTACAGGCAAACACAGTGATATTGGATTGCCCCATGGCAAAGGATTTTAAACTGCACTCAGGCCACAATTGGAAGCCAGTGTAACAAGTGCAGCATTTTGTCCACTGAAGTTCTTTTTGAACAACCTAACACTATTCTTGCTGCTGCGTTGTGAATAATTTTTCATCTGTGCATGAGGTATTGTGGTAACCCAATTAGCAATCCAGTACAAATCTAGATGTGCAATAGCTAATGCATGCATGACTGATTCTAAAATTAATCAAATCTAGAAATGATCACAACTTCCTCTATAGTCTTAACTTCCCATATACTAACTGGATGGTCCTAGACACTTGCGCATCATCCCTAAATCTCTTACCTTCTAAACCAGGGAAGTTTAACAGTCTGCTTCGATGCTTAGAGGTAACAGCCTCTCGCTTGCATATTCTTAATACATCTGTTCTAGATGGATAGAAACCCAAACAATTTTGTTGCAGTCATTGTACAGTAATCTTCATTTTAGAATTAAACTTTTGAACAGAACCTCCAAATCTCTGCCTAATGGAACTACCAACAATAAACACATAAAAGATATCCCCGTATGTTTAAAGACCAAATTGCCCCCCTCCACCCCCACCCCACCCAACAATAAACGTGACAGCAGGGAACCTTCTGGCATCCCTCAATCACTAACTCTCCTGTCAGCCAGCTGTTCCTTAGTTAAACTAGCAGGATAGAAATAAGGAAATCCACTGTAGCACCTTTCTCTGCCTTTCTGCCACATGCTTACAGGGTTCCAGATGGATTACTGGTGGCTGGACCCCAGCTGAGGGCACTAGCTTCAATAGCTGGGCTAGGTGGGTTGGGAGGGGAGCTAACACAGAGGAAAAAATCCCCAGGTTGCTCAAATAAAGGTTCATGATGACAGATCCTTTCCCTGATTCTTAATTGAGTTTGGAAGCCCAAAAATAGCTGGAGGAGGGGGGGCTTGCTTTTTCTATGCTAATGAGATGTCTTTGCTTTGCCACAGTTTGGAAGGTTGCTGTACAGTTGTAGAGTCTGCCTTGGGGGCCTTTTGCCACTTACAGTTAGCATTTGTTTTGTTTGAAAAATTCAGAGATCCGGGCTTCTTTTGAATAATTGATTACTAGCATTACCTTATTGTCACAACTGACTTAACTGTCTTTATTTCAGAAAGGTGACATAAAACTGTGTACTGAGCTCAAACAGATCTGTATATGCAGTATAATCCTGTATCCTGGCATAACATAAGTCAACTCAAACACCACTATATATACTATTTTGAAATGGTGTAGGATAAAATCAGTTTTCTCTGTCTTAGTATGTCACAGCCTCTCTTTGGGCCCAATATAACAAAGGGTGTTTGGTAAAACCATGTACTAAAATTAGTGCACAGTTTTTTAACCCAAAAACCAAAAATGTATCTCCCTATTCAGTAATGGTTTTGCTAATGGATTGTGCATAAACATGAGTTAAGCCAGGGCACTTCTCTGCATGGGTAGATGAGGGGTAGGAATGTGTTAATAGCTAATGCCTTTATTAGCTTAGGATTTACAAAAGAGAGTACTATCCAAAGTGCACAGTTTAATGCACACATTTTTTGTGCACAAACCCCTTGCTGCATTGGGAGAGGAGTTTGCGCACAAAAAATGTGCAGACAACTGTGGAAAAAACTGTACGCTCTGAGTGCATCTTCTCTGCCTCTTTCCCGGAGAGATGGTGGCTGGTGCAGATCAGCATTGTGTTGTCACATAACTAGTTACGTGCAAAAAAGTGTTTTCTAAGTGCTGGAAAGTTAACTCCAGGGTAAATGTTAATCTATGGGTAGCTGCTTGACCTCTAATCAGGTTTACAGACATTTTCCATTGATAAGCAAGGCTGAATAGCAATGATATGTGAGTGATGTCATCTGATGGCACCAAATGGGTCTCCCTCTTAGCTAGTAGAGCTTTTCTTTACTGAGCATGTGTTGGGAATTCCTGCTTGTCTCAAACGTGGTTTTTTGTTTTTTTTTTGTCAGCACCAACACAGATGTGTACCTCTATAGTTCTTTTTTTTTTTGTTTTCTGTTTTTAATATTCATAACTTTGTCTTTAAAGTTACTTCACTACCTCAACAGCCCCCCCAAGACTGTATTTGTGGAAGGAAAATGTCTATCAATGGACCTGACCTCTACTACTATTGTCTGGGTCTGGACTATACCCAGGCCAGCTGTTACAATTGTGGACTGATATCTCGCATACCCAAAGATCAAGATCCTGGAAAATGGAGGAACTTCAAAAATCTCTGAGAAGATCCTCTTCCTGCAGTATAGCCTCATCTGCCTTACTGCGAACTGAGTAGAGCAGAAGCTCCTAGAAAATATCTTCCTCATCAGTGGAACAGGCCAGATCCTTGGGCTCAAGTAGTAAAAACCACATACATTGAAGAAAAAGAGGCGCCACTCCATGCGACAATGCATCCCTGCTGTCGAAACACAATTGGTACTGACAATGCAAGGGGCACATGTGGCTCCATTGGTGCTGTCCACACCCACATTCTCAATGCATCAAGCACCAGTGCTTCGATGCTTAATGCCTTTGTCCATTAAAGTGTCAGAATCATTGACACAGCATGCATTACGCCATTTCCCGTCGATAGCAGGCTGATTTAACCATGCTGTATGGGAGCGCGTCGCGACCTTCATTGGCGGAGCTTCCCTCAGTGAGTCACAGAGCTTGAACTCTGTGAATTTGTGCGGTGTGTTCCCACGCGAATCGGCCATCTTTCCTTCAGTTTCTTTTTTTTCCGCGGGCTGAACGCATGCGGGCTTTTTCTGCCAGTGAAAAAATATTTTTCTGAACCGTCTTTTTCGCAGATTTTTTCAGCATTTTTTTTCTCCCAACATGGCACCGAAACATTCCGGTTTCAAATATTGCCAATGCGGGAAAATTATGTCCATCACAGATGGACATAATTATTGTTATATCTGCTTCGGTCCTGATCACGACCAGGGATCCTGTCGTGATTGTGGATGGATGTCCCCCGAGCGCTCCGAAGACGAGTGGAACACATGGGCCGGCTCAGGGCATCGGGCTCGTATGCCCCAGCTCCGTTGACGCAGTCTTCACCCGGCCGGGTGAAGAAACCAACAACGCACCATAAGAGGGCCTCCTCCCTTGACCATGGGAGAAGCTTCAAGACATGGCACAGTCGGGGCCCAGGTATTATATGCTCTCAGTGCCCAAACAATCGAAAAAGGGGTCGAGTTTAGTTACCCCTGTCGAAAAACAGACTGCCTGTGTTGTCCAGATCACAGGGATCTGTGTCTAGCTCTTTGCACCGTTCGTCGCCGTTGGATAGTACGGCGCATAATTGTCGTGCGAACCACTCGATGCATGCCCCGTCCACGACGCTATTGATGCATGTTGAGCTGTCTACGATGCCATCGACGCATCTTGCGCAACCCAAGAAGTCATCGACACAGCATGCGCCATCTAAGAAATCATCGATGCAGAGAGCTCCTACGACATCTTTAGCGCCACCACCTCCACAGGTCACTCTTCGCGTTCCAGAGTAACCCTTTCAGATGTGGATGTGGCGTATCTCTCTGATTCACCTTCTCTGTCCTCAAAGGTGAGTTCCATATATTTTGATATGTCATCAGTTTCCAAACGGAGGAATTGTTCCCCGATTTTACAAGAACCGTTCCCTAAGAAACACAAACCTCTCATGAGTTTCCACCCTTAAGTCATATCTCCTGAAGACGTCTTACTACCAGCAGCACCTACTTGCCCACCTTCCGCAGCAGGACATACTGTCATGCCAAGCGGAGCTTTGGCATCAAAGGCAATGTCTCGAATCTCTCAAGCATTGTCTACATTTTTTTGATGACCTAGAAACCTTGCAAGGAAATACCAGTATTTTACCACAAGACTCTCCACCAGCATCTTCGCCTCAGGAGACCTCTTCTGTAGAGGATCAGATTCCTACAATACCTATGCCTGATCCGCCTTACAATCCGGAATCACCAATCACATCGGTCTCGTTACCCAGTCCCTCAACGGGTCTACCCTCGGACCCGCCGGACACCCTGCCAGAGCCCTACTCCCCTCCAGAGGACCTTACATATTCTAAATTTATTGAGAAAGTAGGGGCACTCCTTAATGTAGAAACCTGAAAAGTATCAGACCCCCCCCCCCCCCCCCCGCTCTGAAATGCTTGGAATTTTGAAGATATTTGACATGCCTCATGAGCTTACTGCTTTACCTCCGCATGCAGTTCTAGAGAATGTTCTTCAGAAAATGTGGGAAAAGCCATTTACCACTGCTTCCACCTCTAGAAAAACGGATTTAAAATTCCGCATGAGGAACTCGCCAACATAAAACTCGGCCCAGCTTCCTCACAATTCAATAGTTGTGGAATCCACAATGTCTAAAGCAAAGTGACCAAAACTTCATGCTAATACGCCTCTGGCTAAAGACAACAGGTATTTGGCCGGAAATCTTACCATTCAGCAATGTTGTCCTCCAAAATTAGTACTCATCAATTTTATATAACACTATCTTTTTGAATCCTTACAAAAATTATGGCCTCTCTGCCTTGCAGACGATAGTTCTTTACCACAATCCTTTACCAAAATAGAGGAAGGATTACGGCATTTATTGCATTCTATCTTTGAGAATTTTGAAACATCTGCAAGAAACTCCTTGGCAGCGATCGTGGCTCGTCGCATAGCTTGGTTGCACACAAGCGCTATACGGGACAATATCCATGAAAAGTTGGCTGATATTCCCTGCAAAGCTCAGAACCTTTTCAGTGATCAATTCGCAGAGACTGTTTCTAAGTTGAAAGAACGAAACTTAGCAGTACTATCTCTCACAACACCTGTGGAGTTAACCCAACTTATCGAAGGAAATCATTCTCAAGAGGTCAATTTCACCCTTATTCCTCTTTCCGACCGCAATCTTTTGCACAACCGAGGTAATCCTCTTCGCAATTTTCGCTTCCTCGACAATGTCCCCGTCGGCAACAACCAGCCAGGCAGGGTTTAACACCCCAGCAAAAACAGCCCCCGGCTTTTTGAAGTCGGTCCAGCTACCATCACTGCTACAGCCTGCAGTACTATCAAAACATTTGGGAATCCATCACTTTGGATCGATGGGTCCAACAAATAATGAGGGAAGGGTACCAATTTAACTTCATTACCTCCCCCCCCCCCCCCCCCGCCCTCTACCTCACACATCACTTCATCAGGGATTCGAACATCAGATTCCATCCTTAAAAACGGAAGTCTCCGAACTTCTTCTAAACGGATCGATACAACTACTGCTGAATTCTCAGAAAGATCAAAGATTCTACTCCCCATACTTCCTCATTCCCAAGAAGTCAGGTGGTTTTCGACCCATTCTAGATCTTCAGGTCCTCAACAAACACATCCAGAAGGAGAAACTCAAAATGACCTCTCTAAAAAATAAATAAATAAATAAAAAAAATCTCCCTCTTCTACAACAGAATGATTGGATGTGTTCCATCGACCTGAAGGATGCATACTCTCACATTCCCATGCACCAATCCTCCTGGTGTTTCCTGTGTTTTCAAGTTCAGAACACTCACTACCAATACAAAGTACTGCCATTTGGCCTCTCCTCAGCGCCCAGAGAATTCACCAAGTGTCTAGCGGTAGTGGTGGCCCATCTCAGACAGCAATCAATTCAATTCATATCTTTCCTTACCTAGACGATTGGCTGATTGTAGCCTCAGACCCGATCACACTCAGGGCGCACATGACTACGACTCTACAATGTCTCCACAAGCTGGGATTTATGATCAATTACGAAAAATCACATCTCCAGCCCACTCAACTACTGCAATTCATTGGAGCAGTAATACACACCATACACAACAGAGCTTACTTTCCCCAGACATTTGAGTCTAGCATAACGCATGCACAGTCAAGCAAGTTCCTCGGCACGACATGTTCTACAACTGCTAGGTCACATGGCAGCAGCCATTCATGTGGTCCCTCATACAAGACTCCACATGCGACAACTATAATGGGACCTCAAGAGCCAGTGGTGCCAGTACAAACAACCGTTATCAAAAAGGGTTCAAATTACCACAATAATGAAACAGGACATTCTATGATGGCTCTCCCAATCCAATCTCTCCACGGAAGCCCCTTTCAGACTACCTCCTTATCAGATGATACTCACCACAGACGCCTCCAGGAAAGGTTGTGGAGCACATCTGACCGATTTGAAAACTCAGGGTCTATAGTCCCCCGAGGAGTCAAAACTCCACATAAATCTACTCGAACTTCGGGCGATCTGGAATGCGCTCCAAACCTTTTCCACTCTCGTGGCAGGGAAGCGACTAATGATTTACACGGACAACCAAGTCGCCATGTTCTACATAAACATAGAAGGCGGGTCCGGTTTGTGGACTCTCTGTTGGGAAGCCCTTCACATTCTTCATTGGGCAGAGATGATGAACATATCTCTGCAGGCTACCTACTTACCAGGACTTAGACCACAGTGGTCCGCCTCAGCAGAATTTTTCATCCACACAAATGGATGCTCAATCTGCAAGTAGCGACGGCTCTCTTCAACAAATGGGGCTATCCACACAGACCTTTTTTGCAACAGAGGACAATTGACAAGTCCTTCGCTTTTGCTCTATTTATCTCAGCAAACTTCGATATGCTCCAGATGCTTTTCTCATTCCATGGACGGAGGGCCTACTATACGCATACCCTCCCATTCTTCTTATTTCAAGGAAAATTCAGAAGTGTATACAGGATATAGCAGATATGATTCTAATAGCTCCAGCGTGGCCACGACAGCCATGGTATGCCTATCTTCTCAGTCTATCCATAGCCGCCCCAACACCTCTGGGAGCCGACCCAGATCTCCTAACGCAGGAAGGAGGAGCTCTGCGCCACCTGATGCATCATTCCCTTCACCTAATGGCATGGAGATTGAGAGGCAAATATTAAGACATCTTGCACTTCCAGCCCACATAGAGGATGTACTTATTTCTTCCGGGAAGCCTTCCACCAGAAGTAATTACAAGGGGAAGTGGCACAGGTATTTGCAGTGGTGCCATCACAGAAAGCTTAACCCCTTTTTGTCAGAAGCGACGGACATTCTTCACTACTTACATCTCCTCTACCAGTCAGGTCTAGCTACGCCATCTGTTCGTGTCCACATCAGTGCTATTACGGCTTTCCATCACATGAACAATGGGGTTCCAATTTCGCAGCACCCTTTAATCTCAAGATTCATGCATGGGTTGCTCCACTTGTGACCACCAACACTCAAACCACCAGTTCCTTGGGATTTGAATGTGGTTTTAGAACAATTAATGTTATCACCGTTTGAACCCCATGGACACTTCCCACATAAAATACCTGACCTGGAAAACAGTCTTCCTAGTGGCGATTACGTCGGCACGCAGAGTTAGCGAACTTCAAGCATTAGTTCACTACCCTCCATACCTTGAATTCTTCCATGACAAAGTAACTCTTCGCCCTCATCCAACTTTCTTGCCCAAGGTGATATCGGCGTTCCATCTGAATCAATCATCCTACCTATCTTCAAACCAAAACCACATCAGTTGGACAGGGACCATCAATTGCACTCACTATTATAAACGGAGAACAGATTCTAAGACTAGACCTTCTCAACTTTTCCTTTCCTTTTAATCCTAATACGCCTGATCAACCAGTTTCAAAAAGAACAATAGCCAACTGGTTATCACAATGCATTCACTTTTGTTACTCCAAACGTTCCTTAAAACCAGATACAAAATCTAGTCATGGGATAGGTGGCGATGTCCTTTCGTGGATTGCAAACTGGCTAAAAGACAGAAAACGGAGAGTAGGATTAAATGGGCAATTTTCTCAGTGGAAGGGAGTGGACAGTGGAGTGCCTCAGGGATCTGTATTGGGACCCTTACTGTTCAATATATTTATAAATGATCTGGAAAGAAATACGACGAGTGAGATAATCAAATTTGCAGATGACACAAAATTGTTCAGAGTAGTTAAATCACAAGCAGATTGTGATAAATTGCAGGAAGACCTTGTGAGACTGGAAAATTGGGCATCCAAATGGCAGATGAAATTTAATGTGGATAAGTGCAAGGTGATGCATATAGGGAAAAATAACCCATGCTATAATTACACAATGTTGGGTTCCATATTAGGTGCTACAACCCAAGAAAGAGATCTAGGTGTCATAGTGGATAACACATTGAAATTGTCGGTGCAGTGTGCTGCGGCAGTCAAAAAAGCAAACAGAATGTTGGGAATTATTAGAAAAGGAATGGTGAATACAACGGAAAATGTCATAATGCCTCTGTATCGCTCCATGGTGAGACCGCACTTTGATTACTGTGTACAATTCTGGTCGCCGCATCTCAAAAAGGATATAATTGCGATGGAGAAGGAACAGAGAAGGGCTACCAAAATGATAAGGGGAATGGAACAACTCCCCTATGAGGAAAGACTAAAGAGGTTAGGACTTTTCAGCTTGGAGAAGAGACGACTGAGGGGGGATATGATAGAGGTGTTTAAAATCATGAGAGGTCTAGAACAGGTAGATGTGAATCTGTTATTTACTCTTTTGGATAGTAGACTAGGGGGCACTCCATGAAGTTAGCATGGGGCACATTTAAAACTAATCGGAGAAAGTTCTTTTTTATTCAACGCACAATTAAACTCTGGAATTTGTTGCCAGAGAATGTGGTTAGTGCAGTTAGTATAGCTGTGTTTAAAAAAGGATTGGATAAGTTCTTTGAGGAGAAGTCCATTAGCTGTTATTAAGTTCACTTGGAGAATAGCCACTGCCATTAGTAATGGTTACATGGAATAGACTTAGTTTTGGGTACTTGCCAGGTTCTTATGGCCTGGATTGGCCACTGTTGGAAACAGGATGCTGGGCTTGATGGACCCTTGGTCTGACCCAGTATGGCATTTTCTTATGTTCTTATGTTAAACCGCATCAGATTAGAGCCACAGCTACGTCTGTGGCCCACCTCAACAAGGTACCATTATTGGACATTTGCAAAGCAGCGACTTGGTCTTCTTTACACACCTTCATGTTATATTACTGTTTACAACAGCAGTCTGCTTCGGATGCTGCACTAGGTTCAGCAGTCTTGTCAAACCTCCAACACTGATAAGACTGTCTACTCTCATACCGATCGTTGTCCTGAACTTTCCAAAAACACTAGCAGGACACCATCAATAGCTTGGGACTCCCATACAGCATGACTAAATCAGCCTGCTATCGATGGGGAAAAAGTACATTTTCTTACCGTAAATGTTGTTTCCGTAGATAGCAGATTTAGCCATGCGTTCCCGCCTTCCTCCCTAGACAGTCAAAAAAAAAAAAAAAAAGAGAAGAAAAGAAAAGGACTTAATGATTTTGTTCTATCTTGGCTACAAAGAAACTGAGGGAGAGATGGCTGATTCGCACGGGAACACACCACACAGGTGCACAGAGTTCAAGCTCTGTGACTCACTGAGAGAAGTTCTGCTTATGAAGGTCGCGACTTGCTTCCATACAGCATGGCTAAATCATCTGCTACCTATGGCAACACAGTTTACGGTAAGCAAACTTGCTTGTGATGGCAAGCTCCAATCCTCGAGTGCTACAAACAGGCCAGGTTTTCAGGATATCCACAATGAACATACATGAGATAGATTTGCATACAGTGGAGGCAGTGCATGAAAATCTTGTTCATGCATATTCATTGAAAACCTGGCCTGTTTGTGGTTCTCAAGCCTGGAGTTTGTCATCACTGCATTACACTTTCCCATACAGTTATACATGGGACCAAAATTGTTCATAGGAGCAGAAAGGGACATGGTGCCACTACCATTCCAATTTTTGAGAGTACTTAGAGCAAAGACTGCATCTAGAAAAACCAAATACTTTTGCCTCTATTCCAGATATTGCACAGTCTGGAAGATGTGCAAGCATTCTAATGCCAGAAGAGGATATTCTACCACCCATGCCAGGTCAGAGCCTCTCAACCAAGTAACAGATCTAGTGAAGGATTTTGTAGCCTCATTGGTGGCAAGAGATAAGAATAGTACTTTCCAACCTCTCCTTAGCAGGATATCCACTTCATGCCTCTAGAAGGGGTCCCAGTATCCCCAGTCCATACAGTTAGTCCCTCAACATTCAATTTCAGTGGACTCCAGCCAGTCAAGGAATATAAACTAGGACTAGATCCCTCCTCAGTCACCATCTTCATCACTGGGGTCCTGGATTAATGTTCCCTTACCTCTAGTGAACTTCAGGCTTTACTTCATTATTGTACATTTGAGCATTGTTATGCCCAGTCTGTTAAGATCGTAAGAGATAAATAGCTGCAAAGCCTAACAATGAATACAATTCTTTTCTCTTGTAATAATCCAAAGGCCATTTATAGTCTAAGGTATGAAGGGGTTTTTTTTTCACCTTTGTATGTGTGGCATTAGAAAGAATGAAGGTAGCATAGTGGTATGATTACTATGGAAAGCTCACACAACCTTTGGCAGAAACTTCAGGTGAGTGCAGAGCACCACTCTATTGTAGAAGAATTGCATATACAGAAGGTTGTCCAACTGGCTAGTGGGCTACACTGCATACTGATATCAACTAGCAGGCCCACAAATTAGACACTCTAACTCCTCTGCAAGGTGTACCACTTGAAGACATCTGAAAGATGCAAAGGTATGTCAGTATCACACCTTTTGCGTCCTATTACTGTGTAGACAGCCTTTCGAAGAGTGCAGTAAATTCAGAAAGGCTGTTTTATGTAATCTGTTCACCTAGTAGTCTACTATCCATGGGTGAAGTCTTGTTTATTCAGTAAAAGCTCAGCTGCAGCCCTCAACTTGGAACTCCCCACATGTAATGGCCAATTCAGCCCTGCTTATTGATGGGAAAAGCAAGTTTGCTTACTGTAAATGATTTTTTTCTGTAGATCACAGGGTGAATTAGCCATAATAAATATCTGCCCCTTTCCCTGGAGAGTCGATTATCTAGAAAGAATTAGCTGTCAAATTGACTGAGGGGGCTCATGATACACTGCTAGAGAAGGATTTTCCTGCACATGCTCAGTAGAGCAAAATCTTTGCTAGCTAAGAGAGAGTACTCTGTTTGGTGCTGCCATATGTCACCCACATGTAATGACAATTTTATTTGTTTTTGATTTCTCTAACTGTGAATATTTTTTTTTATTTCATATCTGTGGCTATTTTTGTTATGGTATTTTATTTATTTTTTTTTGTATATATGAATTGTCAGGATATAAATATTTTAAAATAAATATATAATTTCGAATATTAGAGCCAAGATCTTAAATTGGGAGCCAACTACCTTCAGAAGCCACATGTTTGGGGCAACCCAAAATTTCCTTAGCTGCTATATTTTGGACAACCTAAAGCATATATGTGAGCCATTGAGGAAGGTCTACACACAGGTTATTGCAGTAGTCCACCCTTCAATGAACCACCGTCCTCAAGATTCTTAAATCCATGAAGGACACATCTTTACAGTTAGCAACCATATAAAGCTGTATAAATTGTCTTGGCAATGAGATTCTGAAATGTAAAGATCTTTAACCACCTCTGTAGTTGTTCATCTTCATTAAGAGCAACACTTGGCCCTGAATATCCAATTCTCTAGACCAGTGGTTCTCAACCTTTTTTTGGCCGGGACACACCTGATAAATGGTTCTCACATGCGTGACACACTGAACATGTGACCATCACGGGGCTAAATGTAAACATGCACTCTGCATCCATAGTAATCCCCTCAACCCCCAGCAATGAGTGCAGAGAAGATCTAGGGCATTACCCGTACAACTCACCATACAAAAAAGATATTCTGGTTCTGATGACATCTCAGTAAAAGCAAAACAAACTTCCTTTACTACCAGGCACAATAGCCTTCCTTATGAAAAGACAGTAATTTACCATTAATGCATATCCTATTGAGAAAACACAACAAATACGATTGATACAAATGCCTACATGCTAGTAAAATACCTCACCTCGGTCACACACCCAGAAATGACCTTCACCAAGTACAGAAAAAACACAAATTATAAATATGGAGACAGAAACTGGAATGGAAAACCAAAAAAGCCACTCTGCATGCAGTGCGAACCTGGAGAAATGGAAAGAGAAATATAGCTCCTAACATACTCCCAGGATCTGCAGTAATGCATATAAACTAAGCCACACAAAATGACACCTGTATTATGGAACACGCAAATAGTAACAACCCTATCTAAGAAACACAACTATTAAACCAGGCCCTAAACACTAATACATTTCCTATTGGGAAAACAGAATAAGCCAAGCTGCTACAGAAACCCACACAGAAATAATTGTAAAATTATACCAAAAATGTTACAAAACAGCTGCTGAACAGAATAATATTCAATTAAACACTCATAAAAATTATTAAAACATGTCCAAATATCAATAAAATATTTCAAAACAGCAGACATCGCATAATACCAAATAATTAAAATGCAGTCCATCAAGAAAAATAAATTTAAAAAGCCACCTTTACTTACCCTCTCCAGCAACTCTCCTACTCCTTTCCCTTCCAGGCCAATAGCACTCACCAGAAGCAGCAAGGGCTGCTGAAGCTCTGTCCTCAATCTTCTTCCTTAGTGCCCACAACCAGTCACTCACAACACACACACCCCCAATTAGACCCCCACGACCATTCTCTGTCTCTTTCACACCAGTCATCTTCCTGACCAGTCTCGCTCTCTCAATCACACACAAACACACCACCTTCCTGACCAGTCTCGCTCTCTCAATCACACACAAACACACCACCTTCCTGACCAGTCTCGCTCTCTCAATCACACACAAACACACCACCTTCCTGACCAGTCTCGCTCTCTCAATCACACACAAACACACCACCTTCCTGACCAGTCTCGCTCTCTCAATCACACACAAACACACCACCTTCCTGACCAGTCTCGCTCTCTCAATCACACACAAACACACCACCTTCCTGACCAGTCTCGCTCTCTCAATCACACACAAACACACCACCTTCCTGACCAGTCTCGCTCTCTCAATCACACACAAACACACCACCTTCCTGACCAGTCTCGCTCTCTCAATCACACACAAACACACCACCTTCCTGACCAGTCTCGCTCTCTCAATCACACACAAACACATCACCTTCCTGACCAGTCTCGCTCTCTCAATCACACACAAAAGCTCTCACACCCCCACACACTAGCTCTCACCAAAAACAACTTCTTCCTTCACTGCAGGGATGGGCTCCAGTTCCGCCGCGGCTTTAATCCGACGGGCCTTCTTTTTTCGGCGCCACGGGAATGGGCGCCTCAGTCGGGGGTCGGGTTTTCCTCTTCACCGCTACAGGGATGGGCTCCCGTAGCGGCCTTGCGCCGTCGGGTTTTCCTCTTCACCGCTACGGGGATGGACTCCCGTAGCGGCCTTGCTTCGTCGGGGTTCTACATTGCCATTCCTCCCACCCCACTCCCGGGCTATGCCGTTCCTGCCTCACCAGCCAATCAATGGCTTCCTCCCTTCTTCCTACTCCCACTGCAGGTAGAAGGGAGGAGGCTTCAGATTGGCCTGCACGGGGGAAGGCAGAATGAAGGAGGCTTCCCATTGGGCAGTGGGGGTTGGAAGAAAGGAGGCTTTCAATTGGCCCGCGGGGGCTGGAAAAAGGGAGAAGGAAAGTACAACGGGGCAGTGGGACACCTGGAGACGCGACATACCTGCCGGTGTTTGGCGACACACTGGTTGAGAAGCGCTGCTCTAGTCCTCCATTTTTTGTAGAATTCGCAATTAACTTATTCTTTTACAGCCAGTCTGCATTACTAGACACTCCATATTAGGAGCTACCACCCAGGAAAAAGATCTAGGCATCATAGTGGATAATAGATTGTAATAGTTGGCTCTGTGTGCTGCGGCAGTCAAAAAAGCAAACAGAATGTTAGAAATTATTAGGAAGAGAATGGTGAATAAAACAGAAAATGTCATAATGCCAATGCAGATTGGGACACCATGGTGAGACCGCACCTTGAGTACTGTGTACAATTCTGGTCACCGCATCTCAAAAAAAGATATAGTTGCCCTGGAGAAGGTACAGAAAACGGTGACCAAAGTGATAAAGGGGGATGAAACAGCTCCCCTATGATGAAAGGTTAAAGAGGTTAGGACTGTTCAGCTTGGAGAAGAGACCTCTGAGGGGGGATATGATAGAGGTCTTTAAAATCATGAGAGGTCTAGAATGAATGTATTATTTACTCTTTCAGATAAGAGAAGGACTAGGGGGCACTCCATGAAGTTGGCAAGTAGCACATTTAAAATTAATTGGAGAACATTTTTTTCACTCAATGCACAATTAATCTCTGGAATTTGTTGCCAGAGGATGTGGGTAGTGCAGTTAATGTAACTAGGTTTAAAAATGTTTGGAGAAGTTCTTGGAGAAGTTCATTAACTACTATTAATCAGGTTGATATAGGGATTAGCTGCTGCTATTACTGGTGTTAGTAGCATGGGTTCTAGTGTTTGGGTACTTGCCAGGTACTTGTAGCCTGGATTCGCCACTGTTAGAAACAGGATGCTGGGCTTGATGGACCCTTGGTCTGACCCAGTATGGAAATTTCTTATGTTCTTATGAACTGTTAAGATCCAACATTGCCTCTGCCACATCCTTGCCCAAGGGTGCAATTAGCTGGATGATATCTGCATACAGATGAGGATGATCCCTGGGCGATCCCATGCCCCCTTACCCTAATGAGCACTAAAACTCCTTATATACCTGGGCTGTTCTTTCTGCCAAGAAGGCAGAGATCCATTGTAACTCTCTCTCACAGATTTACAACCACTCAACAAGAGAATGATCCACCAGATGAAAAGCTGAAGAAAAATCCAGTAGCATTATGAGGACCTCCTCACGTCTGTCCACCTGGTGCAAAATGTCATCTACTGAAACTAGCATGGCTTCCATACTGTGACCTGCTAGGAATCATCTCTGAAATGGGTCAAGTCTGCAACACTTCAAAAAGTTAAAATTCTATTATCAATCATATTGAAATATGAATGTCATTGATGCTTTATAATTTTATTAGATGTCATGATGTCTTAATGTTTGACTGTCACTGTTTTGTCTACTCCTGTTGGCCAACACTACAGTAAACAGTAAAATACACCACAGAAACAACTATTAACCTTCAGCTCAGAACTGTTACAGTAGCCTGTACCATGATCAGATAGGAAAGTAAATACTTAAATTTTTTTTGCTTTTTTAATGACTGGCTATTTAATTTTTTAAATTATTCATAAGTTTCCCTCCTCTAATATGCTCATGTGGCCATTAGGGAGCATTTCTATTATTTATTGTTTTTATTATTTAGTCAGATCTATTTTATGCCTTCCCCATGTAGGCCGAAGGCATATTACATTTAATAGAAACATTTCTCTTTCCAGAGTGCTATCTCTTTAGGGTCCTGGAGCACAGTATCTCTGCTTTGCTTCACTGCCGTATACATTCCTGAATCCTCCTGATGTACCAGTTCTGACAAGCAGAGGATTGCCTCTCACTGACTGTTTCAGGGTATGGGAAGATAGCGGTGTCATGAACACAGCTTTAAATTAAATATATAAGGTTTCAGTGCCTGCTTGAACAGTTTGTGTTGCCCTTGGGAATAAAAGGGAGACTGCTGTTGCATTGTCTGATGTATAGTGGGAGTACAGTAAATATAGTACTCTTTCATTAATGATGTTTTGTATGTCTCACTTTCCTCCTGCTTCGGTTTAACTCTTTACCTACTGCATTTATGCAACTTAAGGTAGTCATTCAGTCCTTAGCTGCTTTGACTCCTTAGCTTGAGGAGAGCCTTGGTAGCGGGAACAAGTTACCTATCCCATTGCTCAAGTCACCATCACAGGGGCTTAAAGGAGTCTGCTTGTGATTTGAAACAGGTGAGCACAGAACTTCACCTGAAAGCATCAGTATCTCTGTGCTCCCCATTAGAATGTGGTCAAGGTGTCTCATGCTCCAAAACAGCCCTGCCTGAAGGACCACCCTAACCTTCTAGTCTGCAACAGTCTTCCAAAGGCCATCTTTTGGGCTTCGAGGAAAAATGTTGTATTTCAGTCCCCTAGGAGATCTACCTCAATCTTGTTGCTTGAGTTGTTCTAATTGGAGTTAGTCAAATTTGTCGTGGAGGTACACCAGAGTCACTGAGACAAATGAGTTAAGCACCTTGTTGCTAATCACGACATCAATGAACACACATTTGGTGACTTCTGCCTGGTGTGTTGACATGAATACTGATTCAGACTTCTGTGCTAGCACCGACTACAAGGACCTTGTGGGTCACTTCAGCATGAGTACTTGCACTGACTATTACCATCTCAATCTTGGGCAGGCTTACTATAAAACCAGTATCTCCAGCATCATCCGCTAGTGGGCCAGTCTGACTTCTCTCCATCCAACTGAGTTGGTCTGTAGAGTCTGCGGGCTCCAGCGTTGCTAGTTCTCTGGAAAGAGATTCTGAAGATGACTACTACCTGTTTTCAGGACCCATGATTGCAGGATTATAGTAGGTTTGTGGCCCTTGACCAAGGAATGTTGGTGTGATGGTTGGCCTAGGTGAGTTTAGAGGGGATATAAAATAGGTGGGAGGGGAATCCCCAGGTAGCTGTGAATATGATCATGGCACCAGATCCCAGCTCATAATTCTTTTTTTTTTTTTAATTTACACTTTATTATATTTCATAACAATACATGAAATAACAAGAAAAGTATCTTATCAAGATATTAAAAAAGCAAGAAAAAATTGAAATAATAAAGCAGTATTCATGCATAAACCCACAATAGCAGGGGGGACATAAAAGAAAACCAAAAAGGATAAAGTAAATAATTCCATCAACTGGGAAATCCCATACCCATATCTTCAACCAGGGTAACTCTTATCAAGTAAAAACCTCTCAGGGTCTGCAGGATCTAAAAAACTAAACTTATTGCCTTGAAAGCAAATGACACACTTACAGGGAAATTTCAAATTAAAGGATGCTCCTAAGTCTAACGCCCTAGTCTTCAATTGACGGAATCGCTTCCTCCTTGACTGAGTTTCCCTAGAAATATCTGGAAAGATCTGAATCTTTTGACCGCAAAAAGAACTTTCCTTAAACTTGAAATATTGACGGAAAAACAATTCATCTGTATCTAATACAAAAGTAACAACAAAATTGGCTCTTGTGTTTGTCATCTGATTCAAGAAACGTAGAAATATTGGGACTTGCTATTGGTGTTAAAACATCAAAAAGCCATGATTGCCCCCATCTTTTTGACAGGCAAATAATAGGAATTAGATAATATCCAAATGATAGGATATTTTTATTAAGAACCTCATTTATGTATTTCTTAAATAATTCAATCCCAGAAAGGAGATGAGTTATAGGAAAATTCAATAGGTATAACGTTTTTGAACCCAAACAGTTCTCCAAAATTTCACATTTCTGATGGATAATTAATTTCTTTAATGCCTGTAATTTGAAGTTGATTGCAGATTGGATATAACTCCAGATTGTAATTTAACTTCGGATTCCAATTTAGAAGATCTTTTTCCAAATCTAAAAACTTCAGAGATGCCTTTTCAGATTAAAGAGAGAGTTGGTTTACAGAATTTGTTAAAGAATTATCAGTCCTAGGGATCCCTCTCCAGATATCTGAGAGACCTCTGCTGGTTCCTCATAAGCAGCGAGACCTTGCCCATCCTTTGACAGATATGATATGATCTGTATCATGAATGTCGGTATAAAAAAGTATTAAAATAAATTTAAAACAACTGGCTCAGGAATAGGTGGAATACCTGTTAGCAAAAGAGAGAGAACTATCCAAATTTTCCATAGCCTTGCTCAGTCATTAATTTACTGGAGTTAGGCCTCAGGGCCAAGTCCCCTTGAACTTCCAAAGTAATCGTATGAAGATGATGAGAGGAATTTGAAGAAATTGTAGGATCATTCAACAGCGTACCTGGTGAAGATTGAGGTTTAGGAGGTGGGGAACACGCTTCTGGGGATAAAGATATCTCTGCTAATTCTGTACTTGAGTTTCGCAATGATGAATTAGCCTTAAATACATAAATATCTATGGGCCCGTGGACTGAAGGTAGGAGTGGAAGCTACGGTCAGGACCTTCCCTTTCCTTTTTCCCCCATAGCTGAACTAGAAAAAGCAAAACAGCATAAGAAATGTGCCCCTTTGGAGCGCAGCAGTACACGACAATTCGAAGTCTTCAGGTCCTAAGATGGGCAAGATGTCCAGGCAGATGCCTGTGGCTGGATTTTAGAAGCCTCTGGGTCCCGGTACAGGATCGGTAAGGTCCCCCCAGCTCGTAATTCTAATTAAGTTGAAAACTCAAAGCAGCAGGGAATAACTGGTTGGCCAAAATTAAAAAACAAAACTGACAATAGAAGGTGCCTTTTGGCATGATTCCTTTGGAACTGATTACATGCAAAATTATTTCTGCAAAGTCTACAGAAAGGCAGCATAATGTTGATCCATGCAAATCAGATATTGCTTAAGTAACTGGCACATGGATGTAGCATTAGCTTGTTGCAACTTATACTTGGCATACAAGACATCTGCTTATTGAGCCTGATTCTCTTGAGCAATCATGAAAGCTTGTAAATAGGTTAGGTAGTTCTAAATGAGCTCACAATCTCCTCTCAGTATCCAATAAATGATGAAGATTATTCTCAAGCGATAACTCTTTAAATGTTTTCCTCTTTTGGACTGGCTGAGGATATGCAGCAGTGAAGATGGAAAGAAGGATCCATTTTTTCTCATCGGTAGCCTGTGTGGGCTGTAGTTCTCCTCTAGCAGTGACTGTATTGGGACAGGGATGGTGAGCTCCATGGGACAATATCTGTAGTCCCTTCAACCTGGGGAGTGAAGTGGGTGAAGACTTTGAAAGGACAGCTGTTCGGCAGATGAAGGGCTCCTAGGGAATGAAGTGACTAGAAAATAAAAGAAATCCCATTAATCAACCACATAGTTGGTAGCAATATCCATGTCAGGAGCTGCAGTCTCCTGCAATGGTGGTTGGACATCAGTGTGAGCTATAGAAGATGACACCTTTTTGAACATACCCTTCTTACATAGCACCATATTCCTTAGTAGTGTTTTGATCTTATGCTGTGGAAATCTGCTTCATGTCACTCAGCTACAAAGTAGCATATATATAAGAATGCATATCTCCAGGACTCCTTTCAGCTAGTGTGGGGTAGGAGGTAGACAGTGGGGCGGCTCGTGCATTTCCTCAAGGCAGTAGTGCTCTAGTAAATGCCTGTACAAATGAGGGCACCTTAAGCTCTTTTGTTATGAGAAGGAGACTTGAAAGTATTGCCTCTATTTTGGTTGTACACTGATATTTGTTTTGCTGTGTATTCTGCATTCCTATTTGTATTTTTTTTTTCTCTTTTACACATACTTGTTGTCAGAATATGGCTCCCTGGCGATTTTCATACTTGTTGCACTCAGGCTCGTCTGTGAAACAGGGATTCAGTTCCCAAGAGACAGCATAACAAGTAGAATAACAAGAGAAGTGTTCATATATTCTGTTCATCAGGCGCTCGGTCTGGCATCAAGATATTATCTTGACTGAGGTAAAGTAGTGTGGCTACCATGTTAGTCCACTTAAATGTACAGAAATAAATTAAATAAAAAATATATAAGGTAATATGTTTTTACTGGGCTAATTTAATACATTTCTTGACTAGCTTTCAGGAGCTAATACTCACTCAGGTCAGAAAATATAGGTGAATCATAAAAGGCATGCCATTATTAGTGAGAAGGGAGTGGGGGTTTGTGAGTGATCAGAAGGGGAGAGGCAGTATGGTTTTATGGCTCATAATGAATTAAGAAATCAAGGTCTTTGATCCCTTTCATGTCAGTTCTGAAGTGCCTTGATTATTTCAACTTCAAAAGTTTTTTTTTTATGTTTCTGGGTTGTTTAAAAATTGTTCTTTTAGTTATCCTGATCATTGATGCAGTGGTCTGGTTCTAAAAAATATGTTCACCAATGGAGGTGGTGTCTTGATCTTGTATTTGTATGAATTGACTCTTGCATTTAATGTCAAGCCTATCTCACCTATGTGGCATACTTCAGATTTTCTGCATTGAATAAAATATACTACATTAGAGAAGGAGTGTGATCCCCCTTATGTTGAATGTTTATCCCAAGAAGAGCAGAGTCCTGATTTCATTCAGTAAAACACAGGATTATAGTCAGCCTGCAAAGCATGTGTCTTGGACAATAAGGCTTCTGGTTCATTTTAGCTTCTTATCTGTGTCTGGTGGTTAGCGGAGCCAAATATGTCTTCATCTTTTTTTTTTTTTTCCACAAAAATAAGTTATCTTAACTCTAAAAGAAGCAGCATTTTTCTGCTACTGTTGCTTAAAGCGACCTTTTTTTTTTTTTGTGTTGATTCTGACTGTACATCTCAGAAATGACCTCAGAACCATTGCCTAGGTCTGGGCCTATTTGTCCTAACAGGCTTTGCAGTACTACTTTGTGGGATACTGACATTTGTACAGATGTATATACCAGTGCTATTGCAGTTTGAGCTTTCTGTATCCCCTATGCAGCTAAGTGATAGTTATACTTCTGTTTTAGAATATTAAAATAAAATTTGTCACTTCCCACGAGGAGATTGCCTAGTGCCTTGCCACACCTGGATGGCTTCCTCAAGAATGGTGGTGTCTGTATTTATTTATTTAAAACGTTTTGTATACCGTTCGAAATACATCACAACGGTTTACATAAAGTATTTAATAGCAGTACAAAACAAAGGAGATAATGGCAGGCCTTAGCTCTAGATGTTATCCTTTTTCTAGGTTGACTAAGTATGCTTGTTCAAACAGCCATGTCTTTAAGGCTTTTTAAAATTTTTTGAACTCTGTTTCGAGTCTCAAATCAGCAGGCATCTTGTTCAAGACACTGGGACCTGCAATGGAAATAATCCTCTCACGAACTAACGTAAGAACATGCCATACTGGGTCAGACCAAGGGTCCATCAAGCCCAGCATCCTGTTTCCAACAGTGGCCAATCCAGGCCATAAGAACTTGGCAAGTACCCAAAAACTAAGTCTATTCCATGTTACCGTTGCTAGTAATAGCGGTGGTTATTATCTAAGTCAACTTAATAGCAGGTAATGGATTTCTCCTCCAAGAACTTATCCAATCCTTTTTTAAACACAGCTATACTAACTCCACTAACCACATCCTCTGGCAACAAATTCCAGAGTTTAATTGTGCGTTGAGTGAAAAAGAACTTTCTCCGATTAGTTTTAAATGTGCCACATGCTAACTTCATGGAGTGCCCTCTAGTCTTTCTATTATCCGAAAGAGTAAAAAACCGATTCACATCTACCCGTCCTAGACCTCTCATGATTTTAAACACCTCTATCATATCCCCCCCCTCAGCCGTCTCTTCTCCAAGCTGAAAAGTCCTAACCTCTTTAGTCTTTCCTCATAGGGGACCTGTTCCATTCCCTTTATCATTTTGGTCGCCCTTCTCTGTACCTTCTCTATCTCAATTATATCTTTTTTGAGATGCGGCAACCAGAATTGTACAACCTATTCAAGATGTGGTCTCTCCATGGAGCGATACAGAAGCATTATGACATTTTCCATTTTATTCACCATTCCCTTTCTGATAATTCCCAACATTCTGTTTGCTTTTCTGACTGCTGCAGCACACTGAACCAACGATTTTAATGTGTTATCCACTATGTCGCCTAGATCTCTTTCTTGGGTAGTAGCACCTAATATGAAACCTAACATTGTGTAACTATAGCATGGGTTATTTTTCTCTATATGCATCACCTTGCACTTGTCCACATTAAATTTCATCTGCCATTTTGATGCCCAATTTTCCAGTCTCACAAGGTCTTCCTGCAATTTATCACAATCTGCTTGTGATTTAACTACTCTGAACAATTTTGTATCATCTGCAAATTTGATTACCTCACTTGTCGTATTTCTTTCCAGATTATTTATAAATATATTGAATAGTAAGGGTCCCAATACAGATCCCTGAGGCACTCCACTGCCCACTCCCTTCCACTGAGAAAATTGTCCATTTAATCCTACTCTCTGTTTCCTGTCTTTTAGCCAGTTTGTAATCCACGAAAGAACATCGCCACCTATCCCATGACTTTTTATTGTTCCTAGAAGCCTCTCATGAGGAACTTTGTCAAGGGTGGGCTGTATTTACTGAGGGAATTTGAAGAAGATCTTTGTTGGCTGGTCTTAGTGATCTGTGTGGGGTATGTAAGCGAATTGAAGAGTTCAATCAGTTTCTTGCCCGTAAATAGCTTTATGTAGAATGCAACATGTTTTATAATATATTCTTTGTGCTATTTGAAGCCAGTGTAAGTTTATCAAAACTGGTGTGATATGATCACGTTTTTTTTGCAGTTTCTTAGTACTCTCGCTGCAGAGTTCTGAAGTACTTGCAATGGATGTAAGGTCGTTTGTGGGAGGCCCAAAAGAAGAGAATTACAGTAATCTAGTGATGAGAAAATTAAGGCTTGTAGTACTGATTGAAAATCGTTAGCGTCAATCAGGGGTTGTAGTCTTCTCAAAACCAGCAATTTTATAGTAACCTTCCCTTAATTTAGTTGTAATGTTGTTTTTTTAAAATTCAGTTGACCATCAATAGTTACCCCTAAGTTCTTACTGAAACGAAAGAGTAAGTTTAATGTTATTGGCAAAGTGAGGGTATTATTAGTGATATTGTTTTGTTTCCTTCAAGTAGAATGATCTGTTTTTTCCATATTTAGGGCCAATTTCATATGGCATAGAAGTTGTTTAATAGCAGTTAAGTAAATGGTAATCAATTAAAATTTTTGTTCTACTGTATCTGACACGGGGATGAGTATCTGGATGTCTACATAAATGTAAAAATTCAGGCTTGAGCCGGCCAAGAGATGACATATTGGAAGTAAATAGATATTGAATAAGGTTGCCGACAATGCTGAACCTTGGGGTACACCAGTTTTGAGTTCGACTTTGTCAGAACTTTGAACTCAGCTCTTCCAGGAATGTGACATGCAATTGGAAGGGAAGCTTCAACCATGTAGTCTTTTGGTATGCTTTTTAATCCTAGAGACCTTGGTGGGGGACGGGACATCTGTGCTCTTACATCTCTCCATTTGTGTTTTGAATTTCTCCACACCTCTGGATGCCATCCTGATTCTATTGGCAGCAGGGAGAATTTGACTCTGTATCTGCTGTATGATAGCATTATCTGTGCTTTTGCAGTGTTCCCCATAGAGCCAAGGGAAAATGGGAGACTACCTAATCCACTAAGTCATCTGCTTGTCTGGGATGATCTTACCAACATGAACAATTTAGCAGAGTATTCTGGTGTACAGTATATTCTATGCAGTAACTGATTACTTCTGTTCTGGTAGCACAAATTACATATCATGAGTGGTCTTCAAACAGCACTTTTTCCAGTGCTCAAAATAATTTCCCAAAATCTTTATGCCTCAATATGTTGGGAAAGAAAATAAACAGTGAGCAGTTTCAAGAACTGTATCTGCGGTAAGGGAATGTCACATCTGATAGACATGAGCTATGTTATTGCCCTCCTCGGTCCCAACCATGACCAAGCGAACTCTTATGCCTGTGATCAAATGTCCCTGCGGTTTCAGTGTGCCAAGGCCTAACGAATGGAAAAAGTGCATAAATCTCTCAGAAGTTGCAGTAGATTCTCTTCCCACAGTGTAGCAGCAGTATCTGTCTTGCTGGGAAGAGTTGAGTAGGAGCTCTTAAGACTCTCCTGTCGGCACAGCAGGCTGCAGCCTTGAATTTCAGTAGTACTGACTGCCCTGCATTAAGAAAGAAGCAGCAGCATTCTGCAGAGCCACTGACTCAACCAGCATTGATTGAAGGCGCATAGAGTCAAATGTGGTACTGTCCCCATGAGCCCGGCGCCACAGGGCCTACCGGATGATGGAGCTCAAACTGACAAACAGGCCGTCCACTACCACATTTGCCCATCACGCGCACACAACAATAAAGCGTGATAGGAAGTTTGGGACTCCCATGACAGCATGGCTAATTCAGCCCTGCTATCAACGGGGAAAAGCAAGTTTGCTTGTCGTAAACGGTGTTTCCGTAGATAGCAGGATGAATTAGCCATGCTGACCCACCCACCTCCCTGGTAGTCGCATTTAGGACAACTACGCTCCAGCTTAATTACAGACTGAGGAGAATCTGTTACTTCCTGTGAGGGAACCCACGCGCAGCCGCAGAGATGACAAAAAATCTACGCTCTGCTACATAAGCTCCGCCTCCCGGGCACTGATTGGCAGTTCCCATGACAGCATGGCTAATTCATCCTGCTATCTACGGAAACACCGTTTACGGTAAGCAAACTTGCTTTATAGTAAGAAAATTTGCTGTTTGAGGATTGTGAATATATTTACTCAGTTAAGTTTGTTGATGCTCAGCTGTCTTAGAATGGCAGCTGAAATTTAATACAAACAAAACTAAAGTTTGTGTTTTATTTTTGTTTGTATACTTATGCAAGCAAACAAAACAAGGCTAGGTCCAGACCATCCAAAAACTAAGGCTGGTTGGTATTGAGCAAGTTTTTCTTTTCTTTTCTTTTCTTCTTTTTTTTTTTTTTTAATTAACAGTAAGCTGCAGTGTTTCCATTTCAAATCCAAGACAAACCTACATTAACAAAAATGCGACACACCAACTTTCACGGAGCAGGCAGTGCAGACACAGAGGACTTGCGACCAAAAAGATCTAGAGAAGCACTAAAAGCTCCAGTCTCTCTTCCAAATTTTAAAACAAATGGAGGGGAGGCAGACACATATGGACCTATAAATTGACCAGCTGACGTACTTACATACAAGTGCAGGAGAAGGCAGAAGTCCCCTGTGGGACTGGCACCCAATTCATTTACCTTAGTTGCCACATGTGGCTACCAGAGCTTCTCCACTGGTGTTGCTCCCATCACTCAGAGTAAGTCGCAGCCTGTGCTCAGTGTACCTTCTCTCTAATTCACTCACTCAGGAAATAAACAGAGGTTCAGGAAAAGGAAGAGGAGGAGATGCCGTGTGTACTGCGTTCTGTGGAAAACAGGGCCCAGCAATCCATGCCTTGTATGCTGCTCATTAATTACCACACTCCCAGGCTTATGCTGAACTAGGAAAGAGAGGCATGTTTGACTACATGTGCTCAGAAAGGAGCTCCTGCATGTTCAAGAGCCATCACTGGTGTCTTATTGCAAGATGCTAAGAGCAGAGCCCAAGTGTTGGGCCTGGATCTGAGCATTAGGCATTGGTGATTTTTCATTGGCACATCTAACTAAGTCGGAAGGCACACCAGTATGCCATGAAGTACTGGTTGGGGAAACAGTGGTGTAGAGTCAAATATCTTTGAACACTGAGCCAAGTAAAGCTGCTGTTGGGGAGCATGAGTATTTAAGCATGAGAAAAACCCATGACAATATCTTCTTGCTAGAGAACTGAGCTTACTACAAATGCATGCAGTGCTTAGATGATAGACCATAAAACCCAATAGTAAAGTCCCCCAGAAGATCAGAATCAAAATGATGCAAGCTCTATTGTAGCCAGTTTATATTAACTGTACCTCAAAAGTCAAATAAGATGTTTTTCAAATTCTTCACTTAGAAAGCAGCCTTAACTCAAGATTTTTGAGTTAATGCGCTAGGTACAAACTTAGGGAGAGAACTAGCATGCTGTGAAATTTTATCGTGGGAGAGGCAAAATATTGTAGAGGGCAAAGGCTGGTCAGTGCCATTTAGGAAAATTTCATTGACCGGGCTTGGAGCTAGAGGGTGCTCTAATCCACACTAGGCCACCAGGGATCCTTTTTTAAGCTGTGGGGGTCTGGGTATTGTTCCTCTCCCCACCAAACCACCAGGGTCAATTTAGTGTGGAAGGGGAGGAGGGTTGGAAGAGCAATCTTAGACCTTAAGCAACCTTAGACCTCAGGGATTATTGATTTCTGTAGGTTAGGGGGCCCATGGGGGAGGTCTTTCCTTGGGCAGAGGGCTATATGATACCAAGGAAGGAGTTTGGGAAGGGGCGGGGTATCACTGCATGTGTTAAATTCTATTTTTAACGCTTTTGGGGCCTGTACTTCCTCTGCAAGGGCATTGTGGGCAGGGGTATCAAGTTAGGGGCCTTGGTGCTCTTTAAATTTTACCCTGGGACTGTTGAGACCTGCACTAGTTTCCCAATGCTCCACTGGTAAAATAGCTATACTTCCCTCAAATGTGATGAAATAATAGGGCTGATTTTTTTGAAAGTTAGCCGCATTTTTATTTGGATCAAATTGATTGATGAACTGCTTTGCATACATTAGGTAATTTTATGCATACAATTCATGCAAAGCAGCTCATTTCAATAACAGGAAAACTTTGGAAATATTGTGCAATATTGCTGCGATAAACAGCGTTTAATGTGCATTAAACGCTGTTTATTGCACATTGTCTTATTGCAACTTAGTAAATTTAGACCTTAGATTGTGAGCCCTCTGGGGATAGAGAGATACCTGCAGTATGAATGTAATCCACTTTGAAATTTATTTAGAACTTTTATATACCGACATTCATGTACAATATTACATATCACATCTGTTTACATTGAAACGAAAATCGCATGAAAGAATGCATTACATTAAACAAGGGAAACAAGAACTGGGATCAACATTGCAAGAACTGGGATCAACATTGCAAGAACTGGGATCAACATTGCAAAGGAATTGCCACGCTCATCCTGCGAGCAAGAAACTGAAAAACGCAAACTATCACATTTCCAGGAGATACATAACAGGGGATCTAGTCAAACTTTGCTAGAATCTGAAGGCTTTGAGGACGAAAGGGGCAGAACATGTGGGCTGGTGGGAATGGACAAAGAGGAAAATTAACAAGGAGAAGAGGAAAGGTGGAGACAATAAGCCAGAGGATGATAGCAGATTTACTAACATGGGGGATAGAGGGATGCATAGCTTGCCAGCAAGTTATGCCTTGATCAGAGCACGAAAAGCTTGATTAAATAAGTCAGTCTGATCGTTAGGTGTAGAGGAGGTTCATCTGAGTTAGGGAAAAGCTTGACCGAACAGCCATGTTTTGAGTCGTTTTTTTGAAGGTTGTCGGGCATCTTTCTTGCCGGAAATGTCATGAAAGGTGGAATATAAAAAAATTATTTCCTTTAATTCAACTGAATTATTTGTTAGTGCCTCTGCTTTATGTACCAGTAAGTCTGGAAGTTTATTTCCTCTGCTAGTGTTTATTGCTGAATGACTATTGGTGTAGTCCACAGTTTTAGAAATACTTACAGGCCGATACAGTAAGGAGCGGTAGGAAGAGGTGTGTTACAGCCGGGCGCATCCGCGTTTTCCGCACGCACAGTTTGGATCACCTACCGCTCGATACTGTATTTAAATAGCTTGCAAATGCAAGCCGCGTCCATGAAGCATTAGGCCCGCGCAATCCATTTTACTGTATAGAGCGCTATACAGCGCCTATACAGTATCCTGGGTGCGTTGGTACCTGTCATTTCAAATGTCATTTCAAATGACGTTTGAAATGACAGGTACCAGGGGGGATTGCGAGTCCTCTCCCCCCCTCCCGAAGCGAGGCAGCGCGAAAATTAAAACAAAAGTGAATAAAGTGTAATAAGAGTAATAAAAGTAAACTTGCTGCATGTGAATTTTCTTTGAACAGTCCTCTCTCTCTCTCTCTCTCTCTCTCTTCTCTCTCTCTCTCTCTCCTCCCGAGGCGCGTACTGCGGCTCCCCTGCCTCCCGGGGGCAGCCAGCGGCGAAAGCGGTGGGCAAAAGCGTATGAGCAAAAGCGAATGATTGCATGCCCGTACGCGGCGGGAGCCGGTGGGCGTGCATTCTTTCACTCACCTTTGCTGGCGGGCATGCATTCATCCAGGCGGAGGGAGCTGGCGGGCGTGCATTCATCTAGAGGAGGGAGCCGGCGGCGAAAGCAGCTTCCAGCAGCCCCCACCGGTGGTGAATGAATGCACGCCTGTGCGTGCAATTTGGGCGCTCAAGGCGTGACGTCACGATGTTTGACGTCACGGTGTGTGACGTCGGCGTTCGCTAATGCACTGCCTTGAGCGCCCAAATTGCACACACAGGTGTGCATTCATTCACCTTCACCGGTGGGGGCAGGGGAGCCAAAGCGGCTTCCAGCAGCCCCCGCCGGCGAAGGTGAATGAATGCAATTTGGGCGCTCAAGGCAGTGCATTAGCGAATGCTGACATCACACGCTGTGACGTCAAACGTCGTGACGTCTCGCCTTGCGCGACCAAATTGCACGCACAGGTGCGCATTCATTCACCTTCACTGGCGGGGGCTGCTGGAAGCCGCTTTCGCCGCCGGCTCCCTCCGCCTGGATGAATGCATGCCTGCTGGCTCCCTCTGCTGGATGGATACATGCATGCCCGCCGGCTCCCGCCGCGTATGGGCGTGCATTCATTCACTTTCGCCCGTATGCTTTCACCCGCTCGCCCGTACGCTTTTGCCCGCTGCTTTCACTGCCGGCTGCCCCCGGGAGGCAGGGGAGCCGCAGTGCGCGCCTCGGGAGGAGGAGAGAGAGGACTGTTCAGACAATTCACATGCAGTATGTTTACTTTTATTATCCTTTATTTACTTTTGTTTTAATGACATGTCGAGCCGATTTTCGCCCTGCGAGAGGGGGTCGTTTGCCCATGAAATTTCATCTCTCTGACCTGATGCTCCACACTAACGCAGGGGTAAGGGTAGGCGGTAAGTTAGCAGGTTAAACGCACGGCAAAACTACAGGTTAAAAAGGAGATAATTGGGGCGCACATTGCTGTATGGGAGGGAATAGCTAATCGGAGCGTTTACATCTCATATACATGCTGCGGGCGGAAAGGGTTACCGGTTGATTTAAAGAAGCAGTAAGGATGAGTTTAAAGGGGTAGTGAATCGCGGGTTGGACTTACGCGGGCAAATTGTGAGTTAGAAGTGGGTTAGAAGCAGGGTAATCGCGGCCGCGCTTTATTGTATCGGCCTGTTATTTAGCCATGCTGTCTGGGTGACGTTATCTGGGTGTCACAGGGTGGAGCTGTCTCTCTCTCCAAGCTTGAAGAGTTTTCATGTGTGTGGCTGCAGGGCTCTTCTCTAACTTTTTTAGTGTCCAGTCAGATGAATCTAGAACAAGCGGGTTATGCATTCCTACCAGCAGATGGAGATGGAGTAGCTTATGTTACAGTATATACAGTTATAGTATAAGAGGCCTGACAATTAAGTTCGTGAACTTGCCACCATGCGCTTACATTGACAGCACTGTCAAACAGCTCGGTAAGGTTTCATAACCTTGATATATCAGTGTCTCACAGCTGTGTTCGTGTCGATGTATGGCACTGTCTTGCTGAGTGGCATTCATTATTGTTGCATGTCACGAAAATGTCGGAGCTTGAATTAAAGCAACAAACAAACATTACATTTCTTGTTAAACTTGGCAAGCGTGGAAGTGAAATCAGGGACGTTAGTCCAAGTTAATAATGCCATGAAGAAAACGGCAATATACAAATGGATTAAATGTTTTTCTGAGGGGAGAGAATGCGTCACTGATGAAGGGAGATCAGGGCAGCCAGTAACGAGCAGAACTGCCGGAAACATTGCAAAAATTTGTTGACTTGTTCATCAAAATCATCGGCTGACTGTGAAAAACATAGCAGACCAAGTAAACAACGATAAAGAAACAGGAAAATCTTAACTGAAAATCTTAGCATGAGAAAGATGTGTGCAAAAATAGTTCCAAAGGAACTCACCGATGAGCAAAAGAGAGTCTGTTTGCCAGGACCTTTTGCAGAGGCAAGACCATATTTTGGGCCATGTTATCACTGGTGATGAAACATGGGTGTACCATACGACCCTGAAACAAAGCGTCAAAATGCACAATAGAAGTCAGCCAATTCTCCACGACCAAAAAAGTTCCATCAGTCCAAATCAAGAGTCAAAGCGATGTTGCTAACCTTTTTTGATATCAGAGGGATTATTCATTATGAATTTGTACCAACTAGACAAACAGCTAACCAAGTTTACTATTTAGAAGTGCTGAAAAGGCTGTGTGAAAAAGTTAGACAAAAAAGACCTGAACTTTTCGCCAACAACTCATGGCTCTTGCATCATGACAATGCACCAGCTCACACGGCACTGTCTCCATGCTTGGTGCGCCGGTCCGACGTTCGTTCCGCTCCTTGGAAGATGAGGGACGTGGGCAGCCTGGTGGGTTGAGCAGTCTCCTTAGGTTAGGCCCTGTTCCAAGGCTTTTCACCGCGCGCTATATGGTAGACCACAACTGCTTTTCACGTGCTTTCTAAGGCTGCCTTCTACAGGATTGGCGGTCCGGTGTGTGCTTCCCGCTGTGTCTAGGTTGTGTGCCCAGTTTTTGGGCGCACAATGGGGCCTTGTAGTCTGTGCACCCACGTTAAGCTACACGTAGTGGCCGCATGCTTACCTATGTGTACAAGTGGTACTGTGCACTTAAGTTTTATGTTCGCTTAATTTTTGGCCGCTTAGGTAAGCACTATCTAAAAAAATACCAAAAAAACAAAAAAACCCCCAACCCAAACCAGCTAGATGCATGCCTCCAGCTGCCACTTATCACATCGTCAGACATCATAGCGCCTGTGCCTAAGAAGCCTAACCATCTTTCTCTTTGCACTGCTTGTTATATATGTGCATCTCATCCAGGAGTGCCCGCTGATTTGGGCCAGCGCTGTTTGGAGGCTCAGGGTGAATTGTCTTCCTCTGATTCACTAAGCCTGGTTCTTCCCAGCTGGATGTGGGTCTGAGTAAAGACATTTCAGGTGGGGTGCCTGAGTTTTGAACTCCCTTAACTGGTTCCTTAGCATGGGAAGGTAACTCAGTGAGTACACCTTAGGTCCCTCCCACTTTGAATGCGTCTACTTTTTCATGAGTAGAATTTTTCCAGGGGTTGCATTCCTTTCTTCAGGAACAGTTTTCGGACCTGTTCCATGCTCCTGGAGCAGAGGCGCAGGAGGAAAACCTTGCTTGGATTTTTTGTTGGGTGCTGAACTCCTGGAGTGGCAGCGGGTCCTCTGAATATAGATCTGGACGGCATGGATGATGACGCCAGTCCTGCCTTTCTTGAGAATGGTGAAATTCCCCTGGGTTAGAACCGAATGGAACTATGTTGCGGTCCTTTCATAGAGAGGATCTGCCAACTCTGATTTCCCAGACCTTGAAAATTACTTGGAGTTCCTGGGGCAGATTCAGTGTCTGAGCCAAAGAGAAATCCCATTTTGCTTTCCTTGCTTAAAGCCTCTTACTTTTTCCCCGTGATAGAGGCCATTCAAGAATTAATTGATCTTGAGTGGGGCGCCCCAGAGGCTATTTTAAAGGGGGTCTGATATTGGAAAGCCTGTACCCTCAGGATCCAGTGGTAAGAGAGCGCTTAAGTTTTTCCCAAGGTGGAAATGCATTTGTGTGTGCAGTCTCCAAGCAGATCACTATTCCCGTGGAAGGAGAAGCGGCCTTGCTCAAGCTAAAAGGATTGAGGCTATCCTTAAGCAAGCATTTGAAGCAGTGGCAATTACCTTGCAGATCGCTTCTTGTTGTTCCTTGGTGGCTCACTCTTGTTCGCTTCTCTCCTAGGAGGTTGATGACGCTGGGGTAAACTCCAGGGCAGTTGTGGAACCAGCTGCTGCCTTCTTGGCGGAGGCGGGCTGTGATTTGGTACGCACTTCAGCCAGAGGGGTGGCTTCGATAGTAGCGACCAGGCATCAGTATGGTTGAGAAAATTGGTCGGCTGATGTGACCTCCAAGGCTAACCTCACCAATTTGCCTCTTAAAGGCTCACTTTTGTTTGATTGTGAGTTGGAGGAACTGGCCAGTAAGTGGGGCAAATCTCTGGCTCCTTATTTACCGGAGGATAAGAAGCAGGTGCAGCACTTCCTTCACACGAGAGGTCATACTAGAGGATCCAAGCGTTTTCGACCCTGTAGAGGAGTGACCTTCAGAGGACTCGACCCTTCGTTGGGTCACAGTCCTTTCATTCCCGGCAACCCAGAGATGCAGGCTTGGGTGGTAGAACCTCCCTAGCCTCCCAATGAAGGTTTGCTGACCCTCTCCTGGGAACAGGAGATAGGGGAGACACCTCTCTCTCTTATCAGAGGTGGGTCGAAATCACATCGGATTAGTGGGTCCTGGAGGTGATATGAGAGAAATATGCACTGGGGTTTTGCAGTGTTCCTCAGGGTGTCTCCCTGCCATTCACCACAAAAAAAAAAAGGGCAGTGGAAACTGCATTAGCATAACTCCTCAGTATGAGGGCTTTGGTCCCAGTGCCCACATGTCAAGAAAATACAGGGCAATTTTCCATTATTTTGTTGTGCCAAAGAAAGAGGGCTCTTTTCATCCCATCCTAGACCTCAAAGGTGTCAATCATCTTCTGCGAGTGAAGCATTTTTGCATGAAGACATTGTGCTCAGTGATGATGGCCATGCAGTTGGGGAAATTTCCTACCTCTCTTGTTCTGTCAGAGGCGAATCTCTACATTCCTATCCGACTAGAACATCACTGCTTCCTGCAGTTTGCAGTTCTGGTATGCCACTTTCAGTTTCAGGCGCTACCTTTGGTCTAGTCACCACTCCCAGAACCTGTTCCAAGGTAATGGTGGTAGTTACGGCAGAGTTGAGGATGGATGGATTCCTAGTACACCCGTATTTGGATGACTGGCTGATTCACACCAAATCGCTGGAAGAGAGCTGCTTGGTGATTCACAAGGTGATTTCCCTGTTGCAGGAGCTCGGCCGGGTGGTGAATCTAGCCAGGAGCAGTTTTTAGCCTACTCAGTTGCTGGAATACCTGAGGGTTCAGTTCGACACGAAGCAGGCCAAGGTTTTCCTTCCAGATGCTCGAATAAAGAAGTTGCTACCTCAACTCTCTGTTAAACACTCTGTGCCCGACCGTATGGTTTTACTTGCAGGTCTTTCGCTTAATGGCGGTGACTCTGGAAGTGATGCCTGGATGAGGGTGCATTTGTGTCCTCTTCAGCGCTCCCTGTTGTCTCTATGGAATCCATGATCTAAGGACTATTCGATTTGGCTCCACCTGCCAATTGGAGGTTTCTCCCAACTGCAGTGGTGGCTGCAGGTGGATCACCTACAGAAGAGAGTTTTGCTATCCCCTCCGGACTGGCTAGTCCTGACGACAGATGCAAGTTTCCTTGGTTGAGGAGCTCACTGTCGGGAGCTGATGGCGCAAGGGCGCTGGAGTGCAGAGAGTCTTTATGGAACATCAATCGCCTGGAGGCCAGGGTGGTCCGGTTGGCATGTTTGAAGTTTGGCGACAGGCTGCAGAGTTGCTCGGTCCACATAATGTCGGGCAATGTAATGACTGTGGCTTAAATCAATCAGCAGGGAGGTACCAAATGTCACAGGGAATAGATCATCTTATGGAATGGGCAGAGGTGCATCTCCAGATGATCTCAGCCTCACACATCGCAGGCTAGGACAACATAAGTGTAGACTTTCTCAGCAGGGAGGGTATGGGTCCAGAAGAGTTGGCGTTGTCCCCTGATTCGGGATCACTGGGTCTCCCATTCCTAGACCTGTTTGCGACTTTGCTCACTGCATAAGTTTTGCAGTTCTTCTGCCACAGAAGAGATCTGAGGTCATTAGGGATCGTTGCCCTAGTGCAGGAGTGGCCGGAAGACAAGTTGCTGTATGCCTTTCCTCCAAGGCCCATGTGCGGCAGACTGATTAAAAGGATCAAACGCCGCACAGGAATGGTGTTCTTGGTTGCTTCAGATTGGCCTAGGAGACCATGGCATGCAGATTTTGCAGAGGCTTTTGGTGGATTCACCTCTTTGAATTCCAGCGCACAGGAACCTATTGCAGCAGGGGCCTGTCCTTCACAAGGATCCGACTCAATTTTGTCTTACAGTATGGCCCTTGACAGGGCTCGCTTGCTGAAACGTGGATACTCTGCGGCAGTGATCTCCACCTTGCTAAGAGCTAGAAAGTTCTCCACTTTCAATCTTTGTCACCTCATTCTGATGTGGTCTGGTCTCTGAAAAGACTGGAACATCTTCTTCTTCCTTTGTGTTTCCTGTGCCCCTCTGGAGTCTCAATTTCATTTTGGATTTTTTGGTAGGCTCTAGGTTTCGTCTGTGTACTCTGTCCTTGCGGTTTCTGCTCTTGACAACAGTGTTCCTTGTGGCAAATTGTTCTGTGTGTAGGGTTTCTGAGCTGCAGGCCTTGGCTTGCCAGGAGCCGTTTCTTTTTTATCGAAAGTGGTCTCTTAGTTTCAGTTGAACCAGTCTGTCTCCTTGCCATCTTTGGTCAGGGAAAGAGATGTAGAAAGGTCTCATCTGTTGCGGCCCTTGGAAGTCAAGCGGCATATTTGTCAGTTATCTGGAGGTCACTGGGCCTTTGTATAGGTCGGATCACCTGTTTATTCTCCCATGGCGGTACTAGACAGGGAGAGCCAATCTTGTGGGCCACAATAGCTTGCTGGATTTATTTAGGAGGTAGTCACATACATGGATGCTGGGAAGCTGTTACCTAGTCTGGTTCGGACACATTCTACTCAAGATCAGGCAGTGTTATGGGCGGAAGTCAGTTTGTCTGTCGTCGACATTTGCCAAGTTGCGACGTGGTCCTCCTTACACACCTTTTCATCTGGATGTGCAGGCCTGGGAGAGCATAGCCTTTGCATATGCGGTTTTGACTGGACCGCAGGCCGCCCCCCCACCCTATTCACAAGTAGCTTGGGTACATTCCACTTGTTCTTGATTCATCTGACTGGATGCTAAGAAATGAGAAATTACTACTTACCTGATAATGTCCTTTTCTTTAGGACATTCAGATGAATCCAGCTTCCCTCCCTTGGCTGCCATATGATTGCATAATGATCCTCCTGTGTGCCTACTTGTTACAGGGCTTACTGACAAGTGTTACTCCAGCCCCTAGGCTAGTGTTTTTACATTCTTGTCTGAGCTCAATGTTGCCTGTTGGCTGATTATTGCAATGGTGGTTTTTCATCAAGTTTTTTACTTGTCTGTCCGCAGATGCTTTTGAAGAGAATACTGGCAGGCTTATGTAACTGCAGGGGTGTATATACTGTGACGTCAGTTTACTCAGTCTCCATCTGCTGGTAGGAATGCATAACCCACTTGTTCTGGATTCATCTGACTGTCCTAAGAAAAAGAAATTCAGGTAAATAGTAATTTCTCATTTCTCTTAAAAAACAAAAAAACAAAACAAAAAAAACAAACAAACCAAAAACAAAAAAAAAACCCACTTAAGTGATATGATGCCTAAGACCCCTGGCTTCAAGTACTGCCAGTGCGGTAAAATCATTTCTGTGACCGATGGGCACAACTGCTGTTACTTGTACATCGTCCCAAACATGATCAAGCGGCCTGTAAGGATTGTGGGAGAATGTCTCCCTGGGCCTAATGCTCCTACCATGTGACAGGGGCTGACCAATGGCACCGGTAGCCCCTGTGACATAGTAGGTCAAAGGCTATCGGCCCCATTTTGAAATCGGCAGCCGAGGGTGAGTGCAGGAGATGGCTCCTGGACCCCCTGCTGGAACACCAGGGAGTTTTGATAAGTCTTGGGGGGCGGGGGGGGGGGGGGTGTTTAATTTTAGCTGGGACGAATAAGAATTAACATATAAAGGTATCGGGGGCCCCCCTTGCCAAATGCAACGTATCTGCCCCCCGACGAATACGAATCCCAAATGCAACGTATGGCGTCCCTCTGCACATCCCTAGAAAACACTCTTCCTCTTTGCAGTCACTTCAGCTAGACGAGTAAGTGAACTTCAAGCCCTAGTGATCAGTTATCCTTACCTACAATTCCACCACGACAAGGTCTTGTTGCCCACCCATCCCTCCTTTTTACCAAAGGTAGTTTCAGCCTTCCACCTAAACCTGTCAATCTCATTGCCCACCTTCTTCCCTAAACCACATACAAGTGAAAGACAAAAGGCACTTCATACATTATCCTGCAAAAGAGCACTAGCATATTACATAAGAACTCAAGCAATTAGACATACATCCTGACCCTGGGAAAGAGGTAACAGGAAGGATACTTTCAAATTGGATAACTCAATGTATCCAATTCTGTTACTTATCACATTCAAGAATACTCCATAATCCAATCAAAGCACATCAGATCAGAGCTACAGAGATTTCCTTAGTGCACCTGCACAATGTACCAATTCACACTTTTACATCCTGTTACTGTTTAGATCAGCAGCACCAGTGTGACGGATAAACTCCTTTTAAACGCCTTCTCATAATCTTTCAACGTTCATTCACAAACTGATGAGCAGAAACAGGTGAACAAATTGCATGAGAAACATTGCAGCAAGGCACACATAGGAAGGGCAGTGTGCGATCATATCAGTGGGAGGATTATAAGGAATAGCCACTTTTTTAATTAGTTGCTGGGGACGGCGGTATGTTTGGATCCTTTTGAGTTAGCCCTAATGGGTAAAACAAGGGACCCAATTCATGGTGTCTGAGGATGGAGACTATTGGACACATAAGGAAGCTGCAATAGGGAATTAATGATACATTGTGAAGCTGTTTATATGATATAATCCCCTGAAGAAGCCCAAGTGGGTGAAACCAGGGACCTTGTTGGGAAAGTTGGGAAAATTTTGTGAAAGATTGGGAAAACTAGGTGAAAGTTTGGAGAAAATTTTGAAAAATTGTTTGGGATTTGGGTGATTGGTATACTGGGGTCATTTTATCTGAGGCTTATTTAATATATGTGAATGTGTGGGTATGATTGATGGATGAATGATATTATGTGATTAAGTTGATGAATATATATTTTGAAAAAGATACAGCTGATGGTTGTGCACCTTGAACACTTATTGTGTGAATGGGTATTTCATAGAATTTATTTCAGATATGTATACCATGATTAGTTCATGGCTTTTTAAGTTTTTGTATAGCCTTAAAATTTGGTAATAAAAATTATTTGTAAGGATTTATGATGTCATTTTATTTACCCCAGTTTTTGATTATTAATGTTGTGTATACAGAGGGTTAAATATACTTTGTTTGCACCTGATTAAGTTCAAATTTGTGCATCTAAGTAGTGGCAAAGGCGCTACTTAGCTGGATAAGTTGGAATTTAGCCAGATGTGTGTGCAAATGATATACCTGCATATTTGTACTTCAAATTTTAAAGGGATATGCAAATAGATTTTACTTGTGTTCTTCAGATGCATTTACCCCTCTTAAGTTGGCTTTTACATGTGTAAGTCAAGGCATTTTATAACATGTGCACGGCAGTGAAATAATCAGTTTTAGCAAGCTTATCCAGTCAATCTGTAGCTCAGGAAGACTCTCCTGGTTCTTCAGCCATTTCATCCAGACCTCTCCCCCCTGTTCACGATCACTTCTTTTATTGAGCAGGAAGTATACACGAGTAAGGTGCCATATTTACATGCATAAATTACTTATTGCAGCTTACTTGTGTAAGTGTTGGCTCCTCCCTGGATCGCCCCTGGCCTGCCCCTTTTCTGCATGTGTAAGTTTACTCACAGACCCTGATTTACGTATGCATGTGGAGATTTTTAAAATAGCAAATAATTCACTGGTAAACAAAGATTTTGTTTCCTTCAGGCTTTTTGGTGTTCCAAATAGATTTTTTTTATGCTGATCGCAGATATTACTTCGAAATTTGCACATCATGTAAGGTTTTTGAGAAACGGCCAATTTTGTTACAATAACTGTGAAATTTGAAAACATCATCTCGCATACATATATTTTCTTGCTGGACAGTAGTTTTTAAAATTCATGCCATATTTTTTATGGCCATAAGCAATGTAACATGTAACAGACTAACTTTTTTTTAAAATACACGAAGAAAGTCTGCCTGATCATGCCAGAACTTGCTCGGGCAAGCCCCAGCAATTTGCGGCAAATGTTTCCCCGCATAAGTGACGCCAAGATAAAAGGAGGTGTTTTCATTGGCCCACAAATCTGAGCTGTGATGGACAGCCACTTTGATGGTTTTCTGCAAGGTACAGAACATGTTGCGTGGACAGCCTTCAAGAATGTTGTTTGTAACTTTCTAGGCAACTATAAGGCGGCAGACCATGTCGAACAGTTTAAAAGTCTGCTTCAGGCATACAAATTGATGAAGTGCAACATGTCATTGAAGATACGTTTTCTTCATTCCCACTTGGACTTCCTCCGAGCAACCTTGGCGCTGTGAGTGACGAACATGGTGAAAGGTTTCATCAAGACATTGTCAAAATGGAGAAACTGTATCAAGGCAAGTGGAAACCCTCCATGCTGGGTGACTATTGTTGGACTCTCATCCGCGAAGCATCAGACAGTGATTACAAACGAAAATCTGCGGCAAAACATTGAAGAAATGATAAAACTGGTCAATATGTACCTAGACATAATCAAACAGCTACTAAACCAGATGGAGTTAGTAATAAACATTGAAAAAACAGAATTCCTACACCTCAATTGAAAAAATATAAACCCAATTCAATCACCAATAGCAATAAAAAAAATAATAAAACAGTGGAATTAGCGATGAAAGTACGCAATCTAGGTGTAATAGACCCCGAACTAAACCTGAAACAGATATCACTAAAAATAAAAGAAGGTTACGCAAAACTAATGGTTCTCAGAAAGTTGAAACCTTTACTAAACATGGCAAATTTCCGAACAGTTCTACATTTGCAAGCACTGACTACTGTAACGCTCTGTTACTAAGTGTACCTCAAGCAAGCATAAGACTGCTCCAAATACTGCAAAATTCAGCTGCTAGAATATTGACAGGAAAAAAGAAAAGAGACCACATTACCGAAACACTAGCAGAACTACACTGGCTACCTATTGAACAAAGAATACAATATAAAGCACTGTATATAATACATAAATTAATCCATGATGAAAAAGCGGAGTGGCTAAACACAGCACTTCGTGTAGATGTGCCTCACAGAAATCTTAGATCGGTTAATAAGGCGCTATTAACTGTCCCATCCGTTAAATCAGCAAGTCTCACACAGGTAAGAGAGCGAGTGCTGTCACTGGCAGGACCCGTACTGTGGAACTCAATGCCACTCGAAATTAGACTGCAGAGAAGCTTTAAACTCTTCAAAGTAAGTCTAAAACCTGGCTTTATAAACAAGCCTTTTATAAGCAGAACGAAGAAAATAAATAATCACATATGTAAGTAAGCACCAAGCAATCAACTTTTATTAAAATTTCTCTCTCCTATCTCCTGTTACATATTAGAATGTTAACTTTATATAGGAATCGTAAAGAAGTTTTTATTCCAACCAAAATATAAGCAAACTCAACATATAGCTTTGATATTAAAAAATATTACCGTTCCCTAATGGCACACCTATAATATGTTTGTTTATACCAATCAACTTCTAACCCTATTTGTGCCTTTTTGTAAACCGTTGTGATGGTAAATTAACTTAACGACGGTATAGAAAAGTTTTTAAATAAAAATAGTTTTGTTTTCTGGTGCCAACATTGCCATTATAGCATATTCCGCTACAGACACATAACATGCTTAATGTATATCGCACTTTTCTGGCAAACGGTATGTGATATAGACATAATAAATGCATATTTGTGTTCAGCTTGTTAAAATCTACTTGTTTCACCGAAGGTTGTGGAGGAAACAAAATGTTCCCAGAAATTTGTTTACCAGTGTTATCTATATACGATTTTACACGTATAAGTGCTATTTTTTACATGTGCGACTTTTGAAAATTCATCTTAAAATGTTTCCCCCTCAATAAAAATAATCATATTGGAAAATGAACTAGGTTAAACAAAAATATGTATTTTAATATCAAATATATTAAGACTTGAAAGTATTCTATTGAAACTTGAAAAATAAGTGCATTGAATCCATGAGTATAATAATCTGTGTGTATAGTTAGCACATGTCTTTTAAGCTGGAAAAGAAATAGCAAATTTGGTGTAAAGGCTTTGTTTAGTTATTTGTGACATGTTTTATTGGATATATCTGTGTTAAAATTGATTAGACATAAAGATTTAAATCAAGGATTTCTGCTTGGGTGATTTTTTTTTTTTTTAAATCACAATTTAACTCACTGAAATAAAGAACCCTGATGCCCATCTAGTCTATCCATTCTTGAATTTGCTTTTTCATGTAGTGGATTCCTCATATAGAAGAATAATGGTCTAATTCTTGGAAAATATATTCGAATCCTCTGTGTATTCAGTCATGCTGAAATAATTTCTTGAAAATATCTTCTGAGGTTATGAAAGGAACAGAACTAAATTTAAGGGGATGTATTCCTATAGGCAGTGGGGGAGAGGGAGCTATCCTCCCTTTCCTCTGTACAGCGGGTGGATTGGAGGGTATGATTCCTCCTGTTGGGGCATCCCCTCCTCACCTCAAAGCCATGGCTGAGGCTGCAGCAACAACAAAAGGCAAGGGAAAATCAGCACAGGGCCTTCAGCAGCCCTCTTTTACTGATGGACCTTGTGGTGCCCTGCTAGGGTTGCCAAGTGGCTCTAGAAATTCAGGATAGATTGATCCAGTCCTGGTTTTACTCCCCTGCATGCAGGTACCTTATAGTCTTGCTTTTGTTAGGGAATGCAATAGGGAAATCAGAATAAGTCCCATCATGCAGTGGGTTAAAACCAGGACTGGATCAACCTGTCCTGAAAATCTGGAGCCAGTTGGTAACCCCTACGCCCTGCTCTTAAAGTTTTCCCTGGTAATAGGAAGCCCGTGTGGGAGGAAGCGCAGGGTCCGTCAGCACGAAAGGGTTGCTGAAAGCCCTGCGCTGTCTCTCCTTTTTTTTTTTTTTTTTTTTTTTAACCTCTTCCTTGCTGAAACCTGAGCCTATGCCGCAGGAGAAGAGAAACAATGGCAGCAACGCTCAAACACATGCAAAAATTTGGTGCAGGAGGGACTTGCCTATGCTTAAATACAGCCCTGCAGAGGAATCTACTTTAAACATTCTGCAACAATGTGTATAATCTGAATATAATGTTATCAGTTCCTCATTAAGGGTGAGGCAATAAGGAAATACTTGGAGATTGACAGTTGCTGTCTATACACAAACACTTTCTCTTGGCCAGTGCTGCTGTATAGTTGATACCAGGTATGTAAACAAAGGTTGTCCCCATGCCAACAGCTCTGGGTGCTCGGTCACAGTGTACATTGGTTATTGTGGGAAGCCCAGAATTTCCTACCCTGAGTTTGCTTGTAAATTTTTTCTCTTGATAGCATGAGCACTTGAGGCTGTGCCATGGGGTTTGCTGCTTTTTGCAGTTGTGATGCACTTTTTCTGTCACTGAGATGGAAACCTTTAGAAATTGGAGCCAAGAAAAATTTGGCAATATCCAACTTTGGACACTGCCCTTACTGCAGTTGTACTGTGCATTATCAATCAATCTTAAAGTTAAAAAGCATGCAGGATGTCACCACTGGTGAAGTTTAGTTTTCTTTCTGGCTAAGATAATCTCATGAAGGCCAGCTGGGACTCTACAGGCTGGTGGACATTAGCTGCTAGCTGGTTTGGTCTCAATAGAAGGCACACCCAAAGTTAGCCGGGCAGTCCAAGCAACAACTAGGAAATGAGGAGCTATTGAAAAATGCAGGGAAAAGAGGGACAAGAGAAGCATGCACGAGAGTGAATGTGTCTGAGAATGTGTGAAAAAGGGCAGCCATGGAAGTGGGTGTCTGAGGCTGTGTGGGGGACCCTGCGGCAGTGGGTCTGATAGGGTGGCCAGCTTTTCCATGGACCATAACTGGACATCACACCAAACCGGAGGACGGGTGGGGAGGGAAGCATGCTGCTGTCAGTTAAGTCCTCTTAACACTTGGGCTCCAAGCATCTTCTTCCATACATATTATTTTATAAAATGTTAATTATTTCAACTGTCCTCATACAAACATCAATCTGTCTTTCATGCATAATTTTGCTCTCTATCATGGCTAAAGCCTCTCTTAATACATAAACACACTCGCCAACACACTGCTGCCGCCTCACACACCCATACACATTCCCAAACATACAGCGCCTCCTTTCTCATGCACATCCAGCATACACCTCTCTCCCGCCACTGGCTCTTCTCTCTCTCTACCTTTCAAATCTGCCCTTCACAGACATCCCAAGGTTGGGTTATAGATTTCAGGGAGTTGGGGTTAGGGAGAAGCAAAAGTTAGTGCATGCCAGTGACAGGACAAAGCTAAAAAGAGTAGACCATTGCCAATATCAGTGTTGGGCATTGCAGCTAAAATAATAAAAACAAAATACATATAACATCGTTTAAAAACTTTTTAGTCATCAGATAATTTGAAAATAAGACCCTTTTATCTTTACCTTTTTTCCTATTTCATATTATTCTCTGACTTTTCTTTCCATTTGTTACTTTCCCTTCTGTGACTATTCTTCTTTCGCCAGCTTCCCCTTGCAGCTGACATGGTTTCCTCTCCATGCCACTTCCCCACAAGCTCTTCTTTTCCATCCAGCACACCACTCTTCTCATTCTATTGTATCTCACCTATTACTTTTATCTTTCACCCCAGTGTCTCTTTATTCCGCCATCCCTCCATCTCAGCCCTCCTATTCAGTCTCTCCCACCCAGACTTCTTTCTCTTTTCTCCTTAGCTGATTTTCTTCCCAATCTTTAATCTGGCTCCCTTGTGCCACTTCTCTCTCACTATGCCTCCCTCCTTTCTCCCTCTTCCCTTGTTCTGCCCTCCTGTCTGTCTTCCTTTCCTCCCGGATACCCTTCGCTTTCTCTCTTGCCTCTTTGTGTCCATGTCCCCTCTCTCCACCTCCCCTCCTTTGTGTGCATCTCTCTCCCCTGGCTCCCTAGCAGCTCTCTGGGCTCTGGCCCCACCACACGGGGGGGAGGGGGGGGAAGATACAGGGCTGTTGCTGCAGAGATCTGCAGAGCCACAGCGAGCAGATAGCTGTGCTGCACTCCACCTCCTCCCCCAATGACATCCAATCCCAGCACAGGAAAGCACGTGGGGGGGGGGGGGGGGGGGCAGGATACAGCATTTGTTCTCTGCCGAGAGTACCACCAGCCCTCCCTCTCTCTCTCTCTGTACTAGGAAGCACTCTAGGGGAGAGGAGTTGTCTACAAAAGAACAAAGTTTTTTTCAATATCCAGTCATTACTTTGGGCTGGACAGTGCACAATATTGTTAAAAACTGGGCAGTTGGCAGTCCTAATGTCTGAGGCTGTGTGGGAGCCTGTGTCAGAGATTGTATGAAGAAGGCCTTGACTGCATGTGTATCTGAAGATGTAGTGACAGGCTATGTGAGGGAGACCTTGACTATGGCTTGTTGAGGTTGAGTTGATGAGGAAGACCAAAAGTAGTTCTGATGAAGTTCTCTAAAGTGGGTCTATAAGAGTAAAGATCAAATAAACAAATGGAAAGGTGAGATGTATTGAGGCAAAAAAAACAAGGAACTTGGACAGTTATGGAGATGATGCAATAAAAAAGAAAACCAGGAAGAAAGTTGCTGCAGTTGAATGGAAAAAAGCTTTACATATTAGGTTGCTTTTGTAGCTATGCTGGATGCATTTTTTTTTTGTATCATGATCATCTGTGCAGGAGTAGTCCTGCGCCATAAATATTTTACAGATCAGTAGTCTGGCCCAGGGTGGGCAAAAATTGTCCATCATTGCTATACACAGAAATAGCTTTAAATAAATAAATAAATAAATAAAGGTTCTGCTTGGTGGGTTCCAGGACCAGGAGTGAGTTGTGCATGCATAGATTGTAGATATGATGACGGGGTGAATTTATTTACAGTTTTTAATGTTCAGTATCTCTTGATGGTTATCTAAATTGCTGAATATATTTTAGTATTCAGCTCATAGGTAATATCGCACGGTCTTATCAGTAATTTATTAAGGGATGAGTTTTCAAAGACTTGGGGATTGTGCATGTAAAATCAGCATATATTTGCACAAGTAACCTCTGTAGGCAGAAGTGAATTTTCAGTGAAAAATAAGGGTGTACAAAGGGGTATATTGAGGGTGTTCTGGGATGAGGTTGAGACGTACCTGCGCGCTTACATCTTTTATAAATAGAATACCCGTAATACATCATCAAACATACGTGAATGCTTTTACACCTATTCATTGTCACAAAAATTAAATCTGACGTTCTGCAGAGTTGATTTTTACACCTGCTAATTAAGTCACAAAAATTAAAGCTGACTTCTGTCTGAAGCTTTTGGATGAGGGTTTAGAGCCAAGTGGCGGAGGATGGAGTGAAGTGGTGATGGTGGGGGCTGGTTCAAGTGTTGGAGATCTGGGTCAACTGGCTGGAAACCTCTGCAAGCACGTGCTTGGAGGCACATGCACAAATAAGGGCTTTCATAAATGAGATATGCATACATAAGCCAGCTTTATAAAATAACCACCTCCATGCATAAACTGGTTTCCAGCTGTTCATGTTTTTATTATTTTGTACGTAAAATATATGCATGTTCATTTATAAAATAGGAATACTAACTGTATGGCTGAATTGGAAGGATTAAACCTCCTTGTTTAAAAGAAAATGGTTGGAATTAGCATCATTTTGTCTAGTGGAATCTGCATTGTGCAGAAGTATTCAGGATTTTAAGCTCTTGAGAATCCTTTTTTGCTTATCTGAGACTTTAAAATAATCATATTTACTGAAAAGTTTCCAGTGTAACAGTGAATGCCCTTGAAGGTTCTGTGAAGGTGTACTCTTGTTCCCGTATTAAGGTATAGCTGTATTTAACTCATATCTGAAAATGACCCTTGATCTACTGCAGCTGTGGGGTCCCTTGTATTTTATGGTTGGTTTAATAGACCTGGATAATGCTCTGCCTTTGTGTAGCTCCTCATGGGAGCTAGTTCATTTGGCTTCATGATGAATATATGTAAATATAGCTCAGATGTTTAAGCAGACTTGCATAAAATAGGTAAGAATCCTGTGTATCCCAGGTAATCTCTGGCTTTCACTTAGCAGCCACACTTCATTCCTTAGAAGTTGGGGTGTGTTCTTTCACATGAACATTTCTGTTAGCAGTGATGGTCAAGTGACTGGCACAAATTAAAACTGCAATCTTATTTATGTGCATAGATCAGATATGATAGTTCAGCCGCAGTACGAGCTTCCCTGCTGTGGTCTGTGTTCTCAGCATGTCTTCTCTGAAGTAACTGTATTTCTTTGTGGATAAGAGTCTTGAGTTCAGTCTTGGCACTCTTTAGTGCATAGGCTTGATGACAGATGTGCCAAATATTACATAAGAATATAAGATATGCCATACTGGGTCAGACCAAGGGTCCATCAAGCCCAGCATCCTGTGTCCAACAGTGACCAGTCCAAGTCACAAGTACCTGGCAAGAACCTAAACATTAAATAAATCTCAAGCTACTATTACTTATTAATAGCAGTTTATCGGGTTTTTTGGGGGTTTTTTTCCCTTTAGGAACTTATCCAAACCTTTTTTAAACCCAGTTACACTAACTGCCATACCCACATCCTCTGACAACAAATTCCAAAGCTTAACTGTGCGCTGAGTGAAAGAATTTTCTTTAATTTGTTTTAAATGAGCTGCATGCTAACTTCATGGAGTGCCCCCTAGTCTTTCTATTATCTGGGAGAGTAGTAAATAACCGTTTTTACATTAACTTGTTCAAGTCCTTTCATAATTTTCTAGACCTCTATCATATCCCCACTCAGTCGTCTCTTCTCCAAACTAAACAGCCCTAACTTCCTTAGCCTTTCCTCACAGGGCAGCTGTTCAGTGTCCCTTATCATTTTGGTCATCCTTCTCTGCACTTTCTCCATTGCAACTATAACTTTTTTGAGATGTGGCAACCAGAATTGCACACAGTATTCAAGATGCGTTTGGTGTTTTTGTTTTTACCCTGATTTGCATATTGAGCTGAATCCATATTCATTTCTATTTCTGTTGCTAGATTTTTAACCTATTCTCAGGCTGCTTTTTTTTTTTTTTTTTGCAGTGGATTGTCAGGTTAGCATAGCATTAGTTATGCAACTGTCGCCAATATCCTCTGCTCTCAGGAAGAGAGCACTGCCCTGAAATGTCCACATTTCAGGCTAGTGTAGTCCTCTTGACAGAGCACTAGAGAGAGGCTGTAAGATTTAGTATAAGGATCTTTTCCAAGTCAATTTAAAAGAGCTTAATGAGAAAAGCTGGCAGTAGTGCAGACCAGGGTATCTCCCCATGGTCCTGGAGCCAGGAGAAACAGCCGGTATAGCTAGTCAATGTGACAAAGGAATTGGGAAACCTAATAGTATACTTTGGTGCATAATGAGTTATCAATAGTTGAAAGAGGGATTCAATATTACCTCTATACCAGTCTCTGAGACCTCACCTGGACAATTACATCTACAAAAAATCATTGACAAAGTAGAGGCAATTCAAAAAAGGGCCACCAAAATGGTACCTGGCCAGCAGATGAATCGTACATAAAGAGGCTGAGGGACATAAAGATGTACTCTCTTGAAAAAGGGAAATATGATACAAACATTCAAATGGCAGAATCTATTTTTAAAAACAAAATTGGTGGCCATCTAAATAGACATGGTTTAATGGGAACGTATTGATATGATTTTAGCAAAGGAAAGTCTTGCCTTACCAATTTTTTAGATTTTTTTTTGAATGTATAAATATGTAGATAAAGGTGAGCTGGTTGATATTGTGTATTTTGGATTTTCAGAATGCATTTGACAAAGTCCCCCATGAGAGACTCCTCAATAAATTAAAAAGTCGTGGGATTGGATGCAATGTCCTACTGTGGATTGATAACTAGTTAAGATAAGAAAAAGAGGGTAGGACTAAATGTTGGTTTTCCGGATGGAGAAAGGTCATTAATGGAATACCATAGGAATTGGTATTTGGACCTGTGCTCTTTAATGTATTCATAAATGATCTGGAAAAGGGAACAATGAGGGAAGTGGCACAGAATTATTCAAAGTTGTTAAAATAGCAGTGGATTATGAGGAACCGCAGAGGGACCTTGTGAGACTGAGACTGGGCAACTAAATGGCAGATGAAATTTAATGTGAAAAAGTACAAAGTGATGCACATAGGGAAAGATAATCCCAACTATGGGTACATAGTGCTGGGTTCTGTATTGGGATAAAGGACCTGAGTGTCCTTGTGGACAACATATTGAAATCCTTGGCTCACTGAGCTGCAGCAGTCAAAAAGCAAATAGAATATTAGAAATGATCCAGAGAATAAAATGGAAAACATCATATTGATCCATGGCACGAACTTACCTTGAGTACTGTGTCCAATTCTAGTTGTCCCATCTCACAAAAGGCTTAGTGGAGCTATAAAAGTCGGAGAGGAGTACAACAAAAACAATAAAGGGGATGGAACGGCTTTCCTAGGATGAGAGGCTATGCAGGCTAAAGCTCTTCTGTTTGGAATAGAGATGGCTAGGATGTGATGTGATGGAAGTTTATCAAATCATTAGTGGTGTGGAGTGGGTAAATAAATAATACTAAACCTAGGGTAAAGCCATGAAACTAACAACCTACAGATTCAAAACAAATCATAAAAAATGCCTTTTCATTCAGCGACAATCAAACTATGGAACCTGTTACCAGGGAATGTGATCAAGGCGACTAGATTAGCGGGATTTAAAGCTATTACTGTCTCTGGATGTGAGTAACAGGAAATAGATCTATTTGATTTGATCTGCTTGATACTTGTGACCTGGATTGGCCACCATTAGAAAGGATGCTGGGCTTGATGGACCTTGGTCTGAGCCAGCATGGCTGTTCTTTTGTACTAGCAGATTTCGATAAAGTACCATAAGGTATCATTTTTCCATAAACTGAAAAGCCGAAGGAGACGGTGATCATATAAATGTTGAAAGAAGAGAAGCACACATGAAAGGAGTATTTTTCGTTCAGAGGGTAATGGTCGCCTGGAACAAGTTTTATGTGGAGGTTATAGGAGCCCCAATAGTGGCAGAATCTAAGCCTCCATGAGATTGACCAATGATACTCAAACTGGGCCTTAGGTCTTCCCTAGACAGTTGAGGTTTCAGGAAACCCCTAATGAACATGCATATGAGAGACACAAAAGGAGCTCTGTGGCAAAAGGAGGGAGAAGAATTCAGGTCAAGTAACAGTCTGTGACAGCACAATAGGGAGAAAGAAATGAGAAGACTGGGAGGTCCAACTGGTGAAATCTGTCTCTCTATGTAACCTGTATTGGAGTTTTTCTAGCTATACACCCAGGGTCCCATTTTCTTCCCCCAATATAATCGACATTTAAAAAAAAAAAAAAAAAAAAAAAGCATCAGCTTCAGTGAGATAAGGGCTGTACTGAATACCGTAAAAGCTTTCAGAAATAGAGGCCAACAAAATTGTCCTAGTTCATGTAACTGGGTAGTCATGTTTCAACTGAACTGGTAGAGAGGACAGGATTTCATCTCCTTTGTTAGGAAGGTTTCAGGGTTTATTTTTCTGTTTGGTAGGAAAGGACAATATCCTGGTGGACAGACTAATCATCTGTTAGAACCCCACAGGTGGTCCCTTGATTAGGATTGATAAATAGACTTTTCCTCAAGGTGAGTCTGTTTTTAGTAGTTCTGTACAGAAGGTACCAGTCTTCTGCTTCAGTAGGAGATTAGGTCAACAACAGATGCCTTCTCCCTTTTATAGAGGAATAGGTATTTTGTATGCTTATCTTCTAGTGACTCTGGCCAAAATGTTGGTAAATTCAGAAGAAGCAAACGATCCATAATCCTTATGCCTTTGTACTGGCTAAGACAAATATGGTTCCCTCTCCTGGAAATGTTTATAGGGAAGCCCATCAGGCTAGGAATGCTTACCAAGCCCAATTATCTCAGGATTAAGTCATCTTGCTCCATTTTAAAATATGATCTCTATCCCTCACAGCCTCACAGTGAACATTGAGATGGTAGTAATTGGTGGTTTTGAGTCGATTGAAAAAAACATTAAGTCCTAGAATCCAACCTAGCAAAAGTTCATATAGTTTTAAATGGAAGAGATTTGTCATTTGATGTGAATACAAATCACTGAATCCTGTCTGTCCCCCACAAAATCTGTTTGAACACCTTCTGTATCTCTGAGTCTGGTTTGAAAATGTGCTCATTTTAGTAGATTTGATGCTTATGTAATCACCTTTTAGAAGAGAACCTAATTTTTCTTTAGCCTTTAGTTGCAAGATTTGAGAGACTTTCCTAACATGATGCCTTGCACAGTGCCTTGGAAGACTGTTTAAATCTGATAAAGTCCTTTAGAACCTGTGGACTCGTGAGCTCTAGCACCTGTCCTCGGTGGCCATATTTTTGGTGGTGATCACTGAGCTCCAGTTTTTGCTAACTTCTCCAGCCCCAGTGCATGCCCAGAGGCTTTTCCTGGAAAGTTCTAGAATAATCCTCCCACGCAGGTACAAGATGGAGTTGCATGAAAAATCTGTATGACTCATGCTTTATTGAACTAACATAAGAATTATCCAAGGATGTTGTGCATGAAAACTTGAAGAAGGAACCTATATGGATTGTCTCAAAGTGTGTTTATATTGTTGGCTAATTCTTACATTCTAATCTGAGCTGAAGAATCCAGTTTTCTTCAGGACTAGTATGGCTTTTGGAATTATGCACTACAATATAGAAAACAAGTAAAGCATTGAAAATGTATTTGTCTCCTCCCCACAATCCCCAAAATGTGAGGAAGTGTTCAAGCAGTGTTAATATATGATTCTCTTTTGTAGGAGGGCCCTACTGTGGTGCAGGATCTGACTTTCAGGGACATCTATATGTGACAGGTAAACATAATACTCTGTACCTATTCCATCGCCTTTATTCTGAGCAGTCAGGGATATGTTTCTCAGTGAATTCAGATTAATGTAGGAAAGTCTTCCATTTGACTAGCAGTCTAATCTACACATTGTTAAATAAAATACTATGTTGTGAGATAGTGAAATTGACTGCTGAGAGCAGGTAATGCTTTGTGCTTTGGCTGTTTGATAGTTCTAAGCACATACTTGAGATTGAGCTGCTCTTCTCTCAGGTGTATAAGACTCTGTCATGGGCAAGCCTACTGACTACTATTGAATCATTCCTGGTAACTTGCTCTTATCTCTTTCTGTAGAAAACTAGTTGAAACATAGAAATTCCTTGGAGTCCCCTTTTCGCTGTCTTTATCACCAGTTCAAACTCATACTTCTCAGCTGTAGTTCAGGACATCTTTCCCTTTTGCTCAGCCCATAGCCAACAAATTCTGATCCCCCTCCTTAGCTTTAGCACAGTCCGAGCCCCTTCCCTACCCAACCCCAGCACAGACTGAGACCCCTCCCCCCAGACTGCCCTACCACACTCTGATTTCCCTCATTGCTCTGACTCCCGCACACTCCTACTCCCCTTCCCCAGCCTGATCACAGCACACACTGTCTCCACAAATCTCAACCCAATCATTTCTGTCCCTCTCCCCAGCCTAACTCCATTTAACAAAGGTGAAAGACACAAAGAATAAGAGACAAAAAATACCCCCTTCCCCTGCCCACAATCGCACTTAAACAAAGGCCTTCCTGTTCTTCCCTCCCCCCTCCAGCTAACAAGACCTGCCCCTACCCCCCAATGCTGACACTCCTGTCTGGTCCCTCACTCCCTCCCACCAAACCTGAGTGAACAAAGGAATTTGCTGCCCCCATTCTTCCACAGGACTCTTTCCCACCCCATCGCTGTCTGAATCTTTCAAGGGTAGGAGCAATCCCCAGTTACTTCTGCCTGGCTGCATTTCACATTCCATAATAGCTGTTGGTGAGCCGAAGATTGGCGTTATTTTGTTGTACTGCAGATTACTGCCTCTCAACATAATGGTGCCAGCCTCAGATTGACCGGTGGCCATTTTGGAATGTTGATGCAGCCAAGCAGGAGCAACTGGTGATTGCTCCTGCCCCTGAAAGATCTCAACAGTGATGGGGGAAGGGGCCTCGGGGAAGGCTGAGAAGTTTCTTCATTTAATCGGGTTTGGTGGGGAGGGACTTGGAACAGTGTCTGCTTTGGGGGGACAGGTCCAGGTGGCCTGGGGATTTATTGTTTAGGCAGGTTTGATTGGGGGGAAGGCTGCATTTTCCAACCTGGCTCAGCCCAGCCTGTTGGTGACTAGTGAGGAGTGATTACACATGCACAGTCCACCAGCCACTCACTCTACTCAGCCACACATGTGCTAACCAAGCCAAGTCTGCTGGGGAGTAGGGTGCTCATGTCGACCCATTTCCTAGTGACACAGCATCTGGCTAAGCACGTTTTATATCTATCTTACTATCGGCTTGTGTACCTGGAGACTGTGTAGATTTGTTTTATTTCTTACTTATAGTCATTCCTGCAAGGGAGAGGGTGGATGACTTTTGACTTGCATTTTGTTCATCAGGCAAGGTTTCTGATCCACCCTGTCTGTCCTTATTCAGTTTTGGGAATGAATCCAAAGCAAGTCTAAATCTGAAGACACAACCTGAAAACAAGATCAGCCTCGAGGCATGTATTATCTGCATTTTTATAGGCCAGGGTCGGGCAGGAAGTGCGGTGTACTCAAAGAAAACAGAACATGTGGCATTGGCATGCTTCCCATTGCTTAGTTGGAATCTGGAACAGGTTTCTCACCTTGCTCCATCTGAAAATGGAAGAATTATCTGCTTTTTACCTTTCCTGATGGAGATGACTCTGCTCATCTGTAGGCTGCTGAATGATTTGATAGAGAGAGGTCTGATATTTTAGATATTTGTGGTGATGTGCTCACTTTAGAAATTCTGATGTCTTAAGGTGATATCCATGCCTTTCTCACGCTCCACCCAGGTCGTCATGGATTTTGCCAGCTTGAATGTTCACATTATGGAAGGACTTCACTGACAAATAGCTCTAGTTTCATGTTTCTGATAATTATTGTAAGATATCAATTGTGTATTGTTTTGTCAGATATCTGAGTCCTTTGCTAGTATGAGAGAACAATTAGGCATACAGCATTTGATTACACATCCTTAATCATACAACATCAGAGTATGGCACAATACTAAAATACAAACATTCTAAAATATACTTTCCTAGCATGTAGACAGATGGACTCAAGACCAGTGGGGTTATGCTGCTCTGCCAGCGCATGGAGACTGAGCAACCTGATATCACAGTATATATACTCCTGCAGTGACTCCAGCCTGCCAGTATTCTCCGCTCCAGCAGATGGTGGACATGCATCTCCCTATGGGGATTGCTGTGAATTTTGAAAGGAGAATTTTATATTGAGAAATGAAAGCCCTGCTGTCCTGCGGTGATACCTAAAGGTCCTTCCCCCAATTGAAAATTCCTGAAGTGATTTCTGTGGTCCCTCAGAGGTGTGCTTTGGTCCAGTACCGGTTCCCGACGTGGACTTAGCTGCTTGTACAGCTGTAAGACAGCGGGTGCAGAAGGCCGAGAGCGGTGGAGATGGCAGATGCCCTCAACCGGTAAGCACTGAGCTCTGTAAGTTGTTTGTTTTTTTTTTTTTAATTTTGTTTTTTTTAAGAACTTTTCCCTTCAGAGATACAGGAGGTTTTTAGGCCTTCCTTCAGTCTCTGTGCTCGGCACACTGTCCCGACGTCATTCCCGCTCCCATTGGGGTTAGGGAAACTGGGCAGCCTGACTGGTTGAGCGGCCCAGGTGGGCTATATCCTGTAGTAGACTTTTCTCAGCACGCCACATGGTAGGCCGCGGGAGTGTTTTCTCATGCTCTTGTGCGTGCTTTACTGCTCTTTACAGGACGTCAGTGTGCGCGCACTGCACTAGGCGTGATGCTTGCGCACATAACTTCTGAGCGTGGTGATACGCTTCAGCGGGGCGCACTAATAGTGCGTGCCTTGTGCTTATTGCTGGGGTGCCTATAATTTGCGCGCAGATTTTTTAAGCATGAGCAGTTTGGACATACAGTTACAGCTGCTTGTGTCACCAGTGAAAAAGAAGCCTAAGCACCTTTCTCTGTGTTGTCTGTCATATTAGAGCTTCTTAACCTGACCTGTCTTTCCAACATGTGTCAGCGCTGTTTGGATGGCCAGGGAGAGTTGTCTTCCTTAAATTTTACTAAGCCTGGATCCTCTCATTCTGATGATGGTCTGGTTACGGTTTTGGCTGGAAGTGCGCCAGATCTTGGTACTCCCTTGACTGGCTCCTCCACAGGCGATGGCAGTTCAGTTGGGCCCACTCCAATACCTTCTGGATTTGGTCTGGATCCGGCTGCTTTTTTTTTGGGTAGAGTTTTTTCAAGGTTTCTAAGCCTTTGTTCAGGTGTAGGCCTCTACTTTGCCCATTCTGGTCAGGTTGGACCCTCAGCTGGTGGCCCCTCCCTCTTCCAATCCTATGGTTAAGTGCTGTGGTATGCCTCAGTTTGCCATAGATAAACCCAGTGGGGGCCCAGATAATGAGGCAGATCCTGATACCTTGGAAGATGATGAAATTCCTCCTGGTTTGGAACCATGTTGCAGTTTTTTCAAGGAGATGAACTACCAGCCCTAATTTCCCAGACATTTAAGATGCTGGGAGTGCTTGGGGTGGATACTATATCAGAGCCGAAGAAGAATCCCATTTTGGTCTCCTTGAGTACAGCCTCTTGCTTTTTTCCCATTATGGATGCCATTCAAGAATTGATTGATCTTGAATGGGACACCCCAGAGGCAGATTTCAAAGAGGGTCAGGCATTGGAAGGCGTATACCCTCTGGATCCAGCTGTGAGAGAGCGTTTGGGGAAAACACAAAGTGGATGTGCTTGTCTGTGCAGTATCTAAATGGATGACTATCCCATGGAGGCAGGAGCGGCCTTGAAGGATGTGCATGATAGTTGGATTGAATCTGTTTTTTAAGCAGGCCCAAAATTTGACGCAGTGACCTTGCAGATTGCTTCCTGTTGTGCGCTTGTGGCGTGTTCTCATCTGCTTCTCTCTCAGGAGGTGGATGATTTGAGGGTGAAATCCAGAGCAGTTATGGAATCCGCTGCCACCTTTTTGGCAGACGCGGGCTGTGATTTAGTCCGTAACTTGGCCAGAGGAGTGGCTTCGATTGTGGCGACCAGACTTCAGCTATGGTTGCAGAATTGGTCAGCTGACATAGCCTCCAAGGCTAATCTTATGAAAATGCCCTTTAAAGGCTCACTCTTGTTTGGGAGCGAGTTGGAAAAGCTGGCCAGTAAATGGGGTGAATCTCCACTTCCCCAGTTACCAGAGGATAAGCAATTGAAGTGCCCCTTTTCTATGAGGGGTCGCCTCAGGGGTTCTAAGCATTTTCATCTCTACAGAAACCTGACCTTTCAGAGGACTCGGCCTTTTGTCCTTGATTGTCCAAGAGAGGAACAAGCTCGGGTGGTGGACCATCCTGAGCTTCCCAATGAAGGTTTGCTGACCCACGTTTGGGAGGAGGAGATAGGGGATCGCCTATCTCTCTTATCAGAGGTGGGTTGATCACATCTGATCAATGGGTCCTGGAAGTGATACAGGAAGGATATGCACTGGAGTTTTGCAGCATTCCTTGGGACATATTCATGGTGTCTCCTTGCCACTCCCTGCAGAAGAAGCAGGCAGTGGAGCTTACACTTCTGAGGCTTCTCCGGCTGAGAGCTGTGGTTCCCGTGCCTATGGCTCAAGAAAATACGGGGCTCTATTCCATTTATGTTGTTGTACCCAAGAAGGAAGGTTCCTTTTTTTTCCATCCTGGACCTTGAATGTCAACCATCATTTGCAGGTGACTCATTTTTGCATGGAAACCTTTTGATCTGTGATAATGGCCACACAATCAGGGGAGTTTCTAACCTCTCTGGATCTGTCTGAGGCTTACCTTCCTATTCCCTCCTATTTGGAGCACCAACGTTTTCTACGCTTTGCAGTGCTAGGTCGCCATTATCAACTTCGGGCACTGCCTTTTAGTCTAACCACCGCCCTCAGAACTTTTTCCAAGGTTATGGTGATCATGGCAGCGGCATTGAGAAAAGATGGGGCTGGTTCACCCATACTTGGACAACTGGCTGATTCGGGTCAGGTCTTTGGCAGAAAGCAGTCTGGTGAACAAGAAGGTAATTTCCTTGTTACAAGAGCAGTTTTTGTTGTTCTCAGTCATTGGTGTATCTGGGAGTTCACTTCGACACGAGGCTGGGCAAGGTTTTTCTACCAGATGCATGGATCCAAAAGTTGATGTTTCAGGTGTGTCAGTTGGTGAACACTATGCACCTGATGGTGTGGAACTATCTACAGGTGCTCAGTTTGATGGCGGCAACCCTGGAAGTGAGTGCCGTAGGCGAGGACGTATATGTGTCCTCTTCAATGCTCACTGTTTCGTTGGAACCCGCAGTCTCAGGACTATTCAGTTCGGCTCCACTTGCCAATGGAAATCTGCTGTCACCTCCAGTGTTGGTTGCAGGAGGCTCAACTGAGAAACTGAGTTTCCTTGTCCTCCCTGAACTGGTTGGTGCGCATGACAGATGTGAGTCTCCAGGGTTGGGGAGCTCACTGTCAGGAGCTGATAGCCCAGGGATGTTGGATGGCCAAAAAGGCTCTCTGGAACATCAATCACCTGGAAGCCCAAGTGGTCAGGTTGGTGTGTTTGCAGTTCAGCCACAGTCTATCATGTCGAGCGGTCCACGTGATGTCGAGCGGTGGCCTACATCAATCGCCAAGAGCCAGCTAGTGTCACAGGAAATAGACCAACTTATAGAATGAGCGGAAGGACATCTTTGGATGATCTCAGCCTCTCATATTGCAGGAAAAGACAACGTACGAGCAGAATCTGTCACAGGAGAGATCCGTGGCCCCTGGGCATCGATGCTCTCGTACAGATCTGGCTGGAAGATGTTAATCTATGCCTTTCCTCCGTGGCCCTTGCTGGACAGGGTCATTCGCAGAATCAAAATCCACAGGGGGCTAGTACTCCTAGTGGCCCAGGCATCTGTGGTGTGCGGATTTGCGGAGACTCCTGGTGGAGGACCTCCTTCATCTTCCGGCGCACATGCATCTGTTGCAGCAGGGACTTGTTCTTCGTGAGCGTCTGGCTTGGCTCTGCCTTATGGTTTGGCCTTTGAGAGGGCTCGCCTATTGAAGGATGGATATTCTTCTGCAGTGATTGCTACCTTACTCCGCACTCGGAAGGTCTCCACTTCTCTAGCATGTGTGCAGGTTTGGAGAGTGTTTGAGGCCTGGTGTGAGGAGTGCGGTGTTCTTCCTCGTTCGGTTAAGATCCAGCTTATTCTGGATTTTGAATAAGGTATTAGCCTTTAATTCCTTGAAGGTTCAGGTTGTGGCTCTTACATGTTTCAGAGGCATAGTAAGTGGTGTCTCACTATCATCCCATCCTGATGTATCCCATTTCTTGAAGGGAGTGAAGCACCTTTGACCTCCGTTGTGGTTGCTGGTTCCTTTGCGGAGTCTTAACCTGGTACTGGATTTTTTAGCGGGCTCTACGTTTCAACTGCTGCAGAGCCTTTCCTTGTGGTTATTGACCCTGAAGACAGTGTTCTTGGTGACTATATGTTCTGCATGTCATATTTCTGAGTTGCAGGCCTTGTCTTGCCGGGAGCTGTTCCTTTGGGTGACTCCAGGGGCCATTGCAGTTGCATACTTTTCATCCTTCTTGCCTAAGTTGGCCTCGGAGTTTCATTTGAATCAGTCCATTTCTTTGCAATCCCTGGATAAGGATGGACGCGGAGTATCACCTCCTGCATTCCTCAGATGTCAAGAGACTTGTCTTGTGGTATCTGGAGGTTTCTAAACCTTTCCGAAGGAAGCAGGGCGAACCAGCTTTACGGGCTATGATAGCTCACTGGATTAAGGAGGTGGTCACAGCTGCGTATGTGGATGCTGAAAAAACATTTCCTACTCAGGTTAAGGCTCATTCCACTAGAGCTCAAGCAGTGTCGTGGCTGGAGATTAGGTTATCTCCTGTCAACATTTGCCGAGCTGTGACCTGGTCCTCCTTTCACACGTTTTCCAGGTTTCTTCATCTGGATGTGCAGGCCTGGGAAGGTGCAGCTTTTACATCTGCAGTGTTGACTGGACTGTGGGCAGCCTAGCCTCCTGCCCTGTTCGGGAGTAGCTTTGGTACATCCCACTAGTCCTGAGTCCATCTGTCTACATGCTAGGAAACTGAGAAATTACTTACCTGACAATTTTGTTTTCCTTGGTGTAGACAGATGGACTCAGCTTCCCGCCCTCGGCTGCCAACTGATTGTATCCATAGTCCTCCTGTGGAGATATGGATCCCAAGGAATTACTGGTAAGTGTTCATCCAGTCCCTAGCTTGGTGTACCTATGTTCTTACTTGTGTTCAGTGTTTATTGTTGATTGAGTACAGTTATGGTTGACTGTTTTTAATCAAGTTTTTTACTAGTTTGTCCACAGTTGCATTTGAAGAGAATACTGGCAGGCTGGGTTCACTGCAGGAGTATATATATTGTGATGACAGCTTGCTCCGTCTCAATCTGCTGGCAAGGGAGTATAAACCACTGGTCCTGAATCTATCTAGCTATACTAAGGAAAACGAAATTATCAGGAAAGAAATTTCTCCAATATAAAATTCACTTCTCAACATCTCTACCCCCTTACAACTTAGTTACCTAAAGAAGAGGAAAAAAGCCATGACTTAGCCAACTTCCAAAACTTCATGTAATTCAACTCTTGTTTTCATATCCAGAGGTAGCCCATTCCATAGCCATGGCCCTTTATAACTAAAGGCTATGCAATAGGTAATTATCAACTTGAAAGTTTGCCAAGCCCAGAAGGTTCAACCAGAAAATCAGTTTCCTACCAAAAATAAACATGCAGAAATTACCCCACTCTGTTGATGGACACGTCTCCACGATCTCCATACCTGTCGATATGCTGGAAACCAAAATCCCCAACTTGTCAACAGGGACACTTTTTTTATTTTTCCTAGGAAAATGCAATATGTTGATTGGATGATAGTCTCGCCATTTCTTCTAACAATTTGTCCGGATCAAATTTGTGATGTATTGCAACCCAATCCTGAATATAACACATCAAGATAGCTACATTTCTATGCTCTCAAATTGGGTAATGCCAAATCCCCCTGATATTTATTATAGGTCAACACACCATAATGTATTCTAGCTTTTATTATGTCAAATGTAGTTACCAAAGATCTAAATTTTTGAATATCTTTCTGGCTAATTCACATGGGCACCGTTTGAAAACTGTAAAGTATTTTGGGAAGTATCATTTAATTACTGTGCATCTACCCATCAGCAGGAGTGGATATGCCATCCATTTATTAAGCAATCTCACAATGTTATCTATCACAAAGTTTGGAATTTTACTACTATAAGATCCTTAGGCATTTGGTTGGCACACTCTGAACATGAGATGAATGCATGTAATGTTTCATTTGTGATAGATAACATTGTGAGATCGCTTAATAAATTTGATGGCATATCCATCCCATTCTTCCCTGTGAGATGCCAGAATCGGAAAGGCCTCAGACTTCCCATAACTAATTTTTAAGCCAGAAAAAGATCCAAAACTCCCAAGCTCTATAATATCTCCCAGACATTCTTTAGGATTCCAAATTAACAATAACATATCATCTGCATATAAACTTATCTTTATATTCCTTCTGCCAACAAAAAGGCACTGAAAACTACTCATTTCGCGTAACTTAAGAGCCATTGCTCCAAGCATAAGACAACAGTGACGATAGAGAGCAAACCTGCCTGGTGCCCCAATACAAGGAAAACTGTTCTCTGAATCTAAGCTGACCAACAAGCCCTCATTATTCCATTCATCCTGACCATGAATTGACAAAATTGCCTTTAATAAATTGGTAGTAGAAAGATGCCTTTTAATAAAACCTGACTAATCAGGAGATACTATGGTTTGTATAACCCTGTTAACTCGCAAGAATTGCAGCCATGATTTTAATGTTCTGATTGAGTAGAGCTATAGGCCTATAAGATTCTGGAAATAAGGGATCTTTACCCAGTTTGAGAATCAAATTAATCAATGTCAAATTATGCCCAACCTCAAAAGTACCTTTCTCTCTCTCTTGATTGTAGACTCCCAGAAGATGCTCCACTATAGCATTTAATTCTGCCCATAGAATGTCCAATTCATGTCTTAGCCTGGGATCCATTAATCTCATATACTTCCTTTTGATTTGCATTATTTTATGTGTAATATCTAAAATGGTTTTATTACGTTTCTTTGCCTTGCTAAATTGATATGCCATAATATGCCCTCTAAGGGCATCTTTCGCAGCATTCCAGTATGTCAGGGCATCCACATCTGGTGTATCATTTTCCTGCTGATATTCTTTCCACTTCTTTCTGAGAAACTTTATAAAATCACTGTCATGGAATAATGTCTGTGACATTCTCCATGCATTCTCTTACTGCCCTTGTCTACCAGCTCCACTTTCTATCTTCCTCATTTTATCAAAGTCTCCCTTTTGAAAGTTTAGTGCTAGATCTGTAGATTTATTTATTGTCCTTCCAGTCATTAATTCAAATTGGATCATGTTAAGATCACTATTGCCAAGTGGCCCCTGTCTCACCAAATCCTGCATGTCACTAAGAATTAGATCTAAAATAGCTGCCTTTCTCGTTTGTTCCTGAACCAGTCGCTCCATGAAGCAGTCATTTATTCCATCCAGGAACTTTACCCCTCTAGCAAGTCCCGATATTACATTTCCCCAGTCAGTATTGGAATAATTGAAACTTCCCATTATTACCGCATTGCCAGATTGGTTAGCTTTCCTTATTTCTCCAAGCATTTCATAGTCTGTCTTATTTTGGCCAGATGGATGGTAGTATACTTCTATCGCTATACTCTTCACCAGCACACATAGGATTTCTACCCATAAAGATTCTACTGTGCATTTAGTCTCTTGCAGGTTCATTATCCTGTTGAACTCTATGCCATCCCAAACATAAAGTGCACACCCAGCCCACAAAGTGATCAACCTTATCACTGAGGTATACTTTTGTACCCTGGAATAGCACTGTCCCATTGTTGGCCTCTTTTCACCAGGGATCTGAGATGCCAGTTGTGTACCTTTTCATTCACTGCTATACACTCTAACTCTCAAATCTTACTTCTTAGATTTCTGGCATTGGCATTCAGACATTTCAAAGTATGTTTTTTGTTGGTATTAACAACCTGCTTATCAGTTGACAGGGATAATTTGTAACGTTTTAACTCAGGTGGTTCTTTACTTATAGGCACATGGACTATTTTTGTTTTTATTGGAACCTTTCTGTTGGGTTGCCCTAACTTTCTTGTTCCATTAGTGTCCTTTGAAGATACTTCTCTCTGAACCATGCACTGCTGAGCAACTGTCTGCTTTCCCCTTTCTTCTAGTTTAAAAGCTGCTCTATCTCGTTTTTAAAGATTTGCGCCAGCAGCCTGATTCCACCCTGGTTAAGGTGGAACCTGGGCTTTCGGCAAAAACTCTCCCCTTCCCCAAAAGGTTAGCCTGTTCCTTACAAAACTGAATCCCTCTTCCTTGCACCATCATCTCATTTATGCATTGAGACTCTGGAGTTCTGCCTGCCTCTAGGGATGTGTGCATGGAACCAGGGAACCATTCAGAGAATGGTACCCTGGAGTTTCTGGATTTCAGCTTTCTACCTAAAAGCCTAAATTTGGCTTCTAGAACTTCCCTCCCGCACCTTCCTATGTCATTGGTGCCCACGTTTTACATGACAGCCAGTTCTTCCCTAGCACTGTCTAAAATCCTATCTAGGTGACATGTAAGGTCTGCCACCTTCGCACCAGGCAAGCAAGTTACCGAGCGATCCTCACGTTCACCAGCCACCCTGCTATCTACATTTCTAATCAAATCACCAACTATGACAGCTGACCTAAACCTTCCCTCCTGGCCAGTAGTACTGGGAGTCTTGTCCTTGATGTGAGAGGGCAGTGCATCACCTGGAGAGGAGGCCATTGCTACAGGATCACTTCCTACTACTCCAGGGTATTGCTGTCCAACCAGGAGACCTTCCTCCTCCAAGGCAGCACCAGGGTTGCCAGACTGGAATTGGGACTGACCACCAGTTGGCATTATATCAGAAAACAGATACTATATGCAGAATAAAAGCATGAACAACAGCATCAGAAACAGAGAAAGCTAAGGTGGTAGCAGGATGCTATGAAAGCAGGACATTGATAGACAGAAAAACATCTGTGGAGACAGGACACTGTCAGAAAATGAGGGAGATTCAAATAAAAATAAATCATGTAAAATTTCTGAAAATACCCTATTTTGAATTTTTCATCCAAGTGACACATAAGTAAAGGTCACTACATTAATTTGAAACCCAAATCACCAGGTTTTGTAATTAGATTCAGGTAGGGTTCGATTCTTGATTCACAGCTTCTCCTGTGCCTGCCTCCCATTAGAGGAAATGGTGGGGAAATAAGATCTTATCCAGATCAGTTGTTTCATTTATAATACATAGCTAAATTTCCTTAATAAAATAAAGGAATAAATGTAGGCTCCTATTATGCAATAATGCTGCTTAAGGCATCGAGGGATGACTTGGACTATATTGGATTACAAGATCAGTGCTTGAATATTCAGTTTAAGACAAGGAACCCAAGATCTTTTTGTCTACCTCAGTGTTGCTGATATTCATATCTGATCTGTTGTAAGTGGTTTTTGAATTAGAACTTTCTTCATTCTCCCTCTTTCAAATCTCTCCCTTTTTATTGATTATCTTTTTTTTTTCTGACTGAATATTTCCTTTTCAGATGCCCTTTAAATTGCACTTTGCTGATACTTTTATTAACTAGCTAAGAGCTCAACATGATTACAGTGCCACAGGGGTACTGCGTCTCCAGTCTTGAATTGTAATAAAGCAGTAATCTGCATTTATTGGCAAAGAGTATTGCAGACATCCAGTACAACAATTACATTACTCCATCTTATGAATCCTTTTCTCCATAACTAACTGCTATATATCCCTCTCAAGCTACAAACATTTAGCTTGTGCTGATCCTATTGCTTCCTCTTACACCAGTATATTTAGGTAGCTGCTGGACCACTTTTATTCCCCCCTGAGAAGCTGTGAACACTCCCTCCAGAGCATCCCGAATCCTGGCTGATCCAGAGAGTGGAAGACCTGAGCCGAGAAACAAACCAGGTTCCTCCACACAGCACTTTCAGCATTGCCACAGGGCCAGCATGTGGTCTTTAATCTGTTACTGTTTGAGTTTTAGGTAGACATTTGCCATATTAGTTCACTTGGATATGTAGAAATATCAACAAAGTTGTAGGTGACACCTTTTTTAGTCTGATTTAATACATTTGTGACTCGCTTTCAAGTGTAGCTCTCTCTCCATTAGGTCAAAACTTGTTTTGATCATTCTGCATTGAACCAATGAAGGGAGTTTAGTGCTTGAATTTTATCACAAATATATATTATGTCAAGCCAATAAAGGTGTCGCCTACAACTGGTTTGCTTTTTGCGAGAATCGTGCAAAAGCATGGGCACTGTACAGCTCAGATGAAGTGCTTTGTGGAGTCATGATGGAAGGCCCCACTGGCTAGACCTGTGAGCAAACAGCCAGGCAGCAATAGTTTGTAAGGCCCTGTCGGTGGGATCAGCTGCGCAGCGATACTGGTGGGAGGAAGAGACTGGAAGGCTCCCTTGACTAAGAACTGAAGAGCAGCAGCATGGACAATTGCTAAAGACAGAGCAGTAGACCTAAGGCAGGATTTGGTGTGGGTTAGGAGAGTCCCGGGAATGGTGGTAGTTTTTCCTGAGTTTATCTGATAAATAGATGCTTTCGCTTTTTGTTTTATTGTTTGTATGGGATCTGAATGCTGAATTGGTTAAACCTGAAAAACAGCTATATCCCAAATACTTATTTCTTACCTCTTCTTTGTCTTTGTTCTGAGCTGTATTTCCCTGTCCTATGTTGACAGTTCTTCAGCTCCCTAGGCTGCTTACATTTAACTACATTAAATCATATGAGCTTGTATCCTGCCAAATGTCATTGTCTTGTTGGATCATTCTGTGTGTAGCTCATCAGTGCACTTTGCCGCATATGCATTTTTATGGTTTCAGTAAATGTATTTTGTAAAATGCTTTCTTGCAAATCATTGTTATAATCAGTAAACAGTTTGTGTTTACAGCTGATCTTTGTGCACCACTTCCTCCTCTCTGTTCTTTATCATGGAAAATATATGTGCACACATGTTGGATACATAGGGTTGAATTAGCACAAGTTTGAAACTTGAGAGCAGTAATTCTGTTTGTCAAGACTTCAATCCTGGCTGCCATCTATTTGCCCATCTCTTATTAGCATTCAAGTAATGTGTGTGAATAAAAAGGCTTGATGGTCTTGTTAACTGAGTTCCTGACTGTGACATGGCTTCTTTATTTTCCCACTTATGCTCAAGTTTTCAGATATCCTGGGTCAGTTTAAAATGAAATGCTGATTCAGCTCTTGTTGCTGTAAAACTTTCTGTAGCCCCTGCATTTGTGGAGCTGGAGCCAGAGCAGCAGATTTACCTGGGGGAGCTATAGAGAAGGAACTTGGTTTGTGCTTATGCCTGCCTGCTTAACTTGTGTATAGGGTCCTTTGTTTTCAGTTTAAACTGATTGTTCATCCATAAATTCCTGGATTTTTCTAAAGGTGACAGTTGGTTTAAACTGATATTCACCCTAATTTTAGAATGATTAAAAAGCTTCTCCATGCAGTGTTTCAAGATCTTCAGCCCCTGCTGGAAGCTAGAGTGGCCAAAGTGCTTGCTGTGTTTCAAGTCTCACACCCACCAGTGAAAGCGCTCCCCCTCCAGTGCTGCCCATGCTGTGTTTCAAGTCTCACACCCACCAGTGAAAGCGCTCACCCTCCAGTGCTGCCCATGCTGGGTTTCAAGTCTCACACCCACCAGTGAAAGCGCTCCCCCTCCAGTGCTGCCCATGCTGTGTTTCAAGTCTCACACCCACCAGTGAAAGCGCTCACCCTCCAGTGCTGCCCATGCTGGGTTTCAAGTCTCACACCCACCAGTGAAAGCGCTCACCCTCCAGTGCTGCCCATGCTGGGTTTCAAGTCTCACACCCACCAGTGAAAACGCTCACCCTCTAGTGCTGCCCATGCTGGGTTTCAAGTCTCACACCCACCAGTGAAAGCGCTCACCCTCCAGTGCTGCCCATGCTGGGTTTCAAGTCTCACACCCACCAGTGAAAGCGCTCACCCTCCAGTGCTGCCCATGCTGGGTTTCAAGTCTCACACTCACCAGTGAAAGCGCTCACCCTCCAGTGCTGCCCATGCTGGGTTTCAAATCTCACACCTACCAGTGAAAGCGCTCACCCTCCAGTGCTGCCCATGCTGGGTTTCAAGTCTCACACTCACCAGTGAAAGCGCTCACCCTCCAGTGCTGCCCATGCTGGGTTTCAAGTCTCACACTCACCAGTGAAAGCGCTCACCCTCCAGTGCTGCCCATGCTGGGTTTCAAGTCTCACACCCACCAGTGAAAGAGCTCACCCTCCAGTGCTGCCCATGCTGGGTTTCAAGTCTCACACCCACCAGTGAAAGCGCTCACCCTCCAGTGCTGCCCATGCTGGGTTTCAAGTCTCACACTCACCAGTGAAAGCGCTCACCCTCCAGTGCTGCCCATGCTGGGTTTCAAGTCTCACACTCACCAGTGAAAGCGCTCACCCTCCAGTGCTGCCCATGCTGGGTTTCAAGTCTCACACCCACCAGTGAAAGCGCTCACCCTCCAGTGCTGCCCATGCTGGGTTTCAAGTCTCACACCCACCAGTGAAAGCGCTCACCCTCCAGGGCTGCCCATGCTGTGTTTCAAGTCTCACACCCACCAGTGAAAGCGCTCACCCTCCAGTGCTGCCCATGCTGGGTTTCAAGTCTCACACCCACCAGTGAAAGCGCTCACCCTCCAGTGCTGCCCATGCTGGGTTTCAAGTCTCACACCCACCAGTGAAAGAGCTCACCCTCCAGTGCTGCCCATGCTGGGTTTCAAGTCTCACACCCACCAGTGAAAGCGCTCACCCTCCAGTGCTGCCCATGCTGGGTTTCAAGTCTCACACTCACCAGTGAAAGCGCTCACCCTCCAGTGCTGCCCATGCTGGGTTTCAAGTCTCACACTCACCAGTGAAAGCGCTCACCCTCCAGTGCTGCCCATGCTGGGTTTCAAGTCTCACATCCACCAGTGAAAGCGCTCACACTCCAGTGCTGCCCATGCTGGGTTTCAAGTCTCACACCCACCAGTGAAAGCGCTCACCCTCCAGTGCTGCCCATGCTGGGTTTCAAGTCTCACACCCACCAGTGAAAGCTCTCACCCTCCAGTGCTGCCCATGCTGGGTTTCAAGTCCCACCTTCTAAGCAGTCAAAGTGCCTGCTGTCTGGAATACATTCGAAGCAGGACCTGTCCACCCCACCAGAAGCACTTTCCGGCAGGTTTTCTAGCTCTACATGTAGCAAAATTGCAGTGCTGCAAAGTGCTGGAGCCTCAGTAAGCATGCTGCCGAAGGAGAAGCCTGGCATCACCACCAGTATGGATGAATGCTGTTGTGCAGTGTTTGGGAATGGGGGAGGGGGGGGGTGAGATAAAGGGGCACATTAGGTAGGGGATGGGAGTAGAGATGGGGGGATGCTGTGTGGGTGGGTGGGAGAATCTACTTAATATTGTTTTATGGTCCTGGCTTCTGTCCACTAAAATAAACTGATATTTACCTAGAAAAATACTGTCATTTTTTCAACTGATTTTCTCCTGTTTTTGTTCTATTATAATAAACCCTGATAAATTCCCCAGGGAAAAATAAAGAAAATAAAATAAAAAATGAAGGTCCCTACTTGTTTATTACTTAGGTCTCTGTATAGAAATTCTTTTAAAGCATTTCCTGTGTCACTTTCCCCTTCCACAACTTTTACCATTTGCCTCTTCGGTTGTATGGCAGAGCGAGTCACCCTAGTCTCCATTTTTGTTCATGGAAACTGAAGAAACGCAGAAATGAGTCACAGCAAAGTATCTCATTTAAAGTAATATCTGCATATTTTCATTTAATTTTCATAATAATGCGCCTGCAGCTTTCTCTTCATTGGTAGATAGTATTGTAAGGTAATGAGGGAAGGAGTTCTTTCTGTTGCTGTCCCAGCCCTCTGGAATTCTGTTCCTGCACAGATTTGAGGGATTGGGTGCTTGTAATTATTTAGGAAAGTACTGAAAACCATCTATTTTCACTTGCATTCAACCACAGTGTGTTAACCTAGGTTCAGACTGTATGTAATCTTTTTTTTTGTTCTTTTTTTCCTGTTTGATAAGTGTTTTTATAATGTATGTATTCCCCCGTTCTCCATTCCAAACCTTTGCCAATGTGTGCAGATAAAATTTTTTTTTAAATAAATAAATGGTCATTTTCTGCTCACTTCATCTGTTTTTTTTGTAATTATTTGCAAACTATGAATGCCACACACTGCAATAACCTTAGGTGGTGTGCCAGTATAAATGTTTGTTTGATCACAATGTAGTTTTGTATCTGCTTCACTGTTCAACTCCTCATCCTGCTGCACTGGGTTAATCCTAACCCCCCCCCCCCCCCCCCAAAAGCTTCCAGGTACTACTTTTACATAGGAACATCTTGCTTTTCTCTCCCCACAAACATCCCAGATTTATTACACTAGCCATTGTATACCAGCTTCAACCCAGTGCCGCACATTTGCAGCGGTTGCCGTTAATATAAGGCAGCAGTGTCATACTGCAATCCTGAAGGGCTATAAACCCATCAGGTTTTCAGGATCTCCCTATTAGGAATGGAATATATTTACCTGCACTGCCTCCATTGTACAGAGATTCATCGTGCAAATTCATTTAGGGATATCCTGAAAACCTGATTGGTTTGTAACTATCAAGGATTGTAATTTGTCACCCCTGCTTTTAGGTAAGTAAGCATGGGGGGAAAACCCTGCATTGTCTGATCTGCTCAGCCTTCTTTTAATGTTTTGGTTTTGTTTTTTTCTTTCTTCCTGTAATTGCCTTGTTATCCAGAGTAATGGTCCTCAAATCAGTCTTTGAGAACCCCCAGAAGGACTAGTTTTCCAGACACCACATTCATGATATATTTACATAACCAGGCGAAGCTGCTTATTTTGATTACGCTGAAAGAAGGCTTGCAGGACTGGATTTAGGAATCATTGATTTCAGAGAAACTGGAAAATTAAAACACTACTTATGTATAACTAACTCTGCAGTTTGGTAAAAATGTCCTTCTTGGTTTCTAGAAACCAGGGAGCAATTCAAACCTGGGACCATAACCTGTTTGTCCCCAGTTTGCAGAATCTATCTATCCCTGGCTGCTGTTCTTAAGCCAGTAATTATCTTGTGTACTCTGCAATATAACTCATTGGGAAGATAATTCCGAAACCTTACATCCCTGACAGAGTTTCCTCACTATCTATATGAGAGGGAATCTTCCATCCTCGACCTGCCTGTGCAGTTAAATTGCATTATCTGTTTTGCTCTTGTTCAGTGGGCCAAGCTCTGGAGCATGAGGAATAAATGACTTAAGAAGTGCAAAAGTATTTTGATGATGCAGCTGGTGGCCCTCAAGAGGGTGCGCTTGGGATTTTAATCCAGATGCTATTACTAATAGGTTTTAAAAATTGTGATTTTGCTCCAGATTTTAATTCTTCTAGTGTTCATGGAGTGGTCCTTCTGCAGAAAATCTTGTTTTGCTTGATGCTAATGGCCTCTTGTTCTTGTCGAGAACAGCCAAAAATGGAAAGTGCTACGTGGGTAGCAGCTTTGTGAGTAGTTGAGCTATGCAGTGAGGGTTTTTGCTTAATTGCACAGACAGTTTCTTCTGAATGTCAGGTAACTTCTGCTTACACTTCTGGCATTGTGTCCCACCGTCCAGTGACCTGCTGCCATCTGTCCATGAAGTGGGACAGATGGCTGACTAAGCCTGCAACATCCATTAGAATGAGTGTACTGTTCAAAGTGTGCCCTGTCCTCGCTTCACATGACTCAGGCGAACAAGTTGTGTTCTTAGTATGAAAAGGTGAATCAAATGACAAAATGAGTAATATGGGCCTTAGTGACATAATTGTTGCACAGCAGCCTGAATGGGACATTTTCTTTTCTTTCTCTCTTCTCTTTATGCTTTCTTTCATCCCCCACCCCTCTGCAGATATAAATGTGCCTAACAAATCTGCTTCATTTTTTTGAAGGGGTTAATAAACATGTGGATAAAGGTGAACCGGTAGATGTAGTGTATTTGGATTTTCAGAAGGCGTTTGACAAAGTCCCTCATCAGAGGCTTCTAAGAAAACTAAAAAGTCATGGGATAGGAGGCGATGTCCTTTCGTGGATTACAAACTGGTTAAAAGACATGAAACAGAGAGTAGGACTAAATGGTTAATTTTCTCAGTGGAAAAGGGTAAACAGTGGAGTGCCTCAGGGATCTGTACTTGGACCTGTGCTTTTCAATATATATATATATATATATATATATATATATATATATATATATATATATATATAAATGATCTGGACAGGAATACGACGAGTGATGTTATCAAATTTGCGGATGATACAAAATTATTCAGCGTAGTTAAATCACAAGCAGACTGTGATACATTACAGAAGGACCTTGCAAGACTGGAAGATTGGGCATCCAAATGGCAGATGAAATTTAATGTGGACAAGTGCAAGGTGTTGCATATAGGGAAAAATAACCCTTGCTGTAGTTACACAATGTTAGGTTCCATATTAGGAGCTACCACCCAGGAAAAAGATCTAGGCATCATAGTGGATAATACTTTGAAATCATCGGCTCAGTGTGCTGCAGCAGTCAAAAAAGCAAACAGAATGTTAGGAATTATCAGGAAGGGAATGGTTAATAAAATGGAAAGTGTCATAATGCCTCTATATCGCTCCATGGTGAGACCACACCTTGAATACTGTGTACAATTCTGGTCGCTGCATATCAAAAAAGATATAGTTGCGATGGAGAAGGTACAAAGAAAGGCAACCAAAATAATAAAGGGAATGGAACAGCTCCCCTATGAGGAAAGGCTGAAGAGGTTAGCGCTGTTCAGCTTGGAGAAGAGACGGCTGAGGGGGGGGGATATGATAGAGGTCTTTAAGATTATGAGAGGTTTTGAACGAGTAGATGTGACTCGGTTATTTACACTTTCGAATAATAGAAGGACTAGGGGGCATTCCATGAAGTTAGCAAGTAGCACATTTAAAACTAATCGGAGAAAATTATTTTTCACCCAACGCACAATAATGCTCTGGAATTCCTTGCCAGAGGATGTGGTTAGTGCAGTTAGTGTGGTTGGGTTCAAAAAAGGTTTGGATAAGTTCTTGGAGGAGAAGTCCATTACCTGCTATTAATCAAGTTTACTTAGGGAATAGCCACTGCTATTAATTGCATTGGTAGCATGGGATCTTCTTAATGTTTGGATAATTGCCAGGTTCTTGTGGCCTGGTTTGGCCTCTGTTGGAAACAGGATGCTGGGCTTGATGGACCCTTGGTCTGACCCAGCATGGCAATTTCTTATGTTCTTATGTAAGAGCCTAATGTAGTTTTTCAAGGTGAGAAAGGAATGTCTTAAATGAGATTCTTTTTATCACACCCTGCTACATAGCTGCATCCAGTCACCTAATTTATTGTTGCCCATTTGAGAACAAAGTGTACCATCTCATTCCCAGGAAAGAGACAGATGAGTTAAGCATGGTTTATATCTTTCTGCATGTACAGTAGCAGATCACCATCTCTGTGTCTTGGTTCTGTTTTGAGAATTGTGGTTGCTGTCTTTGACTGCATACTGCTTACCAAGCAATATTCCCAGTACCAAAATGGGACTGAAGAGAAACTGGAGAGCATTTCTCTAGCTCACCACTCACCACCTTTGCTAAGTTTTCTCACTTAGCAGGGGAAGGCCCTGGATCCCTCAGCATGCTTCTGGGATATTTGCTATTGATTTTCCTCCTTTCCTTATTGCCTCCTTAGTTCAGAAGTAGATTGATCCTTCCTAAGTGTCTGATTCAGACCTGCTAAGTCTTCTGCATTTGCAGTTAATCTCCTCCACTACTCTTGGTGAAATTCACCTTGTGCCCACATTTCCTATTTGTTTCTGCTCATCCTAAATTTGCAGCCTTGTGTAACTGACTGCAAACCATGCTGAAAGCAGGCAGGGGAATTGTGAGCCAACTGCTAGAGATGAAGGTACTGGGATTCCAGAGGATGATCAGGAGCATAAATAAATTAATTAATTAAAAATCAAACCCGAGGTGGAGGAAAGACTGCGGGAGAATTACCTCCTTACTCACTTTCCTGAACTTGTCTTCCTGGAACGCTGTGAATTGATGAAATTTCGGCTGATTTTTGCATCGGGGAACAGCTGTGAGGAACTTCCGGTACCTGACGTCAGGGGGAGGGACTAACGAGGCACATAAAAATCGATGCCCTGTGGCACGTCGATGTCGCCAGGGGCGCGGCTTAGTCCTGAAAGTAGCTAACAGGAAGAGAAGATATTTCCTAAATGTGAGTAATTGAAATTGATTATGATTTCTCCACCCGCCTCCATTGCCTTTATTGCATGAAGATAAGATACGGTGTTTGAGAATTTGGGTTAAAGAGGCTATATCCGAGTGAAATTATCTATCAAAATTTCTTTAATCTAATGCCTCACACTAAGCGGAAGGCTAAAGTCAGGGAGATGTAGTCATCTTCCCCTGTACTGAACGCCTCCCAACCTCAGATTCCAGCTTTCTTTGCCCCTGTAACGGGTACAGAACCGGTGGAAAGGGCCGCTGGAGACAGATGTATCGAGCAAATACCTGCCTCCCTGGCCGAAACAACTTTAAGCCCCAGTGCCCCAAGCACTCCTCCTCCCCCATTACAGATTTCCACAGACTTTTTAAGATTACAGCTTAACCAGGGGCAAGGAGAAGGAGCATCTACCACATCTGGGGATTTAGGTTCTGGAACATCAGAGAAATTACTTCTACACCTGGAAAAACCATCCTTAACAATGGAAAGTTTATGGGATGCTATTAAAGCATTAGAAGTCGCTGTTTTAAATTTGACGAAGATAACAATGGACTCGAATCTGAGGTTCAATAAAGTAGAAACAGAAATATCTAAATTGAATTTACAATCTGAATGTATAGAGAAGAGATTTGAGAAATTAGAAGGGTGGCAGCAGAAGTTTACACGAGCGGAAATAGTTTATGATAAAAAATTGGAAATCTTGGAAAATTCGTTTAAATATCTGAATTTAAGAATTCTAAATTTCCCAAAACATTATCTAATTTCCCCTTATGATATGTTTAAAGAATATATGTTGGAAATTTTGAAAATTCCACAACAAGCCATTCCCACTATTTCAGAAATGTATTATGTTGAACCGAAAGGATTAATATCACAGCAGAATCGTAATTTAGAATCTTCATTAGATTTAACAGGAGTGATAAAGTCAACTATAGATACAGTTATATCTACTAGATCGGTATTACATGTATCATTCTCCTTTGCTACAGATAGAGATAATGTGTTTAGAACATATATGAGAAATAGAATGAATGAATTTCATGGTGATAGAATCTGAATTTATCCAAACAAACTCAGGATAGAAGAAGGACATTCTTAGATTTAAGATGAGAAGTAGAAAGAAAAGGAGGGAAAATGCTGTTGAAATTCCCCTGTAAATGTGAGGTGGAAATACAACAACAGAAAAATGTATTTTTCGAGGTCTCGCAGTTACGAGTATTTTTAGATTCTAGACCCCAAGAAAATGTGGCAGTAGGTCTTGTGGCTTAAAAGGAAAATGTCTGTTGGTATTCTCAAAATTTCAATTGTTCTATTAGAGTAGTTCTTTGAACTACTACTATAACTTCCCTCTGATATTGCTCTTTTACAAAACCTTCATGTGATAAATATTACCGCTATCTTTTTTTCTATTTAACTATGAATACTAGATAACTAAAATCTGTATTATTTATCTTGATAAGATTGATTTGTATTCATGTGATTAAATCTCTTATTTGTAATGTGAAAATGCATAAATAAACAAAAAAAAAATCAAACCCAGAAGAAGATTGCAGGTGAGGAAGCCAGCAATTTGAAATCTTAATAGTCTCATCATTTCAGGTGCAATGTATGGGTGGGGAAAGGTCTGATATCTGCAGCTTGTAGCCCCAGCATAACCCACTGCTGCTGTGTTTTTCCTCTCCCTTTTCAGGACAATTAATTGTTCTGGGGTGAGGGAGGAGAGGAGTGATGAATACTTTAGAGAAGAGAGGAATTGCTGGGGGTGGGGAGAACTTTGAAGTCTGCAGCCCCAACAAAACCTAGACTTCTGCTTTTTTTATTTTCTCCATCCCTCAACATTGAGAAATTAATTGCTTGGTGGGGGGCTAGCGGGAGAGGGGGAAAAGGAGGAAGGGACTCTGCCACATGTAGCCAGACAAAAACCCAACCATCTTTTTTTTTTTTGACACCTCATTGCGGGGAGTGTGTGTGAAAGGGTATGAGGCAGGGCTTTCTGAACTGTGGGTTGGGACTCCAAGTCACAAAACCTTCAACTGGTGTGTCAAGTGCCTCAGATGGCAATGCTCTTCAGGTTCCAGAACCAGGAGCATTAGTTGTAGAAGGCAGCATGGGGCCTGCTAAGTTTTCTGAGGACAAGCAGGATGGTGCTCCTCACACGTGGGTGACATCAGATGGATCCTCGATGTGGAAAACTTATTTCAAAACTTCTAGAACTTTGACTAGGCACTGAGCATGCCCTATACATGTGGGTCCTTCTCCAGTCTCTCCCTCCGCAGCACTATAAGCCTCGCGGTGTGAGTGAGCTCACTTTGGCTGTTTTTTGGCCTTATGAAAACTTTTCCTTCTCATGTTTTTTTTGCATTTTTTCCATGCTGTTCTGTCGCCGGGTCCCTCTTGCTGCCTTCCCATAATGCTCCCAGTCAGGGTTTTCAGTGATTTGGGTAAGTTTCCTTTTGCGGTCAATTCCCCAGTGCATCAGTACCCACTGACCATTGCTGCCCCACAACCATCGTTTTCAGTTCATGCCCCTTTTGTTTCATCCAACAGAGCCACTTCCGGTTTTTGGCGACGTGGTGCCCAAGAACCATGTCATCATTGATTCACATGAGATATGTGTCCTCTGCCTGGGGCATCGCATAATGTCCAGGGTTGCTGTTTATGCTCCCAGATGACCCCAAAGGGACGTGTGCTTTAACGCGACAAGATGGAGCAGCTTTTCAGGGCGAAGAAGTCTGAACCATCTGCATCAGCAGCATCAACATCAGAGGACCAAAGAGCTGCACCGATGGACACTGAGCCGTTAACGTTGGCACGACTGTTGGTTCCGTTGATGCCATCACTGGAGAGGGGTGCTGGAGACAAACCAAGAATAGACAAAGAGCATCTCCAGGGCAAAGAGGGCAGGAATTCTACTCCAGGTACTTTCTAATTCCAAAGAGAATAGGAGGACTATGTCCCATCCTAGACCTAAGGGCTTGAACAAGTTTCTAAAAAAAAGAAAATTCAAGATGGTTTCCCTGGCCACCTTCATACCCCTTTTACATAAAGGGGACTGGCTATGCTCCCTTGATCTAAAGGATGCATATACTCACGTCGAGATCTTCCCCGATCACAGGAAGTATCTCCAATTTGTGGTGGGAAAAGATCACTTCCAGTACCGGGTGTTGCTGTTCGGGCTAGTGTCTTCACAAAATGCTTGGCCGTGGTGCCAGTGCACCTCTGCATGTTTTCCCTTCTTTGGCAATTGGTTGGTCAAGAGCACATCTGAGGCAGGGGCCGGCAGGTCCATGTGCTTGATCATCCACGTGTTGGAGTCTCTAGGGTTTGTTCTCAACTACCAAAATTCCCATCTCAGCCCATCCCTTTAATTGGACTTCATAGGAGCCCTGCTAGACACAGCTCAGTCCATGGACTTCCTGCCTCACCAGAGGGCTGTCACTTTGATGACCATCATGGCAGAGATTAAACAGAGCAACAGGTGTCAGCTTGACACATGTTGAGGCTGTTGGGCCATATGGCTGCAACTGTCCATGTCACTCCCATGTCATGTTCACACATGTGCAGAGCCCAATGGACCTGGAAGGTCATATTTTTGGTGGCAGTCACCTCAGCACCCAGGGCCAGCGAGCTCCAGGGCTTAGTGACTTAGCCACTTTATACTGTTTTATCTTGGCAGGATGGCCAAAGGTGGTGACTGACTTCCATCTTAATCATCCAACATCCTGCCAAAGTTTTTTCCTAGGCCCTATTCGGACAAGGTGAATGAGCACTGTATAGTTTGAACTGCAAGCGAGCCTTAACCTTCTACCTGAAGTGGACAGAAGCCCAAAGATAGTCCACCCAACTTTTTATTTCTTTTGATAGGAATAGGTTGGGCATAGCCATTGCCAGTCAGATGCTATACAGTTGGCTAGCAGATTGTATCGCCTTCTGTTATACCCAGGTGGGACTGCATCTTGGAGGTCATGACGAGGCTCATTCTGTTACAGCCATGGCAGTGTCTGTGGCCCACTTTTGAGCAGTTCCTGTGGAGGAGAACTGTAAAGCTGTAACATGGAATTCTTACCACACATTCACATCTCACTAATGTCTGGTTAGGGATGGCTGAAGCAACAGGTTCAGCCAATCTGTCCTTTGGAACCTGTTTGAGATATAGAACCCAACTCTCCCCGCCTAGGGCCCATTGTTTGGGTTCAGGCTGTCTCCACCCTCTGTTACCAACAGCACCATTGTTGTAACTGTTGACACCTGGTTAGGTGTCTGTTGGTCCCCTTTTGTGTTATGGAGCAGCCTGTAGCTAGGCATTCACCCATGTATGAGGACTACTATCCTGCTTGTCCTCTGAGAAAGCAGAGTTGCTTACCAGTAACAGTTCTCCAAGGACAGCAGGATGTTAGTCCTCATGAAACCCGCCCACTACCCTGAGGAGTTAGGAGATACCGATGTGTGAGGACTAACATCCTGCTGTCCTTGGAGAACAACTGTTACAGGCAAGCAACTCTGCTCTCCATCCTTGCATGAGTTTCTTTTGTAACAGAAAATCCTGGGTGAGGAGAGATTGGGGCTGCTGCAGGGCTTGAGTTTGCATTGGTTCACTGGTCTCATGTTGACTTTCATTGCTGCGATTTCCTAATCACCATGGCTTGGGACCAGCCATGATGGGAGGGTTTGAGTATGCACATGCTGGTGAAGATTTCCATGGCTTCTCTCTCTTCACTCACCACTGAATTTTCCTAAGAGAAAAATGTTGCCCCTGTCATCAACCTGCCCTTTCTTCTCACTAGTTATCTACCATTGGCTTAGGGCCCAAAGGAAAATTTGTGCCCTGGCCCAGGAAAATATTTAGAGAAGACGTTTGAAGAGAAGTCAGAGACAGGAGGGTTTTAAGAGTTAGATCAGCTGGCGAGGGATTGGCTGTGGAGGGTGAGAGAGTGGGTATAACTGACAACTCTCTGGATTTAATCTGGAGATTCTGGCATTCTAAAGCAATTGCTGGGTCTGTGGCCAACACTAGAAAACTCTGCACATAGCTGTTGAAGTGGTCAATGTGGATGCTAAAACAAGATGTCATTTGGGTCCATACAGTCAGGGAGAAAGAGCTGGGGTACAGTGTGTTAAACACAGGCCCTGGAAAAGGAAATCCACCAGGCCCACATGGGCAGGCAAAATAAGGAGACTTGGAATTGAGGGACGTGACTACGATAGTTGCACCCTTTTGGACTAACTTTTATATGGGATGGGGTATCTTCCCGATTACAATCCATGGCTGAAGCAGCTTTAATATTGAAAGAGCAGGGATTTTCTATGGCGACAGCACAGGTCACTGGTTCTAAAACAATTCATGCCTAAAGACCAGCACCCAAGATGCCAGAGGGCGAGCGCCAGAAACAGCAGACTGAAAAGAAACTCTGATATGCAAAGGAAAAATGTGGAAGTATCCTGAACTAGTAATCCTTGACACTTGGAGCTGGGTCTTCGCTTAATCCACTAACCTAAAAGGCGTCTTGAGAGAATTGTTTGGTTTTCTCTTTTTTTTCTACTTTTATTATACTAAATTCTGATCTTTCTTAAAAGAATCGGAAGGAGGAACTTTCATATGTAATTATGTATGTAGGTTCAATTATGGCCTCCTGTTGAGGTAGTTCTATTATGGCTAGAGGGAGCCTCTATGTTCTATGGCATTATTTTCCTCCACAGGGATGGGAGATCTGGATCTGTGGGGAAGACTTTAGCAGATCTATATTCTATTATGGGAGGGTAGATTATAGGGTACTTATAAGGAAGGTCATTGCACAATTTTACCTTGTTAGATGTAACTATTATTTTCCTCCTACTGATGTTAATTGTTACCCCTGTTATAATGTAAACCGATGTGATATCCATTTGAACGTCGGTATATAAAAGTTTTAAATAAATGTAAACCATGTATATTTCTTATTTGAGAGCTGGCTTTGGATACCTGGCGATATGTACAGCAGGTTTTGATTGGCAAAGGGTTTCACACTTGTTTTGATTACTATGTTAATGGTGAGATGTCTGAATTTTATTTTTTTTTTACCCCATTTCCCATTATGCCTTCAAGTTGGGGATTAGGATGGTATATGTTCCTCAGCTCCATTCAAAGTATATTATTTTTATATACCTAAGGGAGAAGGAGTTTGGGACCAGAGTATTAAAGAGGTGGAATCAGACCCTTACAATTCACCATGGCTTCTTTTCGAATAGTTTCCCTTAATGTCAAGGGTCTTAACTCCCCTTTTAAGAGACACATGTTTTTTAAAGAAATGGGAAATCTAAAAGTGGACATCATATTTGTCCAAGAATCTCACTTAAAAAGTCGATACAAATCACTACTAAATTCTAGTAATTACTTCAAGCAGTTTTTCATTCCCAGCTCTAAAACAGCCAAATACACTGGGGTGTGTATTTTTTTTTTTCACAACACTTTTGTGTTCGAGTGCCAACTATGTATCAAGGATCCATTGAGAAGATACCTTTTACTACAAATATTGGTGGATGGGATGGAATACACATTAGTAATCATTTGCGCCCCAAACAAAGATCAGGGAGTATTCCTGGATGCATTGCACCATGTCTTACTCCTACATAGCAAAGGTAAATTGAATATTGGGGGCAATTTTAATCTAGTCAGGATGCCCTCACTGGATGCTTCCAGGGGTAGTGTTGTGGCCGCATCTTCCCATAGAGATAAATTAAAGGAGCTGATGGACAACTGGCAATTGATAGATGTATGGAGAGCTCACATCCTATCTTCACATTCTTATACATTTTATTCTTCCTCTCATACCTCCCATTCAAGAATAGTTTACTTCCTCTCAGATAAAGCCCTCTTCAACAAAATCATCAAATCTGCTATATCCCCAGTAGCATGGACTGATAGACATCACATTTGAACAATATGATAAAGGGGTTCATCTTTGGCGCTTAAACAGTTCCTTGTTGTTAGATGAAGGGTTAATGAATCTCTCATTACTAATATCAGAGTACCTTGAGAAGGAATGATACCGGAGATATATCCCCACCCATAGTCTGGGATTCCCTAAAAGCATATGTATGGGGCCTTTTAATATCTAGATTCTCAGGCTCTATGCGCAGCTATCTCGAATCTCTCCTGTAAGCACCAAGCTACAGGATCTCAGAAAGTACTACAGTCATGCGACTGTAGTCCGCAAAGATGGTCATTATGATGGAACTTGCAAAACAAGATTATTTCGAGGGGGGGTAACAAGGCTGGCAAAAATTTAGCGAACAAACTGATGAAGACCATATATAAGAATACAATTGCCAAAATTAAGGATGAAGGGGGGTAACATTCTTACGAATAATATGGATATCCACAAAACATTTCTCAACTTTTATACTAGTCTCTATGCATCAGGGTCTAACATCACGCAGGACTAGGTAGATAGCAATCTTGAGACGATTCCACTCCCTACTTTGCCAGAAGGTGCGAAGGACAAATTGGATGAGGAAATTACTACCGTAGAGATATTAAATATTATCAAAACACTTAAGATGGGGAAATCACCTGGCCCAGATGGCCTAATAGCAAAATTTTATAAACAGTTCGGCCCATACATAGTTACTTATTTACAAAAAGTTTTCAATTATTTGAGAAATGGAGGATTTCTATCTCACAACTCCAACAGTGCGGGCGTAACCGTAGTATTGAAGTGAGTCCTATCGACCTATATCATTGATAAATATAGACCTTAAAATTTTATAGCAAAAATCTTGGCCAGGTGGGTAAACAAGTATATCACAACCCTCATCCATCAGGACCAAGCAGGATTTATACTGGGGAGGCTAGCAGGGGACAATGTTCGCAAACTAATAGATATAATGTGGTGGGCACATAGATTCTTCATTGTTTCTATCATCTTATACATTGATGCCGAAAAGGCCTTTGATATATGGTACACTGGCCTTTTCTGTTTGGTGTATTGACAAAGATGGGTTTTGGGCCTTACTTTTGTAGGTGGCTAACCAGATTATATGAAAAACTCAGAGCCTGTCTTAAAATCAATGGCGGTCATTCAGATTACTTTTCAGTAAGCAGAGGGGACTAGCAAGGCTGCCCCCTTTCTCCCATCTTGTTCGCTCTATTTTTAGAACCATTGTCTATTGATATCCGACATAACTCTAGTATATCTGGTTTTACCTTTCACCATAATTCATTTAAACTCTCCCTCTTTGCCAATGACATAATGTTCACAGTTACTAATCCCCATGATTCCTTGTTAGCAATAGAACATGATTTACGTACTTTTAGCAAAGTCTCAGGGTTTAAGGTGAATTGGGAGAAATCTGAAATCCTCAACATTACTTGTAAACCTGAATTAGCTCAAATACTAAGGAAAACACATCCATTTTGCTGGGCTACTCATAAGATTAAGTATTTAGGGATTTACCTATCTGCCCACCCAAAAGACCTGTTTAATCTGAATTACTCACCCTTATTATACATTGCTAGATCTGGACAAATGGTGCAACCTCTTGATCTCTTGGCTAGGCTGCATAGCAACGATAAAAATTAACTTCTTGCCCAGACTACCCTATCTATTGCAATCTCTGCCTATCCCTATCCCCAACACTGTATTGAAAAACTGGTGAAAAAGGGTTTTTAGTTTCATTTGGAAAAGAAGACCTCCCAGGGTTAGCAGATCCACCCTTTATCAAATAAATTGGAAAGTGGGCTGGGAGTACCCAACCTTATATGGTACTATGTAGCGGCCCAGATGAGACTCTTGATTTTGTGGCACCATGTAGAGGATGTTAAACATTGGGTAATATATCAGCAATCACAAATGTCTGAGATGCCTTTAGAAGCTACACCCTGGCAAGCCAGGAAGATGTGGAAGGCATGCCCTCAAATGCTGCCAACTATGAGACATACTTTGAACACATGCGAAAAATGGTGGGCAACAAAGCCTGCTATCATTTGACTAATCTGTTTCATAACACACCTTTATACCTAGCAGCTCGGCATTCTCCTTTCCAATATGGAAATCTCGACATCTATGCTGCTTTGAGAAAATTTGGAGGGGTAATAATATTTTGTCTTTTGAATCCCTATGCTCGATATATCGGTTACCAATTTCAGTGTTCCTAGCATAGCAAAAGGTGCACCATTTCTGTAAGAGTAACAACATGAAAGGTAACTTATTCTTGGGAAAATCTTTGTTCTAGGGCTTTTGCTCTACCCCGTTTAAATTTAAGGGACTTATCTCAAAAGTCTACAAGTTGTTGAATGTGGGACTTAAAAGCACCCCAACCCATATTAGTACATGGGGCAAGGATCTCTTCAGAGAGATTCCCTCAGAAGAATGGTTAGCTATCTATAAACAAGTAGGCAAGGCATCTCTCTATGCTGGTTGAAAATGGTTATAAGCTCCTGTACAGATGGTACTTATCCCCTGATACCCTGATGAGAATAGTACCCAAGTTTGATGGGATGTGTTGGAGGTGTTGCAAGACTTTGGGTACATTTACACATATGTGGTGGACAGGGGATTGTATTGTTCCTTTATAGAGACAGAGTAAGGACATGGTTTCTAAAATATTAGCCGACATAGTGCATCTACGAATGGAGTCAGTGCTACTGAGCAATATAGGAATCGACAATCAATCTAGCTCTCACCCCTTTATTGTTCAGGCATGTATAGCAACCAGGCTTGGGATTGCCAAAGCTTGGAGGCTGGCTCACAGCCCAACGTTTGTGAATGTTTTAATGAGACTTGATAACGTCTGCACGATGAACAAATTGACGGCAGAAAAACACCAAAGTATGAAATTCATTACTAATACATTTAAATTAAGCTGCCATGCTAGTCTGCCCTGACTGAGAAGAACAGTGGTCAATCCAGGCCATAAGAACCTGGCAAGTACCCAAAAACTAAGGGCCAGATTTTAAAAGGGTTACGTGTGCCGAGCTTATTTTGCATAGGCTCGACAGCGCGCACAAGGCCCGGGATGCGCGTAAGTCCCGTGGCTTGCAAAAAGGGGCGGTTGGGGCATGGCCAGGGGGCATGGCTTCCGATCAGGGGCGTGGCCGAGTGCCCCGACACAGCGGCCTGTGTTGGGGCCTGCTGCGCCGGCGCGCATAAGTTACTACTGCCCGTGCTACGCGCGTATCTTATAAAATCCAGCGTACTTTTGTTCGCACGCACGCTGTCTTTTAAAATGTACCCCTAAGTCTATTCAATGTTACCGTTGCTAGTAATAGCAGTGGCTATTTTCTAAGTCAACTTAATTAATAGCAGGTAATGGACTTCTCCTCCAAGAACTTATCCAATCCTTTTTTAAACACAGCTATACTAACTGCACTAACACATCCTTTGGCAACAAATTCCAGAGTTTAATTGTGCGTTGAGTAAAAAAGAACTTTCTCCGATTAGTTTTAAATGTGCCACATGCTAACTTCCTGGAGTGCCCCCTAGTCTTTCTATTATCCGAAAGAGTAAATAACCGATTCACATCTACCCGTTCTAAACCTCTCATGATTTTAAACACCTCTATCATATCCCCCCCTCTGCCGTCTCTTCTCCAAGCTGAAAAATCCTAACCTCTTTAGTCTTTCCTCATAGGGAAGCTGTTCCATTCCCCTTATCATTTTGGTAGCCCTTCTCTGTACCTTCTCCATCGCAATTATATCTTTTTTGAGATGCAGCGACCAGTATTCAAGGTGCGGTCTCACCATGGAACGATACAGAGGCATTATGACATTTTCCGTTTTATTCACCATTCCCTTTCTAATAATTCCCAACATTCTGTTTGCTTTTTTGACTGCCGCAGCACACTGAACCGACGATATCAATGTGTTATCCACTATGACGCCTAGATCTCTTTCTTGGGTTGTAGCACCTAATATGGAACCTAACATTGTATAATTATAGAATGGGTTATTTTTCCCTATGTGCATTACCTTGCACTTATCCACATTAAATTTCATCTGCCATTTTGATGCCCAATTTTCCAGTCTCACAAGGTCTTCCTGCAATTTATCACAATCTGCTTGTGATTTAACTACTCTGAACAATTTTGTATCATCTGCAAATTTGATTATCTCACTCGTCGTGTTTCTTTCCAGATCATTTATAAATATATTGAAAAGTAAGGGTCGCAATACAGATCCTTGAGGCACTCCACTGCCCACTCCCTTCCACTGAGAAAATTGTTGCAAGTTGTCATGTTTATTATGACTCATTGTTTCTATAATTCATTAAACATGTTTTGGGGGGAAAAAGTTGTGTAAACATCTTTCCTGGCTCCCTAAAATTCTTGATTTGAATCAGTTTACTAAATATTTTTCTACCCTGGAGAGGGTGGGGGAAGAAATATATTGGCTGTCAATTTGTGAAACTTTCCCAGCTGTGCCAATCCTTCCATAGAGCCTGTTGTCTTTCCACTATATAGAGCTTCCTTGCACTCAAGGCCTACCAGTTTTGCACACCCTACAAACCCCCACAGACATTCACCACTGTCGGGAATTTAAGCATATTTTATAGATTTTTTTTTTTAAATATTTTTTCCCATGGGTTCTAGAATTACACACGTACATTACAGTAATAAAACAGAATTAAAGTAAAACAAGATACAAAATGTATTGCCTGTACATAAAAATAGTGGTGTCTGCCCGGTTGTTTTCATCGGTCATGTCTGGTGATGGCACAGAATCATGTCCCATCCACTGAACCACAACCTTGATCTGCATGAAGTTGTTGCAGCTGCTCCCAAGTCATGGTACACAGTGAGTATTAAAATATGTGGTGGCACACATTGCAACAAACAGAGGTTCAGACACAAGGCCCTTCAGGCCAGAAGAAGAGATACACATTGGTCCACATGGACCAATGGATAGAGGAGGCTGCTGTGGTGGGTGAAGCCCTAGACACTAGGTCAGCTCCTGAAAGGTAGGATGGGGAAAATAAGTATAATGCTATAACCTGCCTGTGGACTGCTGGGGGTGAGTAAAGAGGAAGAGTATGAAGTGAGTTATTGAGGGAGAAGAGGAGTAAAGGGAGGGAAGGGTGAGATGCGGAAGAGAGAATAGGAGATAAGAGGAGAAATATTAATTTGACTGCAGATGCTTTTCAGGTTTCAGGTAGTATTTGTGTGAATGAAACTTTCTCTCTTACCCAGTATGTTTCTTGATTAGATTAGGCTTTTATGTGTACAGCGCCGCATACATTGAGAAGTGCAATAAAAGTAATTGGTAGTAGTAGTAGTTTTTCAGAAAAAACTAAATGCCTTTTCTGCATGTGTTGGGAGTTTCCATGTCACTGCAGCTCGACTGCTTCCCTCAGTTTCTTTTAGTCCACCAGGTATGTTGGATGTTGTGAGCTTCTTCAACAGTCCCACTGATTTTTGTGATTACTTCTAACTGCATAGTAACCTGGTAATATTGAAGATAGCATCCCATGTCCTCTAGCCCCAGCTTTTCAAACCTGTGTGACCAACTCAGACCCTCCTTTTTCTATATGGGATTTTCCAGGTGACATTTTCATTCCAGAAATAGAATAGTCTGGGCCTGATTCTGATCTTAGATTTTGCAAGAAGACTGTACAGCAATCAGACCCTTGGGAATCATCCCCCCATCCATCTGTTCCTACGCTGTGATATCATACAGCCAAACAAGGCAGCAATTAAGTGTCCCAAAGTCATGTAATTATGCTTTTAACTTTGTCTTTGCCTTGACCCCACTAAAATTAGTACATAAGAACATAGGATATACCATATTGGGTCAGACCAAGGGCCCATCAAACCCAGTATCCTGTCTCCAACAATGGCCAATCCAAGTCACAAGTACCCAGTAAGTACCCAAACATTAAATAGATCCCATGATAACTAATACTAGCAGCAAGCAGTGGTTATTCCCTATTAATAGTTTATGGACTTCTCCTCCAGGAACTTAGCCAAACCTTTTTAAAACCCATCTGCACTAGTTGCCTTAACCACATTCTCTGGCAACGAATTCCAGAGCTTAATTGTGCCTTGAGTGAAAAATAACTTTCTCTGATTTGTTTTAAATGTGCTTCTTGCTAACTTCATAGATGCCCCTTAGTCCTTGTATTGTCCAAAAGAGTAAATAACCATTTCACATCTACCTGTTAAGTCCTTTCATGATTTTGTAGACTTATTCCCCCTCAAGCGTCTCTTCTCCAGGCTAACAGCCCTAATCTCTTTAGCCTTTCCTTATAGGGGAGCTGTTCCATCCCCTTTATCATTTTGGTTGCCCTTCTCTGTACTTTCTCCAGTACAACTATCTTTTTTTAGGTGTGGCAACCAGAATTTTACACAGTATTCAAGGTGTGGTCTAACCATTGAGTGATACAGAGGCATTATGACATCCTCCGTTTTATTTGCCATTCCCTTCCTAATAATTCCTAACATTGTTTCCTTTTTTGACTTCCGCAGCACACTGAGCCAATGATTTCAATGTAATATCAACTATGATGCCTAGATCTTTTTCCTGTATGGTAACTCCTAAAATGGAACCTAACAACGTGTAACTACAGCATGGGTTATTTTTCCCTATATGCATCACCTTGCACTGGTCCACATATTTTATCTGCCATTTGGACGCCCAATCTTCCAGCCTCACAAGGTCCTCTTGCAATTTATCTCAATCCACTTGTGATTTAATTACTGTGAATAATTGTCATCTGCAAATTTGATCACTTCACTTGTTGTGCTTCTTTCCAGATCATTTATAAATATATTAAAAAGCATGGGGCCAAGAACAGATCCCTGAGGCACTCCACAGTTTACCTTTTTCCACTGTGAAAATTGACCATTTAATCCTACTCTGTTTTCTGTCTTTTAACCAGTTTGCAATCCAGAAAAGGACATCACCTCCTATCCCATGACACTTTAGTTTTCTTAGAAGCCTCTCATGAATGACTCTGTCCAATGCCTTCTGAAAATCCAAATACATCACATCTACTAGTTCACCTTTATCCACATGATTATTCACCCCTTCAAAAAAATATAGCAGATTTGTGAGGCAAGACTTCCCTTGGATAAATCCATGCTGGCTGCATCCCATTAAATCATGTCTATCTATATGCTCTGTGACTTTATTCTTTATTTTATTTTTTATTTTATTTATTTTTAATTTTTATATACCGGAATTCCTGTATGCAATACAAATCAATCCGGTTTACAAGTAACGAAAAGGTTGCCCTGGTCTGGGAGGTTAGACCGGGGTAATTTTACATAGAACATTGAACAATAACTAATCAACCATTGAACATTATTACAAGGAACATTGAAAGTAACAATAATATTTAACAAATATAAACAAATAACAAAATAACCTTATTCGTGTATTGAATAGTATGTGTGTGTTCACCTTTTTACAAGGAACTTTAGTAGCGTAAATGGTCTGCAGTAAGCGGTAATATAAAGGTGAATAATGACTGTTAAATAGACATGCGAATAAGCAAGTACGGGTATGAAATTAAGTGTCAAGGTGTTAGTGACACCCTGCATAGGTTGGATCTGAAAGTCAGGAGGGTGCCTAGTTACACTCTGGGAATTGGAACGCTTGCCTGAAGAGCCAGGTTTTTAACCTTTTTTTGAACTCTGGTAGATTGGGTTCGAGTCGTAGGTCTGGTGGTAGCGCATTCCATTGGTGTGGTCCCGCAGTGGAGAGTGCTCTTTTTCTTAGTGTTGATTTGGCAGGAGCTGCGACTAATGTGCCTTTGTAGGCGTTTCTGATGGGTCTGGAAGATAAGTGTGGACGAAGTTGGGTTTGTAGAGATATAGGTGCGACGTTATGAATTGCTTTATGAATGATGGTTAAGGTTTTAAATAGGATTCTCTCTGTGATGGGTAGCCAGTGGAGGTTGCTCAAGATGGGGGTAATATGGTCTCTTCTATTAGTGTTAGTTAGGATTCTGGCTGCGGCATTTTGTACCATCTGTAGGGGTTTGATGCTGTTGGAGGGGAGGCCAAGTAAGATTGAGTTGCAGTAATCAAGTTTCGAAAAAATAATGGATTGAAGGACGAAGCGAAAGTCATTGAAGTGAAGGAGTGGCTTTAGTTTCTTTAGGACCTGTAGTTTAAAGAAGCAATTCCTGGTGGTTGTGTTTATGAATTTTTTTAGGTTAAGTTGGTTGTCAAGCCATGCTCCTAGATTCCTGACGTCAGCAGAGAGCTCCATGTTTAAAGATGTGGTTTGTGTCAGGATAGATGTGTGGGTGTTCGGGTTGTGTGAAATCAGTAGCAACTCTGTTTTGCTGGAGTTTAGAATCAGGTTCAGGCTGGAGAGTAGTTGTTTAATTTGTTGAAGACAGTTCTCCCAGTAGGCGAAGGTTTTTTGAATAGATTCTGTGATGGGGATGAGAATCTGGATGTCATCTGCATAGAGGTAATGAGTAAGTTTGAGTTGTGATAGCAGATGGCAGAGGGGGAGGAGGTAGACGTTGAACAGGGTGGGAGAGAGGGATGAACCTTGAGGTACGCCTTGGTCTGATAGGATGGGGTCAGATTCCTTGTTATTAATTCTGACCTTGTAAAACCAATCATAAAAAAAATCATAGTTTCCATGATTTTTCCTGGCACTGAAGTCAGGCTCACCGGTCGATAGTTCACTTCTGGAGCCCTTTTTAAATATCGGGGTTCCACTGGCCATGTACCAGTCTTCAGATACAATGGATGATTTTAATGATAGGTTACAAATTACTTGTCATCGGTTTGAAATTTCATTGCTTATTTCATTGCTTATTTTTTCCTATTTTCATCAGATGGATCCTTTCAATTTTTGAAGAAAAATCTTTAGCCTCTTTCACCTCACTTTTTAACCATACCAGCAATTGTTTGGCCTTCCTTCCACCTTTCTTAATGCATGGAATACATTTGGACTGTACTTCTAAGATGGTATTTTTTAACGATGTCCACTCCTGTTGTACACATTTAACCTTTGTAGCTGCTCCTTTCAGTTTTTTTTTCTAAATATTTTTCTCATTTTATCAAACTTTCCCTTTTGAAAGTTTAGTGCTAGAGTCATATATTTACTTATTGTCCCCCTTCCCGTCATTAATTCAAATTTTATCATGTTGTCACTATTGCTAAGCAGCCTCACCACCGTTGCCCCTCTCACCACATCCTGTGTTCCACTAAGAATTAGATCTAAAATAGCTCCTTCTCTCGTTGATTCCTGAACCAGTTGCTCTATAAAGCTGTCATTTATTCTGTCCAGGAACTTTCTCTAGCACATCCTGATGTTACATTTACCCAATCAATATTGGAATAATTGAAATCTCCCATTTATACTGCTTTACCAATTTGGTTAACGTCCCTCATTTCTCTTAGCATTTTGCTTTCTCACCATTTTGGCCAGGTGTACAGTAGTAAACTCCTATCGCTATACTCTTCCCTGACACACATGGGATTTGTACACATAAAGATTCTATTGTGCATTTAGACTCTTGCAGGATCCTTATCCTGTTGGACTCTGCCCCCCCCTCCCCCCAAGGTGTTCCTCTCTATCATTGTGATATAGGCTTGTACCCTGGTATGGCACTATCCCATTGGTTATCCTCCTATCACCATGTCTCTGAGATGCCTATTAAATCTCTCATCATTCACCGCTATACACTCTTAATTCTCCTATCTTGCTTCTTAGACTTCTGGCATTGGCATACAGATATGTCAAAGTGTGTTTTTTGCTTGTATTAACAGCATTTCAATTGTCAGGGATAATTTGAAATCTTTTAGCTCACATGATTCTTTACATATAGGCTTATGCACTACTTTTGCTTTTATTGGGACCTCTTTTTGGGTTGCCCTAACTCTCCTTCATTAATATCCTTCCAAGATACTTCCCTCCAAACCATGTGCTGCTGAGCGACTGTCTGCTTTCCCCTTTGTTCTAGTTTAAAAGCTGCTGTATTTCTTTTTTAAAGGTTAGTGCCAGCAGCCTGGTTCCACCCTGGTTAAAGTGGAGCCCATCTCTTCGGAAAAGTCTCTCCCCTTCCCCAGTTCCTTACAAAACTGAATCCCTCCTCTTTGCACCATTGTCTCATCCACTCATTGAGACTCCAGACCTGCGCCTGCGGACCTGCACCTGCAGACCTGCGCATGGAACAGAGAGCATTTAGAGAATGCCACCCCAGAGGTTTTGGATTTCAGCTTCCTATCTGAGAGCCTAAATTTGGTTTCCAGAACCTCCCTCCCGCATTTTCCTATGTCTTTGGTGCTCAATTATATCATGACAGCCAGCTCCTCCCCAGCACTGTCTAAAATCTTATCTAGGTGATGCGTGATGTCCACCACCTTCGCACCAGGCAGGCAAGTTACCAGGCGATCCTTGCATCCACCAGCCACTCAGCTATCTACATTCTTAATTGAATCACTGCCACTGGTAGCTGCAGTCCAAACATTTAAACAGGTCTCTCTTGGTAAATATGGTGGGTAGATGCAGAAACCAGATATATATTTCTAGTCTGTTTCCTGAACACCAGATTACTGTAGGCACTTTTAACAATGTATTTGGCACTAGTTACTTTTAGGGGAAAAGAAATAGATTGTTTTCTATAAGTTGCTCATGGCTGTTCAAAAGCTATTCAGTCTCTCACCATTCTGCAAACAGTAGAGACTTGGTAGACTTGACTGTGACTTTTAGAACAGGATTTCTTGCTTCTTTGCCTGTGGGGAAAAATCTTTTAAAAATGAGTGGTATGACTGGCAATGTGATGCTGACACATTTCTGTTTATACCTAATGAAAATTTCATCTTTTTTTGTTGTTGCTGTAAACTAATTACTAACCAATAATAGGTTCTGTTCTGGTTTAATATGAATGGTAGTCTGTAACTGATTTCCTTTTGGCAGATTGTATTTGCAGTTTTAGATGTAGTGGTGGGATGTGAAGAGGCAGGGCTGCTGCAGAAACAGCAGAGGGCGAGAAGCTGCTGGGTGTTTTATGAGCAAGGATGAATGCTACTCATGCCTAGCTCTGTCCTCTGCACCAGTGAAGCAATGGTGCAAATACCCAGCCTGTTTCCCATATGTCTGGGATAAAAGGAGCTCAGGTTTGTCATTTTTTCCTCAGATCCTAGCTGCAAGTGATGTCACTTGTCTGTAAAGGGTTATGTTGGGCTTTATGTAGTCATTGAAGCGTGTTGTGTTACTATGGGCTTCTGTACTTGTCAAAAGTCCACATTCATTGCAAGCTGAAATCCCTTACAAGGTTCTGTCATCTCCTCTGCAGTCCCCCTGCACTGCAGGAGCAGCTGCATTAACAAGCCATAAACTACGAGATGCATGTTGGATGCAGCTGGTACAAATTAGCTGTGGTAACAGAAACGATCTCTCGCACAGTGTGACCCAATTTGATATCACTCATCATGGAATTAGTGATTCCTCTAAATAGAACCAAGTGGACTGAAATGCAGCTGCGAGCCTGCTGTGAGAAATGCAAAATCCACTAATTGCTGGAACTTGAAGTCACACCTAAGTTTGTCACATTGCTTCATGTTAATAAACCATGGAGTCATAATGATGATCCTCCACTTGGGGCTGTCACACAGTGTATTCCTACTGAAGTTGATTATCCGGGCACCCACCCTGGAGATTTGTGCAGGTACTTTGTACTGTAGAAAGGTGCCAGCCTCAAAACCTGAAGTCTGCTTACAGAATAGGCAGCAGCAGTGCAAGCTTTCCATACGCAACTCTGCCAGTGTGTCTTAATCTTGTTCTTGGAGGAACTGTTTTTGAGAGAGAGAGTAGTTGAACTTGTATACTAAATTTCAGTTTTGGTTGGATAACACACATGCCAATTTGAGTGTCGTTCACATGGGCATTTGTTGTTTTGGTAGTTGAATGAGACCACCAACTTTTTGTCATATACAGTGGCTCTACAAAGTCTAGATCCCCTTTCAAAATGTTCACCTTTTGTTGCTTTATAGGCTGGAAGTAAAATGTGTTAAAACAGTATTTGTTCCATGTACCCAATCATTTTACCCCACAGCTGCCAAGTGAAAAATATTCCCGAATTCAGTAGAAAATGAAGTAGAAATAAAAACAAGGAATAGCTTGGTTAAGTGGCCACCTCCCTTGTACTTCTGTAGCAATCTTAAATACTTAAAGCTCTGGTGTAACCAATTGTTTTCCAAAGCACCACAAAGTGAATTGTCCTCACCAGTGTTAAGTAATACAGGATACATTCAGCAGTTCCTGTTGGTTCTCTGTGTTGGGTAATGCATTTCAAAGCAAAGACCCAACCATGAGAACCAAGGAGATGTCAAAAGAATCCTGGGGCAAAGTTGTGGAAAAGCACAGATCTGGGGATTGGTATAAAAGGATTGCAAAGCCCTTGAATATCCCTCAGAGCAAAGTCAAAACAAGTATTAAGAAATGGAAGATGTGTGGCACCACCAAGACCCTGCCTAAATCAGGCCATATCTCCAAACTTTTTGCTTGGATGACCAAGCAAAGAGGAAACTGATCATGGAGACAACCAAGAGGCCAGTGGCAACCTTGAAAAAGCTACAGGCTTCCATGGCCAAGACTGGCCAAAGGATGAATGTGACCAAAGCATCCCAAGCACTCCACAGATCTGGCTTGCTCGGTAGGGTGGCAAGAAGGAAGCCTGTCTTGCATCCCGTTTGAAATATTTATTATTTATTTTATTTATATTCTGCTTTTTAGGCACTTCAAAATGAATTACATTCAGGTACTTTAGATATTTTCCCTGTCCTCGGTGGACTTACAATCTAAGTATGCAAAAGAACACTCGGGCTAGCGCAGCCATGTAGCAAAACATTTTGTGGTCTGATGAAACTAAAATAGAATGTTTTGGCCTGAATGCAAAGTGTTACAGTTGGCGCAATGCAGCACATCTCCAAGAGAACACCAACCCTATTGTGAAGAGATAGGAGTTGCAGCAGCATATTATAGGGCATCAACAGCAATTGGGACATTTTCAGGATAGGAGGCACAATGAATAGAAAAAAGAATGGAAAAATTCTTGAGGAAAACTGCTGCCCTCTGCAAGAAAGGTGAAGCTGGGATGGAAGTTAACTTTTCAGCAAAACAGCGGCCAGAAGAATATAGCCAAAGCTTCACTGGAGTGGCTAAGAAACAAAAAATGTGAATGGTCCAGTTAGAGCCCTTTTCTCAAGCCAATTGAAAATCCGTGCCCTGACTTGAAGATTGCCGACCATTAGTGCTCCCCAAGGAACTTAACAAGAGCTTGAACAGTTTTGCAAAGAATGGTCTAATGTTGACAAAGCTAGTTGTGCAAAGTTGGAGGAGACCTATCCCAACAGATTTGCAGCTGTAATTGCTGCTAAAGGTACTTCCATCAAGTATTGTCCAAGGAGGGTGGAGACTTATCCAATTGATGGATTTCAGTTTTGTTTTTTGGATATGTTTATGCTTTGACCCCCAGTAACACATTTTCCCCCTGAAAGATGTGAGGTGTGTTAATGAGTGGGGGGAAAACCTCCCCAAGTAACAGTAAGCAGGCCTGATGCAAGGACACAAAAAATATGAAAAATGTTCAAGGGGAGTGTAAGCTTCTGATAAGCACTGTGGGGTACATTTTAAAAAACAGTGCACGCGTGTACTTTTGTTCGCGCACTAGGCGCAAACAAAAGTCGCTGGATTTTATAAGATACGCGCGTATCTTATAAAATCCGGGGTCGGCGCGCGCAAGGGGGTGCACATTTGTGCACCTTGCGTGCGCCGAGCCCTGCACACGCTGCCCGTTCCCTACCTAACCCACCCACCCCCGGCCCTATCTAAACCCCCCCTTACTGTTATTGTAAAAGTTGCGCCTGCCTCTGGCAGGCGTAACTCGCACCCACCAGCGGGCTGCTGACGCGCCATCTCCCGACTGGGGGCTGTTCCGGAGGCCTCGGCCGCGCCCCCGGGCCGACACCATGCCCCCGACATGTCCCCCGGAACGCCCCGAACGTAGCGCCGCCCACCCGACACGCCCCCCTAATGAAGCCCGGGACTTACGCGCGTCCCGGGGCTTGCACATGCCGTCGAGCCTATGCAAAATAAGCTCGGCGTGCGTAGGGGCTTTTTAAAAGGGTTATGCGCGTAACCCTTTTAAAATCTACCCCTGTATGTACTTAACAGGGATCTTTGCTCCTTATAAATAGAGCACCATGCCATCTGGGCTAGCTGCCACCTGGGTTCCATTGCACACATCCATAGAAATATGCATTGCTTTTGTACAAAATGCTGCTGCTTGCCCCTTCTATTGACCCTGGGCCTCCCACCAGGCTGTTGGGAGAGAATGTAGTGGTTGTAATAATGCAGTAAGAAATACTTTGCACTTTTTATTTGGTATTTGATTATTCAGGGATAAACTTTTGTAATTCTTGAGCATTTTTCAGAACTGCTCTGCAATGAAAAACCCTTGCACCACAACACCCAGCACTGCAGTAGAGACATAGACAATGCAGCTGGTATTGACCACCCCCATTCTGTCTTGCTATTTCTCTTGTACTTTTGCTTTAGAATTTGGAGAATCTTGCACTGTTGGAGGATCTTCTAGCACTTTGCGAAGTTTGTTTGGTCTGCCAATGTACAGACAGATGCAATGCTGCATCTGTCTGTAGTCTAGCAGTGTCTCCCCCCCCCCCCCCCCCCCCCCCCCCCCACCACCTGTTCACCCCATGCAGCCTTCCCAAGCAGCAGCACCCTCTGCTAATTCAGTAGCGAGATCATCTCCTCATCATTGCCAATGAACCTCTGCCCTCCTTTGTAGCGCCCCTTGCTTTTCTGGCAGTGGGTAGTTCGTCAGCTTCTGTCTCTGCTTTGCTTTCTGCTTCCTTTACTTAGCATTGCTCTGACTGTACAGACATTGAGGTGGAATCTGGAGTGTTCATCTGATCACTGATATCTGCTGATGGAGAAGTGCACATAGCTTAAATGATTGTGTAGTTTTACGATATTAAAATACTACACAGCTAGTGTGATATTCTTTGACAAGAAATACTTAGATCTTGAAGAAGAATCTTGAGCCTCTTTTGCTGTTTATATTCAGCCACGTGTGCCTCAACAGGGTCTGGAGTTTAACTGAAATAGTTTTGAGTGTAAGGGCTTCCTGTGTCATCTGATCTGCAGTACATACAGTACAGTCAGAAAGTATTCAGACCACTTCACTTTTTCCACATTTTGTCTAAAATGGGTAATATGTATTTTCCCCTCCTCAATCTACACCCAAAGTGAAATCAGGTTTGTATAAATTTGTGCAAAATAAATAAACTGAAATAATTACAGTTTCATCAGTATTCAGACTCTTTACTATGACACTCAGAGTTGAGCTCAGGTGCATCCTGTTTCCTTGATTGTTCTTGAGATGTTTTTCCAACTTGATTGGAGTCCACCTGTGGTTGGATATGATTTGGAAAGGGACACACTTGTCTATATAAATTCCCACTGTTAACAGTGCATGTCAGAGCAAAATCAAAGCAATGAAGTCGAAGGAATTGTCTGTAGACCTCTGGGACAGTATTGTGTCGAGGTATAGATCTGGGGAAGGGTACAAAAAATTGCAGCGTTGATGGTCTCGAAGAACACAGTGGTCTCCATTATTCTTAAATGGAAGAAGTTTAGAACCACCAAGACTCTTCCTAGAGTTGGCTGCTCGCCCAAACCAAGCATCGGTGGAGAAGGGCCATGGGCAAGGGAGGTGGCCAAGAACTCTATGGTAACTCTGATAGAGCTCCAGAATTCTGCTGTGGAGATGAGAAAACCTTCCAGAAGGATAACCACTTCTGCAGAACTCCACCAATCAGGCCTTTATGGTAGTGGCCAGTCCTCAGTAAAAGACACATGACAGCTTGCTTGGAGTTTACCAAAAGGCACTTAGAATACTCTCAGAGCATGAAAAACAAGATTCTCTGGTCTAATGAAACCAAGATTGAACTCTTTGGCCTGAATACCAAGCTTCATGACTAGAGGAAACCAGGCACTGCTCATCACCTAGCAAATACCATCCCTGCAGTGAAGCATGGTGATGGCAGCATCATGCTTTGGGGATGTTTTTCAGTTGCAGGAACTGGGAGACTAGTCAGCATCGAGAGAAAGATGAACAAAGTATAGAGAAGTCTTTGATGAAAACCTGCTTCAGAGCACTCTGGACCTCAGACTGGGCAACAATTCTCTTTCTAACAGGATCACGCCCCTAAGTACACAGCCAAGACAATGCAGGAGTGGCTTCGGGACAAGTCTGTAAATGTCCTTGAGTGGCCCAGCCAGAGCCCGGACTTGAACCTGATCAAACATCTCTGGAGAGACCTGAAAGTAGCTGTGCATTAACGCTCCCCATCCAACCTGTCAGAGCTTCAGAGGGTCTGCAGAGAAGAATGGGAGAAAAATCCCCAAATCCAGGTGTGCCAAGATTGTAGCATCATATCTAAGAAGATTTGAAGCTGTAATCACTACAAAAGGTGCCTCAACAAAGTACCGAGTAAAGGGGCTGAATACACAAATATTGTTGGAGGAATCCGCTAATGTTGTAAAAAATTTAACAACCACAATAACAAAAAGAATCAAACCAAAAGCTATTCGCAACCCCTGGTATAATGCAAATTTAAGAAAGGCAAAAAGAGATTTAAAAAAACTGGAAATAAAATCGAGAAAAATTAAAACCCCCCAAAACCTAGGAATTTACCGATCTGCTCTAAACCAATACAAAAAAAGACATTGATGAAGTAAAAAAAGAATTTTATAAAAAAAAAGAGAAATTTTTACACAATCCACAGGCACTATTCTCAATTGTCAATAATCTGACAAAGAGCCCCATTGAGAAAAACTCATGTCTACCAGAAGATAAATGCAATGATATTTCATTGTTCTTCAAAAATAAAATCGATATCCTTAACTCCAATATTAAGACTGCACCAAATTTTGAAGTTAAAATGCCTAAGAAAATAGGTATTGAATGGAATAGTTTTGAATTGTCACCCCCCCCCCCGCACCTTCCCCTACCTAACCCACCTCCCTGGCCCTATCTAAACCCCCCCTACCTTTGTTGGCAGATTTACGCCTGCTTTCAGCAGGCGTAAATCTGTGCGCGCCAGCGGGCTGCCGGCGCGCCATCACCCGACCCGGGGGCTGGTCCGGAGGCCTCGACCACGCCCCCGGGCCAGCGCCCCGGTCCCGCCACGAACCGCCCCTAGCCACCGACACGCCCCCTCCCCTGCCCCTTTTAAGAAGCCTCGGGCCTTACGCGCGTCCCGGGGCTGTGCGCGCGCCGGCGGCCTATGCAAAATAGGTGCACCGGCGCGCGAGTGCCCTGCGCGCGTAAATCCGGCCGGATTTACGCGCGCAGGGCACTCGCGCATAAATCACTTTAAATGTTATTAATGTTTATCTATCTGCTATAAAACAAGTCTTACAACAATTAAAGTTGATATTAAAAATGGATAAAACTGAAATAATTTTACTAGAAAGAAAATGTAGTGATAAACCCATCCCGAATTTAACTCTTGAAAAAAATGTTACTATAACTCCTTCACACTTTGCTCGTGATCTTGGTGTAATTATCGACACAGAACTGAACATGAAAAAACATATCGCTATAAAATTGAGAGACGGATGCTTTAAATTATTAACATTGTGAAGACTAAAACCACTTCTGTAACATCAGAATTACAGAACCTTTCTTCAATCCCTCATATTTACAAACTTAGATTATTGTAACACGTTATTTGTGGGTTTACCTGCCTCCACCACTAGACCACTTCAGGTACTACAGAACTCGGCAGCCAGAATATTGACAAGAAAAAATAAATTTGACCATATTTCCCCAGTGTTCGTCTCGCTTCACTGGCTACCAATAAGTTATAGAATACAATATAAGGCTGCATGATAATACACAATTTGATCTATGGAGACTGAACAGAATGGCTGAACTTTTCCTTAAAGCTACATATACCTCAGAAGAACTTACGATCTGCTAATAAGGGTCTATTGACAATACCAACGATAAAGTCAGCTAGATTAAGTCAAGTTAGAGAACGTGCAATGTCAATAGCAGGAACCAAACTTTGGAGCAATTTACCAACTGAACTGAGATTAACAACAGACAAAAAGAAATTTAAGGCTGACCTTAAAACATGGTTTTTTATATGTGCATACATAGAAAATGGGATACAGGCTTAAATTCTTGCATACGGATGTTGAGCAGCAGGCAGTTATTGAATTGTCTGTCTTTTGTCTTTAATTATATATTGTTCCCTTTTTTTAATCTCGTTTTGTTACTACTTATTGATTTTTTAGCTCCCTGAGGATAGGTTTTATTCTTTAATCTTAATCCTTACCTTTTAACAGCTAATTTTTTATTATTGTGCTTTTAATTTTTAGCTTTTATCTTTTATTACTAAATGTATTTATTGTATTTCATTATTTGTTTTTAAATTGTAAACCACTGTTTAGTTTTTAAATTGTAAACCACTGTGAAGGCAATAAACCATACTTATATAAATGTGATATTTCAGGGGTTATTTCTTTTTCAATTTGCACAAATTTCTATAAACCTGATTTCACTTTGTAATTATGGGGAATTGTTTGTAGATTGAGGAGGGGAAAATGCATATTATCCATTTTAGAATAAGGCTGTAATGTAAAAAAAAGTGAAGGGGGTCTGAATACTTTCTGAATGCACTGTCACAAGGGAGATGTCTGAGCACTGCAGGAAAAGTGTATGGAGGTGAGTTCTAATAACTGTTGCAAGTCTGAACCACTCTGATCTTTTCCCTGCCCATCCTCAAAATTTTTTTTTCTTTCTTTTTTTTCTTTTCTTTTTGGAATTATATCCCACCTTATTGGACCCAACGGGAACACACAAAGATAATCATCAACAAATAGACCTCAAGATCCCACTCAAATTATACTCTTCCTCAAGACCTATCAGAGAAGCATATAAAGGTGCCCTACAAGTCCCCCCAACGAAATCTACGCGTCTGTCAACCACCAAAGAACGAGCATTCTCCACAGCAGGCCCGGCCATTTGGAATAACATGCCCACAGACCTCAGACTAGAAACTTGCCCTCTAACCTTCCGAAAAAAACTTAAGACCTGGCTTTTCCTCCAAGCCTTCCCTTAACTTGCAAAACCATCAACTTTCTACCAAACAGGACTCTGCTCACCTGACTAAGCGCCCTGCCAAGTTTAGGTGTTATGGGGTACATTTTCAAAGACAGCGCGCGCGTGTACTTTTGTTCGCTGGATTTTATAAGATACGCGCGTAGCCTATAAAATCCAGGGTCAGCGCGCGCAAGGGGGGTGCACATTTGTGCAACCTGCGCGTACCGAGCCCGGCGCGCGCTGCCTGTTCCCTCCGAGGCCGTTCCGAAATCGGAGCGGCCTCAGAGGGAACTTTCCTTCCGCCTCCCCTCACCTTCCCCTCCCTTCCCCTTCTAACCCACCCCCCGGCCCTATCTAAACACCCCCCCCCCCCCACCTTTGTCGTCAGATTTATGCCTACCCGAGGCAGGTGTAAATCTGCGCTCGCCAGCGGGCTGCTGGCGCGCCATCACCCGACCCGGGGGCTCGCCTCAGCCATGCCCCCGGGCTGGCGCCATGCCCCGAACTGACCCCTGGACACGCCCCCTCCTGCCCCTTTTACGAAGCCCCGGGACTTATGCGCGTCCCGGAGCTATGCGCGCGCCGGCGGCTTGTGTAAAATAGGCGCGCTGGCGCGCGTAAATCCGGCCCTATATTTATGCCTCTGTCTCTTTGTTTTTTGTTTGTTTTTTTTTGGTTTTTTTTTTCATTGCATTATTTAGTTTATTCAGTTATGTTGTCCTCTGCCTCCGGTTAACCTAGCCCCCCAAGTTAATGCCCCCTTGTTATATGTAACTTTCGCCTCTTATTAAATGGTTGATTAAGTTATACCCTAGTTACATGTAAACCGATCTGATATGAATTTTTTTCATGAAGGTCGGTATAGAAAAGTGCTAAATAAATAAAGCCAGCTTGCAAACAGGTTTATAAAATACAGTATCATAAATACAATTTTTATGACATCTAAATGCATTTCATAATCAAAATATTAATACATATTCAAAACAAAATACAATTTGTAAAAAAAGTTCAGAAAACCAGCTAAATCCTACTCTTTACTCTTGCTAAGGGTTGGATTCAGTTATGGTACAATAAGAGGTAGATTTTAAAAACATACGCGCGTGTGTACTTTTGTTTGCGCACCAGGCGCGAACAAAAGTACGCTGGATTTTATAAGATACGCACGTAGCCGCACGTATCTTATAAAATCCGGGGTCGGTGCGTGCAAGGGGGTGCACATTTGTGCAACTTGCGCGCGCCAAGCCCTACGCGCGCTGCCCGTTCCTTCCGAGGCTGCTCCGAAATTGGAGCGGGCTCGGAGGGAACTTTTTTTTTCTACTCCCCCGCACCTTCCCTTCCCTTCCCCTACCTAACCCACCCCCCTGGCCCTATCTAGACCCCCCCTACCTTTATCGGAGACGTTACTACTGCCTCCAGGCAGTAGTAACTTACGCGTGGCAGGCCCCGACACAGGCCGCTGTGTCGGGGCACTCGGCCACACCCCCGGACCGCCCACACGCCCCCGGACACGCCCCCGATCCCTAACCGTGCCCCCTGGCCAAGCCCCCGACCGCCCCTTTTTGCAAGCCCCGGGACTTACGCGCGTCCTGGGGCTTGCGCGCGCCGCCAAGCCTATGCAAAATAGGTCGGCGCGCGCAGGGGGGGTTTGGGGTAGGTTTTCGAGGGGATACGCGCGTACCCCTTTGAAAATCTACCCCTTAATATACTAAAGCCTGAATTTTTATACTGTATAACCTTTGGAGAGAGTCTAGTTACAATTCAGAGGAAAAACTGAAACATTTGTGCACACATTTGTGTAAGGCAGAGCGAGGTGCAAGAGGAGAAGCTGTGATGTGTGTTTTGTTGTTTTGTTTTTTTTAATTGAAATATTTTAAAGCCACAGAACATCAACTCAGGGTAAATCACAATATAAATTTTAGACCAATGCTTCTCATCCTTTTTGTTATTTAGCAGCTTCTTAGTCTGCTCAGTCCGCTTGGCACACCATCCAAATTTCACCCAGTACTTGCTGTGCTTCATCCCACCCTACCTGTGTAACCTGAGGGAGCCTGATAGAGGGAGGGGAATGGAGGGAATTGGGGGAAGTAAACTGACAGAGGGAAGGGAGTAGGGGTGGAGGGAGCCTGACTGAGAAGGAAGGGAAAGGGGATTGAGTAGGTGGATGAGTGATAGAGAGGAAGGGGTAAATGACAGAGGGAAGGGAAGAGGGTGAGTGGGCGTGAGGGGATTCAGTGTGAAGGTGAGTGACTGGCAGAGGGAAGGAAAGGGTTGAATGACTGAGGGGAGGAGTGAATGACTGAAAGGTGAGTGAAGGGAAGGGGAAGGGAGTAAGTGGAAGAGAGTAGTGAGAAGAGAGGGTAGAAGGGTTTGTGAATGTGTATATTAAAAAGAGATGAGAAAGTGTGTGTTCCTTCTTGCACCTCCCCTCCACTAACCTACTACGATCTCAGAGTGACTGGAAATCAAAAGTTCATAGGTATGGAGAGGGGAAATTTTTAGTGTTTAATATAGCTGATGTTTTGAAATATTTAATTGACTTTTGGGAAATGTTTAACCTTTTTTATCCTCATTCTTCTTAATTTGTGTATTAAGAAACTAAAGACATGGCTTTTCAAACAGGCCTTCCCAGAATAAGAGTACCGTCTACCTTTTACACATGCATTATCTCAATAGCTTACCTCCCCTCCCCCGCCCCCCCTAGCTTCGCCTCTTGCTCCTTGAACCTCTCCCACTATACTAGCTAGTCATATCGATAAGATGCGCTACTTACGGTTTTATCCCCACCTCCTAACTTTTTCTTTTAAGGCACTCGCTATAAGTTATATTTGCAATGTTCCTCTCAGTCTGAGTTGCTTCCCCCCCCCCCCCCCCCACAAGTTTTTCTGTACCCTGTTGCTATGTACTTCTGTTTTAGTTCCTGTTTACACGAATACCAGTCTATAAAAGCTTTTAAATAAATGTTCTATTCATCTGTTCTGAAATATTTTTATTAGTATGATTGATTTTATATTTCGTGATTTTGTTTTATGAGGAATGGTGATTTCTCTTTTTGCATTATTGCACTGGCTTGTAGTGGTTTCCAGTTTAGTTTTTTGTCTACCCCTTTCTATTTATACTTTATGGCCTTTTTTTTCTTATTTGGTGAGGGTCTTTCTGTGTTTGTGACTGAGGTGAGATAGTCTGCTAGCTGGAAAAATGCCTTGTACCTCTTGGGTTGAAGGTCTTGCTGATTTTGTTAGAGGCTGGGATCCTTGATTCTAGGAGCTATTTGGGTGCTAAAATGCTGGTGCTTAGGCCTGCTGGATTCTGAAATGTCTGCAGCAAGTGTTGGGGGTTTGGTTTTTGTGTGGAGAAGCTCCATGAGGGACCTCCTCCTCCTTTCTTGCCCTTGCAGCCGGTAACTTGTAATGTGTCCCCAACACACACATGTTTTTTCACCCCTGTTATAAACTACATGTTGGTGAGTGGGTAGATGGAATGAATCATTGTTCCATTTCCTGATTCATGAATTCTGATAACCATTTCCAGAATACTTGAAATTTCAAATTACTGGCAGGAGAGCTCTTTCGTGGCTACACCTGCATGAAGATGTGGAGGGTGCGGGGCTTACAATGACAAGACCTTGCTATTTAACTTTATTTCCTGTTTGCTTGGAGAAAGACATGGTGGGGGCATGCTGGCCGATTTGCAGAGGGTGAGCAGCTCGCATGGTGACAAGAACTTGCTTTATTCCTTATGGCACAGTCGGTTCATTTTTCGACAGTATGCCTGCCAGGTACAAACATGTCAAGGGCAAATAGTTGCATCAAAAATGAGGTTGCATTTTCTGTCTTGAGTTAAAGGAGTTGGTGTGTAAAATATAATTTAAGGCTGCAGATACCATAACATTTTCTAAGGTGTTGCCCATTAATGGTAAAAGGGATTGTGAAAGCTGTGTTGCATCACCAATTTCAGTGTTTGGCTTAAAACCTGGTGTAAGGAAGAGGGTTTTAGGTATCTTGAAGGCTAGGGTCATAAATGGAAAAATAAAATGCTTTGCTGTAATGATGGCCTGCATCGTTTTGTGAGATGAAAAAGGATCCTAGGAGGGAGATTAAACTAATATGTTGACAGGCATTTAAATTAGAGGAAAAGATTGGCAGATGGAAGCTGGTTGATTTGGGCTTTCAAATGAAGATGGGACAATCACAGTATTGAGGCTACTCGTAATAAATAGGTAAGAATCTTTGTTTTCAGTTTTTATTTGATTTTTCTTGAGAATTTTAATGTTATAATAAAAACAAATCATTGGAGAAATGACTTTTCTACTAATTTCCCTTCTTTGTGTTATAAAAAAAGTCATTTTCCATTGATTTTTTTTTTAATACAACATTGAATATACTGGGGAAAATAAAATAAAAACTGGAAGCAAAGGCCCCTAGAAATAAGGTAGACAAGGGGAATTGGGTATAATGCTGTATATAAGGAAAAAATGCTGGAAAGACTGAGTGCAGATGCTCATAGTCTAGGCCAGTGATGGCGAGCTCCAGTCCTCAAGTGCCACAAACAAGCTAGGTTTTCAGAATAACTACAATGAATTTGCATGAGAAACATTTGCATGCACTGCCTCCATTGATTGCAAATCTATCTCTTGCATATTCATTGTGGATATCCTGAAAACCTGGCCTTTTTGTAGCACTCGAGAGCTAGAGTTCACCATCATTGGTCTAGGCCAAGGGTGGCCAACTCTAATCCTCCAGAGCCACAAATAGGCCAGGTTTTCAGAATATCCACAATGAATACACATGAGAGAGTTTTGCATGTTAGCCCTCACAGGTTAGCCCTTTTTACTGCATCTGCTGGGAAGAACTAGGCTAGTGCTTTAGAGCCTTAATCATATCTAGACTATAAACTTAAATCAAACACATATGACTATCCATTGAGAGATGGGTTTGGCAGAGCAAATAATTACCGAACGACACTCTACTGCAGATTTTCTGTGTAAAATAGGAACAATGGGGCAGATTTTTAATGTTACGCGCGCGGGGTACATTTGTGTGTTCTACCCGGCGCACACAAATGCACACCCGATTTTATAACATGCACGCGCATGTTATAAAATTCAGGGTCAGCGCGCACAAGGGGGTGCACACTTTTGCACCTTGCGCGCGCCGAGCCCTAGGGGAGGCCCCAATGGCTTTCCCCGTTCCCTCCGAGGCCGCTCCGAAATCGGAGGGAACTTTCCTTTCGCTCCTATCCACCCCCCTGCCCTATCTAAATCCCCCCCCTACCTTTATTGCAGGAGTTACACCTGCCTCTGGCAGGCATAACTTGCACACACCGGCCAGCTGCCGGTGCGCCAACCCCCGGCACAGCCGCTGTGTCGGAGGACTCGGGACCGCCCCCCCACCCAGACCGCCCCCCAGACCACCACTCCGCCCCTTTTTCAAAGCCCCAGGACATACGCGCGTCCCCGGGGCTTGTGCACACCGCCGAGCCTATGCAAAATAGACTCAGCGTGTGCAGGGGTAGGTTTTAAAGGGTTACGCGCGTAACCCTTTGAAAATCTACCCCAGTGTGCGTAACTGTGTTACATAAATACCTCTGTGCTGCTGAGAAGTCAGTTTGAAGACTCTAAAAGGACATATTTTGCAGTGGGTGCCATTAAGACTTTTAAAAATGTCTTCAAAGTTTCCATCATATCCCATGTCTGCCTTGTGCCTGCATTTGCAACTACCTAGAGATTGTATTCCCTTGTTTTATTGGACATTATATTCAGATGAGATTCTCACCAATGATATATGAGTTTAATTTTGCTTAACTAAATTATTTCTTTAGCATCTGTGGACAAAAACTGAAATCTAATTTTCTAGAATCTAAAAATAATTATTTTCATCCTGGGACATACTGATACGCTCTGGTAGCAAATGGGCCTTGTCTTTCAATGTCTGGAGGCTGCCATGCTATGAATGGCCTTGGCCAGCTACACCCACTCACCCTGAACTTATCAGTATTGGCGTTTGTAAGTTGAACCACAATCTATAGTTCCTAGACTCAGGATGGGGGAGCGGTTTTGCTCCGAATGTTATGCTGTCAAAGAAGAACATTTCAAAGCTGTTATCCTATTGCCATTTTCATTTGTTTGTATTCCACCTTTTCAGAGTCAGTGAAAAGCCATCATTAGATTCTTTGGTTTTCAGCATGCTAGATCTGTTCTCTGTTGTATATTTTCATCTGTCTCTTTACATTTTTACAGATGACTTTTTTATCTCTCTCTCCATTATTCCACATCCCAAAAAGATGGCTTTTCCCATTTCAACATGGTTCTTTTTTTCTGTTTCTTAATGATTAAAAGCATGTTTTCACGTCAAGCTCGAGGATCCTTGAATAGGGATAGTGTTCATGTAGGTTTTTTCCATATGTATGAGGCTGATTAGCATGTAATGGATTGAATAGCCTTTCATCATCATGTGAACTAATAACCTGACCTTTTGGGGAAGAGGAGAGGGAGGTAATATGTGTGCTTAGCAGTAAGCAGGCTTCTGATTGATATAGCACTGCTCTGCTAACTCTTGGATTCTGTTGCTTTAGCACTGCAGTGACGCATTTTCTGCCAGCACAGCATCTGCTTATTTATCCTCTGTGCATTCTCCAGCACTTCACACTTAATTCAGCTTCAGTTTGGAATTTCCTTAAGATCCCTCTCTCTCTCTTATGGTGGTTGTGGAGCCGTTGCTAAAATCGTTACGTCCAGATTCATAGATCCATCACGGTTCCTTGACACACAGAAGCATGAACCACTGACTGCCAAATGGAATCTTAAAGCTCTGTTTCTTGATCCCTTCTCTTCTCCTTTTGCTGCAGACATACTGGCTTTTAAAGTATTCCTTTGGTGTTCAATTATATACATGTTGTTTTCCTCTCTATAACATCTCCTTAGCAGGACTCAAAGAAAATGCAGTTCCTGCCAGTACTGGTGATAGGAGTTGGCAGTGGGTTAGTTTCACCTCTGAAAAAAGTCCTCCTTCCTTCCTTCCTTCCTTTTAATTAACTAAAGTATCTGTATTAACCAGGTATGGTGGCTGTGCTGTTCTGTTGCCCTTTAATGAGCTTCAGTTCTTCTCCAGCTGTAACCAGAGTGTCTGGAACAGCAAGATTATGGAACTGATGCTCATTGATTCATGTAATGAGCTTAGCATAGAGAGCTGAATGGTGGCAGACATGGCAGCAGAATTTTGAAGTGGCAAAAAGTGCCCCTTCAAAACACCTCTACTGCAACCGCTGCCTCACCCTGCCTCCAGAGTCAAACATCGGATTGAGCAGGGATAAGCCAAATCCCTGCCAATCCCTAACCTGGGCAGCAGGAGTCACACTTATCAACAGTGTCATCTCGTATTGCCGCAGGTCAAGACTGGCCCCGCAGGAGATGAAGTTGGGATAATCGCAATTCCTGCTGCACGGGGGTAGGGACGTGTGTTGCCACTCTGCTCAGTGCAGCAGTCATGGCAAACTTCCCGCCTAGGTTTGTGAGCCTGGGGCGAAATTTTGAAAGGGAAGTGCCACTGTGTTGCCACTGGGCTGATTGGGCAGGGGGTGTGTGTGGGTGACTGCCTGTATGTGTGTGTGGGTGGGTGACTGCCTGCCTGGGTAGATGGGTGAATGTGTGTGTGTTGGAGGGGGTGAGAGCCTGTGTGTGTATATGAGAGGGTGGGTGTGTGTGTGTGTGTGTGTGTGTGTGTGTGAGATGGGGGTGAGGGTGGATGGGTGTGTATGAAAGAGTGCTCGTGCACTTGTGTGCTTTTCCGAGTACCTGTATTTATGTGTGTGTAAGAGATTTGACATTCTTTTTATTGGTATGTTTAATGTTTTATATTTCTTGATTGTGTTTGCATTGCTTACAGAATTTGGCTTCTTGTGATTTCCAGTTCAGTTTTTGTCTGCACTTTTCAATTTATATTTTATGATCTCTTTATTAGGTATTTGATGAAAGTCTATCTGTGTTCTGCTTGAATGATTGAGGCTTTAGCATGTATTTTCTGCGTAGGGATTTACAACAACCTGGCTTTAATCTGTTTTCCTAATAGAAGGTGTATTTGTGTTTAGGGCCTGATGTAATATTTGCAGTAAGGCTTATTCGTAGATTGAGTGCTGGCAATTATGATATGGAAGGCTTATTGTATTGAATTGTAGTTCAGTTTTTATTCCTGGCTTTCTGGGGGCCAAGTCCACACCCAGTGCACTTTACCATAGGTCTAATGCCATATGGGATCCAGTAAATGCCTTAATTACTATGGGAAAGATAGTTTATTATGTCTATTAAACTATTATTATTGAAAGTGTGTTCTTTTTGCAGTGTATGCATATATAATATGTTGTAAGTGATATTTTTACTTCAGAAGATTGTACTTTGCATGTTGAAAATAGACATTAAATCTGCCTTTTTAGATTGGGAAATTTAATACATTTTAAAATGGAAACAAATGCACAAGTTTTAATTATGTTGGGAGGTGAGGGAAAGGGGAATGAAAGGCTGTAAGGTTTGTCTAGGGCATCTAATACCTGAATCATGTTGCTCTCTGATGGGCATGCTGTCTGCTATCACTGCTTTGGTCCAGTTGCTACCAGTATGGCAGCATGTCACCATTGTGCGCATACAGATGGGTGAACTCCACTAGGCCCTTGAACACAGGTACTGCTCTTCCTTCTGCTCTTAAGGCTCCAGTAAGAAGTCCTCTCTTCATTTTCTCTCAGGCCCCTCGGGATCTTCTGGGGTGTCTGGGTCAAGCAAATGAAAGAAGTATGGGGTGCTGGAGCACTCTAGTTCCATGCTGCGTTCTGAATCTCATCATTTGCAGGAGTTTCTGAGGTTTCTCATAAAAAGCCCCCTTCCCCTTATGGACTAGGAATGGGTGAAACATATTGTGATCAGTATTGTAAATTTCTTCCAGAGAGGGGGCAGGGGTTGTCTAATTATGACTGTAATAATAAAAAGCTTTAAAATTGTGGGGGAGTTGGAGGGAGGGATGAAGGACAATGTCAGACTTCTTGATTGTATAATTGTAACATCGCCATGTATGTCATCCTAATGACTTGCTTCTGAAGTGTTTTATCAAATACAAGTTCAGTCCAACATGCTAAGGACTGAGTTGAGTACTGGCTACATTGTTTGTGGATTCTCGAATGAGCTTTTGTTTCTGTTAAATAGCTTAAAGTTCCCCACTCTCTGAGATAATTAAATCAAATGTAGGTAGAGGAAGCTCATTTATTTAGAACTTTTTTTTTATCGACCTTCATGTAAAATACATATCACTTCGGTTTACAGCGAAACAACATTGTAAAACCATTACAAAGAACAGGAGTTGTAACAAACTGTGGTCTGGGGTAAATACATAGCAAAACTTTTAACAATTAGCTTATTAAATACAGAATATGGGAGCAAAAAGATACTCTTCATTGATAGGTACCGAGTTAGTTCTAAGGAGGGGGGGAAGGAAGGAGGGGAGAGAAGGAAGGAAGATATGTAGGGGGGAGATTGTAGATAATGCTGATCGAGAGTTGGAGAGTGATAAGGGCCTGTCATCAGGGGTGATGTCTTACAAAAGGGTTAGTGTAAACGTCCTTTCTTGTCACAGTTAAGAGACAGATCATTCATTCTGGAAATGCCTGTCTGAAGAGCCACGTTTTAAGCTCTTTTTTTGAAAGTCAACGGGCAGAGTTCTTGACGGAGATCGGGTGGGAGCGCATTCCATTGAGGAGGACCTGCTGTCGAAAGAGCGCATTTCCTTAATGAGGTCTTGGCTGGGGGAGCATAGAGCATGCCCTTGTAAGCTGATCTTATCAGTCTAGATGATGTGTGGAGACAAAAAGGGATATTTAAGTCGAGGGGGGTTAGATTGTGTATAGATTTGTGAATTATCGTGAGGACTTTGTGGATAATTCTGAATTTGATGGGGAGCAAATGGAGGTTCCGGAGGATGGGAGTGATGTGCTCTCCTCTGCTGGTGTTAGTCAGTATCCTGGCGGCGGAGTTCTGTAGCATCTGAAGGGGTCTAGTGGTGTTAGGGAGTCCGAGAAGTAGCAAGTTGCAGTAATCGATTTTTGAGAAGGTGATCGATTGTAGCACCGTGCGGAAGTCCTGAAGATGGAGGAGGGGTCTCAGCTTTTTTAGAATGTGTAATTTGAAGAACATTCTTTTGTGGTGGTGTTTACAAATTTTTTTAGGTTTAGCGGTTGTCCAGAATTACTCCGAGGTCTCTCACCTGAACGGTGTCGGTCTTTTGGGATGGAGAAGGTTTGTTGATTTTCCATCTTTGTCATTGTGTGTGATGATAAGGATCTCTGTGTTTTTTTTTTTAGTTGAGGACTAAGTTGAGGCTGGTGGAGGAGGTAGTTGATGGACAATAGACAGTTATTCCAGAAGCTGAGGGTTTTGGAGAGGGAATCTGTGATCGGGATGAGGATTTGCACATCGTCGGCATAGATAAAGTGGGTTAACTTTAGGCTTGCGAGTAGATGGCAGAGGGGGAGAAGGTAGATGTTGAAGAGCGTCGGGGAGAGAGATGACCCTTGTGGGACTCCTTGTGTGGAGCTGACTGGATGAGATTCTTTGTTGTTGATTCTGACCTTGAAGCTCCTGTTGCTAAGGAATGACTTGAACCAGCTGAGTGCAGTTCCAGTGAAGCCAATGTCTGAGAGACGATCTATGAGAATTGAGTGGTTCACAGTGTCGAAGGCCGCCGAAATGTTTAGAAGTGCGAGAAGAAAGGGTTGTTTTTTCTCAAGGCCCAAGAGAATGGAGTCTGTGAGCGATATTAAGAGGGATTCAGTGTTTAACGATTTGCGGAATCCGAATTGAGAGGGTGCCAGGATTTTGTGTTCGTCGAGGTATTCTGTGAGCTGATTGTTGATGATTTTTTCCATGAGTTTAGCAATAAACGGTAGGTTGGCTATTGGTCGAAAGTTAGAGGGATCATCTGGATTCATGTTGGCCAAAGTGGGGCAGAACAGGCTAGAAGCAAAAAATTGAAGGGCATGTAAAAACTACCTGTGCGGTTGATTTTCATTTTCCCCTCTGTGCTGCTCATTCGCCCCAGGTTACTTTCTATGAGCACCCCTGCTTTGGTCATGCTAGATGTCACTTAATATAATCCTTGCTCTGAAAAGGACACATTTTTAAAAAGGATATTTGAATGGCAGAAGGAGTCTAGTAATTTCCATATAGATCTGCCAGCTTCTTACAGATCTAGGGTTGCTAAATTTCTGAAAGAAAAAACTACCTTCTGCCCCTCCCCCGCCCTTCCCTTGCTTCACCCCTACTCCTTCCCTTTTCAACCAATAAATACCTTCCCAAACATATGATCTATGTCTCCCAGAAACACCTCCCATATACATCTTCCAGAGGCCCACTCCCTCTTCCTACCCCCACCCCCAAATACAGGTAGTGAAATGGGATGTTAAGGTGGTGTCTAGAGCCAGAGGGATGCTGGGATGCATTGGTAGAGGTATAGTCAGCAGAAAAAAGGAAGTGATCATGCCACTGTACATATCTTTGAGTCCTCTCCTAGAATATTTTATCTAGCATACCTGTCATACCAAAACAGCGCTAACCTCCAGGACTCCATCAGCAACAACCCTATATAGGAAAAAAGCAGCTCTTCAAATATTACACCAGGCTCTGAAAGACCAATACACCTTCTATAGGGAAAACACATTAAACCTGTACCGTAACACAATCCTTCACCTCAGTCACACACACAACACAGACACCTTACAGATTAAAGGACCACAGATTTCAAATGTTCAGATAAAAACTGAAATGCATCTTCCATCGAAACCATCGAGGCCTCCAATGGTGCCTGCACATCCTGGAGCATCAAGCCTTTTCCCTCCCTCGGGATCTCAGCCAGAGACCCCGTATGATCCATGGGAAGATGTTGACTCTGACACTTCTACAGAGGTCATATTCGCAAAGCCATCTCCTCCAGAAGAAAGGAGACAGTCTTCTCCAGAAGACCTTTCCTTTGCTAATTTCATTAAGGAAATGTCAGAGACCATTCCTTTTGACCTGGTCACCGAGGAGGACACACGTCATAAAACATTGGAAGTCCTTCAATTTGTAGATGCCCCCAAAGAAATCATGGCCATTCCCGTCCACGAAGTACTCTTGGATCTGCAATATCGCCTTTGGGAACATCAGTGCACTGTCCAACCAGTTAACAGAAAGACAGATGCCACTTATCTGGTCCAGCATATTCCAGGGTTTCAAAAACCACAGCTACCCCACCAATCAGTGGTAGTGGAGTCTGCGTAGAAGAAGGCCAAAAGACTGTGCCCTCATTCTTCAGCATATTCCAAGGTTTCAAAAACCACAGCTACCCCACCAATCAGTGGTAGTGGAGTCTGCGTAGAAGAAGGCCAAAAGACTGTGCCCTCATTCTTCAGCATATTCCAGGGTTTCAAAAACCACAGCTACCCCACCAATCAGTGGTAGTGGAGTCTGCGTAGAAGAAGGCCAAAAGACTGTGCCCTCATTCTTCAGCTCCCCCTGGGAAGGACCAGAAGTTCTTGGATGGTCTGGGTAGAAAGGTCTTTCAGGGCTCTATGTTAGTGTCACACATAGCTGCCTATCAATTGTACAAGACACAATACCAAAGGAACCTGTGGAAGCAGGTCCAAGGAATAGCAGATTCTCTACTTCAAGAACAGCTCACTACCATTCTTCAGAAAGGCCTCGAGGCAGGAAAACATGAGGTCAGAACTGCATATGATTCCTTTAGACAACGTCTCGCTTATCAGCAACAGGAATCAGTGCCAGAAAGTGGGCCTGGCTTAAGGCCATCTGACTTGCGAACAGAAGTCCAGGACAAACTTGCTGATCTCCCGTGTACCGGCAATAATCTCTTCAGCGACAAGATTCAGGACGCAGTGGCTCAATTAAAAGATCATCATGAGACCCTGCGCCAATTTTCCACAGTAACAACTGACACTCCCTCCTCTGTTCGAAAAACCACAAGAAGGGACCCTAGAAGCCCCTTTTATCGTTCACGCAAGTTCTACCCACCTACATCTCGCATGAGACCATCCAAACCACCTCAGAGAGGACAACCACGGCTGGCCAAGACATCTAGATCTCAACCAGCCCCGCAAACGGGCCCAGCTTCTGGATTTTGAAATCTGTCCAGAGAACAGCAACCACTCCCTCAATCCAAGGCCAGAATTGCCTGTAGGAGATCGGCTTTACCACTTTATCAACAATTGGCACTGCATTACAACTGACCAATGGGTACTATCCATCATAACCCAGGGATACCATCTAAATTTCCACATTGTACCTCCGGATTCACCACCCAATCCATTGTGGATCTGAAGAGATCACACAAATCTTCTAGAGTCAGAACTATCCACCCTACTGAGAGCCAGGGCTGTGGAAACCATTCCCCTGGCACAGAGGGGCAGAGGGTTCTACTGCCGCTATTTTATAATTCCAAAGAAATCAGGTGGCCTCCGACCCATCCTAGACCTCTGCAATCTCAACAAATTTCTACAAAAAGAAAAATTCAGAATGGTGTCCCTAGGCACCATGCTTCCCCTTCCACAACAAAAGGACTGGCTCTGTTCTCTGGATCTTCAAGGCACTTATTCACACATCCCATATCCCCACATCACCACAAATACCTGCGCTTTCGAGTGGGACATCAACATTTTCAGTACCGTGTTCTGCCCTTCAGCCTGGCCTCAGCACCCCGTGTATTTACAAAGTGCCTAGAAGTAGCTGCGGCCCATCTACACAAAAACAGCATACACATGTTTCCTTACCTGGACGACTGGCTAATCAAGAGCCAATCCAAGCAAGGAGCTCTCACCACTCTGAAGCTCACTATCAATCTGCTACACTCGTTGGGTTTTTTCATCAATTACCAAAAATCCCACCTAAATCCATCTCATTTACTTACCTTCATCGGAGCAGATTTGGACGCCACAGTCGCAAAGGCCTTCCTGCCCAACGACTGCGCAGACACACTCTCCAAGCTAGCTGCATCTCTGCACACAAAGAAAATAGCCTCAGCCCATCAATTCCTCACTTTGCTGTGCCATATGGCTTTCACGGTCCATGTCACTCTTATGGCCAGGCTAGCCATGAGAATAACTCAATGGACTTTTGAAATCTCAATGGCAACAAGCCACTCAACCTCTTTCCTCTCAGATCCAAGTAACCGACCAGCTACGTCTCTCACTTCTCTGGTGGACAAACAATGCCAATTTGCTAACAGATCTACCCTTCCAGCAACCAGTCCCTCAAGTGACTTTAACTACAGACGCATCCAGCTTGGGTTGGGGAGCTCATGTGAACAATCTTCAAACTCAAGGGACTTGGACACAACTCGAAGCAAAGTTTCAAATCAACTTCCTAGAACTTCGAGCCATACACTATGCTCTATTTGCATTCAAGGACTGCCTTTCACACAAGACTGTTCTCATACAAACAGACGACACAGTTGCAATGTGGTACTTGAAGAAACAGTGAGGCACAGGCTCTTATCTCCTCTGCCAAGAAGCCGCGCAGATCTGGGCCTGGGCCCTTGCACATTCCATGCATCTTCGGGCCACTTATCTGACAGGCATACAGAACATAGTAGCAGATTGCCTCAGCCAACAGTTCCATCCCCATGAATGGTCACTGGATCCTGTGGTAATGAACAAAATCTTCCAACACTGGGGTCAACCAGGCAGCAAAACAGTTAGCCAGGGACGCCTTTGCTTGCCCCTGGAACACAGGCCTTCTATACGCGTATCCCCCGATACCGCTGATAGCCAAAACTCTTGTGAAACTACAACAGGACAAAGGACCAATGATACTCATAGCCCCGTATTGGCCTCAACAAGTATGGTTTCCCATGATTCTCGACCTCTCCATCCGAGAACCAATTCACCTGGGCACAGCGCCCAATCTCATAACTCAGAACCAAGGCCCGATGCGCCATCCAAACCTTCAGACCCTATCCCTCACAGCCAGGATGTTGAAAGCTTGATCCTACAACCTCTCAACCTTTCAACCAATGTCTCTCAAGTGTTTGTAGCTTCACGAAAGCCTTCCACACGAAAATCCTATCGTTCTAAGTGGAATAGATTTACCACGTGGTGCACACAAAAAGGAATCGACCCCTTTTCCTGCCCCACTCCATCTCTATTAGACTACCTCTGGAGCCTTTCAGACTCTGGTCTCCAGACTTCCTCAGTGAGGATACACCTCAGTGCCATCTCAGCGTACCATAAGGGAGTAGGGGATGCCCCGATAACAGCGCAACCCCTTGTGAGTTGGTTTATGAGGGGCCTGCTGCAACTTAAGCCCCCTCTACGGCCACCAGTTACTGAATGGGACCTAAATGTAGTACTTACAAGGCTCATGCGCTCCCCGTTGGAGCCTTTGCACTCCTGTGATGTTAAATTTCTTACATGGAAAGTTCTCTTCCTAGTAGCCATTACATCTGCTTGAAGGATTAGTGAATTACAAGCACTTGTCACATACTCACCCTATACAAGGTTTCTCCATAACCGAGTGGTACTCCGCACTCATCCTAAATTCCTTCCCAAGGTGGTAACGGACTTTCATTTGAATCAGTCTATAGTCTTGCCCACCTTTTTCCCAAGGCCTCACTCTCACCAGGGTGAGAGGGTTTTACACACCTTGGACTGTAAATGTGCACTTGCATTTTACTTAGACCGCACCGCAGTCCACAGAAAATCCACCCAATTCTTTGTTTCTTTCGATGCAAACACACCAGGAGTTGCAGTGGGCAAACAAACTCTCTTCAACTGGCTAGCAGACTGTATCGAATTCTGCTATGAGAAAGCAGGCCTTCCTCTTCAGGGAAGAGTTAAGGCACACTCAGTAAGAGCATTGGCAACCTCAGTAGCTCACTATCGTTCAGTACAGATTGCTGAGATCTGTAAAACTGAACATGGAGCTCTTCACACATTTGCAGCACATTACTGCCTGGACAAGGAAGAACGTCAAGACTCTGCCTTTGGCCAATCTGTCTTGAAGAACTTATTTCCAGTATGATCCCAACTCCTTCCACATCCACCTGCTGTGATTTTCAGGCTGCCTCATTTTTCCCAACAGTACACCAGTTTTTGTGCCTGTTGCACAAGTTGTATGCTGTTGGTCCAACTAAATATGAGTCATCCTGTAGCTTGCTAATCACCCACATGTGAGGACTACCACAGGGTGGCGGGTGGGTTTTGTGAGGAACTACATCCTGCTTGTCCTGGGAGAAAGCAGAGTTGCTTACCTGTAACAGGTATTCTCCCAGGACAGCAGGATGTAGTCCTCACGAAACCCAGGCACCACCCCGTGGAGCTGGGTTCGAATCCATTTTATTATTTTATTTTTTCGCTCGCACCTTTTGCTACAAACGAGACTGAAGGGAGACCACTGTGACTACAGGGATTATGGCATGCTGGTCATGCTCAGTGTGCCAGTCAAAAGTTCTAGAAACTTTGACAGAAAAGTTTTCCGTGATATGGCTCTGTATGCTGACATCACCCACATATGAGGACTACATCCTGCTGTCCTGGGAGAACACCTGTTACAGGTAAGCAACTCTGCATTCCCAAAGCTTAGTTATTCCAGTCACTACAGTGAAAGTGAAAATGAAAATGTCTTTCTGCATTTGTTGTCTGGTTATTTCTAATTGATTTGGTTCTTGCCTCTATTTTGTTTCCTATTTTCCTCTTATCGATCTTCTGTAACTCCTTTTTCTAGGGTCTCCTGTCCATGGTTTTTTTTCCTCTCATGCTATCTTCATTTCCTCTCCCACATCTGATATTGATCTTTCACATCACAGTTGCTGCATTTCTCTCATCTCTCCATCTCTCTCCTCTCTTCTGTTGTGTAGGGGAGAGGGAGCAGGGCATCACAGCTGATCTGGAAGCATGAGTCAGCAGCTGCCAGCCGCTGGCTTCCATTTAAGAAAAAAGGCTAGGCTGACCAAATATGGCCGATTGGCACCCCTATACAGACCTTTCCAAATGTGTCCAAGATCAAGAAGGAGAGTGCTAGGTAGGTATCTGCTTTGACTTCATAAGCCTGCAGTTGCAGTAACCCGGGTTCCATCCCCATATTTATAAGAACATAAGATTTGCCATGCTTGGTCAGACCAAAGGTCTATCAAGCCCAATATTCTCTTTACAACTCTGGCCAATCTAGATCACAAGTACCTGGCAGGACCCCAAAGGGTAGGTAGATCCCATGCTGCTTATCCCAGGGAAAAGCAACGGATTTCTCCAACTCCACTTTAATAATGGTTTATGGACTTTTCCTCCAGGAACTTATCCAAACCTTTTGTAAATGCAGCTACATTAACAGCTTTCACCACATCCTCTGGTAACGAATTCCAGAGCTTAATTATGCATTGAGTAAAAAAATATTTTCTCTTATTAGTTTTAAATGTACAACTTAGTAACTTCATTGAGTGTCCCCTAGTCTTTGTACTTTTTGAAAGAGTAACCAACTGATTATCCTTTACTTGTTCCATTCCACTCATTATTTTATAGACCTCTGTCATATCTCCCTCAGTCGTCTCTTCTCCAAGCTGAAGAGTCCTAACCTCTTTAGCCTTTCCTCATAGAGGAATCCTTCCAACCCCTTTATCATTTTGGTCACCTTTCTCTGTAACTTTTCTAATTCTGCAAAATAATTTTTGACTTGTGGCAATCAGAACTGCACACAATACTCAAGATGAGGTTGCACCATTGAGCGATACAGAGGCATTATGATATTCTCTGTTTTATTCTCTGTACCTTTCTGAATAATTCCTAGCATTTTCTTTGCTTTCTTGGCTGCTGCTACGCACTGAACGGAAGATTTCAATGTGTTATCAACGATGATACCTAGATCCTTTTCCTGAATGGTGACTCCTAATGTGGAATCTTGCATTGTGTAGCTATAATTTGGGTTACTCTTCGCTAAGTGTATCACTTTGTACTTGTCCACATTAAATTTCATTTTCTGTTTGCATGTCCAATCTCTGTTTTGCAAGGTTTTCTTGCAGTTTCTTACAATCCTCTTATGATTTAAAACTTTGACTAATTTGGTGTCATCTGCAAATTTGATCACCTCACTCATTCCCATTTACAGGTCCCCATTTATAACTATATTAAAAAGCAGTGGTACAAGACCAGATCTTTGGGGCACTCCACCATTCACCTTTCTCCGTTGGGAAAATTTACCATTTAGCCCTTCTCTCTGTTTTCTATCTTTTAACCAGTTCCCAATCCACAATAGAACACTGCCCCTATCCCATGACTTTTTAATTTCCTAAGAAGTCTCTCATGAGGGACTTTGACAAATGCTTTCTGGAAATCCAGATACACTATATCAGCTGGCTTATCCACATGTTTATTTGTGCCCTTGACTAGATCTATGTTGGCTTTGACCCATTAAACTATGCCTATCTGTATGTTCAGTAATTTTGTTCTTTATAATAGTTTCTACCATTTTGCCTGCCACCCCAGATCCGTTTTTAAAAATTGTCATTACATTGGCAACCATCCAGTCTTTAGGTACATACATGATTTTAATGATAGTTTGCAGACTTGCTATTGGTAATTTGTAATTTCATTTTTTAGTTCTTTCAGCACTCTGGTATGTGTACCCTCTGGTCCAAGTGATGTGCTACTTTTTAGTTTGTCAGTTTGCCCTATTACATCTTCCAGGTACACTGAGATTTGTTTCAGTTCCTCTGAATCGTCACCTTTGAATATCATTTGTGTCATGGAATCTTACATCTTCCTCAGTGAAGACCAAAGCAAAGAATTAATTTAGTCGCTGCTATGGCCTTGTCATCCGCTTTTCCCCACCCCACCCCACCCTTTTTTTTTTTTTTACCTCCCAACTGAATAAGCCCAGTCACTGTAGCAATACTGCAGGGGGCAGTGCACCAGGGCTACCGTCCCAAACTATGGCCTACGGGCTGGACCAGGCCTGCTGAGCTAATTTTGCCAATCACCATGCTCTCTTGTAGCTGGATCCAGCCTGCAGAGAAGGGGGGAGGGGGCTGTGCTTTTATTTATTTTTTTTTTTTTTAATGTATGGCTGCTGCATCAAGGCTTGAAGCACTGGCAGGAAGGCCAAGCCCTGGCAGAAGAAGTGCCCAGATCCATGGAACTAGCCTCGACCCATGGTGCCACAAACTCTGGCGTTCCCTCCCCCTCCTCCTGCTTTGAAAACTCTGAGGGGAAACATCCCCCCCCCCCCCCCCCCCCCCCCCCGCGCTCTGGATACTCTGAAATTTCCTATGTGACTCGTCCTTTGAAAGGTTTGGGGACCTCTCCCCCTGCTCTAGAACCTTGTAATCATGAGTACTAAATCCAGCCACTAGGCGGTGGCATTTTGTGATGGCTGAGACTATCTCCTATCCATAGGCTGGCAATGCTGCCTCCCTAGCATTTCCAGTTGACTCAGGGAACAGTGCAGAAGCCTGATCTGGGAATCAAACCCAGATCCTCCGCCTGGCAGGGTACAACACTTGTCACTGAGCCAGCAGACTAGCCCATGAATCGACATATTCTGATCTGAAACATTACACTGTGCAGTTATCCTCCTACAATAAAATTCTGCTTTCTTAGGAAAGTAAGTGGTATCACATTTTAATTTGGGGTTACTTTTTAGGTAACATTTCTAGCTACTAGTAGAATAGAAATTTTTCTTTCATCAAATATGTGATCAGATCTGACTGAAGGGACTTTAAAAGTGCCTCTGGTACACTGAAGTACCAGTGGATTTTGGAAATGAACTGATACTTCAGTCAGTAAAAAAATAATTGATATCTTTTTCAATATTGCCTGTGTCCAGTGTTCTTGTGCCGATCTTGGTACTGCTGATGGAAGGGAAGCCAGAAACCGCACAAATTGTGTGTCAGGGAATTTTCTCAGCATGCCTCAGATTGGCCTCAATTTTGCTAAATTCCTGACAGGCATGAATAATGATGGGCTTGCAGGGGGGGGGGTTTTTGTTTTTTTTTTTAATCTCATGCAGTGAGAAAAAGATTTGGCTTGACCTGTGAATACTGATAAGCATCACTTTTTTTGCAGACTATTGAATTTCACAGATTTGAGGCTAGTATGATTTTGGTGCCTATCCTTCCAGTGATTTAAAAGCATTTCTGATCAGCAATAACTGCTCCAAGATCTGTAGAGTATGTAGAATGCTGCTCTTGACAGAAAAAGACCGATACACCCAGGAGCTTGCCCAGCCTGAGTCTTCAGCTAGCAAAGCTGCTCTATGTACACAAACAATATGAGAGCAGAATGCTAATGTCAAATTGTTATTGCTGAAAATGGATCAGCTTTGGATGTACTAAAATGCAGCTCATGATTTGGGAAGGGGAACCTGATCCGTGGGGTGCAGGGAATATTAGATTATAAAGCAGATGTTTTATGCTCCCAGTCATTCTCAGAGAGAAATAAAAGCAATGTGTCCCCTGGGGTCAAAATGTGGACTCTCCATTTCTATTACTTTTCTCTCTCCTGCCACCACCCACTCTATTTATTGTGAGGATGAAGAGAACAGTTACAATAAACTCAGAAGAGTTCTCCACTATGCAGCCTGTAGCTTTTCACCTCCCAACATGTAACTATCTACACGAGAGCTCAAGGCACTCAAAAAGTGACAGTGCACACAGGATGATTGCACTGGAGGCTAGGCAGGGAGGAAGAGTCACAATTTGAATTCTGTGAGGTGGGGTTAGACAGGTTATGGAAGAAAACTCATCCATCTGGGCGTCTCAGATGTGATTTCTGACACCTTTAGGAGGAAGAGAGGTCACTGTAGCTCCACTTGGCTGTGCAGCGGAGGACTAGCCACTTGTGGCTCAAAGGCCTGTGCTACCCAGCTGCTGAAAGGAAGAGGAAGCATAGCCACAATGTGAAATACAGTGGAAAACTAGGGGAGGATAGAAAGGACATAGTGAGAGAGGAGAGCAAGATTGATAAAGATGCAGGGAGGGGGTGTAAGGGAGAGGTTCAGAGAGATCCCAGAGCAGCAAAACGTAGATCAGAAAATGACAGAGCCAGAAAAAAAAAAAAGGCCTTGTTCATATACATGTTACCTAAAATGAAATAACTTTGTGAAGAAATGAACTTGTCAAGTGTTGAGTACTAGTCTAGCCCATGTGTTCTGGCTTGAGGCTGGGCAGGTGTGCTGGGATTCCCTTGCCTATCCTGTAGGCATTGATAGTCAGATTTTGCACTTCCACGTCTCAAGTAGACATGGATTGATTGTATTTTTGCTAGATTTCAGTGGCACATTTGCAACTATTTCTTGAAAGTCTTTGGTGCTTGAATAGCCCCCCTTCCCCCCCCCTCCCCGTAGTGTGCATTGGAAGGGCTTTAAAAAAAATGTAATTAAAGGAGCTTGTTTTATTTGACCATCTAGTAGCTGTTTGTGTCAATTTCTGAAATGAAAACCAGGAAGGAAAAGATGCTGTCTCATGATACAGTATAATTAGTACAAAGGGAAGGAAGGGATAGGTAAAACTGCTGAGATGCTATCCATCCTGCCTGAGCAAACACAGAGTGCCTCCGTGGAGATCCTGCAGGGGTTACAGCTTTGGCTTGGACTCCCTTCAGCCTTCCCGATCAGATTGTCCCTAGCAAGCCCCTCCTCCTCCAGTTTATTTTTTTTCTCCTCTTAAACTGCTCAGCGTAGGACATCCCAGCAGTCTGACACAGACGCACACTCGCGCCTGTACCCCAGAGACATCGTGAGCAGCAAGGTCCACCAGCCTACTTTCCCATCCCTGGCGTGCCACTAGCGTCCACCCTTGTAAAGATCATGCCTCCCATTCCGATGCGTTCGCCCATCCTCTCCCCTTGCGGGATCAGCAGCTTGGACGAACATCGCATTATTCCTTTCAGGAAGCACACTGTTCGAGAGGAGCGCTGCTACAGGTAGGCTGCAGCAGGGTGTATACTCTTGTACTGATGGATATTCAGTTGATTTTTTTTTTTTTGTCTGTCAGCTCTGTGTGGGATTTTACAGTGGCGTTTAACACTGGCCCTTTCATAAATCAGCATGCTGCAAATGCAGTGTTCCTACCAGATCACACAGGCTCTGGATTAAGGGCTATCTTCTGCAGAGTAACTTTCTCCCAAAGCATAGCGACAATAGGATTGGGAATGGGGGTAGATTTCAGAGTGTTAGGCCATTGCTCCAGGGAACCTTCTATCTTTTCTTTATAGATTTAAACATAGTGAAGTATTTTTATAGACTAGATGTGTTTCTGGAACATTTTCCTAGGCAGGCAGCCTGGTATTTTATCCAGCAGTAGAGAGCAGATGAAAATACAGTTATCAAAATGAGAAAAATGATCAAAGAGGCACTTTGATGCATTGTTGCATTCTGCTTGTGGCCTGTTACATAATGCAAGTTTCTGGGCGTAGGAGAAGGAATATATGAATGTGAAGCAGGTATCCACTATCCCCTCTGTATTAAGTATATTGCTGAACCAGTGCAGGTGTTAAGGAAGTTGTGTTGCCTTTCCATGACAGAAATCTGTGCTGTGTGGCTTCATTACAGAAGCTAACACCCAAGGCCCATATTTCTAAAGTAAGGTGAAGCAGGGATTTAAGAGTGGAAGCTGCCTGAATGCATGCTGTAGGCAGGTATGATTATTGAATCCTTTTACAGTAATTGTTTAACAAAATTGACCTCATATGACTTTTATTTTTTTTTTACATATTCCCATAAATGTTTTCAGTTTTGATGTTGTTAAAAAAAAAAAAAAAAATGTCCAAACAGTGCTATAAAATTTGGTCAGCTATGGACCCAGCTCCTCCACCCCACAAAGCCTGTCTGTGAATCCTGGACTTCCTTTTGTATGTAGTTGTTCCCCAGATCTACGGCCCTCCTTCAGAAATCTGTTGGGCTCTGCAAAAGGGAGACAGTCTTAGCTGTGCTTCGTCCTAGGTATGTAGGTAATCTGATTTTATTTGCAAGTGAGTCCTGGAAATGCCAGCTGCTCCTCCTGATCTGTGTGCTGAGAAGGGAATGGTTCTTGAAAGTGAGAGAGGTTTGGACTTTGTGTTTGCAGGGCTCTTCTCCAGTACTGCAGTACACTTGTCATCACTAATTGAAAGCAGATGCTGAGGCTACTGCTGTAGTCCACAAAATCTTTTTTTTTTTTTTTAATTCTTTCTTGAAAAAGATTTTCGTAAACAAATACAAGTCTGTTTGTCTTCTTTGTGGCCAAGCAGGATCATTAGCAAATGGGACTCAAGAGATTATATACTTCTATTGTGTTTTTTATACAACATTTTGGGACACATTCCCAAAAGCTTTCTGCAGGCAGAACACACTTGTTTGAAGGAATCTTGTAGTCTGCTGTGAGGATTTATGAATCTTGCGATAAGGAGTTGGTGCTGCAGCACGCCTTCTGACCAACACCAAACCACATGATCATATCTCCCCTGTCCTGTTAATTCTACATTGGTTGCCAATTTCCTGGAGGATCCAATACAAAATCTTAATTATTCTACACAATCTCATTCACAGCAACAATTGCAGTCCTTCATCTTTACACTCCCTCGTGAACCCTCCGATTTCAAAACCAACTTCTTCTTCAAGTCCCTTCCCCTAAAGCCACGAGACTTAACATGACAAGAGAGCAGGCCTTTTCCATTGCCGGGCCTATCTTATGGAATTCCATACCCAATTCTATCAGAATGCTAAATGACAAACAAGATTTTAAGAAAGCTCTAAAGCACCATCTATTCAAACAGGCTTTTAAAGATCTTTTATGATTTTTTACCCCTGTTTGACTATGTTGTCCACCTACATGGCCTATTATATTAAGTGTGTCAGTAGTCCTCCATTACCCTGTTTTATGTCTATTTATCTAATGATTTTTCTTTTTACTTTATTTTATATGTGAACCATGTGCTATAAACTAATTTTATGCTCGTTTTATTGTAAACCGCCCCAAACCTTGGAGGGTGTGGCCAACAAATCTTTAAATAAATAAATCTCTCTATAAAAGGGGTTCTTAAGAACATAAGTTGTCATACTGGTCCAGACCGAGGGTCCATCAAACCCAGCATCCTGGTTCCAATCCAGAATTACAAGTAGCTGGGAAGTACCCAAACAGTAAATAAATCCCATGCGACTAATGTAAGTAAAAAACATTGGCTATTCCCTAAGTCAACTTGATTAATAATGGTTTATGGACTTCTTCTCCAGGAACTTGTCCAAACCATTTTTAAACCTAGTTACACTAGCTGCCTTATCCTCATCCTTTGGCAATGAATTCCAGTGCTTAATTGTGCATTGAGTGAATTTTCTCCAGTTTGTTTTAAATGAGCTACTTGCAAACTTCATGGAGTGCCCCCTAGTGCTTGTGTTATCTGAAAGAGTAAATAACAGATTCAGATTTTCCCATTCTAGTCCTCTCATGATTTTATAGACCTATATCATATCTCCCCCTCAACCAACTTTTCTCCAAGCTGAGCAACCCTAACCTCTTTAGCCTTTACTCGTAAGTGAGCAGTTCCATCCCCTTTTTCTCCAAACCTTTCTCAGTGCAACTTTATCTTTTTTTGAGATGTGGCAATCACTCAAGGTGCGGTCTCACCATGGAGCAATAGAGAGGTACTATGACATTCTCAGTTTTATTCACCATTCCTAATTCCTAACGTTTGCTTTTTTGACCGCCACAGCACACTAAGCCAACTATTTCAATGTATTGTCCACTAACGCTTAGATCTTTTTCCTGGGTGGTAACTTCGAACATGAAACTTAATATCATATAAGTACCACATGAGTTATTTTTCCTTGCACCTGTCCACATTAAATTTCATTTGCTATTTGGATGCCCAATCTTCCAGTCTCACAAAGTCCTCCTGCAATTTCACTATTCATCTGTGATTTAACTACTCTGAATAATTTTGTCATCTGCAAATGCTTTAGTATCAGTATCACTTTCAGTATTACTGGAATTGCTTTGGAGCTAGTTTATATTACTGTTAGAGTTAGAAAATAATACAAAATGACCCTCCCTGATAAGGAGATGATTATTGATTTATTTAAAAATATTTATATCTCACCTATCAACCAGACTAGACAGGTTACAAACTAAGTTCATGAAAAATTTAACATAAAATAATTAACATAGCTAAAACATTGATTAACAACAAAGTTACAACCAAAAAGAATTCTATCATAAAATCGGGAATGTACAGCAACATAGAAAATCATTAACCACATTGAGCCAATAAATGAATAACAGAACACATGACTCGGCTAGATGCATTAAGCCGTGTTTCTTTTTTTTGTGGGAAGGGTCCCACTATTGTGAGTGGGGGGGGAGGGGGTCACTGCAATAGTGGGCCCCTCCCCCAGAAAAACATTGCAGCAATATTGCCGCATTTTGTCTTGCAGCAAAAACCTGTGGGGCAAAACAATGTGGTATCAGCCTTTTAGGCTCAATGGCGGGCCCCAAAGCATGGAGCTGCTATCACCTTAAAGGGCCTTGTAACTAAAAAAAAAAAAAAAAAAAAGCCCACTCAAAATCATGACGTGTGGGGGTCAAAGCTGATCTCCCCCCCCCTCCATTCCAAGGCCACCATGCCAAGTTAAAAATAGATTATAGCCTTTTGCGCAAGATTGGACTCTCCACCTTAGACAAAAAAAACATGTATCCCCCCCCCCATCCCCTTTCAATACTATTATGGGCCAGCAGATCCCCCCTTCCTCCCACCCCCACCCCCAATGATGGTAAAATAATCATTGGGGAACAGGGTTCCCATAACTCTCCTCCCACCCCACCCCCAAGATCCCCTAAGTGTTAGAAAACCTTGTTGGGGTCTAGTGGAGAACCCCCCCAAACCCCTCCCATACCTCCTAACCTCCAAAAACAAAAAAAGGATCCAGCATTGGGGCCAGACGTGCCCTCTAGCCCCAGGCCTAATTGGCGCTAAACTGACCTTGCCCCAGGCATCATTTTTTGATTTGGATTGGGGCCGTCATCACACGAAAGGCTTTGATCTATTTTTAACTTGGCATGTCAGGTCTGCCTCAAGTGGAGAGGAGTCAGCTTTGACCCCGCGCACCTTTATTTATTTTTTTCAGTTTTGAACTTCAGGCCTTGGTAACCTATCCACCTTATACAAGGTTCTTCCACAACAGGGTAATGTTATGTACTCACCCTAAGTTCTTGCCTAAGGTGGAGACTGACTTCCATCTGAATCAGTCTATTGTACTGCCCACCTTCTTTCCGAGACCTCACTCCCACCAGGGTGAGCGGGTTCTGCACACCTTGGTCTGCAAGTGTGCTCTGGCATTTTACCTGGAGTGCACTGCAGCCCACAGGCGGTCCACCCAATTCTTCGTCTCCTTCGACAAAAATAGACTTGGGGTTGCGGTGGGCAAGCAGACCCTGTGCAATTGGTTGGCGGACTGTATCGCTTTCTGCTATTAACAAGCGGGCCTTCCACTCAGAAGCAGAGTAACAGCGTACTCAGTGAGAGCCATGGCAGCATCGGTGGCCCATTTCCATGCTGTCCCTATTGCCGAGATCTGCACTGCAGCCCACAGGCGGTCCACCCAATTCTTCGTCTCCTTCGACAAAAATAGACTTGGGGTTGCGGTGGGCAAGCAGACCCTGTGCAATTGGTTGGCGGACTGTATCGCTTTCTGCTATTAACAAGCGGGCCTTCCACTCAGAAGCAGAGTAACAGCGTACTCAGTGAGAGCCATGGCAGCATCGGTGGCCCATTTCCATGCTGTCCCTATTGCCGAGATCTGCACTGCAGCCCACAGGCGGTCCACCCAATTCTTCGTCTCCTTCGACAAAAATAGACTTGGGGTTGCAGTGGGCAAGCAGACCCTGTGCAATTGGTTGGCGGACTGTATCGCTTTCTGCTATTAACAAGCGGGCCTTCCACTCAGAAGCAGAGTAACAGCGTACTCAGTGAGAGCCATGGCAGCATCGGTGGCCCATTTCCATGCTGTCCCTATTGCCGAGATCTGCAAGGCTGCGACATTGAGTTCCCGCCACACATTCGCAGCCCACTACTGTCTGGACAAGGATGGTCATCAGGACAGCACCTTCGGCTAGTCTGACCTTTTGTAACTTGTTCCAAGTCTGAGAACCCAACTCTCCCTGCCTAGGGCCAGATGTGTGGTTCAGGCTGCCTCCCATTGTTGCCAACAGCACCCCTTGTTGTTGTGCCTGTTGCATGTTATTGGGTGTCTGTTGCCGGTACCTTCCGGGTGTAGCCTGCAGCTTGGTACTCACCTATCTGTGAGGACTACCATCCTGCTTGTCCTGGGAGAAAGCAGATTTGCTTACCTGTGTTACAGATGTTCTCCCAGGACAGCAGGATGTTAGTCCTCAACAAGATCCACCCCCGGAAGTGGGTTCAACTGCGGTTTGTTTTATTTTTCGCTCGTCTTTTATTCTTTGATATGAGACTGAGGGATGTGACCCATCTGTCCTGGGAGAATACCTGTTACAGGTAAGCAACTGTGCTTTCTCTTGGAATGTGACCTGATGTAACTGGCGATACTACTGGTTCTTACTAAGATTTCTCCATGTCCCACACACACATGAGGAAATTTGTATTTAGTTAGAAAAGTATCTTCTTTTCCTCTTTCCAGTCTTCTTCACTTCCCTAATCTTATTTTTCATTATACAGGGCAGTTGGAAATAAAAGTATAGGACTTGGTTCAGCTAGACTAGGTATGTAATTGTATGACATCCCTTCCGGCTCTTGGACCACCCAGTATGGCCATCAGTAAGATGGGGAAACAAATTTCATTTTTTAAATGCCCAAGACTTGGTTTGATTTTCTGATTTACACTAAATGATGGTGCCTTTCTTTAATTCTTCAAAAAAGTGTAATAATGTGCTTGTGCTGTAGAAACATAGTTGATTCAAATAAAAGTCCACTGACAATTGTGCAAAAATTGTGCTGAATTTTTGCACAGTGCAGCATTTGCCTAGAGTTGTTAATTTCCTGCAGTTTCAGGAAGGGGGAGAAACTCCTGGAGCCCTTCAACATAATTTCAAGCAGACATTTGTCTTGAATGAAGTGATGAAATTGTTTCTGTTTCACCAAAGTTCACCATAACCAACACGTTGAACTTGTGAACTTTTTGATTGCTCAGCAAAATCAGCAGACTCTTTTATATGTAGCTGAGCCAGTCCTGGTTTTACATTTTTTGCATGCATGGACATGTAGTTTACGTTACAGTCCATGCAGATAGTGAAAGTGTCTGTTTATTTGTTTATTTTATTTAGCTCATGGGCCCCACCTTATTTACGGGCCGATACAGTACAGTGCGCTGTTAACCCATGTTTGGATGCGCGTTTTCGACATGCTAGCTTTACCCCTTATTCAGTAAGGTGTAATAGCGCGTCGAAAACGCGTGGCCAACTCCCCGAAATTAATAGCGCCCGCAACATGCAAATGCATGTTGATGGCCCTATTAGTTATTCCCGCGAGATTCAGTAAGTAAAATGTGCAGCCAAGCCGCACATTTTACTTTCAGAAATTAGCGCCTACCCAAAGGCACTGGGAAAGTGCTCAGAAAAGCAGTAAAAACTGCTTTTCTGAGCACCCTCTGACTTAATATTAAGTCGGAGGTCCCGAAAGTTAAAAATAATTTAAAAAAAAAAAAAAAATTTAAAATCAGCTCACGGCTCGTGGGTTGAAAACGGACGCTCAATTTTGCCAGCGTCCGGTTTCCAAACCCGTGGCTGTCAGCGGGCTCAAGAACCGACACTGGAAAAATTGAGCGTTGGCTGTCAAATCCGCTGCCAGCTGCCGCTCCTGTCAAAAAGGAGGCGCTAGGGACGCGCTAGTGTCCCTAGCGCCTCCTTTTACTGCGGGCCCTAATTAGCATATTTTTCTTTTCTGGATCGCGCACCCAGGACACTGGCCTGTGCGCGCGCCGGGAGAGTAGGCACTCGCCCACTCTCCTGCGTTTTTTTCTTTATCGGCCTGGTAGTCAGGGGGTGGGGTTGTAGAATTTCTGACCCTTCCTTTCTTTCTAGAGCTCTGCCTCAAGGCCCTATCAGCCTTTTTTTATGGTCCTTCCTGTCCTATGTTGCTCTCTTTCCCCCCCCCCCCCCCCCCCCCCCCCCCACAGTTGTTTTTCTAGGCTCCTTATTAGCTTTCTCTTTGTAGTATCTGCCTTTCTGGTCTCCTCTCTTCTGGGCAGGATAGGGACCCTGACATCCTTGATTAGGCATTTTAGCATTATTTTTATAATTTGTTTCTAAACATTATTTTTGTCAATTTGTCTGCATGCAATGCAGGAATTTGTATACAATCTTACATAATAAAAATTATTTTTGTAACTTTTTAGCTTTGGGCTACTTTCGGGCTAGATTTTGTAAGGGGTTGGGCTCTAAAACATTTTGGCATCTGGCAGCACTGCCTAGGCAGAGTCCCTGAGTCTTCCCCCCCCCCCCCCCCGCGCAGCTGTGGGGACTCAGAATTCAGCTTTGCTCTCGTCACATCTTTTGTTGTGATTTTTTTTTTGGAGCTGCAGCTCTTTTTCTTTTGCTTTTCCTAAGTTTTTCTTCTATTTTTCTCTTCCTTTCAACTTTAGTTATGCAGCCTGGCAGAGTCTAATTCTATTCTTTAATAAATAAATACTGCATCTGCAGTTTAGTTTCTGTTTCATCTCCTTGCTCTGTTTTTGTGCCTTTGTCTGGTGCTGACAAGAGTTATAGAATTTAGTCCATGGGTGAACCTTGTAGGCCTCTGAGCCTGGAGACTCGCCAGAGTTCTACCCAGGCAGGAGTTCCATGTCGTTTCACTAATCGATTGGCATCGATGGAGGTTCAGACAGTGAAGGGATCAAGGACCACACCGTTCCTATGGGGGGCAGGGCTCATCCTCCCCGCATTCTGAGGAACTAGTCTCCAAGGGCAGGAGGTCTGGATGACGTAGCCTCCCCTCCTGCTTGCTGTGATGGCAGTGCAGTCTCCTTGTGAGAGGATGAGCAGGAGCCTGGGCAAGCAGCATTGCGTCTGCAACTTCGGTGCCATGCCCGGTAACAGTTGCCCATTCATGCTCGTGCCTGCGCTTCAGTTGTCTGACGCGCCTATCAGGACTGTGTCAGGGACTAGAACAGCCATTCAGTGCCATGGTCACCCTTGATGCCATCAAGGTGGGGGGGGGTGCCCTCAATGCTATTGAGGTGCATGACCACCCTCGATGTCATAAGGACCATCGAGCACCATGCATACTGTTGATTGCCCCAGCTGGGAGCAGGAGCTTTCTGTGCCATTGGCTCCGGCTGGCACCATTGTGCACCATAAACTTCATTGAGTCGGAGGAATGGGGACCAGGACTACCATCAAGCACCTTTATCACCCTCGACGCAATCAGAGCTGCCTTTGATGTCATTGACATGTGGGGCTGCCATCGAGCGCCACGGAGGCTATCTGGCATGTTTGCCAGTGATGCCATTTGTGGCTGCTCTCATCAATGTCGAGCACCATCGCTGCCAGGGACACTGGGATTGCCATCGAGTGCCTAGTCACCCTGAAGGCCATCGATCACCAGGGTGCTGGGGTCCTGAGAGCCCTTGAGCACCATGGAAGCCCTTTGCTGACAAGGGCTTTGGGCCTATGTTGGCCGCAGCGCAGTCGAGTGCCACCGACCCAAGGCTCTGAAGCGCCGAGGCATCCAGGGTGCACCGTGGCCTAATGCCCTCGAGGCTATCGAGCATTGGGACTGCCGATGAACCCCCTTTGTGTTGTCCAGAAGGGGAAACAGGGGCATCAAAGTGTGCCATTGATAGCATAAGGCTGTTAGGTGCCGTGAGCACTGGCACTGTCAGGTGTCTGGAGCCACCATACAGCACCAAAGGCGCTGGGATCATGGGACTTCGAGCATCATCTGTGCTACTGTTGCGACTGTCGCTGCCTGATGACTTCACTCCTCCCTCTTTACCTCTGTGACGACTCCCTCCAGGTCTGAAGGACGACTGGCTGCCGTGGCGTCTCCCTGCCATCTCTTTCCGGCGTCCCCGGGTCGGCTCGACGATGCTGATCTGCCATGTTGCCTGAAGCCTAGGGCGGGCGTGCGTGCTCCGAGTGAAGTACCAGCAAGGGCACGAACCTCACAGGCATCCCCCTGAGATGACGTCATCCGCTTCCAATATTTAAAGGTCTCTGATATCGCTACTAGTTGAGTTAGCAAAGGTTAGGGCTAAGGTTCAGATTGGGTTCCCTGCCTAAGCTACTCTGCCTTCTCGGACTTACCAGAGGTACTCGCTCCTCGAGGGCCCTCGTTCCTGACTATCTGCGGATTCTCTTCTGCCTGGAAGTCGTCATTATCTACACCATTGTGAGTTAACATCGCTCTCTCAGAGCTTTCCCTGGAACCAGGTACTCGCTCCTCGAGGGCCTATCCTTTCCAGCTCCTGAGCTCCCTGAGACCAATTTGTGAGTGTTGTCATCTAGTTCTGTTCATGAACTCTGCATACCCTGCCTACTCACTGTCTACAGTTTCTCAACAGCTCAGCCATCCAGGGATCGCTGTTACAGTATCTGAGGGACTTCAGCCCTACTGGGCACTGCAGCTCACTACTGCCACCTCTGGTGGTTTCAAGACCTGTTTAATAAAAGAACTAGTGTATGTCTGTCTCCATACTCTAAGCCTAGCCAGTGGTCCCTCTCGGGATCTTCCCCCGGGGGCGTGGTCATCTGCCACCGGCCCAAGGATCCACTTACTACTATCTCCGGCAGTCTATAACAACGGATTGCTAAGTCCGCCTACGGAAATACATCAGATTGACACCCCTATCTGCTCCTCCCACCAGCATAGCGGAACATGACAGCTACCAAGCGCCAGCATTGCTGTCAAGGCTAGCATCAGCCATAGGCACTGGCATGGACACCATCAAGTTCACAGCATTGACCACCTTAGGTGCATAGCTGAGCCAAGGGTAACCGTCGAGGATGCTGGCCATCATCTGTACCTTTGGGCACTGATGTGGCGTGTCTGTGCCAGAGATGCTTTAGCCTTTGGGCACCAGGGGCATAATCAGTATTTCCGGTCCATCAACACCTTTGAGCACTGATCTCCATTGGTGCCACCAACCCTTGATATTTTCAACCTGCAGTGTTCATAAGTCATGGGCGCCATGTACACCATGGGTGCTGCCCGGCTGTCATTGTCTACAGGCTCCTGGGGTACTATCGATGGTGCTGCATGCCATATATATATATATGTGTGTGTGTATATATAGATAGATTCACACCTTGCCTCTCCCTCAGCTAACTTAGCTTAGCAGTGAGAACCTGTTTTGTTATTGTGAATAGTTAGATTGTGATAATGTAATCGAATTTAATGCAATGAGGTGGTATACTACACTTCAAGATCTTTATATATTATATGCTTAAAATCAAACTTGTAATTTCTGCTGCTGAGCATTCTCCAGCAAGTTCAGAACCGATGCAAGAGCTCAGTAAGCAGGAAGTGCCAGCCCACTAGTTTTGAATTTGCTTGCTGTACTGGCACAGATGCTGGAGAGCATTCAGCAGCTTCACAGTGGGTTCTTGCCACTCCTCTTGCCAGGCCTTGTATGATATGTATGCATCTTACCACATTTAGGGAAATTGATTTGGGACACTGATGAATAGCATTGGGGCATGGGACCCCCTGTGTAGGGCCTCCATCCTGCTATTTTGCCCCAGGCAGCCTATGGATGCAGGGCCTTGGGCCCAGAGAACCATGCTCCTTACACTTAGAATGTTTCTTAAAGAAGTGTCATGCTGTTTCTTGATGTTAGCATATTTGTTTTCTAAGCCCTTATATATGTTTCCCAGCAGCGTCAGCTTGGTGGTGATAGTCGCGGGACTGCTCACAGCTTTGCTAATTCATCATCTTATGTTTTGAAGGCACCATCTGGAATGGCAGGGTGAATTTGGCAGAGGAATGCTGTATGCTGAGACAGCCTATCCTCATTTAATTTTTACAAAGATATTTAATGTCACTGCCTTTAAATGGCTTATCGTTACTGGCAGCAGTAATATTAGTAAGAGACTAGCAAGTTCAAGTAGCAGGCATACTGTAGTTGAAACCAAGTGGTGATGCATTAGATGTAGACATGGGTGTACAGCCCTACATTTAAGGAAAAACAAATATCTCCTAATACATTGATGTTTGAATCAGACCTTCCAGCTCAGTTTATTTATTTATTTGTTTGTTTGTTTGTTTTTATATACCGAAGTTTAGCACTGGCTTTCACTCCGGTTTACAGGAATAACAACATTTTACACGAATAGTCAAACGGTTTACATTAAATAACTGTGGGAGGCAGCACAGGCCTTCATTCCGAAGTACAAGTATAACAATGGTTTTTATGAAAAGTCAAACGGTTTACATTAATAACTGTGGGAGGGTATAACAAGAGTTTATATGAACAGTTTTACTATGTACAATAATACCGACGGGGTCATGGTTTCGTGATTATATCAGCTAGTTTTAGGGGGTTTCACAATGAGGTGCTGCCTTGTATTGAGTATATTTTACAAGTGGGGAAAAGCAATTGGCTACAGTAGGTCCAACCAGTTATGATGATAGGTATAACGGGTAAGTCGAGTTATCAAGTGATAAAGTGCTTAGCGGTGATTTTTTTTTCTTGGGTAGGGCAGGGTAATATTGAATTATTTACCCTATCCCTTCTTTGTAGGCTTGTCTGAATAACCATGTTTTGAATAGTTCATCAGGAACAGTGGAGTGAATGCCAACACCAGTCATGATGGGATTTATGGTCTTGAATTTGGTATTGACAAAGCTGGATGAGAAATCCCTGAATGGTAAGGAATGGAAGTGTATAGACCAGGATTGCATCAGAGGTTCATAGTCAGCTGCTGTGCGGTTTGGCTCTTCAGCCGGATAAAACTATCTAGCTAACTTAGGGGTAGATTTTCAAAGGGGTACGCGCGTACCCCTCGAAAACCTACCTCAAACCCCCCCTGCGCGCACCAAGCCTATTTTGCATAGGCTCGGCAGTGCGTGCAAGCCCCGGGATGCGCATAAGTCCCGGGGCTTGCATTGACGCGGCATTTCGGGGGCGGGCCCGGGGGCATGGTGCCAGCCCGGGGGCGTGGTCGAGGCCTCCGGACCAGCCATGGCGCGCCAGCAGCCCGCTGGCACGCGCAGATTTACGCCTGCTTTCTGCTGGCGTAAATCTGCCAACAAAGGTAGGGGGGGGGTTTAGATAGGGCCGGGGGGGTGGGTTAGGGAGGGGAAGGTGAGGGGAGGCGGAGGGAACAGGCAGCGCGCGCTGGGCTCGGCGCGCGCAGGTTGCACAAATGTGCACCCCCTTGCGCGCGCGCCGACCCCGGATTTTATAAGATACGCATGGCTACGCTCGTATCTTATAAAATCCAGCGTACTTTTGTTCGCGCCTGGTGCACGAACAAAAGTACGCCCACGCGTACATTTATAAAATCTACCCCTTAGCCTGTATATTCAGTGGCGTGAGCATGCCACTGAATATACCCAGCTATTCTAAAGTTAACTGGATAAGTCTTTCATGCTAACTTTAGATCAGGTCTACAATATGACCAGACTTAGCTGAATAAACTTATCTGGCCAAATTTTAGCAGAATAATAAGTTATCTGGCTAGAAATTATTTGGATAAGTGCCCAAATATTAATTTAGCCAGATAACTTCTGAGTTGTGCAGATAAATGCCTCTGAATATGAACCTCAAAGTGCACTTGATAGATTTGAGTTAGTTGTAACGTCTGATTTGCTTCTTGATTTTTTTATTTTTTTTTAAATGTTAAGATGACGTTATTACTTACACCTGTCTCTTAGTAGATAAAAACATAAAGTGTACCATGCTGGGTCAGACCAAAGGTCCATTGAGCCTAGCATCCTGTCTAAGACTATGGCCAATCCAAGTTACAAATATTCAGCAGATTCCATGGGAGTAGCTGTATTCCTAGTTGCTCATTCCTAGAGATACAGGTAGCTTTCCCAAGTCTACCTAAGAAATGGACTTTTACTGCAGGAACTTGTCCAAACACCTTTCAGACCCTGATATGTCAGATGTCTTAACCACATCCTCTGGCAACAAATTCCACAACTTGATTGTGCATTGAGTGAAAAAATGTTTTTGCCAGTTTGTTTCAAATACTATATACTACTTGCTAGTTTCATGGAGTTTCTCCTAGTCTTAGTACAATTTGAAAGAGTAAATATCCTTTCTCTGTTTATTTGTTCCACCCCACTCATGATTCTATTAACCTCAGTCATATCCCTTCTGTCGCCTCTTCTCTAAGGTGAAGAATTCTCACCTATTTTCTTTCATCATAAGTGAAACGTTCCAGCCCCTTAATCTTTTTTTCCCTACTCTGTATCTTTCTAATTCCACTTCCTTTTTTGAGAATTGGCGACCAGAGCTGCACACAGTACTCCAAGGTGCAGTCACACCATAGATCTGCATTATGATAAAATAGCACAACAGTCCAAAACAGCTTTAAATTATTCAATCACTAGGTCAAACAAATGTATTCTATAGAACAGAAGTTCTACACTTTTTATGAGGAGGGCCACAGGGAGCATTTCAGAAAACTGGCAAGTTGGATGAAATTTAACAATCTTAGGCAAATTAACTATCAAAGGGAGGAGGCACTATTATCTTGGACTTCTCTCTGTCTCTCTTCTTCTCCATATACATCCAAAACACTGCCAAAATGTATCATTTCTTTCTCTAAAACAGCATCAAAATCTGTCCCTTCCTTTCTTAACAGATTACCAGAACCCTTATCCACACACTCATCACCTCCCACTTAGACTACTGCATCTGCTTCTCATGGTCTCCCAGATAACCATCTCTGTCCACCACAATATATCCAAAATTCAGTGCTGCAGTTTATCTTTTTGCTAAGTCATTATATTCATATACCTTCATCTCAAGTCGCTAGATTTGATCGCTATCCATTTCTGCATACAGTTCAAGCTCTTGCAAACCTACTAGAGCCTTCACTCTGCAGCTTCTCACTCTTTTTCCTCGTGAATGCTGGTCATCAGGCAAGTCACTCTTATCTATTCCCTTCTCTTCTACTGCTCACTTCGGACTCCATGCTTTCCACTTGGCTGCACTGTACACTTGTAATAAACTTTATGAGTTGATGCTTCAAGCTCCCTTTTTTGGCTTATTCAAATCCAGTCTGAAAATCCAACTTTTTGAGGCTGATTTAAAATTTTAATCCCTGATTCTTCTGCTTACAACCTTATTGTTTTTAACCATGTTCTTAATAAATGTAATTCACAAAGTTTCTTTTGCCCTGTAAGGTTTGGCTTGATTAGATTGTAAGCTCTACTGAGAAGGGACTATCTTTTATATGTTTTTGTAGAGTACTGCGTGTGTTGAGTATCACTGTAGAAGTGGTTAGAAGTAGTAGTAATCTACCATCCTTTAAATGAAGAAATACTTCTGACGTTGCTTCTGAGTCTACCCCCTTGGAGTCTCATGTCATGACTCCTAGTTCTACAGTTTATTTTCCATCAGATGAGGACTGATTCCTGTTTATTTTGTTTAGTTTCATGCATACATACAAAAATCAAGACTGTGCATTGTTAATACCTTTCAGTTATTTGTCTATTTCATATCTTCCCTGTTTCTCTTCTCCTTCAGGGTATGTATGTTTAAGCCTTCCAGTCTCATCAGTGTTTTGGTGCAGACCCCACACTATTTTGGTTGTCTTTATCTGGACTGCTTTATTTATTTAAACAATTTTATACTGCAAATCAGAATTTGAGTGGTTTCCTTAATTACATCCATAAAATAGTAATACGGAACATAAAACAAAAATAAAGCATAAAAAATTAGCTATACATCTTCCTACTTCATTATGTTCTCCTGCATTCAATTGCTCATACTCTTCATATTCTAATAAATTCGAGAGAGAACTAGTATTTACTAAGACTATTAGAGCCAGTCAACAGACTATTCAAAAGCCTCCTGAAAGAATAATGCCTTCATCAGTTTTCTAAAATTAAAAAAAGTGTCTCTTCTTTTATTGGGAAAGGCAACAAATTCCAAAGTTCTGGGCTTTGAATGTAAAACAATCTCTTGTGTGATTCATCAAGCCTTACTACTTTAAAAGAAAGCACATCAAGTAAATTTAAAGCAGAAGATCTCGGTGATCTCGAAGGCTGATAAAACTTCAGTGCAGCATTAAAACTGGCAGGCACTAAGTGAGTAAGACCCTGGAGAACTATCATTAAAATCTTAAACTTGTTTCAGTCTTGTCTCTATCCTTTTTAAGATATGGTATCCAAAACTAAACACCATACTCCAGGTTAATCCTTCCAATGACATCCTCACCACAGTCCTAGCAATCACATCGTTCTCCTAAGACCCAAATGATCGATTCACCTTTGTTACCCAGGAAAACTTAGCCTTCTAATCTGTTGGCATCGGCAGTTTCATGGAACTGCTTGATAGAAAACTCTATGAAGCCTTGGTGCTAGGACATTGATGTTTGTGTCGATGCAAGCTGATGCTCAGGCACAGATGCATCTTCCAGCACATCAGTGGGGGGGAATCTCCTCCAATGCAGAGATGTTCTGATAGGTTCCATAGGCAATTGAGTCCTCTCTGAGGCATTGCCTGCTTAGTTGTGTGGTATCCCAAGCCATGCCCCTCACACCTGCCTGGTTCAGATGGGATAGTCATGACTGTGGACTGTGATTAGGAGGGGTCAACACTCCTCTGACACATCTCAGCAAGAAAGAATAATGCCTACTGTACCTGAATGTAACTCACCCTGAGCTACCAATGAAAAAGTGTAAGCTAAATCCAAATAAATGAATGTCAAATTTAGAGGATCTTTCCTTTCATGTCTTTGTGAAGAGAATGGCGGATGACTTTCTGCCTCACTTGCAGAAGGACCAGTAAGGGAATTCATGAAATCCTCTAGGAGACCCAGATAAAAATGTGGGGTCTCCCCTTTCTGCTACCACATCAGTTTATGGTGGTTGAATCTGCCCGTAAGGCCAAGAGGTTTAGGATCCACCCTACCTTGGGCACTTTTAGGAGGAAGGCATATCAAGGGGTTAGGCTCATTGCTTCCATAGCCTCCTATCAATCCTTCAGATGCCAGTATATTTGTAAAGTCACTAGTGCTGATGTGCCTGAGTGAGGAAATGGCATGGTCTGTTTGACCTATGACATTTTGAATACCATGATATAAAGAGAATCTCCTTGACAATAAGGTCAAGGAAGCAATAGCGCAAGGATGAGACTTCTGCATGCCTTTTTCACTGCTGCTTTATCCTAGCATCCATAACCAGGGGGGCTCACGAGAGGAGTGTGGAGGAGAGAAGAAGACATTTCTTGCAATCTTCCCTGTTCCCCCTTCTTACATCATGGGCAAGGTCCTCTCCCTTCCCCCTCCCCACAGGCAGCAGAGGACCCAAAAGCCACTGCCTGCTGGTCAGCCAAGACCTGGTGCGGGGCTTTGACTGGATTGGGGAGAGCATAGCCCATAATCCTGAGTCGATATCTGAGAATTTACTAGTTGGGGGAAAGCTGAGATTTTCAGTAAACCTTAATATCATCAGACACTCAAGTTCTTGGTATAATCGTAAAAAGAGAATGCATTTATTCAATACTCCTCCAAATTACCTGCCAAGAAGTGCTTTGGCACCCTCTTGGCACCAGGCCCTACTGCAAAAAGAGCTTTATTTTCTCGTAGAGGCCCACAGGGTCAAATCTGATGTATCAGCAATAAGAGGATAGGATTATTTTCCTAGTATTCCTAATCCCCCAAGCCCAATGGGGACTCGTTGATCCTAGACCAGAGAACATTGAAATCATACCTGGTAATGAAAAGCTCACAAGGATTTCCCACTGCACCATATTTTTTTATTCTAGGATCCCTCAACTTCAGGAATTGCTTGCATGTAGAGATCTTCCAGCTCTCATAGTATCTCAGATTAGCAGTAGAAAAACACATTTCTAATATTGCATGTTGCGGTTCGGCCTCACGTCTACATCCTGTGTGCACAAAATTCCTTGCAGTGAAGCCTATGCGTCTTTGCGAATTGGTGGAAGATGTATGTTTTTTCCTACCTGGATGATTGGTTGGTCAAAAGTCTATATTGAGGAAGGGCTGCAGAATTAATCAGCAGGACCATCCAGGTGTTGAAATTGCTAGAATGTGTATTAATTACTCCAATTCACATCCGTGCCCATCTCCTCATTTGGATTTAATGGTACTTTCACCAGTCAAGACTGGTGAAAGTACTGCCTCTTGCCTCTTTCACCAGTCAAGACTGGTGAAAGAGGCAGGCGGCACCTTATAGACCAACTAATTGAGTTATGAGCTTTCGAGGACCAGAGTCTACCTTGTCAGATGCATCCAAGAAAGGTTTCAAGTGGAAATCCAGCGGTTTAGAGTTGAAGGCTTTTGCTATGTAGAGTAGGGAAGGCCCTAGTTTCTTCCTTTCTGTTTCACATACAAATTGCTTGACTACCTTCTACATCTCTTTGAGTCATGTTTGAGAATCAACTCGATAAGGGTCATATTCATACAGGGTTCATCTCAGACCAATTGGCACTTATCACCAACATGAAGGCTGTAAATCCTTCTCTGTACAGCCTTTAGTTGTCCAGTTTGTGGGCCTTCTTTCAAGCTTCCTGCTGATTTATGGATCCTCACTGGTACTTAGCCAATTGAGAAAAGCCCTTTTCAAGCCTCTGGACTCTTAAGGGCAGAAGTAACTGACCTGGAAGGCCATATTTTTAGTAGTGGTTACTTTGACATCCGGAGTCAGTAAGCTGTAGGCCCTAGTGACTTATGCACCGTTATATAAAGGTGTTCTATTTTATTTTTTTACAGTCTTACATTTACATGGCATATACATCATACAAAGGAAATACATCAAATATGTAAGAAAATAGAAACACAAATAACAGAAGAATTAATAATATAATTGAGCTAAAGTCCACAATGAAATTGAAATACACAACAGAAATTATAAGAAAGCCAGCAAAAGAGAGCCAGTAGAGAAAATTGATAAGATTCCCACCTAGTTAGAAGGGTTAAAGTAATCTTAGTAGTCCTTTTTTTTTTTTTTTTTTAGAAAGGAAGTCAAATGATCAGACTCAACAAAATTAAAGATATTTCTCTGGTATACTGCAATACATTTACACAGAAATTTAAGGAAAATGTAGCTCCTGCTGACTCCAGGCAATAAATCTTTTTCTAATTCTCTAGAGCCCCTAGAAAGATTTTGGGTATAATGTACCTATTTGTCACATTAAAAGCTCATTCCTGTTCTTGAAGAATTCTCACAAGACCAAATCCTTATCCAGGTTCATAGTAAAATAAATTATTAATGTTGCCTTGTTTTAACCTCTTCCAAGGAGTATTCCAATAAGTTAGTCAGGATTTGATTAACAGGCATCAAAACATCCACCAACTCCTCGCCTTTTTCCTGCTGTATTTTAATAACCAGGAAGGTAATACACTCGTAAGACTGTTAGTAGCACATCAGGAGAAATTTTCAATATGTCCAGGAAGTATTTCTTCAACAAATCATAGGTAAAAATCTAACCTGAGGAAAATTAATAATCTGAAGATGTATATACCGCACCATATCTTACAAAGAATCCGTCTAACTCCCTTAAAAATGTCATCGTTTACTAAGGTCATCCTGCTATATACGGAAAACAGTTTACAGTAAGCAAACTTGCTTTGCGCCCTAAACCTGCATCAGATAGGCCATATTCAAGGCTCACAGTGTTAGAGCCATGTCGGTGTAAAATATGGCAGTGTTAGAGTCAATTGAGATCTGTCTCCTTTAAGGAGGTCTGGAAAGCTGTGACATGGAGTTCTTTTCGCACGTTTGCATCTCACTACTGTTTTGACAAGGGCTTCGAATGTGGCAGTAGTTTTGGTCAGTCTGTTCTACATAGCCTCTGAGGGTTAGAACCCAACTCCATTCATCCTAGGGCCTATTATTTGGTATCAGACTGCCATAGGAAAAAAGGGACAAGAAAAATAGAGAATGTTTGAATGGCCTGTTGCCATCAAGAGCAGTCTGATTATTGCACTGTTTTGTTTTCTTCTGCCCCCCCCCCCTTTTTTTTGTTTTTGTTTTTGTTTTTGTTTGGAGCAGGCTCTAGCTTGGGTTTCCCCATGTGTGAGAACTGCCATCCTGTTTGTCCTCAGAGAAAGTAGAGTTACCTGGATTGGGTTCTCTGAGGACAGCAGGATGTTGGTCCTCACAGACTCTCCTGTCTCCCCTTGGAGTTGGTTTCTCCAAGTCTTAGCTTTATTATGGACTGAGGGGCCCTGTATGAAGTGCAGGAGAGTGAACAGGGCATGCTCAAAGCTGCTAGAAGTTTTGATATCAAAAGTTCTAAACTGGACTAGATCTGATGATGTCACCCATGTGTGAAGTCTGACATACTGCTATCCTTGGAGAACCCCTGTTATAGGTAAGTAACTCCACTATTTTTTATTTTTATGATATTGTATTTTATTTATATTGTATATTTTGTAATTGATATTGTGTATGTAATTTTTATTTGATGTATTTTGTATTATTGCAATTTCTATTGTATATGTAGGGACCTTCATTTTCAGCTTTTATTTTATTTTTCCGGGGAGTTTCAGTGTTTGTTATAATGAACAAAAACAGGAGAAAATCAGTGACTCAATTTTTTTCCACTGATTTTACTCCCATTTTGTTTGTTATAATAAACACTGATAGAGTCCCAAGAAAAATAAAATAAATACAGAAAACTAAGGTCCCTATGCAATTTTTATCTGTGGTGAGGCATCTTGGATCTACCACTAAGGAAGACTGTATATAAGTACAAGATTAGAATAGAATTGAAATATGTTTGGGACAAATACCGAAAAAAGCGTTAAGAACATAAGAACATGCTATACTGGGTCAGACCAAGGGTCCATCAAGCCCAGCATCCTGTTTCCAACAGTGACCAATCCAGGCATTAGAACCTGGCAAGAATCCAAAAACTAAGTCTATCCTATGCTACTGATGCTAGTAATAGCAGTGGCTATTTTCTAAGTGAGCTTAATTAATAGCAGGTAATGGACTTCTCCTCCAAGAACTTATCCAAACCTTTTTTAAACCCAGCTAAACTAACTGCACTAACCATACCCCCTGGCAACAAATTCCAGGGTTTAATTGTGAGTTGAGTGAAAAAGAACTTTCTCCGATTAGTTTTAAATGTGCTACATGCTAACTTCATGGAGTGCTCCCTAGTCCTTCTATTATCCGAAAGAGTAAATGACAGATTCACTTTTACCCATTCTAGAGTTCTCCTGATTTTAAACACCTCTATTATATCCCCCCCCCCCCCCCAGCCGTCTCTTCTCAGAACTGAACAGTCCTAACCTCTTTTATTCTTTCCTCATAGGGGAGCTGTTCCATCCCCTTTATCATTTTGGTCACCCTTCTCTGTACCTTCTCCATGTCAACTATATCTTTTTTGAGATGGGGTGACCAGAATTGTACACAATACTCAAAGTGCGGTCTCACCATGGAGCGATACAGAGGCATTATGACATTTTCCGTTTTATTCACCATTCCCTTTCTAATAATTCATAACATTCTGTTTGCTTTTTTGACTGCTGCAGCACACTGAGCCGACGATTTCAATGTATTATCCACTATGATGCCTAGATCTCTTTCCTGGGTGGTAGCTCCTAATATGGAACCTAACATTGTATAACTATAGCATGGTTTATTTTTCCCTATATGCATCCCCTTGCACTTATCCACATTAAATTTCATCTGCCATTTGGATGCCCAATTTTGCAGTCTCACAAGGTCTTCCTGCAATTTATCACACTCCGCTTATGATTTAGCTACTCTGAATAATTTTGTGTCACCTGCAAATTTGATTACCTCACTCGTATTCCTTTCCAGATAATTTATAAATATATTGAAAAGCACCGGTCCACGAACAACAAGAAAGAGATTTGTTGGAATCTCAGTAGATGGGGCAAATGGGCTGATCCAGCGAATCAAATGCTCCTTACCTGCTGTTTGTATATAATACAAAATTCCCCTTTAACTGATTTTTGTTTAAATCCTGGGGACAAATAACTAATGCTTAAAAGCACTTGCCATGTAAACTGTTTTTCATACACAAGCTTTGACTATAAGATTACTTACTCGTGTTCAGTTCCAGGCCTTGTGCCCTGTTCTGCTGCCCAGGCCTGGAAACTACTTAAAAATTAATGTGGATTAATTTCTTCATGTGTTGACAAAGAATGAATATGACTCGGACTTTATTCACGTGCATTTAAATATGCATTAGTTTCTCAAAGAAATAAGGACAGCAGAAGCTAACTTTTTGACCCAGCATTTCCTTTCTGCTCTTTTGTACTTCCAGTTCAGTCAGAACCAAGGCTGGGCTGTGGCATCATGAGCCTTAATTTGCAGCTTCCTGGGGATTTTCCTCCTATTTTATTACCCCTTCCCCACTATCAACATACCTGGTCATTGCGATGATGGTCCTGGACCAGGGACCACGCACCAGTGTTCTTTCTGGAACTCTGCAATCATGGACTCTGATAACTTTATTGGCAGGACTGTTTTCCAAATGTTGGCAAAATATTATACAGAATAATTACAAGAAAGGGATAAGAAAAGAAAGAAAATCATTACAAAATAAGTAGGGACCTTCGTTTTCAGTTTTTATTTTTTGTCTGGGATTTTCAAAGTTATAACAAAAAACAATCAGTAAAAAAATGACTTTGATATAGCACACAGGATCAAAAGCAGTGGAAAACTAATTTTTCCACTGATTTCTTTTTTGTTCTATTGAAATTTCCAGACAAAATAAAATGAAAACTGAACACTAGGGTCCCTCAAAACATCAAGTATAAGTATATGTTACAGAAAGTACAGCATCAGGTTTTGGTGCTGGTCCATATTATCCCTGGTCAGGTTTTATTTCTGGCCTTGTGGCAGGATATTGCATACTTTGCTGCTATAGCTGCTATTTCTACTCTTCCCCTCTGGATTACACAGTTTTGTTTTTTTATTTTAAAAAGCTTATATCCTGCCTATAACAAGTCATTCTTAAGTGAGTTACAGTAAACAATACATAATTACATTAATACAATGTCTTTCCTAGTTATGCTTTGGTGGGAAATCTTGGAGTTTCTCTGTTAGCTTTGGGAACTGTACATATCTGATATCTTTGTATCTTGCACAGCACAGGAGGAAATGGATTCCTGGTTCTGTTTCTTCAGTGTTGCACTGCATACAGTCTGGCTTCTTGGGGTTTCCAGTTTTTGTCTGCAATTTTCTGTCTAATCTGGAACCACTTATTCTGTATTTGATGAAGGGGTTTTGTTTTGGTTTTTTTTTTTTTGCATTTCTGATAGAATTGAGATATTCCACTGGTGTGTAACTTGTGTGTGAGGATTTGTAGTAGTCCAGCTTATTCTGTTTTCCATTTTGCATCTCCCCATGGGGCCAATGTCATGAGCATTGGAATGGAAGGGGGCCGCAGGGGCCATAGTCCCCACCCCCCCTTGAAATTTCCACCAGCAACAGGAGGAGCAATCTCATTAGTGGCAAGAAGATTGCAGTTTTGCAGTACTTCCGGCTGCTTCCTCCTTCTCTGCTGGTGCCTAAATGATGTCATCAGGCACTGACAGCTGAGGAGAAGGAAGCAGCCACGTGGCAAGGTCTCCATCCTCCGCAAACAGGTCCGGCTGTGCCACCATGAAGCCTGTTCCACGATGGCCAAAGAAGAAGCCCAGGCTGCCGCAGGGCCCACCCCATGGCAGCTGAAAATGAGGCCCTGGCCTGCGTACATGCATGTGTGTGTGTGTGTGTGTGTATGTGAGAATCAATATACAACATCTTAAACAAGGGAAATGTATGGTACAAATGATAACTATCTCAAAAAATCCTTTTATTTCTTATACATATCATATCTATTTTAAATATTCTTGTAAAGCTTATTTTCAAAGAATACAACTCTCAAATTTAGAATACCATATCATACTATATAACACCCACCACATTTAATCAAAATCGCATATCACACAATCATTCTTCATACATTAATGCACATGTATACCCAACTATTTTCCCCAAAATAATTCTGACAGAGATCCCACCCTATTAAAAACTATCTGTTATAAGGTGTATACATAAAATCAGCCTACACTGCAAGAGACAGAACTGCCACTTCAAAAATATTGTATATCGGCCCTTTATGAACAATTCTTGTGTATGCTTTCTTCAAAATGTATTAGTGATGAGAAACAAATCTCAGAGTATCTTATGATTCAAAAAGAATCCATCAACTATATTTAAAGAACATTAAAGTCTCTTCCATTGCTTGTTTTTCAGTCCATATATCCAAAAAGATTAATAACCCATCAATGAAATTAGCTCTCAGTTTGATGAAAAAATCAGCATAAATTCAGAGTAGTAGAAGAAAACAATCGGGATGATGTTACCCAATATATTATAGATTGGCAAATTTCAACTTAATTTCTAGAAGGTACAAGCCATCCATCGAATGATCAAACTTTTAGGCAGGCATTTTTTCTTTTTTTGTAGGAGCATTTATTTATTTATTTATTTATTTGCTTATTTTATATACAGTCATTCGGTGCAGCCATCACAACAGTTTACAACAGTAATAAAAAAAAAATACAATAAAGTAAAATCACAATAAAACAAACGGTTTACAGCAGTATTAAAAATACAATAAAGTAAAATTGCAATAAAACAAAATACATTAAAAATTATCTTGGCATAAAAAACATCGTAAGATCGACATTACATTAAAATAATATAAAATAACATAAAACTGCAATGTCATGTTTAGTGCCTAAAAATAAAACTTAAAATATAAATATATATATAAAGACATGGAGGTTAGTGTGTTTGATTAGGTTGATTAGATTCATTAAATGCCTTTGTAAAGAGCCAGGTTTTAATCTCTTTCTTAAATGTTTTTAAGTTTTGTAATAGGCGTAAATCTGTGGGTAATAAGTTCCAGATCTTTGGACTAGCAAGGGATATTGCACATTCATACTTGTGTAAGCTGTGCCGGTTGTACCAATGAAAGGAGGCCTTTATTTGCTGAGCGGAGGTTTCTTTGAGGTACATGTATTTTAATTGCCATGTAATGCCAATCTGTGTGCTCTCCGTACATGATTTTATGGATAATTGTTAATATTTTATACTCTATTCTATATCGTATTGATAGCCAATGAAGGGAAATCAGAACTGGAGTAATATGTTCTTGTTTCTTGGTACTGGTTAAGATTCTGGCTGTTGCATTTCGTAGTATTTGAAGTAGTCAAATCAATAATGGTAATCCAAGTAAAAGAGAGTTACAGTAGTCAATAATGGAAAAGATGAGTAATTGCAATACTGTTCTAAAGTTGGTAGGATTAAGGAAAGGCTTTAGCCTCCTTAAGGTTAATAACTGGTAGTAACCTTCTTTGATTTTTTTTTGCAGTGTGGGTCTTAAAATTCAGCTATCTATCATTATTCCCAAATCTCTAACATATGGTACAGGATGGATTTCAGTTTTACGATCTTCCATTTTCAGTGGTGGTAGGAGAGATGTAGTTGATTTTCTATTTAGAATTATAATTTCCGTTTTGGTTGTGTTTAGTATGAGTCTGATATGAGTTAGCAGTTGTTTAATGATAGATTGAAACATAGCAGCTTTATTATATGTTGCTTTAATGAAGTCAGTAATGGGAATTAAGATTTGAATATGCGTATATGTAGTGTGAAAGCCCGAGCCCAGTAAGTAAATGACAGAGGGGAAACATGTATATATTGAAGAGTGTGGCAGAGAGAGATGAACCTTGGGGAACACCAGTTAAGTTGAAATTTTCTTGAGTGAACTATTGATTTTTACTTGAAAATTGCAGTTTGACAGATAAGAGGAAACCATTGTAATGTTTTATCTGTAAGCCCAGTTTCTGTAAGTTGTTGTAACAGGATAGAGTGATTAATAGTATCAAAAGCTATGGAGAGATCTAGTAACACTGATAAGTAATTTTGTCCATTATCAAATCCTCAAAGTATGGTATCGTGTAGTGTGAGAAGCAAAGATTCCGTGCTGTAGTGCTTCCTGAAGCCGAACTGGGATGGGTATAATATATTATTTTTTTCAAAATGTTCTGTCAACTGGATTTGCACAGTTTTTTCAAGGAGTTTTGCTAATATTGGGAGATTTGAGATAGGGCGATAATTGTTTAATGTGTCAGGGTCAAGATTATCTTTGTTATGAATTGGTTTTATCACCGCTGTTTTCAAAATATCTGGAACATGTCCTTCGGTTAATGATAAATTTATTAATTCCGTGATTGGAGCACTAATTATTTCTTTTATTGCTTTGAGGGATTGAGTTGGTATAGTGTCAAGTGGCTGGTTTTGCGGGATTTAAATTACTGAAACCTGTGGAGCAGAGTGTGGCTGAACCTTTTGCTTAACCAATTTCCTGAAATATTATCATGATGGGCCTTGAATGTAGCCATCAGGTGTCGCCTTTAATTAATGACCTTGACCTAGGTTGAGTGCACAATTTTTACTCAAGTTTGTATGCACATTTTTTGTGTGTATAAACGTACTTACGATTTAGTAAGGATTTGAGCACATAAAAAAAATGCATGCACAAATTAGCACTCCTCCATGTAAATCTCATATAAATGAAGGCACTATTACTCCCCAATACAGGGAGGTTCATTAAATCCTTGAAGGCTTAATTCATATTTTTTAATGCTAGAAATTTAACTCCTGGGTCAGAAGTGAAGTAAAGTTAACTGACATTCTGGGCCTCCTGTTAGTCTATGGTGCTGTGCCAGTATGGTCTTAGACTTGGAGTTCCTGGATGTGGGTCTCCTGGGTCTGGGGTGGACCATTACACCTGGGATCTCCAGGTTCAGAGCCACACTGGCACAGATTTAAAAATAGCCCCAGAAATGAGAATTAACTTTTATTTTATCTTTGACTCTTTAAACCTAAGAAAAATTGAACTAAACACTGGGTTACCTGAGTCCGGGACCCCTGAGCCAGAGGGCCTTGGCCCAGGAATGTTCCCTCCCATCTACTCTCTAACACCAGGCCTGGATATGTCACTAGGCATACTAGGCCTGTGCATAGGGCAGCAGTTATGTGGGGGAAGGCAGGCAGAAAAAAAAATCTTGCATCCAGTAGCAAAAAAGCTTCTGTTGTCCCTCTGATATCATGTCAGACTCTGCATCATGCTTGCTGCTTATTTCCCGCGGTGGCTTCTCTTCAGGGGCAGTTATATCGGAGGCAGGGTGAGGTGGCAGCCTCAGGTGGCAACATTTTGAGGCGGCAAAAAGTGGCCCCAAAATACTTCTGCCAAAGCCGCCTCACCCTGCCTTTAGGCCAATACTAGCGGCACAACTTTAACAAACTTTGCACATTGATCCCCATCCCCTGTGGGCAGAAGAATCCTCGGGCTGGTAGCACATCTCTGAGGCACTCACAGAGTTCCCAACCCCATAGGCAGAAGAAAGTATTCAGGGGTCAGGGAGGTGACTGGTGCGTGTGTGTGAGAGAGACAAAGACTGGTCAGCGAGGTGACTGGTGGGTGTGAGAGAGACAAAGACTGGTCAGCGAGGTGACTGGTGGGTGTGAGAGAGACAAAGACTGGTCAGTGAGGTGACTGGTGTGTGTGTGTGAGACAAACTGGTCAGCGAGGTGACTAGTGTGTGTGTTGGACAGAAAGTAGGCAGCAAGGTGACTGGTGTCTGTGTGTGAGAGGAAGGCTGGTCAGCGAGGTGACTGGTGTGTGTGTGTGTGAGAGATGGTGACTGGTGTGTATGTGAGAGAGACAGAGACTGGTCAAGGAGGTGACTGGTGTGTGTGTGAGAGATGGTGACTGTTGTGTGCATGTGAGAGTCAAAGACTGGTCAGGTAGGTGACTGGTGTGTGTGTCTGAGGAAGAGAGACTGGTTAGGGAGGTTTTCTGGTCTGTGTGTGTGTGACAGAGACTGTGTGTGAGTGACTGGTTGTGGGCACTAAGGAAGAGGACTGTGAGGACAGAGTTTCAGCAGCCCTTGCTGCTTCTGATGAGTGCTATTGGCCTGGAAGGGAAAGGAGTAGGAGAGTTGCTGGAGAGGGTAAGTAAAGGTGGCTTTTTAAGTTTATTTTTCTTGATTGACTGCCATTTTAATTATTGGGTATTATGTGATGTGTCTGCTGTTTTGAAATATTTTATTGATATTTGGACAATTTTTAATACTTTTTATGAGTTTTTAATTGTTGGATGTTATTCTGTTCATCAGCCTTTTTGTAACATTTATTAGTATAGCTTTACAATTATTTCTGTGTAGGGATCTATAGCAGCTTGGCTTATTCTGTTTTCCTAATAGGAAGTGTATTAAGTGTTTATGGCCTGATGTAATATTTGTAGCGTTGCTTTTTCATAGATAGGGTTGATACTGTTTGAGTGTGTTCCATAATGCAGGTGTAACTTTGTGCGGGTTAGTTTGTGTGCATTATTGCAGATCCTAGGACTATGTTAGGTGCTATATTTCTCTTTCCATTTCTCCAGGTTTGCACTGCATGCAGAGTGGCTGTTTTGGTTTTCCATTCCAGTTTGTCTCCATATTTATAATTTGTGGTCTTTCTGTACTTGGTGAAGGTCAGTTCTGTGTGTGTGACCGAGGTGAGGTATTTTTCTAGCATGTAGGCATTTGTATCAATCTTATTTGTTGTGTTTTCTCAATAGGACATGCATTATTGGTAAATTACTGTCTTTTCATAAGGAGGGATATTGTGCCTTCCAGTAAAGGGAGTTTGTTTTGCTTTTACTGAGATGTCATCAGAACCAGAATATCTTTTTTTTTGTATGGTGAGTTGTACGGGTAATGCCCTAGTTCTGCTCTGCACCCATTGTTGGGGATTTAGGGGGTTCCTGAGGATGCAGAATGTATATTTACATTTATCCCCATGACAGTCACATGTTCAGTGTGTCACACACGTGAGAACCAAATATCAGGTGTGTCCCAGCCAAAAAAAAGTTGAGAACCACTGGTCTAGCAGATGCATTTTGAAGTAGCTGTAGTGGTTTTAGTAGACCTGAGGTTAGGCCTAGTAGTAGGGAGTTGCAGTAATCCAAGTTTAAGAATATTAGTGTTTGTAGGACAGTGCGGAAGTCCTGTGCTGTTAGCAGTGGTTTCTGCCAGTGTAATATTCTCAGCTTGGCGTAATCTGTTTTGATTAATTTGCTTAAATGCTTTTTCATAGTGAAGTTCTCATCGATCTGAATTCCTAGGTCTCATACTTGTTCTGAAGGAATAATATTAATAATTCCTAGGTCTAGGGTTGGCGGTTTGATTATCATGTTATTTCTCCTTAACCACACAATTTCAGTGTTTGGGGGGTTTAGAATTAATTTCAGTTGAGAAAGTATTTTTGTTGTATGGCCTTCATATAATATGCTGACAGAGACTATGTAGTTTTTTCAACTGTTTTGTCAAAAGGGCTGTAGAATTGTATGTCAGCGTATAGGAAAAAGTTGATACCTAGATTTGCTAGTAGTGAGCATATAGGCAGCAAATAGATGTTGAATAGTGTGGCCGAGAGTGCTGAACCTTAGAGCATTTATTTACGACATGCTTTTTCACAAGAGCTCAAAGCAAGTTACAATTAATAATCATATACATTTCATCAGATTAAGAAGTAAGAGAAATAAAATAATTTAGTTAGCACTTGCCACAGTTTGTGACTTGCTTAATGGTTCTATTTGGTTTGTTTATATTAATGGTACAGGTATCTTCTAAGGCTTAAAAGATACCTGTACCATTAATATAAACAAACCAAATAGAACCATTAAGCAAGTCACGAACTGTGGCAAGTGCTAACTAAATTATTTTATTTCTCTTACTTCCTAATCTGATGAAATGTATATGATTATTAATTGTAACTTGCTTTGAGCTCTTGTGAAAAAGCATGTCGTAAATAAATAATGAAATATTTGAAAAGTGTGAAAGGAAATACTTTAATTACCCAGTAGCCCGTCAAAATAGAATACATATTCTGACCACTTTTCCTTTACATCCAGGTTTACGTATTTGGGGGTTTTTTTTTAACTGTATGGTAGTTGCAGTCCATAAATCTTCATTCTGATAAAGGTGCATTCTCTGATGTAATTGAAATACAGATCTCAAGATGGTATCAAGTTTTTTTTACTTTACATTGTATGCCCCCTGGTGGCAGTTTCAAATTCTGCAGCATAGACTAAGGGATGCGGGTTATGTTTATGTTCATTCCTAGTGGTGACAATATGTTTTTAATAATTTTTAAACATTTATATTACACTTTTCGTGACACTTCAAAACAGATTACATTTAAGAACTTGTAGGTATTTCCTATCCCCAAAGAGCTTAGAATCTAAATTTGTAATTGAGGCAATGGAGGGTGAAATGACTTGTGCAAGATCACAAGAAGTGATGTACCATTCAACTGTATTTTTCATGTATGTGTGTACTTGGTGTGCTTTGGGGTATAAGTACAGTATAATTAAGCAGAAACTTGCTTTCCCAGGAGAAAGTAGAGCAGGGATTCTGGAGAAAAATTTGTTTACAGTGGGCAAGTGTCTGCAGAGTCACCATCAGCAGCACATATTAACTTGTGCAAGACAACAACACTGCAAGTACGTGTATTGCAGTTATTGTCATTTACGGATTTATTTATTTGCTGATTTTTTTTTTTTTGTATGCTTCTGACACACTATGCTGTAAACTATGCTGTAAACTGTATGTGATGTGGAACCATCACATACAGTTTACAGTATAGTAAAAGGAATATACAATATATAAGAACATAAATACAATGCATAATAAATAAAACAATAAAAATAGAAAAATGATTATTAATACAAGTCAATACAAACTATAAATGATAAAACATAATAAAAGGATAGTGATTATTAGCGACATTTCATAAAAGATAAATAGGGTGAAGTAAAAGAGAGAGGATAGGTAGAATATTTGGGATCTTGGTATGCCTTCATAAATAGCCAGGTCTTAACATCCTTTTTAAATATCTTTAAACTCGATTGTAGCCATATTTCCACTGGCAGTGAATTCCATATCTTTGGGGTTGCTGATTAAATTGCACATTCTCTTACTTGGGAGAGCTGTGCAGTTCGTACTGAAGGGATAGTTAATAAACCTTTGTTTGCCGATCATAGGTTTCATTAGGGTGTGTGGAGTTTGATAGCTTCATTTAGCTAGTTAGTCTGATCCTCGTAGATGATCTTGTGTAAAATGCATAAAACCTTGTACTTGGTTCTGAACTTTATAGGCAGCCAATGTAAGGATATTAAAATCGGAGTGATTTGTTCCTGTTTCTTAGTGCCGGTTAGAATTCTGGCTGCTGAATTCTGTAAAATTTGAAGAAGGCAAATTGTAGAAAGAGGTAGGCCAAGTAAGAGCGAATTACAGTAGTCAATGTTAGCAAATGTAAGAAGTTAAAGAACTGTTCTAAAATCGGAAGGGTTTAGAAGAGGCTTTAGTCGTTTCAGTGTTAAAAGTTTATGGTAACCTTTCATTTTGGCTGATATGAGTTTTAAGATTTAATTCGCTGACTATGATTACTCTGAGGTCACGTGCATATGATACAGGGGAAATTTCAGTTTGTTGGTCCTCAAGGAAGTAAAATTCATTTTTCTGTCCAACATTATAATTTCTGTTTTATCAATATTTAATATGAGTCTCGTGTGTGTCAGAAGCTGTTTAATAGTGTCAGAAGCTGTCATCTGATGCTGGAAACGCAAAATGCCTCAGTTTATTCAGTACTTCAAAGTCTGAAAATGAAAAGTATGCATTTCCTTCCCAGCTCCTCCTTACTGTTTTGCAATGGAATAGATTTGCTCTAGTTAATGTATAATCACAGTGGCATAGAGCAGGGAAGATGCTGCAAATGGTTGTAACCTGAACTGATACAAAGTAAATGTGACATGTTGCTGCCTAAGAAATCTGGAATGCCTGTTGCATACCAGTTGATATTTTCTTAAAAATAAAGCTTTGTGTTTCATTCAGTGTTACAGCTTTTTGAGTTCAGAAATGATAGCTGAATGGTAGAGCTTGGATGAATTGTATAGATGAGCTCCTGTTTTGATCTGGTGGCTTTGAATGCAGGGCATTGCTGTGATGCCTGAAAATCTATTAATGAGTGCTGATGCCATTTCAATGTACTCCATGTATATGGCTGTAAGTAACACAAACTACAACTCCCCTGTAAAAGGGATCTTTTAGAAAACTATCTTGTTTATGCTGCTGGTTTGTCACTCAGTCTGCTCATGAGAGCTGCTATCTTATAACTTTCTCCCTTCTTACGTGTTATGTGCACTTTGTTTCACTTATAATTTCTTCTCAGTTTTGCTTATAGTTAGGACAAAGGTAAAGTTGGGAATAGTAATATATCATCTGTAGGTTCTGAGCAATTCTGTATAGTATGTATTCCAAAAAAGATTTCAGGAGACTACTATTAATCAGAAAAGGATCTCAGACAGGACCTGTAATTTTGTAGCCTTCACCTTCAATTTGTTAAATCAGTTTCAGATATGTCTCTAATGTTGTATATCTGTTTTCCCACAGCTGGGGGATGGCTGTCAATGTGTATTCTACATCTGTGACCAGTGAGAACCTGAGTCGACATGACATGCTAGCATGGGTCAATGACTCCCTACAGCTGAACTACAGCAAGATAGAACAGTTATGCTCAGGTAAGGAAGGGTGGGACTGAATTTTTGCTGTGCTGAGTATCCAGGACAGTGCTCCAAAACTGAGACTTGGGAGGGGACCCACAATTAAGTTGCAAAAGATTGGTCCGTGGGTTACACGCTGAAGCAAATTGGGAAGACTTCAGCTGGAATCAAAACATTCAGACTGCAAATAGTTGATGTACAAAGGGAACACCATTTAGTCTTCCTCAGTATTTGGTAACGATTGTGAGATTGATGTAACTATTTTTAAGCTGGAAAGAGGGCTGTAGCGGATAAAAATATTTGCTGTACGAGCTGGAGTCAGGGTTTGTGGGGGAGGCAGAGTAGAAGTAAACTGGACATCAATTAGGGGCCGATGCAATATTATTCGCGGAAAACGGGCGCTAACATTTCAGCGCCCGCTTTCTTAACTCATGCATGGCGCCCGCAAGGGGGGGGCGCCATGCAATATGCAAATTAGGGGGTCGCGCTAGTAAGGAGGCGCTAGGGTCGCTTGCGTGACCTTAGTGTATCATTGCTAACGCGACCCCACTGTTACCAGCAGTCTGCCGGTTATGAACACTGATGCTGATAAACTCGGTGTTGGTTTTCATTACTGCAGCCGGCTGGTTATGAAAACTGATGCCGAGCATATCAGTGTCGGTCTTCAAAGCGGCCAGCACAGGGTTTTTTCCTTTTTTTTTAACTTTTAAAAAAGTACAGAAAAGCAGTTTTTTCTGCTTTTTTGTACTTTTTTTCAGTGCGCTCAGCTATTGACGCCTGCTCCAGGCAGGCATTAATAGCTGAGCGATAAATGTGCATCTGAGATGCACGTTTATTTTTTTGTATTTGGAGTGAATGAGTAATAGCCTCATTCACATGCATTTGCATGTGATGAGCGCTAACTCATTCACTCTTGTGTCGGACGTGCGTTAAATAGGCGCTAATCCTCCTATTGCATTAGGGGGTGGATTAGAGCCTATTTAACCCGTGTCTGAGTGCACTGTATTGCATCAGCCCCTTAGTGTATAATAAAGCATTTTAGGTCTGCATTGCTCTGAACTGTGAATACATTAGCTGCCTCATTGAAGTCCCGTTTTTCATTGTGAGGAGAAGCGCAAGGCAATGCGCTTAACAGTGACTATTGTAAGTAAGTTTTTTGATTGATTTTACCAAGGTCCATATTAGTCAACACCGATAACTTTTTTAGCATCATAAACAATTCAATTGTTTGACTAACATTGTACCTTACTATGGTCGATTTGTTGTTGGTTGTTAAGTAACCTTTCATTTTGCCATAGGTAGCTGCATATTCCGTTGTTGTATTACCAGTTTAGTCAGCATTATTTTCTGGATTGCTATCTATTCTGTGAGTACTGTTGTCACAATACTTACTGCACATTATCTTTGCAATAGAAGCCGTTGATAACTTTTCTAAGTCTTATAAGTGGTTTAAATATGTATGTAATACGCAGTCTCACTGTGGCACAATCGTCACTCTCTTAGCAGCCCTCTTACATCGCTAACTCGTCTGTACATTTTCCTTTAATGACAGATGTCGAATATACCATATGTGCTCCTGTTTTGGGTTTTAAAAGAAGCATAGTAAAACCAGGTTAGATATATAAAACTTACCTGCAAAACCATTTAATACATTATGCAATCTAAACAAAAGTTGAAGGCACATGTTTTTAAATCAATATGCCCTATGTTTTACATTTAGGTTTCTATAATATTCTTTATTTCTCATTTTACTCACTTTTCAATTTTTATCTTTATTATTTTTTATCTGTTCCTTTTGATCTTACCTATGTTTTTATTTAAATTTTTATTAGCTTTTATTCATTGTCCCCCTTCTTTTTTATTTTATTAGATCATAACACCAAGTTGCTTAGCCTGGATTGTGTGTTTTTTGACTGATCAATGTTCAGTCACAATTAACAACGATAGGTATTTGTCACTTTTTGTACTCTGTATCTATTTTAGTTTTTCTGATCTACCTCCTCTTTTTGTTCTTCTGATCAATTCCTCACTTTCACTGTGTGGTGTGTACGGTCTACTTACCAATATATAGGTTAAAATATTCTTTTTGCACCAAGGTTATACACATAGAAATATATTAACACTGAGGTTGTGTACTCACACTACTTTTAGCACAATAATATTGATTTTTTAGTTATGTATGTCATCTATATATGTATTTTGTTAGCATTTATGTTTATGTTGTTTTTGTTGTAAGTACACTTATGTATGTAACACATATATGTGTATTATAATTTATTTTCAAAATTTTAAAAATTGAGCATTCTTTGCCCTTAATAGCCCCTGAGGCAGCTCCTGTAGGAGCGAAACTTGGCCAGAGTCGGGCTCATTCTAATAAAGGCTGCTTTACACCGATCACTTCGTGTTTCTTCGCTTATCTACAACTTTGCTGTCTCCAGTCATCTGGAGCTACTCCCAACTCTAAAGAAGCATTGAAAAGGTCAAACAGTGGAGCAGCTAAAACTTCTTTAAGTTCCTTTAATACTCTTGGATGTATCTCAACTGGTTTCATTCACCATTCCCTCTTAGCTGTGCGCACGCACAGAAGGTGTGAATCCTTTGCATACAGCAAAGCATAGCGTGCACAAGAAATCCCAATATTTGTACTATACTAGTTCGAAATGCACATATTTGAAATTGGTTTATTAAAAGTTGCACAAAGAATATTTTTGCGCACGCAGTCTTTCAGAAATTTGGGGGAACATTGGTCTCATTGCTGTATCTACTTTGTTTTGCTGGCTTCCGTTGAACATAGTCTTCTGAAAATTGTTTGTCTACCTCCCTTCCATTCCTATTTATGGCAGTTTTCTGTGCTTCTACTCCAAGCCTTTCCTCAGTGATCACTAAACAGAAATATTAAGCAATTCTGCTTTATCCTTGTAAGCCTGTACATATAGTCCCATTTCACCTTTGAATCTTACAATCCAACTTTTGCACTTCCTATTGTCACGAATATCTCTTTAAAAAAACAAAACAAAAGCTTGTCGCCCTGTTTTAGGTATCACTTTTCAAAGTGTTATGCAGGGATTGTGCTTGTAAAACCAAAACATACATATAGAGCCCTTGTGCTTGGTAAGTGATTTTTCAGAAGGTCAGAATTACGCACATATATTTCTCACAGGACAAGCAGGATGGTAGGCCTCACATATGGGGGACATCACAGGATGGAGCCCAATCATGGAACACTTTTGTCAAAGTTTCTAGAACTTTGACTGGCACCTATTGGGCATGCCCAGGATGGCACTAACCCTGCAACCAGCAGGGGTCCCCCTTCAGTCTTCTTTTTTCCGTGCAGCAGTAGCCACGCAAGTTAAAGAGCTCCACAGAGATTCCTGACAGGAAATTTCCTCACGAAATTACTATTCAACTTTCTACCCCACAGGGGTCTCCCTCTTTCATTTTTACGCCCGCGGTGGTTCGGTAAGTTTTTTACCTGATTCCGGTCGATTCCCATAGAGTTTGGCCCTCACAGCCTACTGGCCGTTGACCACACTGCGGCTAAATTTTTTCACAGGCCATGGCGGCGGGGTTCCGTCCATGCCTGGACTGCACCCACACAATGTCCATTACTGACCCTCACCTGGTATGTGTAATGTGTCTGGGTAGCAGTCATGATGTCCTTACTTGCATCAAATGTGCCCTTATGACACCTTAAGGTCACAAGGCTAGAATGGAGAAAATGGAACTTCTCTTTAGGTCAAAAATCCCGACGCCGTCCATAGCATCGACGTCTTCTGAACAGACACCGTCTACGTCACACCATCATTGGGCACCGGCCGGTGTCCGACCAGCATCGATGACTCCACGGCCATCAACACCCTCTGTTCCTCCTCAGGAAAAGGACAGAGGAGAGCGTCAAGAAAAGCATCGACATCGCAGGTCTCAGACCGTCAACGCAGGCAAGGCCTCGACATTGTCATCGTCTGAACTGCCATCGAAGAAAGCCCGTCCAGAAAAGGCACCGTCCCTATCTGGTTCAGGGTCACCAAGGCAACCTTCACCGGGACCGGTGATAGGAGCCGCGATTCCACCTCCAATGGTGGTCCCTCCGGCTACGCATCTGCCTCCTCCTCCTCCGGTATTGGGGCTCCATGTTCAAGGTTTCCGGGAGGAAATGGATCAGATGATTCAGTAGGCCATCGGCAGAGCGATGCAAGGCTTCAAGGTTCCATTGACGCGGATATTGGTACCGATGCCTGAACCGGTAACCAATCCCATTCGTGCAGCACTAGCACCGTTACTCACAAAAGTGGAAGCGCTGATCGCTGCTTTTCCTCCCATGGATCCGACGATACCAATGAACCCGGTGCTTTTTTCTCCGATTCCTCTTTCATCGACAGAAGAAGGAGAAACACCGTTCCTTCCGCCATCGGGAGTCCTTCCGAGGCCTAGATCATCGGTTTCACTGATTGCATCTTTGTTTCCATCGGTGCCACCAACCCGTCCATCGATGCCCTCAGTGCCACCATCAGTGCCACCAGTGACACCTTTGGTTCCTCGCCCAGGTCCTTCAGTTATACCAGCTTTTCATCCCTCCAAGGATACTGGGGGTGCTGGAGATGATCCCTACGATACCTGGACTGATGATTCATCCCAGGATACCGATGACTTGCCATCACCACCCTCTCCTGCTGAAAGCAGGAAGCGTTCTCCACGAGAGGACTTGTCCTTCATTAATTTTGTAAAGGAAATGTCTGAAGTGGTTCCATTGCAACTTCAGACAGAACAAGATGATAGACATCAGATGATGGAGCTTCTTCAATTTTTAGATGCTCCTAAAGAATTAACATCTATTCCCATCCATGGTGTCCTCCTGGATCTTCTGAAAAGAAATTGGGAACATCTGGTTCTGTGGCACCAGTCAGTCAGAAAGCTGACACCACATACCTAGTCCAGTCAACTCCTGGCTTCCAGAAGTCCCAATTGGACCACCATTCAGTGGTTGTTGAGTCAGCCCAAAAGAAAGCCCAAAAGAAAGCCCGAAGATCCAAGCCTCATTCTTCCTATCCTCCAGGAAAGAAGCAAAAATTCCTGGATGCTATAGGTCGCCGTATCTTTCAAGGGGCAATGCTTATATCCCGCATCGCCTCTTATCAGCTTTATATGACCCAGTACAACAGGGTCCTCTTTAAACAAATACAGGACTTTGTTGAGTCCCTACCTCAACAGCCTCAAGACCAATTACACGCCCTAGCTTAGAAGGGTTTAGAAGTGGGCAAGCATGAGATAAGATCTGCCTATGACGTTTTTGACACTGCTTCCAGGGTTTCAGCAACAGCCATTTCTGCAAGGCGATGGACCTGGCTAAAGTCGTCAGACCTACGGCCTGAAGTCCAGGATAGATTATCTGATTTGCCTTGCACTGGAGATAATCTATTTGGTGAGCAAATGCAAAAGGCAGTGGCACAACTCAAGAATCACCATGAAACTCTTCGCCAACTCTCCTTGATACCTTCTGAATATCCTGCTAAGCATACATTCAGAAAGGAGCCCAAGAAATCCTTTTACCGCCAAAGGAAATCTTATCCTCCTCCATACAAAGGTCACTCTACTAAGCCTTACCAGAAAGGCCAGTCCAGGCAACCTCGCAGGCAAAAGCCGCAAACAACTCCTCAACCAGGTCCAACATCTGGTTTTTTACTTTTTTCTAGAGAGCAGCATTCAGACTCCACTAAGGAATGTACCAGTGGGAGGCCGTTTGTGCCACTTCAGCTACACCTGGCACTCAGTCACCACAGACCAGTGGGTTCTCGCCATAATAACTCAAGGTTATCATCTCAACTTTCTTGCCATTCCACCAGACTCCCCCATCTCAGCTGTTGTGGGGAACATCAGACCATTCACTGCTCCTGAAACAGATTTCCCTCCTCCTCCAGTCCAGAGCAATACAACCAGTGCTCTACTCCCAACAGGGCCTCGGATTCTATTCTCAGTATTTTCTAATCCCAAAAAAGTCAGGTGGCGTTCGCCCGATACTAGATCTTCGGGCCTTAAACAAGTTCCTAGAAAGAGAAAAGTTCAAGATGGTGACCTTGGGTTCCCTCCTCCCCCTTCTACAAAGGGGAGACTGGCTCTGCTCTCTAGACCTCCAGGACGCTTACACACACATCGCAATAACTCCGTCTCATCGCAAATTTCTGCGATTCCTAGTAGGCCCAAAGCACTACCAATATCGAGTGCTACCATTCGGCCTATCCTCTGCTCCATGAGTCTTCACCAAGTGCCTCGTAGTAGTAGCAGCAGTGTTCCTCAGAACTCAAGGTGTCCACGTCTACCCCTACCTTGACGATTGGTTAATCAGGGCTTCCACACAGCAAGCTGTTCTGACGTCCCTACGTTTCACCTTGCACACCCTGATCTCTCTAGGGTTTCTCATCAATTATCCAAAGTCCAGCTTGGTCCCATCTCAAACCCTGTCGTTCATAGGAGCAGACTTGGACACCTTCAAAGCGAAGGCATTTCTTCCTCGAGAACGAGCTCTCATCTCCTCTCTCGCCCATCAGCTGCAGTCTCGACAACGCTCCACTGAACGTCACTTTCTAGACCGGCTAGGACACATGGCGTCCTCAGTACATGTCACTCCCATGGCTCGTCTAGCCATGAGGATCCTACAGTGGACTCTAAGGTCACAGTGGACTCAGTAATCTCAACCACTATCAGCTGTTGTACACATAACCAACCCACTTCGTCTGTCTCTAGCTTAGTGGAAGAATCAGGTCAATCTCCTTCAAGGCCTTCCTTTTCAAACTCCAGATCCTCAAATAACCCTTACAACAGATGCCTCCAACATCAGCTGAGGAGCACATGTTGCCAATTTACAAACTCAAGGGTCCTGGTCTCCAAAGGAAGCCAAACACCAGATCAATTTCCTGGAGCTACGAGCAATCAGATATGCTCTCAGAGTATTTCAGGAGCGCCTCTCCAACCAGGTCATCCTGATTCAAACGGACAACCAGGTGGCCATGTGGTACATCAAAAAGCAAGGAGGAACAGGCTCCCACCTCCTGTGTCAGGAAGTTGCACAGATATGGGTGGAGGCCCTCTCCCACTCGATGTACCTCAAGGCCACCTACTTGCCGGAAGTGGACAATGTGTTGGCAGACAAGCTAAGTCGCACTTTTCGACCGCACGAGTGGTCTCTCAACCCCACAGTAGCGGACTCAATATTCCAACTTTGGGGTTACCCTCACATAGACCTCTTTGCGTCACCTCAAAACCGCAAAGTAGAGAATTATTGCTCTCTCACTCGCAGCCAACACTCACAGCCAAGAGATGTGTTCTCCCTCTCATGGGAAACCAGTCTCCTATATGCATGCCCTCCACTTCCACTTCTCTCGAAGACTCTCGTGAAGCTACGTCAGGACAAGGGAAGCATGATCCTGATAGCACCCCACTGGCCACATGAAGTGTGGTTTCCGATTCTTCAGGACCTCTCCATTCGCAGGCACATTCCCCTGGGGAAGGAGCCGCTTCTGATTACGCAGAACTAGTGCCTACACCACCCCAATCTTCAGGCCTTGTCCCTGACTGCCTAGATGTTGAAAGGTTAATCCTGCAGCCTCTCAACCTTTCGGAGCCAGTTTCCCGTGTCCTGATTGCTTCACAGAAACCTTCCACGAGAAAATCTTATCTTTACAAATGGAACAGGTTTAAATCATGGTGTTCCTCACTGTCCCTAGATACTTTTACCTGTTCTACCACAAAGCTTTTAGACTATCTCTGGTACTTGTCAGAGTCAGGTCTCAAAACGTCTTCCATTAGAATGCATGTCAGTGCAGTAGCTGTCTTCCATAAAGGTGTCGGGGATGTTCCCATTTCGATACAACCCCTTGTAACACGTTTTCTAAAGGGCTTGCTCCACCTCAAACCTCCACTGCGCCCTCCGGCCCCTTCTTGGGACCTCAACCTGGTTTTGGGTCAGCTCATGAAACCACCATTCGAGCCTCTCCAATCCTGTGATCTTCGCTATCTCACATGGAAAGTGATTTTTCTTTTAGCAATCACATCAGCTCGCAGAGTTAGTGAGTTACAGGCCCTAGTTACCTACCCACCTTACACAAAACTTCTGCATGACCGGACAGTACTCCGCACTCACCCGAAGTTCTTGCCTAAGGTAGTATCGGAGTTTCACATTAATCAATCCATTATACTACCCACCTTCTTTCCCAGGCCCCATTCCAATCCAGGAGAACAGGCTCTGCATACCCTCGACTGCAAATGGGCTCTAGCATTCTACCTAGACCGTACAGCTGCCCACAGGCAAAGTACTCAATTGTTTGTTTCCTTTGCTTCCATCAGATTGGGTCAACCTGTGGGTAAGCAGACTCTCTCCTCCGGGTTAGCGGACTGCATTTCCTTTTGCTATCAGCCAGCAGGCATTCCACTTCAAGACCCTATTAAAGCACACTCGGTCAGGGCCATGGCAACTTCTGTAGCGCACCTTCGCTCAGTGCCGCTTCCTGATATTTGTAGGGCTGCTACCTGGAGTTCTCACCATACCTTTACAGCCCATTATTGTCTAGACAAGGCTGACAGTCAAGATTCCATCTTTGGCCAATCTGTCTTGCACAACCTTTTTGCAACTTGATGTACCAACACCCTTCCGCCTTCCCGTTAGGGTTCAGGATGGCCTCGACCAAATTCCTCCCCAGTTGTTGTGCCTGTTGCACGTCTTTGGGTACATTTGGTGCATGTTCGGCCATCCTCAGCTCGGTACCCACCCATATGTGAGGACTACCATCCTGCTTGTCCTGTGAGAAAGCAAATGTTGCTTACCTGTAACAGGTGTTCTCACAGGACAGCAGGATGTTAGTCCTCCCGAAACCCGCCCACCACCCTGCGGTGTTGGGTTAGTTACGTTTCTTATTTTATTTTTTGGCACCTACTTTAGCTTTTGAACAAGACTGAAGGGGAACCCCTGCTGGTTGCAGGGTTAGTGCCATCCTGGGCATGCCCAGTAGGTGCCAGTCAAAATTCTAGAAACTTTGACAAAAGTGTTCCGTGATTGGGCTTCATCCTGTGATGTCACCCATATGTGAGGACTAACATCCTGCTGTCCTGTGAGAACACCTGTTACAGGTAAGCAACATTTGCTAACCTTTTCATGCATACTTCTATGTGAGTAAAAAAGAGGATGTTGTGAGGGCAGTCCAGGGCAGGGTTTGGAAGAGCGCACACAAGGATTTTGCAAGCAGTATATGAACAACTTATATGTGCGCTTTTATACCTGCTGTTCAAGTTGCAGAAATGAATTCACACCTTATCTTTTGTTTGCTGATTTTATGTAAGAGGTCTAGGTTAAGTGGTGGGGAGGGGGTCAGGGAGGAGTAGTGGAGGGTCTGGGTGAACTTATGGAGGTTCTAGTAAACTGGTGATTAAAAGTATGCACACAAGTACATATTTTCATAAGTGGAGTATGCACATACTTTATAAAATACCTGCCTCTGTGCATGTATAATTTTGCGAATAAAGTATGTATGTGTACTTTTCTAAAATAGGTACAGAACGTTTGCAGCTCCTTGCATCCTGAAACATATGGTGGCAGAGATAGGCAGGCATAACTTTGCATGCAATGCGTATCTATATATATGCTAATTTATATGCACTGTTGAAAATTACTGTATTTATTTTCCTAATAGAAAACTTTACTTTTACCATATCAACTTTTAGTATGCTGCTTCCAATATGGCAATGTCCAGTGTGGAGGGTGTTGTTTTATTTTTGGTTAAATGTAAAACAGTTGTTCTATGAATAATTTACTGAAAGTTGTCTCATGGAATTTGATTGGACTCCAAGCAGTTTCTAAAATCACTAAAGCAACCAAAGACAAATTTAGACAAGACTGAACTTAGATTTGAATGTGGCCTCCTGGTTTTTGCTGTCTCCTCAGGGAACAGAAAATGTGCAGGTGCAATTTAACTTCCCAAATCCATTACTTTGCAAATGAAGAAAGTTTTGTAAGACCTATTAGGTAGATATGCTGTTTAGGGATCTGTTTTTGGGGACTATGTGGTGTTTCTGTTCAACAAATTTTTATAACCATGACTTTTTCTTTACAGACTAGTAGAGAATATTTCTTTGTAAGACGCTGTCCCTATTTTTTTTTGTGGGGGGCAGGATTTGAAGATAGGCAGTATTTTAATTGTATAGCAGAGCTGGATCTAAATAAATTTGGGTTCCTTGGTTAAAAAAAAAAAAAAGGTGTATCATTTCTTTGCAAAACTTGGAGGACTTCTGAGGCATGAAGAATACTACGTCCTAGGGAACAAGGTTTTACTTATCCATTGAGATTACATTTACATCAGTCAAAAAATAAATTCTTTACTTGTCTCAGAAACTTTATCTTCCAGAGTCAAATCTTTAGGAATAGGTTCTCTAACTATTTTACACCGCACTGTCTAGATTGCCGTATTGTGGAGTCAGTGCCGTCTGGAGATTCAGTGAATCCTCAAGAGGCTCAACCCCTAACACAGCATTTCCCAACTGGTGTGCAAGCAATTTTTCCACCTGCCAGAGACGCCAAAAAACAGAAAAGTTAGGGCAGGCCATTGTTGCAGCCAGCTGTGCAAAGTGTTATCTGTTCTCCTTCCTGCCATCCCCTGGCCTGCATGATATCAACCAGCCAGCAGAGGGAGTCAGGTAAGCAATGCTTACCTGCTGCTGCTGCTGCTTGTTCCTCCTCTGCTGGCTGCTCTCCGCAGTTGGAACCATGGAGACAGAAGCTACTTTCCCAACTCCTCCTGGCTGGAAGAGATCAACCGGGAGATTGAATTTGCACCTTGAATTTCAAAGATGCATACACAGATCCCCATTCGCTCCACACATGGAAAGATTTGTGGTGAAGAATGTGCTTTACTAGTACAGAGTGCTCCCCTTTGGCCTATGCAGTGGCCTTGAGTATTTATGAAATGCTTAGCAGTAGTAACTGTGCATCTTCAATGCTGGAGTGCCTGTGATTTTCTTTACCTAGACAATTGGCTGGTGTTGGGCTCATCCTTGCCAGGGTTTCTGGAATCACTCAAACAACCATTCAGCTTCTCCCAGTCCCTGGGATTCTTGGTCAGCTTTGCCAAGTTAAGCCTTATGTTCAAAGGATTCTTGACCCCCTGCAAGGCGAAACAAGGGCCTTGTCGGAGCCTGATAAGCAATTTTGAGTGTCCAGCTCGTCTGGATTTTTCCCCTGAGGAAACCAGTTTGACAAAACAAGGGCCTTATCGGGACAGTGTAACAGCATGCCCAAGAGGAAGACCTTTTTCTAGTCTTTATTGTTAATATATTGAGATTGAATGTAACATTGTAAAGCACATTTTGCTGATTCATTCAGGGATATTGTAACAGTCTGCTTAAGGTACATCTCCTCTTAGTTTTCTCTGTTAGCATACTGAATGAGTGTTACATTGTAAAACAAAAATGTGTTGGTTGGCTGAGTTTCTTCTCAAGCTGCCTTCTCATGTGGTTCTCATGGGACTATCAGAGTCTCTGTGTACTAGTTTCATGCAGTTCTTTATTGTTGGAATATGAACATTTTATTTTGCATACACATATAAATAAGGCATTTTTGTAATAAATTTATTTTCTATTTTTAGATTGTAGTTATTTTTGTTTGTGCTTTTGCCCCACTCTTTTTGGAGTGTATTTTTCCTTTTAGATATAGATATATAGATTTATATATCTGGTGATTCCTCTAATTGTGCAGACAATTCAGAAAGTTCTTCAGCATGATTCTTGTTGCACCGGCTTGGCCATGATAAGTGTAGTTTCTGTATCTCATCCAGCTTTCACTGCAGTTTCTGATCCCACTGGGAACATCTCACTCTTATCACACAGGAGAATGGCATGCCCAGTCCCCCAAATCAGGCCCTCATGGCATGATATTGAAAGCATAATATTCTTTTTTGCTTCTTCCAAAAGAAGTAGAAGATATTCTGATTTTGTCCGGTAAACCTTCAACTAGATAGAAGGTCCCACAACTTCAAGTGGAAGAAGTTTTTTCCTGGTGTCACTCCAACTATCTGGACCCCTTTTTTCAGTATTTATTCGACCTTTCATCTTCAGGTCTTAGTACCTCATCAGTGAAAGTTCAACTGAGCGCTAGTGCAGTGTATCACCAGCATGTGGAAGGAGATCCAATCTCTATCCACCCTTTGGTCCCCAAGTTTGTGGTATTTCAAGTCTCTGGTCAGTAAACCTCCAGTACCTTAGCACCTTAATGTAGTCTTGGCTCAGTATATGAAACCTCCTTTTGAACCACTGGAGTCAGCAAGTTTGACATTTCTTACTTAATATTCGTCGTGGCTGTTACTTATGCTCAGAGAGTCAGTGAATTGCACATACTGGTCTCCTATTCACCTTTCTTTCAATTATTCCAAAATAGGGTGATTCTGTGTGCGCAACCTTAATTTCTGCTAAAAGTGGTGTCAGCTTTCCACATTACCCAAGCTATTGTGCTGCCTACCTTCTTCCCAAAACTGCAAGCGCACGAAGGCGAAAAGGCTCTTCTGAGGACTGAGCCTCATCATCAAACTTCTCAACTGTTTGTATCTTTTGATCCCGATAAATTGGGAGTTGCAGTAGTCAAGAGAATGCTGTCTGGTTGACTAGCAGATTCTGTTGCACGCTGTTAAGTGCTGGCTGACTTACAGATAACCTTTGATAGTTTATAATCAGGTGAGAGTCATGGCAGCTCTATTGGCTTATCTCAGGGCCTCTTCCATTGAGAACATTTGCTAAGCTGAGACTTGGTTATCTGTGCACATCTTCATGTCACACTACTGTCTGGATAACATATCAAAAAGTGACAGTAACTTTGGGCAAGCAGTTTTGCAGTCTGTTCTCTCAGTAGTCCACTTTCGGGTGGGGGTGAGGTGTTGCTGCTTCAATAACGTCTCTGCTTACTCTCATCAGAAAGGTCCAGTCTAGATAAGCCCAGATCACTCTCTTGTAAAGTGATGGAAGTGTACACTAGTAGCATATTTGGATTCATCGTGTTCTAGTTTGAGACTAAAGGGATTGCTGGTTAGTTGTGTGCATTTTCACCCTGGTATGAAGTTTCTCTTCTTCTTTCCAGGTGCTGCATACTGTCAGTTTATGGACATGCTATTTCCGGGCTGCATACACTTGAAGAAAGTTAAATTCCAAGCAAAACTGGAACACGAATACATTCACAACTTCAAAGTACTACAGGCAGCATTTAAAAAAATGAATGTTGATAAGGTGGGTAAACGTTTCATAAGATATTGTTTATTCACAGCATAAATAAAAGATCACTGCCAAGGAAGAATTTTCTATAATTATCAAAATAGCTTGTAACAACAAAATCAGCAGGTAAAGTGAGACATAAGGATCCCGCTAGCTCTTATACCTGCTTATTACAGAAAATTTTATAACAGATACTGCTGATGGAATAAACAAAATTAGTAATGATGAAATTTCCAGGAGTGGTCAGATACTTAGAAGCTAAGATTCAGTGCAAAAATGTGTAGAGAGATGTATGTGTGGATGCAGAAATCAAAGGGAGCTGTACATGATAGGGAGAGAGATACTGATGTGTACTAAACATGAGAGAGATCACAGGATGATATCTGTTAGTCTCAAGATTGCAAAGCAATACAACACGGCAGTGGCCATAGGAATGCTAAGGAACTTAAGTAAAATTATAGCCAGTAGAAAAAAAATGATAATGCTTCTGTACAAGTCATAGGTGAAACCTCATCTATGCTATTCTGAAGGATGTACCTCTCAAAGGCTATTGACAGAGTAGAAGCAGTCTGCAGAAGAGCTACAAAATGGTGTAGATTCTGCACCAAAAAGCCCCATTTAATGAAGCTTAAGGACCTAAATATGTATGTTGTACAGAAGAAGGGGGATATGATAGTTATTAGAATACCTCAAAGGTATAATAAATAATGCAGAAGCAGCAAGCATTTTTCTATGGAAAGAACTTTCTGGAGCAAAAGATCATGTTATAAGGCTGAAAAGGTTTAGATTCAAGAGTGACATAAAAAAATATTTCTTATTGGAAAGGGTGGTGGCTGCTGGTGGGGTTGATGGTGATAAAATTTGTAACAGAATTGAAGGAAGTATGGTATAAACATGGAGGATCCTTGGTTACAAAGAAGTGAAGGGAAGAATTAAGTGGGATATATGGCCATGCAAAAGGAAGTAAATTGGGCCTTAATTACTCCATGTATTCTGACGCTATACCAGCTAACAGAAGCTATTGCTCACTGTGCTGTTTGAAAAACATGGAGTCTTTTTCTTGCAGGTCTATGGCCAGAAAGTGATGCATCTTCTACTGGGTTATAAGGCAAGCACCTCTTTATCTTGTAACCCAGTAGCCATTGGTCTGTCTGGTTAAGTCTTGCTTACTCCACTCAGGTTTCCTTATGGGAAAAGTTCACATATGCTAGCATTAGTTGAATTTTAAATTATAAAACAACTGTTTAAGCCTGCTGGAGAAAAGGAGTTAAAACTGAGAGAAAGCTGCACATTTAAAATGTGCATAAGCAATAGGGGAGATCACGTGATGCGGTGAGCAAGAGAGGTCGTGCTCCACTGAGCTCCGGGTGCCAATTTCCAATTTTTTCCATTTTTCATCATCTTAAAACTATTTTAGGCTGCACAAACAGACTCTCGATCACTTCCTATATGCAACGTTCACCTTCAGGCATGCCAATTAAGACCAGCAAAAAGGAAAAGGAGAAACCTAAAGCTGTTGAACCTAAAATGGTGACCATGCCACAATTGCAAGGCAGCAAGGGTCCTAACAGTAGTACACCTGAAGAATTCAAAGCAATAATTATGGAAGCACTGGATGTTAAACTTGCATCGATATCTGCGCAAATCTCCGAAGTGTGAACGGCGTTGACAGAGCTTAATCCCCGCTTTGAACGGATTGAGGGGAAGGGTGGCTGTGCTGGAGGATGACAGCCTAGCTACAACTACTAACCTGTTGGCGCTAGAAAAAATGGTCACTAGCGCAAACCTCAAAACTGGACGACCTAGAAAACAGAACCCGTCGATCTAACCTATGCTTCCTAGGCCTACCAGAAACGATTGCAGAGCGAAATTTGGGATCCTTTTTAGAGTCGTGGCTGCCGGAATCCCTGCATCTGACGGAGCTCCTCTTGTCTTTCTGGATCGAAAGGGCCCATCGGCTAGGCCAGCAGAAAGAAAGGGACTCCAGGCCAAGAATAGTCATAGCGAAAATTCTGAATTTCGCGCATAAGCAGGCTATACTTCAGGCTTATCTTAAAATCCCGGATCTCTCCTACAATTCAACAAGGGTCCGGATCTTTCAGGACTACTGAGCCCAGATGTCAACTATGAGGCGAGGGTTCTCTCCAGTCTGCTCAGATTTATTTGAAAAGCAGACTTGGTTCTCTCTTCAATTCCCGGTCCGGCTAAAGATATGGCATGCTGATACAATAAAATTTTTCAACTCAGCGGAAGAGGCGCAGAAATTTTTGGATTCAGCTATCTTCTGAAAATACCTTGCCACATTACATTCCTGCACGGTTGTCTTTTAATATGACTGCCTTTGGAGTTCCAACCTTACCATCCAAGATTATTGCTTCAGGATCCGAGACAGACACTTTCATGTTTCCTTAACTATTACGCAGGAACTGCAGTGGATTGTGATGCACGGCCCATGGCTACATTTTGTTTGGGTGAGGCTGAAACCCAGATTTTCTCTTTTAGTTTAAAGAAAAAAGAAACAATTTCTCCTCCATTTGGGATAAGGCACAGAATACCTTCCTACGACGGAGTCTCATTGGACATTAACATGTTGGAGGGCCGGACTATGTTAAGTATGCAATTAGACAGTCCCTTGGTAAAATATATTTGTGTTTTGAGATGGTGATCGGAATTTTTTAAAATTTCTTCTTTGCTTTTATTTTTTACTGCATTTGGGACATAGCACCCACCCGCATCGTTAACGTGATCTCCATCCCCGTTTTATGGGGAATGTTGTCTTGTATGACTATGGGGATTGAGAGGGAGAAAGGTTGGGATAGTTGGAGGAGTCGTATATTTGTGTTGCTTTGTGCATGTATGCAGAGACTGTCATGGTGGTTTAAGATGTCCTTGGGGAGAAAATTAGACAATGTTGAGGCCCAAATTGGATATCGAATTGAAGGGGGAAAATCAATATTGTGGAACCATTGGCCATTCAATAAGAAAACAAGGGTTTACATTAAGTTGGATAACTATCCTTTTGTTTCTTTTAACTGGTGGGGAATCAAACAGCAGCCTTTGTTGGCACCCGCAGCAGGTTTCTCAATCATTATAGCCTTTCCTCAACAGATAAGATGAGAGCCACAGTGAGGAAGATTTCATGGAACGTAAATGGGTTGGGATCACCTATCAAGTGGCAAAAAGTCTTACACCAGTTGAAAAAATGTAATCCTACAATAGCCTGCCTACAAGAAACCCACCTTTCGCAAGGGGAAGCCAGAAATTGACAAGAGGTTGGGTGGGTTCTTGCCATTTTACACCAGCTAATGGAAAGAAGGCAGGAATAGCAATATTAATTCACAAATCTGCTAATTTTCAGATCTCAAAAACTATTCATGACACTGAAGGCAGATTTGTGATGGAAATAGGTTCATTGAACAGTAAAGAGATAACTATATTTATTTATTTTCTTTATTTAGATGTATGCACCCAACACCTACATAATGTTTTTACTTATGTTCTTTCTCAATTGGTATCTCAAGCTCAAGGATACCTGGTGGTCGCTGGAGACTTCAGCTTTACACATGACCCACAGATAGATAGGTCCCCTGTGGGATCCGCTAGCCGTAACCAGGAAAGCAAGGGGGTGGCCTTCCTCTGTGCAGAACATGCTCTCTTAGACTCTTGGCATACTCTCTACCCAGAGGAGAGAGACAACACACATATCTCCCAAGCCCATGCCTCTCTTTCACGAATTGACTACATTCTGATTCCACGAGATGGCTTCCCTTTGTTGTTTCTGACAGTCTCAGACAGTTTCGACCTCTGTGCCTCACCTTTTTTCCTTCTCTCTCCTCGTGCCTTGGGAAGTGGCTGCTGCCGCGTCTTCAAGCCGCACTCTCCGGTGTCCCCGGATTGGCAACGGCGACGGTGTTCGCCATGATTTTCCTGAGGGCTTCCTAGGGTGTGCACGCCTATATCCACGTCATGGCAGGAACCTCGGGGGCGTCCCCTCCGAGTGACATCATCACATCCTGGTATTTAACCTGCCCTTCGTTTGCTAATAAACTGAGTTAGCAAGGACTCTGATACGGATCTGATTGATCTGGAATGGACTACCTCCAGTCTAAGCTGCTCTGCCGCTTCCTAGCTGCCGCAGGTAGCTCTCTCTGCCCTTCGGGGTATTTCTTCACTAACCTGGGTACCCGCTCCTCGGAGGCCCTTCTGCTCTATTTAGGTACCTATCTTGGGAAAAAGGGTACTCGCTCCTCGAGGGCCTGCTCTCCCTAATCTGGTTCCCTGCCACTGATCAACCTCTGCCTGCCAGGACTTCCTACAATACAGCTTCTGCTTCAGTGAGTACTAACCTTTTCAGTCTGTCTTACCTTCAGCTTCAACGCTCTGTGACTACATCCGAGACCTGTCCCTGCTACACCGCGCTGCCTAATCACCTACTCGAGTGTGAGACTGGTCTCCTCTGCTGAGGACCCCTGGACTACTTCTGTTGGGTTACCTTCACTGCTGTCCACCCCCGGACAGTACCACCAAGCTGTACAATAAATACAACTTCTCTTTGTCTGCATATATAGAGTCTAGCCTAGTACCGTGGTTCCTCACGGGGCTCCTCCCCATGGGAGTGGCCATCACCGCTGTACCCAAGAATCCAATCGAATACCCCATAACCATAGCACCCTTCCCTTGTTAATGCAACTATTGGCCTGCAGGTCAAATCGGATCATGCGATTATTTGGGTGGACTTGCGGTTTTCAGTCATGGAACATGGCAAACGATTTTGGAAATTCCCTGGTTTCCTTCACAAGGACCCCGAATTTAAACGTTTCCTTCAAAAACGTTGGGTAGACTTTACTACTAATAATCAGCTAAACATATCTAACCCCAATTATATTGGGAAACTGGAAAGGCTGTTATGAGAGGGGAGGTCATATCTTATGTTGCCTCATGTGGACGCCGGACTAATAACGCTATTTTGGAATTAGAAGCCCAACTTGGGGCAGCCATAAAGAATCTCATATCTCAACCTTCAATGGCCCATCATGCAACTTACTTTGCTATTCTACGAGATTGTTATGATCAGGCTTGTGAACCCTTGGACCGATGGGAGGATGTTATTACATTAGGAGGTGGGTCCTTAGGTTCCCCCGTCGGGTGGCGAAGCGGAACAGAAGATGGGACTGACTGACCCTCGGCACTGAAGACTGAGACGACCGTGGGAAAGCGAAAAGTCGTGATGCCAGAGAAGCCAACTGGGTCTTCGCCACTGGAAGCCTGCAGTCCCCCCGGGAGGAGCCCGTAGGGACCCGAGCCGCTGGGACTTAGGTGGACCTTTGAGAGGTCGAGGAGTCGTGAGGTTGGTGCAAGGGCCAACTGGAGCTTCGCCACTGGAAGCCCGCGGTCCCCCCGGGAGGAGCCTGTAGGGACCAGGGCCACTGGGACTTAGGTGGGACCCTTGGAGACGATGGTCCGGAGGAAGTCCAAGGACGAGTACCAGAGGGTCGTCGCTTACCAGTCTGAGGTCACACACCGAGGAATCACCGCTTGCCAGTCCGAAGTCACACACCGAGTGATCACCGAGAAGAACCAGGAATCAAGTGTCTGAAGCACTAGAATACTCACCGAAGCAAGCAGACTCGAACAATGAAGTTGCCGAGTCAAGGAGTGAGTGGAGGAAGTCTCCTTATATACTTCCCCTGGTCTGGTTCATTGGAAACAGGTGCAGGCAATTAAAGGGACATGGTCCCTTTAAATTCTGTAAGGGGGCGCGACCTCGCACCTAAGAGGACGGCAGCCATGTTGGATTCCCAGCCGCGGAGGAAAGCGGCCCGACGCCACAAGGGAGGAGCAGGGACGCCTCCCAAGCCGGTAGTCACCGCAGAGGTCTGCGCCGGTTTGCAGGAACGACTGGGGCCAGACTCCCACGGCCTCCCCAATGTTGCTGCGGTGGCCCCGCTGTCATGGGTCAGGTAGGGGATCGTGGCCACAGCCGGCCGCAGAACACAACAGTACCCCCCTCTTTAGGGCGCCTCCCAGGAGGCCTGGGTTTGGACGGATGGTCCCTATGGAACTGAGCAAGCAAGTCCTGGTTTAGGATGTTGGCCAGCGGCTCCCACGTGTTTTCTTCGGGACTGAACCCCTCCCAGACTAGCAGATACTCCCATCTCTTCCTATGCTTCCGAACGTACAGCACCTCTCGGACCTGATAGGTGAGGTCGTCTTCAGAGGCGATAGGTTGGGGTGTTGGAGGCATGCTGGAAGGCCAAGATAGCACCAGGGGCTTCAAAAGGGAGGCATGGAATGTGTTAAGGATCTTGAGTGATGGTGGTAGTTGAAGTTGATACGACACTGCACCAATCCGACGGAGGATGGGAAATGGTCCAATAAATCGAGGGGCCAGTCGCACAGAAGGCAATTTCAGGCGGATAAATTGTGTACTCATCCATACCTTTTGGCCAGGTCTCAGAGGCGGGTACGGTCTCAGTCGACGATCCGCATACCTTTTCACCATCTGGCTGGCCTTGAGCAGTGCGTGCCATGTGGAGACCCAGAGACGATGTAGTTCGTCTGCCGAGAGTTGGGCCACAGGAGACGTGACGGAAATGGGAACGGGCAGCAGCGGACGTGGTTGCTTTCCTTGGACCACCTGGAAAGGAGAGGATCCGGTGGCCATGGAGAGGTGTGAATTGAGGGCAAATTCCACCCACGGAAGTATACTTGCCCAGTCGTCCTGTTTCTCATTCACATAGATGCGAAGGAACTACTTGAGGGTTTGATTCGTCCTCTCTGCTAGACCGTTGGTTTGTGGGTGGTGTGCAGAAGTATAGTCCAAGGTGACGTCGAATTTCTGGCAGAGGGCCCTCCAGAATCTGGCGGTAAATTGGGCGCCTCGGTCCGAAAGGATGCTTCTGGGTAGACCATGCAGCCTGAAAATGTGTTGGATGAACAGCTGGGCAAGCTGGGGTGCGGATGGCAACCCTGAGAGAGGCACGAAGTGTGCCATCTTGCTGAATCGATCTATGACTACCCATATGACAGTGTTCCCACCGGATGAAGGCAGATCAACCATGAAGTCGGTCGCGAGATGGGTCCAGGGTTCAGTGGGCACTGGTAAAGGCTGGAGCAAGCCTGGGGACGAACCTGGAATCCTCTTATGACGGGCACATGATTGGCAGGATTCCACATAGGACCAGACATCCTTGTTTACCTTGGGCCACCAATAGTAACGGCGAAGGGTCTGTAAGGTCTGATATTGTCCTGGGTAACCTGAGCAACGGGAGTCATGAGCCCACACCAGAACTTGTTTCCGCAGGTGCGGCGGAACAAGAGTCTTCCCGGGAGGGATAGTCGTGGTGGTGGACAACAGGACGCGTGATGGCTCAATGATGAACTGAGGATCATCTGAGGTTTCTGTAGTCTCAAAGACACGGGACAAGGCGTTGGCCTTAAGATTCTTGCCGGCTGGCCTATAACGTAGGATGAAATTGAAACGGGTGAAGAATAACGCCCATCGTGCCTGTTGAGGATTGAGTCGCTGTGCACGATGCAGGTACTCAAGATTTTTGTGGTCTGTGTAGACCGTAAATGGATGTTGGGCCCCCTCCAACCAAGGATGCCATTCCTCTAAGGCCACTTTAATGGCCAGGAGCTCTTTATCGCCAATGGCTTAGTTCCGCTCTGCCGGGGAGAACTGATGAGAGAGGAAGGCACATGGGTGTAACTTGTGGTGGTCCGAAGTCTGGCTCAGGACGGCCCCTACGCCTTCTGAGGATGCATCCACCTCAATGATGAATGGCCGTTGCGGGTCAGGATGGTGAAGACACGGCTGGCGGAGGAAGGCGGCCACCGCTCCAGGGGGCCAGTTCTTGGGGTCCACGCCTTTTCGAGTTAAGGCCGTCAGAGGTACGACAATGGTTGCGTAATGGGAGATAGATGAGCGGTAGTAATTGGTGAAACCCAAAAACCGTTGGAGTGGTTTTAGTCCGGATGGTTGAGGCCATTCCCGAATGGCTTTTAGTTTCTAGGGGACCATGCGGAATCCTTCACTGGAGACGATATACCAAGAAAGGAAGGGACTCCTGCTCGAAGAGACATTTTTTGAGCTTGGCATAAAGTCTGTTTTCTCTTAGGCGTTGAAGTACCTGGACGACGTGCTGACGGTGAGTGGCGAGGGAATCAGAGGAGATCAAGATGTCGAGGTACACAACCACACAACGATATAACAGATTGCGGAGTATTTTGTTCATGGTGTTTTGAAACACCGCCGGGGCATTGCAGAGCCCGAAAGGCATCACTAGGTACTCATAATGGCCGTCTCGGGTGTTGAAGGCTGTTTTCCATTCGTCTCCCTCCTTGATGCGGATCAAATTATATGCCCCCCCCCCCCCCCCCCCCCCCCCCCCCGGAGATCCAACTTGGTAAAGATTTTCGCGCCTTGCAGACGATCGAAAAGCTCGGAGATTAGGAGCAAAGGGTGCCGGTCCTTGATGGTTATGGCGTTCAGGCCCTGGTAGTCGATGCAAGGTCGAAGGGTTCCATCCTTCGCAAAGAAGAAGAATCTGGCCCCCGCTGGGGATGTTGACTTGCGGATGAAGCCCCTCTCCAAATTTTCTTTGATGTAGTGGGACATGGATTGAGTCTCAGAGGGTGAAAGGGCATAGGTGCGGCCCCGAGGAGGTTCCGTGCCAGGAAGGAGGTTAATGGCACAATCAAATGGTCAGTGAGGTGGGAGTGTCTTGGCCTTCCACTTGGAAAAGACGTCTGAGTACGCAGCATAGGAGACCGGCAAGCCTTGGAGGCTGGCTGGAGCGGTGGAGCATTGAACTGGAACTACCAGTTGGAGGCAATTGTCATGACAGTTCGGCCCCCATTGGGTTAACTGTAAGGTTCTCCAGTCGAACTGGGGACAGTGTTCTTGAAGCCAGGGAAGTCCCAGGACGACAGGGTGTATGGAATGCTCCAGGATGTGGAAAGGCATCCGCTTGCGGTGAAGGAGCCCAACCGTCAGTTGGACGGGTTCCGTGAGGTGTGTCACTCATCCCGGGAGGGGCTTGCCTTGAATAGATGAGATGACCAATGGAGCTGGGGCACGGACCTGTGGAATTTTCAAGTGCTCCACCAGACTCTTCATGATAAAGTTGCCTCCAGCCCCGGAGTCTACTAGGGCTAATGTGTGGAACTCACCGTCCAAGGATGTCACTGCAACTGGTAGGGTTAGTGGAGTGCAGGTGAGGTTAGGCCCAGGAAGAGATCTCCTTCAGGTCCTAGGCCCGAGAGTTTCCCAGCCGCGCCGTGCAAGCAGCTACTTGATGGCCTACCGCGCCGCAGTAGAAGCAAAGTCCTTCTCTAATTCGCCGTCGGCACTCTTGTGTGGAGAGTTTCCCACGACCCAATTGCATGGGCTCTTCGACCGGTGTTCAGGGGGCTCCCGATTCACCTTTGGGAGAAGCCGGGCGTCTCAAAGGAGTCGAGGCTTTCGTGGTCATCTGGGCCTCTTGGCGTTCTTGATGGCGCCTATCAATTCGCCCCACCAGATCAATGAGGGCGTTCAAGGACCTAGGTAGCTCCCGGCCCTCGAGCTCGTACTTGATTCGGGGGCTGAGTCCCTGAAGGAAGATGGTTCGTAGGCAGTCGGGGCCCCAGCCGAGCTCCGAGGAAAAGGTCCGGAAGTCAATGGCAAACTCGGCCAGCGTCCTTGACCCCTAGCGCAGTTGGAGAAGTTTGGGCCCGGCGGAAACCTCCTGAATGGGATCACTGAAACTCATCCGGAAAAGCTCCCAGAACTCTCTCAAATTACTCAGGACGGGGTCATTCCGTTCCCACAAGGGGGAAGCCCATTCCAGGGCCTGCCCTTTGAGGAGAGAGAGAATGAAGGTGGTCTTGGTAGCGTCGTCGGGAAAAAGGACTGACTGCAGGCGGAAGTGCATGTTGCACTGGTTAATGAAACCCCTGGAGGCCCGGGGTTCCCCAGAAAAATGTGGTGGTGTAGGCAAGCGGATTACTGAGCGGCCCCCAGAAGCCATGGACAGAGATGGCAAGGTAGGATTCATGGGCCCCAGTGCTTCGAAGCGCTGGTTCAGGCCCTCCACCGCTGAGACAAGGGCATCAAGGGTCTTTTGCTGGTCCATCATACGTTGGGCCATTCCAGTGATGGCCTAGCAGGCAGACGCCTCCGCCGGGTTCATGGACTTGGCAATCTGTTATGATCAGGCTTGTGAACCCTTGGACCAACGGGAGGATGGTATTACCTCAGGAGGTGGGTCCTTAGGTTCCCCCGTCGGGTGGCGAGGCAGAACAGAAGATGGGACTGGCTGACCCTCAGCACTGAAGACTGAGGCGACCGTGGGAAAGCGAAGAGTCGTGACGTCGAGAAGCCAACTGGGTCTTCGCCACTGGAAACCCGCAGTTCCCCCGGGAGGAGCCCGTAGGGACCTGGGCCGCTGGGACTTAGGTGGGGCCCTTGGAGACGATGGTCCAGAGGAAGTCCAAGGACGAGTACCAGAGGGTCATCACTTACCAGTCCGAGGTCACACACCGAGGGATCATCACTTGCCAGTCCGAAGTCACACACCAAGGAATCACCGAGAAGAACCAGGAATCAAGTGTCCGAAGCACTAGAAGACTCACCGAAGCAAGCAGACTCGAACAACGAAGTTGCCGAGTCAAGGAGTGAGCGGAGGAAGTCTCCTTATATACTTCCCCTGGTCTGGTTCATTGGAAACAGGTGCAGGCAATTAAAGGGACAAGGTCCCTTTAAATTCTGTAAGGGGGCGCGGCCTCGCGCCTAAGAGGATGATGGCCATCTTGGATTCCCGGCCGCGGAGGAAAGCGGCCCGACGCCGTGAGGTAGGAGCAGGGACGCCTCCCAAGCCGGTAGTCACCACGGAGGTCTGCGCCGGTGTGCGGGAACGACTGGGGCCAGACTCCCGCGGCCTCCCCGATGTTGCCGTGGCGGCCCCGCCGTCGCGGGTCAGGTAGGGGATCACTGCCGCGGAACACAACAGAGATCTAAATTTCTTACTACAACAGAGAACCCATAAATCACTTCAGGTCGCTGAATATAATTTCTTTCATTTTGGGAACAAAGCGGGTAAACACTTAGCCAATTTGGTCCATTCGCATAGAGGGAAAACCTTTATATCTCGTATGAAAACATCACAAGGCCATACAAGAACCAGTGGGAAAGATATCTGTGAGATTTTTGAATCTTTTATGAAACTCTCTATACTGATGACATCCAAGGGAGGACTAATGAAGAGGAAGCTTTTTTTGAGCATCTCCCTTTACCCACTCTTTCAGAGAACCAGCTCTCCTTTCTTAACAGACCGATCTTACCCCTAGAGATTTTACATGTAATATTCAATAGTAAATCTGGAAAAGCCCCAGGACCAGACGGGGTGGTCTTTGATTTCTATAAACTCTAAAAATCTCAATTGGCGGACCCATTAATGTTGTCCTTTACTGAGGCTTTACACAAAAAGGCATTTCCATCTCATTTCAATATGGCACACATCACCATGCTCCCTAAACCAGGAAAGGATCTCCTGTTCCCTGTGTCCTACAGGCCTATTTCCTTCCTCAAATGTGACTTAAAAATATTAGCCAAAGTATTAGCTGACAGATTGAATATAATACTTCCCCATCTCATCTTAGAACATCAGGTTGGCTTTGTAAAACATTGACCTGCCTGCTCACATATGGTTAAACTCATCACTCCACTTTCCTCCTGTATTCTTCATCAGACACCCACTTTGGCAATAGGATTTAATTCAGAAAAGGCCTTCAATAGAGTGTCCTGGTCATATCTTTTTTCAGTGCTCAAAAGATATGGGCTTAATGGAATTATCCTTACCTCTTTATCTCTCCTATTTTCCATTCCTATCTCTCGTATTGTTGCTAATGGCCTTAAATCAGCAGATGTAAAAATTGGTCGGGGTGTCAGACAGGACTGCCCACTCTCCCCTCTGTTGTACATTTTAGCTATAAATCCCTTATTACAGAAAATAGCCCAAACACAAGATATTGTAGGCTTTCAAAAATGTCAACATATTTTTTTAAGTAGCTGCCTTCGCTGCTGATATTTTAATTTTCCTCTCTAATCCAAAAACTTCTTTAGATCCATTATTACGTTTGCAGACAGAATATGGTAAATTTGCAGGACTGCGAAGCAACCAGGATAAGTCGGAGGTCTTGGATGTAGGTGGCTGGTACGGCCTTCCTGGTCGGGTCCTTTCCCCTTGAAATGGGTCATTAGGGACATGAAATATCTAGGCATAAAAAAAATCCCCAGTAAGTTATCAGACCTCTATTGAGCCAATATAGGGCCGTTGCTGCATAATACTTCTCAACTCCTTTAAAAAAAAAAAATGATGGCAAGACCTATCTCTTTCAGGTAGATCCAACTTTTTAAAATGATGGTCCTGCCCAAGTGGTTGTATGTCCTCCAGATGATACCGCTGTGGCTCACTAAAAAGGACAGTAAGGAAGTAGGGCAAATGCTTCAGAAATTTTTATGGAATGGGAAGAAGGCCCAAATATCTTTACAAACCCTTATGCAGCCGATCTCAATGGGAGGGCTGAATTGTCCTAACTTACACTTAAACAATCTAGCCTGTATTTTACGGTTCTTGTGAGACTTTATTTAGGGTACTTCATATTTTAGTCCTCATCAAAAGCTGGTGGAATGGATAGATTTTTCCTCACTCAATTACCTATTGCAGGCCATCAAGGAGGCTCTGTCATCTGCCTTATCAACCCAACTGTTGGTAACTGCCAGCCGGAAGGCCTGGTCTTATTTATGCCAGTCACTGAAACTTCCCTCTAGATTATTGGCTTTATTAAGCATCTGTGACAATGACTTATTTCCACCTGCTAAAGGGTGCTCCACATTTCACAGATTGCGAGAGCTGGGTCTGGGGTTTATATTCCAATGTTTTTCGCAAAAAAACAGGTCAAATACTAAGCTTCTCAGAACTGCAACATCAATTTTCCTTGCCTTCCTCAGATTTTTTTTTCCATACTACAACTACGACATTTTATCAAAGCACACAAAAATTTGTTTAAATGTACACCCCAATCTGACGCTCCATAGTATTATCCTAGGTACCAGATCTCAGAAACCTTCCATAGCTAATTTTCGTAAAGCTTTGCAAGTGGCCTTAGAGCTGGGGGACTTACCAAAAATGTATAGCAAGTGGCAAGAATGGTCAGAATTCTCCCTATCCTTACAAGAATTTATCCAATGTTTCATAGATTACCCGTCTCTGTTGGAAAGAATACTATACAGGAAATTGCAATTAAAATTTTTAAGACAATTCTATATGTCCCCAGATAAAGCCTTCTGGGCAAAGATGACAATATCCCTGAATTGTGCTAAGTGCCCACAAACCCCAGGCTCCTTTTACTATAGTTTTTGGTCTTGTCCGGAGTTCCAGAATTTCTGGAAGATGGTTATTTGTAAATGTAGCCAAATTCTTAATATTAAACTGCCAGGCGGCCCAGTGCTTTGGCTTTTTGGAATTACATCCCACACCTCAACAGGGGTGAACGCACACATTTTAAAATTCTTGCAGAAAGCTAGCATGGTGGGAAAAAAAGTTATATTGTGCAATTGGGTTGCCAACTCTACACCGCAACTGGACCACTGGTTTAGTTTGCTAATAAAATTGTACACTTTGGAGTTTCTGAACGCAAAGTTTTCTTCATGCAAATGCTTTATTGAAATGCAGTCCATGTGGAATACTTTCAATTGTTATCTAAGGCCTAAGACAGCTTAGCTGTAAATTTTCTCTATTCTTCATTTCTGGACCTCCACCAGTGACCCTTTCAATCCAAAGATAAAAGATTGGAAGTGTTAGATACCACCTAGAAGGTCCAATATAGACAGTTGTTATATCTTTCTAATACTTAGATGACTAATCTCATCAGTTAATGTGTAATGTACTCGGCATACTGTGTTATATTATGCTAAATGATCCCATATATAATTTACCATCACAGAATATTGTGTGTTAGTATCATGTATTAGGGGGGTGGGAGAGAGGGCGGGAAGGTGGGAGGTATATTAGAGGATAAACTGGAGGTTTAGAGCAGATCAACCTGTCCTAATAATAATAATGCATTTATTGCATTTCTCATGTTTTTAGTTCATGATGCAATGTCTGCTAATGTTGTTTGGATCAGATGTATATTGTAAAATCAATAAACATAAGTTACCAAAAAAAATATGCATAATGCCAAGAGTGATCCATATAGTTCTTTCTGTAGCCCGTAGTGCTTTGATCTCATGTTGCCGTTTGTGATTCACTGTGCCTTTAAAAAGAAAGTAAAAAAGGAACTGCAAAAGCACAAACACCTTTGAAAAACAGTGCATCTCAAAACTGATTTTTTTTTAATGGGTAAAGCTGTCAGAAGCAAGAGGTTATCATGAGTTCATTTACTATTTGTGACAAATTGTATCTTAGAGTACACAAAAATCAAACCTTGTAAAAGTTCTCTAATTGTAAAAAGTGAAAAAAGCTTGTCCTAGTTTTACAAGTGGCATGTGCTACCTCAATGATTCCCTAACCTGGGGTCCATGACACCGTCACAGGGGGTTCATCAGAAGGGAGGCAAAGTCCATCTGCTAGCTTCACATCAAGCTCTGCTCGAAGGCTGCTGCTGGATGATCCCATTGCTTGATCCCAAGCTGCCAAAACTGAGAGGAGAGGAAGATCATGACCTCAAGGAGGAGGGGAACAATGCAGCTAATCTCCACCACAAGGAGCCCATATCAGTATGGAGAGAAAAATAGAAGAGCAGGGCTCGTTGCCACTGTGAATAAACCTGAAGTGGTACCATGAGGCGGGGGGGGGGGGGGAGTGTGCTGCCGCCAGCATCTTCATTAACTGTTGCTCCATACGTCCATGGGAGTCAAGTAGGGTGATAATCCTGAGAAACATTTTTGGGCACTACTGCATGCACTCTGGCTATTCTGGCCTGACTGTGAGTGAGAAAAGCCGCAGTGAGTAGTATGGCCACAGGGTGTGTGGGGGAAGGAGGGCATGAAAGAAGGGGCCATTGGGGAGCCAGCACTCTAGGATGAAGGGAGTAAAAATCACTCAGTGGGGCAGAGAGCAGGAGGGAGAGCCCTCAGGAAAGGGTTGTGGGATGGGAGGCAGGCAGTAGGGAGGAAGGTGCACAAGAGGGAAATCACTTGGAGTCTTGAGGGAGGAAGATGAGGACAGGAAGGGTGGTACTCAAAAAAGAGCTATTGGGATAAGTCCATGTAAAGGGCCATAGTGGGGGAGAGGGCAGGAAGGTACTCAGAAAAGGGGTCAAGGGTGGGGGAGGAAGCAGAGATAGAGGAAAGACATTCAGAAAGGGGCCACGAGAGGAGGACAGGAGGGAAAAGATAAGGGAAGGCATTTGAGAAAGGGCCATGGGTGGAGGGGTAGCAGGGCAGGAGGGAAGGAGGGAAGGATCTGTGCCTGGAAACTAGAAGGGAGAGGATAGAAGGAAAGGCAGGAGGGAAGGGGGTCAAAGGTAGAGGAAAGCATAATAGGAGGTAAGGCACTAAGGAAAGAGCCATGGGGGTGGAAAGTAGGGAGAGGATGAGGTAAGGGCCATGGAGGGGGGGGGGAGGGGTCATGGGAGGACAGAAGGTGACAGATGACTACCAGGGATTGGAGGGACAAGCCAGTCACCCTAAAAGTAGTGTGTGCAACTGAGCCACACTGCAAGCCTGAGCAACACAAGGTGGAAGTCAAACCACATGGTTGCCTCTGTAGTTTTAATGCTTGTGAGAACTACACAAAGGAGAAGGCTATGCTATTCTTCATATCAAGCATCTCCATCTTAAAATTTTGCTGGTACTACCAGACACAAACTTGCTGAGTCTGCGGCCTTGACAACCTTTTATCTAGCATTGAGTCTCAGTATTGTTCACCAGATGTCTTCTGAGGCACACCAGTATCTTTGTGACATGCCAGTGGATTGTGTTAACAACCAATCAGTATTCACTTTCAGATCACATGCATATGTATAAAGTCCAAAGAAGAAAAAAAAGGACTTTGGTCTTAGTTTCCAGACCATACTGCCGCACTACAGCCTGAACTGCTTGCTTCCATTCATGCAAATTCTACAACCATGAACTTGCATACAAGACTTTTCATGAAGCTCAAGCTAAGCTTTGAGACTGGACTCCCAGCTCAGCTTAGCTCAACCCTGCTTCATTAATTGGAGTACTTGCCCAACCTAATCCTTGCCTAAACCCTAGCAAACCAAGCTATCTTCACCCTGTCCTTGCTGAATAACTTACAGGAGCATTTGTAAGTTCTGAGTCTGCTACCCTGAGACTGTGGTGTTAACCTGTCATTTGCTCACTGGAGGTCCAGCAGGACCCTAATTTTCCAGAAGGACTACTTGTGCTTTGAACACAGCGTAAGATAACTGACTCTCACAGAACAAGCAGGATGGTAGTCCTCACATATGGGTGACATCACAGGATGGAGCCCAATCACGGAACTTTTGTCAGAGTTTCCAGATCTTTGACTGGCCCCTACTGGGCATGCCCAGCATGGGACTAACCCTGCAGCAGCAGGGGTCCCCCTTCAGTCTTCTTTTTTCTGTGCAGCAGTAGCCTCGTGGTTAAGGAGCTTTGCAGAGATTCCTGACAGGAATTTTCCTCACCGAATTACTAAAAGTTAATTTGCCCCACAGGGGTCCCTCCTTTAACTTCTTCAAGCCGTTGGTGCTCCAGTAAGTTTTTACCCATTTTTCGTCGATTACCGTCGAATTTGACCCTCGCGGCCTACTGGTCGTCGACCGTACCGCGGCTCAATTTTTTCCATGGCGTCAGGGTTCCGTCGGTGCCCGGACTGTAATCGCACCATGTCCATCACAGACCCCCCATAAAGTCTGTGTAATGTGTCTTGGACGAGAGCACGATATCTTGACCACCAAATGTGCCCTAATGACACCAAAAGGTCGCAAGGCCAGAATGGAGACGATGGAACTTCTCTTCCCTGCTCAAACCTGACTCCGTCCATTGCGTCAACGTCGTCAGAACCGGCTCTGTCAACTTCGCGCCAGCATCGACCACTGCCCAGTGACTGTCAGGCGGCGTTGACATCTCAGCCTTTGACACCCTCTTCTCGCCCTCAGGACCGAGGGGATCGTAGAGACAAACATCGCCATCGACATCGAATGTCTCGGACCATCGAGGGAGCGAAATCATCGACCTTGCCATCGTCCGAGCCGCCATCGAAGAAACCCCGTCCAGAAAAGGCACAGACCTTTTCGGCGACCGGGTCACCGAGACAACCCTCACCTGACAGGGTATTGGGAGCCGTGACTCCGCCTTTAACGGTGGTCCCTCCAACTATGCCTCTGCCTCCTTCTTCTGTTCTGGAGCCAGAGCTGCTTGCTCCAGGTCTCCGAGAAGAACTGGGCCGGATGGTTCAGGAGGCCATCGACAAGGCGATGCAACAACTCCAGGTTCCTCCGGTACTGATTGTGGAACTGACCACCGACCCGATTCTGGCAGCGTTGGTACTGTTGCTCTCCAGGATGAAAGCGCTCATTGCCGATTTTCAACCGATGGACCCCGGGTCACCGATGGCTCCAGTGCCCTCCCCGCTTACTTTGTCATCGGGAGGATAAACACCGTTCCACATCCCTCCATCGGGAGTTCTGCCTCAGCCATCGATGCAGATACATCCCTCACCACCAATCCTACCATCAGTGCCGATATGCCCGTCGGCGCCACCAAGCCATCCATTGATGCCTTTGATGCCTTCATTGGTGCCTCCAATTATTCCATTGATTCCTTCGGAGCCTAGACCAGGACCCTCAGGTATCCCACCACCCTGTCCCCCTCTAGCTCCTAGAGGGACAGGTGCTGATCCCTATGATACCTGGACTAGTGATTCCTCCCCAGACACCAATGATTTGCCTTCACCCACTGAAAGTAGAAAGCGTTCTCCTCCAGAGGACCTTTCCTTTATAAATTTTGTGAAGGAAATGTCTGAATGGTTCCCTTCCAATTACAGACTGAACAGGATGATAGACATCAGATGATGGAGTTGCTTCAATTCCTGGATGCTCCCAAGGAAATAACCTCCATCCCTATCCACCAGGTTCTTCTGGATCTCCTCAAGAAGAACTGGGAACATCCTGGCTCCATTGCTCCAGTCCACAGAAAAGCTGACACTACTTATTTGGTGCAGTCAGCTCCAGGTTTTCAAAAACCTCAATTGGATCACCAATCTGTAGTGATAGAATCCGCACAGAAAAGAGCAAAAAGATCAAAGCCTCACACTTCTTTTCCTCCTGGCAAGGAACAGAAGTTTCTAGATGCCATTGGTCGTTGTGTCTTTCAAGGATCAATGCTCATCTCCCGAATTGCCGCTTATCAGTTCTATATGACCCAATATAATAGGGTTATTTTAAGCAGATACAAGATTTAACAGACTCCCTGCCTCAGCAATTTCAAGAGCAACTCCAAACCCTAGTAAACAAAGGGTTTGAGGCAGGCAAGCATGAGATCAGATCATCCTATGATTTTTTGATACTGCTTCTAGAGTATCTGCAGCAGCTATTTCAGCAAGAAGATGGGCCTGGCTCAAGTCTTCCGATCTTCGCCCTGAGGTACAAGACAGGTTATCTGACCTACCCTGTGTAGGAGATAATCTGTTTGGAGAACAGATTCAACGGACGGTGGCGGAACTTAAGGACCATCATGAGACTCTCAGACAGCTCTCTCTGATGCCTTCTGACTACTCGTCAAAACAGCTCTTCCGAAAGGACTCTAAAAAGTCATTCTTCTGCCCGAAGAACTCCTACCCACCACCAGCCAGATCCCGATCCACAAGACCTTTTGAAAAAGCCCTGTCTCGTCAGACATGGAAACAAAAATCGCAAGCAGCTCCTCAACCAGGTCCTGCTTCAGGTTTTTGACTTCTACCTAGAGAGCAACAGCCAGCTTCCATTGCCTCACATTACCAGTGGGAGGTCAATTGTGCCACTTCAACAACATATGGCACTCAATCACCTCAGGCCAATGGGTACTGGTGATAATTGCTCAAGGTTACCATCTGAACTTTCTCTCCGTGCCACTGGGACTCCCCACCTCTACCGACGTGGAGAACAGCCGATCACTCCATCCTTCTAGATCAGGAGGTCTCCCTCCTTCTCCAGTCCAAGGCAATAGAACCCGTACCCTACTCTCAGCACGGCCTAGGATTCTATTCCTGGTACTTTCTAGTCCCCAAAACATTGGGAGGCGTTCGTCCTATTCTGGACCTACGGGCCCTCAACAAGTACCTCCAGCAAGAGAAATTCAAGATGGTAACCTTAGGCTCACTTCTTCCTCTTCTACAAAGAGGAGACTGGCTCTGTTCTCTCGACCTCCAGGATGCATACACTCATATTGCGATAACTCCATCTCATTGCAAATACCTGAGGTTTCTAGTAGGCCCCAAGCACTACCAGTACCAAGTGCTTCCATTTGGCCTAGCCTCTGCGCCATAAGTCTTCACGAAATGCCTTGTAGTGGTTGCAGCCTTCCTAAGGACTCAGGGTGTTCACGTCTACCCCTATCTAGACGATTGGTTATTCAGGGCTCCCACTCAGCAAGCTGCTCTGTCGTCCCTCAATCTAACCTTACACACTCTAATTTCATTAGGATTTCTCGTCAGTTACGACAAATCCTCTTTAGTCCCATCCCAAACCTTGTTGTTCATTGGGGCAGACTTGGACACCTTGCAGGCAAAGGCTTTTCTACCCTGACAGCAAGCTCTCACTCTCGTGTCTCTTGCGCACCAGCTGCAGTCTCAGCACTCCGTGACTGCACACCACTTTCTCATCCTCCTGCGTCACATGGCGTCCTCAGTGCAAGTCACACCAATGGCCCGTTTGGCCATGAGAGTCATGCAGTGGACTCTACGGTCACAATGGACTCAAAGCATTCAGCCCCTGTCGACCATTGTCCACGTAACCGACTCACTCAGTCAGTCTCTTGCCTAGTGGAGAAATCAGAACAATCTCCTCCAAGGCTTGCCCTTTCAGGCTCCAGATTCTCAATTAACTCTCACCACCGATGCTTCCAACCTCTGCTGGGGAGCCCTTGTGGCCAATCTGCAGACCCAAGGATCTTGGTCTCCAGAGTAAGCCAAACACCAAATAAATTTCCTGGAGCTTCGAGCAATCAGATATGCTCTCAGGGCATTTCAGGATCGCCTCTCAAATCAAATTATCCTGATCCAGATGGTCAACCAGGTGGCCATGTGGTACATCAACAAACAGGGAGGCACTGGCTCCTTCTTCTGTGTCAGGAAGCTGCACAGATATGGGCGGAAGCGCTCTCCCATTCGATCTACCTCAGGGCCACCTGGTGGCCGGGAGTGGACAATGTGTTGGCAGACAAGCTGAGTCGCATCTTTCAACCGCACGAGTGGTCTCTCAACTCCTCAGTAGTGAACTCCATCTTCCAACAATGGGGATATTCTCAATAGACCTCTTTGCGTCTCCTCAAAACCACAAAGTAGAGAACCTCTGCTCTCTCATTCACAGCAAACACTCTCAACCCAGAGACACATTCTTCCTCTCATGGGCAACCGGTCTACTTCATGCACTCCCTCCACTTCCTCTTCTCTTGAAGACTCTCGTAAAGTTATGTCAGGACAAGGGAACCATGATCCTAATAACACCTCACTGGCCACGCCAAGTGTGGTTTCCAATACTTAAGGATCTCTCCATTCGCAGGCACATTCCCTTGGGAAAAGACCCGCTTCTGATCACTCAAAACGACGGGTGCCTCTTCAAGCCTTGTCCCTGAAGGCATGGACAAGGCTTGAAGAGGCCACTTAACCTTTCTGAATCAGTTTCCTGTATCTTGATTGCTTCACGGAAGCCTTCCACGAGAAAATCTTACTCTTACAAATGGAACAGGTTTACGTCATGGTGCTCTTCTCAGTCCCTTGACCCCTTTACCTGTCCAATCACGAAGTTTTTGGACTATCTCTGGCACTTGTCAGAGTAAGGTCTAAAAACTTTTTACATCAGAATGCATGTCAGTGCAGTAGCCGCCTTCCATAAAGGTGTCGGGGATGTTCCTAAATCAGTACAACCCCTTGTAACACGTTTTCTGAAAGGCTTGCTTCACCTCAAGCCTCCACTGCGTCCTCCGGTCCCTTCTTGGGACCTTAACCTGGTTTTGGGTCGGCTCATGAAACCCCCATTTGAGCCTCTTCACTCCTGTGACCTTTGATATCTCACATGGAAAGTGATTTTCCTTTTGGCAATCACTTCAGCTCGCAGAGTTAGTGAATTACAGGCCCTAGTTACCTATCCGCCTTACACTAAACTTCTGCAGGACTGGGCGGTTCTCCTCACTCACCCTAAATTCTTACCTAAGGTAGTATCGGAGTTTCATCTCAATCAATCCATCATACTACCTACCTTTTTTCCCAGGCCTCATTCCAATCCAGGAGAATAGGCTCTGCATACCCTTGACTGTAAACGGGCTCTAGCGTTCTACCTAGACCGTACAGCTGCCCACAGGGAAAGCACTCCTAACAAGTTGGGAAAGCCTGTGGATAAGCAGACTCTCTCCTCCTGGTTGGCGGACTGCATATCCTTTTGCTATCAGTAAGCAGGCATTCCGTATCAAGACCATGTTAAAGCACACTCTGTGAGGGCCATGGCGACTTCAGTAGCACACCTACGATTGGTGCCGCTTCCTGACATTTGTAGGGCTGCCATTTGGAGTTCTCTCCACACCTTTGCAAACCACTATTGCTTGGACAAAGCCGAAAGACAAGATTCCATCTTCAGCCAGTCTGTTCTTCGTAACCTGTTTACAACGTGACATACCAACACCCTTCCACCTGCCTTTTAGGGTTCAGGATGCCCTTGACCAAATTTTATCACAGTCCTAGTGCTTTGCACACCTGGGTACATTTGGTGCATTTCTCGGACATCCTCAGCTCAGTAGTCACCCATATGTGAGGACTACCATCCTGCTTGACTTTGAGAAAGCAAATGTTGCTTACCTATAACAGGTATTCTCACAGGACAGCAGGATGTTAGTCCTCACGAAACCCGCCCGCCACCCCGCAGTGTTGGGTTCATAACGTTTTCTTATTTTATTTTTCGGCATTGCCTCTAGCTTTTAAACAAGACTGAAGGGGGACCCCTGCTGGCTGCAGGGTTAGTGCCATGCTGGGCATGCCCAATAGGAGCCAGTCAAGTTCTGGAAACTTTGACAAAAGTGTTCTGTGATTGGGCTCCATCCTGTGATGTCACCCATATATGAGGACTAACATCCTGCTGTCCTGTGAGAACACCTGTTACAGGTAAGCAACATTTGCTAAATTAATACTTTAAGTTGGAGTAGTTTAATTGACACTATATTTAATGAGTGCACGTTAACTTTTATTTAAAGGCGGGGGGTTTATAACCTTTGTAACAAGAGCGATTTACACTCTTGAATCAGAAACTTAAAATATCTACCATATAGAAAACCATTGTATATATTGTTCTGCTACAATAAAAATCTCATCTAACTCTAGAGGATGTGGATAGTCTGCTCCCTTTTACATTAACTTGTGATTCATGTTATCCGCTTTTAATGTCAGAATCCCTTACAGGATCGAAGAAGATGAGGACAGACTGCTGCCAGTTATCAAGACTGGTTGGGAGGGGTAGACAGGTGCCAGCAATCATTTTGAAATCCCCCGCATGTAAAGGTCTGCAGATACTAAACTACATACAGTGACACAAGCCCCAGAATTTTCAAAACTTTTCTTGAAGGCTTATTGGTAAAAAGTACAAAGTTGACTCCTGGGTATAGGCTGAAAAGAAGAGATAATAAGATTGGCAGAGAGAGGGTAAAAAGAGAGCAATTTGTGGGGGGCAGCACAAGATTATGGGAAAAGGCTGGAGAGAGAGAGAGAGACTGTTAAATAGAGGCTGGAGACAGATTAATGGTTTAGCAGCTGAGGAGAGAGAAAAGGGCTGGGAGAAAGACACTTGAGACTGGGCTGGTGAAGAAAGAGGGTGAGACTGATTAGAGCGGGGCTGGATGAGAGAGAGAAAGGGGTGGGAGCAGGAAGAGAGGCTAGTGAGAATGTGCAGAGATGAGAGCGAGACTGGTGGGGGGAGGCTATGGAGGTAGAGATACTGGTGGGATGGGCTGGGCAGGACTAAGAGGGGGACTGGATGGGGAGAGAGACTGAGGAAAGGCTGGTGATGGGAGCTAGAGATAAAGAGAGAGTGAGATTGGTGGGGACAGGATGGGGGTCCCTAAAATTTTTGATGTTGAAAAGTGGTCGGCACAGCCAAAAAGGTTGAGAACCCTTGCCCTTATCTGCTTGCTATAACAGTATTCTGTTTTTTAGGTTAAGCCTCTCTTCACAATAGGTAATTTTCTCTTGTGAGAGACATTTTTGTTAGTACAATCATTGCCAGGGATTTGGGGTAATGAGGATCATGTGTTTCTTTTTCAGGTTTCTTCTGTGGGCCTTATTTTGATTATTTGCTATAGGCAATGTGTCATATATGGTAAGCGAACTCAATATGACAACCTCTTGCTTTTTGATAGCTTTAGATGTTTAAAAAACATTTTTTGGTAGGTCAGCTGTTTTGCAGTGGTGTGTGTGAATGACTTTGTTACTGGAGTTACTAAATGCTTTCCCTGTTTTTTCTTTTGGCTTTTTTGTTCTTTTAGATTATTCCAGTAGAAAAATTAGTGAAAGGCAAGTTCCAGGATAATTTTGAGTTTGTTCAGTGGTTTAAGAAATTCTTTGATGCAAACTACGATGGAAAAGAGTATGACCCTTTGCTGGCAAGACAAGGACAAGATGTGGTCCCCCCACCCAACCCTGGAGAGCAGGTCTTCAACAAGCCCAAGAAACCCGTCGGCACTGCAGGTAACGGGCAGGGCAGAACTTCTCAAACGGTGACATCCCAACAAAAAAAAGTCTCATACTAAAGACAGAGAAAAAACATGAAATAAAGCAACATCTGAGGGAATGTGGGTAAAATGATGCCTTCTCCCTCAGCCTTTGCAGTAGACATCTTTTTCAAACATGAACCTGTTTGAATTAAAACAGTCAGAAACCTTTATTGACCTGGTGCCAAAATTACGGCTCTAAAATGTGTCTGTTCCCTTTCAGTATGGGGATTCCCTCCTGTGATCTAGCTGAACCCCCAGCCCAGCAACATCCTCCGTTTCTTGCATTATGAAATTGACAGAGCCAGAAATGTGCTGGCTAGGAGGGTTCTGTGTGCCATGCATGAAAGGCATTGCCATCCTCTAAACTAGAACAAAAGTTTGCAACTACAGAGATTTTCTGTAGCAATTCTGTTGGTGGTGGTTTGGTGGGGAAATTGTTCATGCATTCCTGAAACTTTTTATTTAGATGCCAAAATTCAGTAAGTCTGTAAGCAGACAAGTTATCCAGCTAAAGTTAGCTGGATAACTTGTCCTGGATATTCAGCAAGATAAATGTCCCACTGAATATCCTCGATTAGTTATCCAGATTCCTTTAGCTAGATATCTTTAAATGTAATCGGTTATTTTTTTAATATAGCTGGTTAGATTTAAAGTTCTCACAGGACAAGCAGGATGGTAGTCTTCACATATGGGTGACATCACAGGATGGAACCCAATCACGGAACACTTTTGTCAAAGTTTCTAGAACTTTGACTGGCACCTACTGGGCATGCCCAGCATGGCACTAAACCTGCAGCCGGCAGGGGTCCCTCTTCAGTCTTCTTTTTTCCGCGCAGCAGTAGCCATGCAGGTTAAGGAGCTGCACAGAGATTCCTGACAGGAGTTTTCCTCACGAAATTACTAAAAACCTTCATACCCTGCAGGGGTCCCTCCTTCGAATTTTTGACTCCACGGTACTCTGGAAAGATTTTTACCCGGTTTCGATCGATTCCCGTCGAGTTTGGCCCTCGCGGCCTACTGGCTGTCGACCATACCGCGGCTAAATTTTTCAAAGGCCATGGCGTCGAGGTTCCGTCGGTGCCCGGACTGTACTCACACCATGTCCATTACAGACCCGCATAAAGTCTGTGTAATGTGTCTCGGGTGCGAGCATGATGTCCTGACTTGCACCAAATGTGCTTTAATGACACCAAAAGGTCGCAAGGCCAGAATGGAGAAAATGGAACTTCTCTTCCGTTCTCAAACTCTGATGCGTCGATTGCATCGACGTCGTCTGAACCGGCACCGTCCACTTCGCGCCAGTATCGGCCACCGGCCGGTGACCGTCTGGCGTCGACGACTTCTCGGCCTTCAAGTACCTCTGCTCCCCCTCAGGACCGAGGGGATCGTAGAGAGAAACATCGGCATCAACACCGCGAGTCTCGGACCATCGAGGAAGGAAATTTTTCAACCTCGCCATCGTCCGAGCCGCCATCGAAGAAACTTCATCCAGAAAAGGCACCAACCCTTTCTGCGACTGGGTCACTGAGGCAACCCTCACCCGGACAGGTATCGGGAGCTGCGACTCTACCTTTAATGGTGGTCCCTCCAGCTATGCCTCTGCCTCCTTCCTTCCTTCCTTCCGGAGCCGGGGCTGCTTGCTCCAGGTCTCCGTGAAGAACTGAACCGGATGGTTCAGGAGGCCATCGATAAGACGATGCACAGACTCAAAGTTCCTCTGACACGGAAACGATTGTGGAACCAACCACTGATCCGATTCCGGCAGCTCTGGCACCGCTGCTCTCGAAGATGGAAGCGCTTATAGCCGCTTTTCCACCGATGGATCCTGGGTCACCGATGGCTCCGGTGCCCTCCCCGCTTACCCTGTCATCGGGAGGGAAAACACTGTTCCTCATCCGTCCATCGGGAGTCCTGCCGATGCCGCAACCATCGATGCTGATGCGCCCATCAGTGCCACCGATCCATCCATTGATGCCCTTGATGCCTTCATCGGTGGCTCCAGCACTTCCCTCCATGCCTTCGGAGCCTAGACCGGGACCTTCAGGAATACCATCGTCCCGTCATTCTCAGGCTCCAAGAGGAGCAGGTCCTGATCCCTATGACACCTGGACAGACGATTCTTCTCAAGACACCGATGACTTGCCATCGCCACCTTCTCCTACTGAAAGCAGGAAGCGCTCTCCTCCAGAGGACCTATCCTTCATAAATTTTGTGAAGGAAATGTCTGAATTGGTTCCCTTCCAGTTACAGACTGAACAAGATGACAGGCATCAAATGATGGAGCTGTTACAATTCCTGGATGCTCCCAAGGAAATAACCTCCATCCCTATTCACCAGGTTCTTTTAGATCTCCTCAAAAAGAACTGGGAACACCCTGGTTCTGTTGCTCCAGTCAACAGAAAAGCTGATACCACTTATTTGGTCCAGTCAGCCCCAGGTTTCCAGAACCTCGGCTGGATCACCAATCTGTGGTTGTAGAATCTGCCCAAAAAAGATCAAAACCCCACTCTTCCTTTCCCCCAGGTAAGGAACAGAAATTCCTGGATGCCATTGGCCGGCGTGTCTTCCAGGGATCGATGCTTATCTCTCGGATCGTCTCCTACCAGCTATATATGACCCAGTATAACAGGGTCTTACTCAAGCAGATACAGGACTTTGCAGAGTCCCTGCCTCAGCAATTCTAAGAACAACTTCTAACCCTAGTGCACAAGGGTTTTGAGGCAGGGAAGCATGAAATAAGTTCTTCTTATGATATCTTTGACACCGCTTCCAGGGTATCTGCAACTGCTATTTCGGCAAGAAGATGGGCCTGGCTTAAGTCTTCGGACTTGCGCCCTGAAGTTCAAGACAGATTATATGTTCTGCCCTGCATAGGAAACAATCTGTTTGGCGGAACTCAAGGACCATCATGAGACCCTACGCCAGCTTTCTCTGATGCTCTCTGAGTATTCCTCCAAACAGCCTTTCAGGAAGGATACTAAAAAGTCATTCTTCCTTCCAAAGAAGTCCTATCCACCACAGTCTAGGACTCGTTCCACGAGACCTTTCCAAAAGGTTGTTAACCTCGTAAAAAAAAGCCGCAAGCAGCTCCTCAGCCGGGCCCTGCTTCCGATTTTTGACTCCTGCATAGAGAGCAGCAGCCAATTTCCACTGCCTCAAATACCAGTGGGAGGTCGATTGTGCCATTTCAACAACAGGTGGCACACAATCACCTCAGACCAGTGGGTCCTTACTATAATCTCTCAAGGTTATCGCCTGAACTTTCTCTCCATTCCACCGGACTCCTCACCTCTACCGGCATGGGGAACATACAATCACTTACTACTCCTGCTCAAGGAGCAGGAGTAGTGAGTGATTGGATGTTCCCCACCAGTCCAGAGCAATAGAACCAGTACCTTAGTCTCAGCAAGGCCTAGGATTCTATTCCTGGTACTTTCTAATCCCCAAAAAATCGGGAGGCGTTCGTTCAATTCTGGACCTACATGCCCTCAACAAGTACCTCCAATGAGAAAAGTTCAAGATGGTAACCTTGGGTTCCCTCCTTCCTCTTCTCCAAAGAGGAGACTGGCTCTGCTTTCTCAATCTCCAAGATGCGTACACGCACATTGTGATAAATCCATCTCATCGCAGGTTCCTGAGATTTCTAGTAGGCCCCAAGCACTATCAATACCGAGTGCTCCCATTCGGCCTGGCATCTGCACCACGAATCTTCACCAAGTGCCTCGTAGTAGTAGCAGCCTTTCTCAGGACTCAAGGTGTTCACGTCTGCCCCTATCTAGACGATTGGTTGTTCAGGGCTCTCACTCAGCAAGCTGCTCTGTCGACCCTACGTCTTACTTTACACAATCTGATTTCACTAGGATTTCTCGTCAACTACGCAAAATCCTGCTTAATCCCATCTCAAACTTTATCATTCATAGGGTCAGACTTGGACACCTTGCAGGCAAAGACATTTCTGCCTCGACACCGAGCTCTCACTCTCATCTCTCTCGCACACCAGCTACAGTCTCAGCAACGCAAGACTGCACAACACTTCCTCATCCTGCTTGGCCATGAGTCATGCATTGGACTCTTAAGGTCACAATGGACTCAGTCCATCCAACCTCTTTCAACCACTGTCCACATCACTGACTCACTCCATCAGTCTTTAGCCTGGTGGAGAAATCAGATCAATCTCCTCCAAGGCTTGCCCTTCCAGGCTCCAGACCCTCAAATCATTCTCACCACCGATGCTTCCAACCTTAGCTGGGGAGCCCATGTGGCCGATTTGCAAACACAAGGAACTTGGTCTCCAGAGGAAGCCAAACACCAAATCAATTTCCTGGAACTTCGAGCAATCAGATATGCTCTCAGGATATTTCAGGATCGCCTTTCCAATCAGGTCATTCTGATTCAGACAGACAACCAGGTGGCCATGTGGTACATCAACAAGCAGGAAGGGACTGTGTCAGGAAGCTGCGCAGATATGGGCGGAGGCCCTCTCCCACTCGATGTACTCAGGGCCACCTATTTGCCGAGAGTGGACAATGTGTTGTTGGACAAACTAAGTCGCGCTTTCCATCTGCACGAGTGGTCCCTCAACCCCTCAGTAGCGGACGCAGTATTCCAACGTTGGGGTCATCCTTGCATATAGACCTCTTTGCGTCACCTCAAAACCGCAAAGTAGAGAACTTTTGCTCTCTCACTCGCAGCCAACACTCACAGCCAAGAGATGCATTCTCCCTCTCATGGGCAACTGGTCTCTTTTATATGCATGCCTTCCACTTCTCTCAAAGACTCTCGTGAAGTTACGTCAGGACAAGGGACGCATGATCCTGATAGCACCTCACTGGCCTCGCCAAGTGTGGTATCCAATACTTCAGGATCTCTCCATTCGCAGGCACATGCCCTTAGGAATGGACCCGCTTCTCATCACTCAGAATGGCAGGTGCCTACACCACCCCAATCTTCAAGCTTTGTCCCTGACGGCCTGGATGTTGAAAGGTTAGTTCTTCAGCCACTTAACCTTTCGGAGCCAGTTTCCCGTGTCCTGATTGCTTCACGGAAGCCTTCCACAAGAAAGTCTTACCTATACAACTGGAACAGGTTTAAGTCATGGTGTTCTTCTCAATCCCTTGATCCCTTTACCTGTTCCACCACGAAGTTTCTAGACTATCCCTGGCACTTGTCAGAATCAGGTCTAAAAACTTCCATAAAGGTGTCGGGATGTTCCTATTTCAGTACAACTCCTCGTAACAAGTTTTCTGAAAGGCTTGCTTCACCTCAAGCATCCACTACGCCCTCAGACCCCTTCTTGGGACCTCAGTCTGGTTTTGGGTCGGCTCATGAAACCACCATTCGAGCCTCTCCAATCCTGTGATCTTCGCTATCTCACATGGAAAGTGATTTTTCTTTTGGCAATCACATCTGCTCGCAGAGTTAGTGAGTTACAGGCCCTAGTTACCTATCCGCCTTACACTAAACTTCTGCAGGATCGGGCAGTACTCCGCACTCACCCTAAGTTCTTACCTAAGGTAGTATCGGAGTTTCACATTAATCAATCCATTCTACTACCTACCTTCTTTCCCAGGCCTCACTCCAATCCAGGAGAACAGGCTCTGCATACCCTTGACTGTAAATGGGGTCTAGCCTTCTATCTAGACCGTACAGCTCCCCACAGGAAAAGCACTCAATTGTTTGTCTCTTTCCATTCCACCAGATTGGGGCAGCCTGTGTGTAAGCAGACTCCTCCTGGTTAGCGGACTGCATATCCTTTTGCTATCAGCAAGCAGGCATTCCACTTCAAGACCGTGTTAAAGCACACTCTGTGAGGGCCATGGCGACTTCAGTAGCACACCTATGCTCGGTGCCGCTTCCTGACATTTGCAGGGCTGCTACCTGGAGTTCTCTCCATGCTTTTACAGCCCATTATTGCTTAGACAAGCCGATAGACAAGATTCGATCTTCGGCCAGTCTGTCTTGCGAAACCTTTTTACAACTTGATGTACGAACACCCTTCCACCTGCCCATTAGGGTTCAGGATGCCCTCTACCAAATTCTTCCCCAATACTTATGCCTATTGTACATCTTGGGCACATTTGGTGCATTTCTCGGACATCCTCAGCTCGGTACTCACCCATATGTGAGGACTACCATCCTGCTTGTCCTGTGAGAAAGCAAATGTTGCTTACCTGTAACAGGTGTTCTCACAGGACAGCAGGATGTTAGTCCTCACGAAACCCGCCCACTGCCCCGCAGTGTTGGGTTTGTTACATTTTCTTATTTTATTTTTCGGCACTTCCTGTAGCTTTAAACAAGACTGAAGAGGGACCCCTGCTGGCTGCAGGTTTAGTGCCATTCTGGGCATGCCCAGTAGGTGCCAGTCAAAGTTATAGAAACCTTGACAAAAGTGTTCTGTGATTGGGCTCCATCCTGTGATGTCACCCATATGTGAGGACTAACATCCTGCTGTCCTGTGAGAACACCTGTTACAGGTAAGCAACATTTGCTTTATCCGGCCTTGTGTGGCTGGATAACTTTAGACTCAATCAACTATATTCAAAACAATATAGCCAGTAAAATGCCATGCTGACTTAAAATAACTCTTGGGTCAAATTCCCCACTCCCCTACTCAAGTAGCAAACAAAAGGCCAGATTTTCAAAGGGTTACGCGCCAGGCCTATTTTCAAAAGGTCCAGCGACGTGCGTAAAGCCCCAGGACACGTGTAAGTCCCGGGGCTTTACTAAAGGGGCAGGGTCAGAAGCTCCCGGCACAGCGGCCATTTGTTGCTGTGCGGGGGATCGCGCGCAGTCGGCCGGCACGCGCAACTTACTTCAGCCCCAAGGCTGAAGTAAGTTTTAAAACAAGAAACAAAAAAAGAAAAAGGTAGGGGGGAAAGGGCGGGGGAGGTAGGGGAAGGGAAGGTGGGGTGGGGGGTAGGAAATGGGGGAAGGCAGCGCGGCTTGGTGCACGCGAGGTGCACAATTGTGCACCCCCTTGCACGCGCCAGCCCCCGATTTTATAACTTGCGTGCACAAGTTATAAAATCGTACATACATGTGTGTGCGCCGGGTAGCATGCACACCTTTTAAAATCTACCCCAAAGGGCCTTGCCAGGCTTCCATTCCTCCCCACTCCCCCAAACTGATAACATTTTCCCCTATGTGCAATGGGTCTGGGCTGGCTCCCCCCTCTCTTTACTCTTTCCCTGATTCCTGTGCCTCCCCCCCACGAACCCTAACAATCTCACCTTCCTGATACCTTTAAAACTCACAATCTTCTGCGCAGATCGCGGTAGGCTGCTCTAGAGATCCTGGACCGGCGCTTTCTCTGTTGCTATGTTGGGAACACTAAAAGCATAAATCACTAGTGTTGCCCCAACAACACTGGTGGTTTACACTTTCAGTGTTCTTGACATAGCAACAGAGAAAGTGCCGGCCCAGGATCTCTAGAGTAGCCTACCGCGATCCGGGCAGAAGATTTTGAGTTTTAAAGGTATCGGGAAAGTTAGGGGTGGGGAAGAGTCAAGGAGGCACAGGAGGTCTGTATCTTCTCAATCAGTGGTTCTCAACCGGTGTGTCGCGACATACCAGTGTGTCGCCAAGAACATGCAGATGTGTTGCCACACTTCCCGGTCCCCCGCTGACCCAGCTGCTCCCTGGTCCTCCTCCGCCCGGGCTTAAAATGCTGTCAGCCCGGGCGGAACGCGGCAGAACCGCTGGAGTCAGCGGCACCGGCATGGTCTCTTCTTCCCGCCCCCCGCGGCCCGGAAGAGGAAGTGGTGAGCAGCTGGTGCGTGCGCGGGAAGAAAAGACCATGCTAGTGTGGTCAATGTCGACCCGAAGAACAGAAGAGAGGCGCGGCCTGAGGAATGAGCAGTGCGGCTCGGAGAAAAATGAAGAACGTCAACCCCCGCGGCCAATGGGACTCCTTTCTCTGCGAGGGCTGAAAATGAAGGAGGTTAGGGTTGGGAGGAGGCTGCTGCTGCCACTAGTTCCAGGGAGGGAGAGAGAGTGAATGAATGAACAAGCAAGCATGTGTGTTTGAGATCCTGTGTGTGTATGTGTGTGAGTGAGATAGCATGTATGTGAATGATTGAGAACCTGTATATGTGAAAGGGAGTATGTCTGTGATTAAGAGCCTGCCTGTGAGAGAGAGAGCATGAATGTAAGTTTATGATTGGGAACCTGTATGTGTTTGTGATTGAAAACCTGTTTGTGTGAAAGAGTATGTGTGTATGATTGAGATCCTTTGTGTGTGAGAGAGATCATGTGTATGTATGATTAAGAGCCTGTGTGTATAAGTAAGAGAGAGAGCATGTATGTCTGTTTGATTGAGAGCTGGTTTAGGTGAGGGAGCATGTGAGTATGTGATTGAGAGCCTGTGTGTAAATGAGAGAGAGAGAGCATGTTTGTAAGCATGTGAATGAGAATCTGTGTGTGTGAGAAAAAGCATGTATATGTGTGATTGAAAGCCTGTGTGTGTGTAGGCGTGAAAAGATAGCATGTTTAAATGTGTAATTAAGAGCCTATATAAGTGAGAGAAAGAGCATGTGTGTATAGGTGTGTAATTGAGATCCAATGTGAGAGAGAGAGGAGAAAGTTCCAAGCAAACCACCCCTCCTCCTGATAATTCAAAACAATCTCAGGACACCTGGATATCAAACGTTCCCAGGTATGCAGAGCAAAAAAATGTTTGTATCCTTATTTTTCATTACTGGCTCTTTGTGTCTGCTATTTTGAAATATTTTATTGGTATCTAGAAATTTTTTATATGAGTTTTTAATTATTGGATATTCCACTCATCAACTGTTTCGAAATAATCTGTTCTTTTTGTTAGTATGGTTTTACTGCTACTGATTTTATATTTCTTGATTTGTTTTATAAGGATGGATGATGTTTCTTTTTTCCTTTATTACACTGCATACAGAGACTCTGGCTTGTTGCAGTTTCCAATTCAGTTTTTTCTGCATGCTTCTAGTTATGCGTTTTGATCTCTTTATTCTTTGTTAGGTGAGGGTCAGCACATGTGATTCAGGTGAGGTTTTCTGCTGGCGTGTAGTTTCTGTGTAGGGCTCTATAGCAGCCTGACTTGGTCCGTTTTCCTAATAGGAGATGTATTGGTGTCTTAAGGCCTGGTGTAATATTTTCAGTGTTGCCTTTTCTTAGTGGTTACTGTTTAAGTGCTGGAAATTGGTGCTATTTTGGTGTGGGATGTTTACTATTTATGGAATTTCTGTTTAGACAGAATACGTATCTTTTCCTTGTGTCATTTTAAACAATAAAAATAATTACCGGACCTTTACTTTTTATTTCCGACGTGAATTGTAATGAGCAGTGTGTCACACATGTGAGCGTGGCCTGTCAGGTGTGTCATGATGGGAAAAAGGTTGAGAACCACTGTTCTAAATTGTGGTGGAACCATTAAGGGGAGTGGGGGAATGCTGGCCACTTGCATGTGTGGGAAATATTTTTCAGAGGGTTTTATTTTTGGGGGAGGGCAGTGAAGGCTCGGTCTGTAAAGACCCTTGTTTTGCTGTTTGGGTGGGGGGACTTGATTTGGGCTACTATGTCTGCAAGATACTTTTTTTTTTTAAGTCAGCATGGCACTTAACTATCAGTATTCAAAAGAATTGTAATCTGGCCACATGAGGCCAGATAACTTTAGACCTGCTCTGAGGCCTCATGTTTATCCAGCTAAATTTTAGCCAGATGATATATCTGGCTACAATTTAGCCAAATAAGTGGCTCTGTTTTCAAAACAATTGCATTTAGCTGGATAACCCGTGAGTTATTCTGCTAAATGCCTTCAAATCTTGACTCCCTAGTGTCTGGAAATATGATGTTGCAGGATGCCTTATAGTTCAGATATAGTTCTCAAGGAGAATGGAAGGGCAGGGTCTAAGACTTATTTTAGATGATTTGCAAAAAAAACAGGTGGCTGTAGAGGGCCTACCTTAGCTCTCGAAAGCGTGTCACAGATGTATTAAGTTAGTCCAATAAAAGCATGTCTACTACGGTATGTTTACCAACTTTTATTTCTAAGAATTGGAGGGGAATCCTATGATTAGATTGTGACATTAAGTATCACACTGTTGTATTCTCAATGTACAATTAATTTTCATTATATACAAAGTTTGGTTGCGTATTAAATAGTTTTATGAAAATAATGGCTCACCAATTGGAAGAGAGTTAGTAAGAGCCATTTTGGTAAGAGGCCGCAGCACATTGTTCTTATATACACAGCCCTCTGTTTGCTGCAAAAAGGGTTGCAGAATCTGACCCTTGTGGTAGATTTTGCCGTGCCCCCAGGAATTGCAGAAAACTGGAAAATCCTGCAGGAACTAGCCACAGCAATGAGGACTTGTCCAAAAATGGGTCCATGCAGCTCGCTTCCTCTCCTTATTCTTCTTCCATCTGCTGAGCCCCTCACTTCCCCCTCCTGCCCCACTGCACAAACCTCACTTCTCTCCTGTTTCTCCAGTCAGTCAGCAATAGGAAGAGAGTGATGCCTCTAATTCATTGTTTCTAATTACAAAGCACTTTATAGTATTCTGTGTGGCTCAAATGATGAGTAGAGCTGTTGATGGTAGAGACAAAGTGGCCTGAGGTACTGTTTCCTTCCTACTGCCAGTTGAAAGAGGAAATTGATAGGAAAGGGGGTGGTAGTTCTCACATGGGATGATGATTGGGGTGTCTTTTATTAGAGTTGGGATCAGGGGTGGGGGATGGGTTGTTTGTGTAAGAGAGGACCAAGGTTGTAGAGAGGATGAGAACCTGGAAGATGTAGTAGGCCAGATTGACAAACTAAAGAGTAGCAAATCACCTGGACCAGATGATATGCATCTTAGGGTACTGAAGGAACTCAAAATTAAATTTCTGATCTATTAGTTAAAATTTGTAACCTATCATCAAAATCATCCATTGTACCTGAAGACTGGAGGGTGGCCAATGTAACCCCAATATTCAAAAAAGGCTCCAGGGGTGATCCGGGTAACTATAGACCAGTGAGCCTGACTTCAGTGCCTGGAAAAATAGTGGAAACTATTCTCAAGATCAAAATTGTAGAGCATGTAGAAAGACATGGTTTAATGGAACACAGTCAACATGGATTTACCCAAGGGAAGTCTTGCCTAACAAATCTGCTTCATTTTTTTTGAAGAGGTTAATAAACATGTGGATAAAGGTGAACCGGTAGATGTAGTGTATTTGGATTTTCAGAAGGCATTTGACAAAGTCCCTCATGAAAGGCTTTAAGAAAACTAAAAAGTCATGGGATAGGAAGCAATGTCCTTTCGTGGATTACAAACTGGTTAAAAGACAGGAAACAGAGAGTAGGATTAAATGGTCAATTTCCTCAGTGGAAAAGGGTAAACAGTGGCATGCCTCAGGGATCTGTATTTGGACCGGTGCTTTTCAATATATATATATAAATGATCTGGAAAGGAATATGACGAGTGAGGTTATCAAATTTGCGGATGATACAAAATTATTCAGAATAGATAAATCACAAGCGGATTGTGATACATTACAGGAGGACCTTGCAAGACTGGAAGAATGGGCATCCAAATGGCAGATGAAATTTAATGTGGACAAGTGCAAGGTGTTGCATATAGGGAAAAATAACCCTTGCTGTAGTTTTATTTTTTATTTATTTATTTAATTTATTTATTTAATTTTATATACCGGCAACCGTTTGCACATCGTGCCGGTTTACAAGTAACTTACAACAAAAGATATATAGGCGTAGCCTTTACAGAGAACGGTGTATAACATAAACGCAGTAACAGAATAAATAACTAAATAACTAAGGGAGGGATGGAGGGGGGTAGTCGAGACAAATGGGGGGGCAGTTACATGATGTTACATGATGTTACATGATGTTAGGTTCCATATTAGGAGCTACCACCCAGGAAAAAGATCTAGGCATCATAGAGGATAATACTTTAAAATCGTCGGCTCAGTGTGCTGCAGCAGTCAAAAAAGCAAACAGAATGTTGGGAATTATTAGGAAGGGAATGGTTAATAAAACAGAAAATGTCATAATGCCTCTATCGCTCCATAGTGAGACCGCACCTTGAATACTGTGTACAATTCTGGTTGCCGCATCTCAAAAAAGATATAGTTGCGATGGAGAAGGTACAGAGAAGGACAACCAAAATGATAAAGGGGATGGAACAGCTCCCCTATGAGGAAAATGCTGAAGAGGTTAGGGCTGTTTAGCTTGGAGAAGAGATGGCTGAGAGGGGATATGATAGAGGTCTTTAAGATCATGAGAGGTCTTGAACGAGTAGATGTGAATCGGTTATTTACACTTTCGAATAAGAGAAGGACTAGGGGGCATTCCATGAAGTTAGCAAGTAGCACATTTAAGACTAATCGGAGAACATTTTTTTTCACTCAACGCACAATAAAGTTCTGGAATTTGTTGCCAGAGGATGTGGTTAGTGCAGTTAGGGTAGCTGGGTTCAAAAAAGGTTTGGTTAAGTTCTTGGAGGAGTAGTCCATTAACGGCTATTAATCAAGTTTACTTAGGGAATAGCCACTGCTATTAATTGCATCAGTAGCAAGGGATCTTCTTAGTGTTTGGGTAATTGCCAGGTTCTTGTGGCCTGGTTTGGCCTCTGTTGGAAATAGGATGCTGGGCTTGATGGACCCTTGGTCTGACCCAGCATGGCAATTTCTTATGTTCTTATGAGAGATGGAGGGTAAAGGGGGGAGGCGACAGAGGAGTAAGAGAGTGGTGGGGGGGGGGGGACTGCAGTGAGTTGGTGGGGGAGAAGTTGGTATCTATGCTGTGCCCTGGCATAATTTAAGTTATATAAGTTACTGAGCCACAGGAGAAGGGAATCTAATTGGGATGGACCTTTCTTCATCATCTCCCCAACTCTGAATCCTTTATCTCTCCATTCTCCATTCATCGCAATATGGATTTCGTAAAGCTCTAAGCACCGAATCCCTCCTCATCTCCCTCACAGACCATCTCATCATGGGTATGGACTCCGGGCACTCCTTCCTGCTAATACTCCTCGACATCTCGGCAGCATTCGACACGGTGAATCATTCCACTCTCCTTAAACGACTTTCGGACATCGGGATAACAGGTATGGCTTTCAAATGGTTCGACTCCTTTCTCACGAACAGAGGCTACAAAGTAAAGATCAAAAGCAAGGAATCTCCGCTCATCAACACTACAAGAGGTGTTCCACAGGGCTCCTCTCTGTCTCCTACACTATTCAACCTATACCTTCTCCCCCTTTGCCAGCTGCTTACGAATCTTAAACTCAAACACTATCTTTACGCCGACGATGTCCAAATCCTGATCCCTATAACCGAATCCCTCACAAAAACGCTGAAATTCTGGGACAACTGCCTCCAAGTAATCAACGACCTCCTTACTACCTTAAACCTTATGCTCAACACGTCCAAGACAGAAATGCTCCTTATATCTCTCAACCACAAAGATAGCCTACACACAAGTCACACCAACACCCTGGTCAACCAAGCAAGAGACCTCGGAGTTATAATCGATAACCAGCTAAATCTAAAAAAGTTCATCACCAACACAACCAAAGACTGCTGCTTCAAACTTCAGGTACTAAAAAGACTCAAACTGCTACTGTATTTTCAAGACTTCAGGCCATTATATTCTCCAAGACTTTCAAGACTCCAGGCCATTATATTCTCCAAATTAGATTACTGCAATTCCATTCTGCTAGGCCTTCCCGCTTCCTCCACCAAACTGCTTCAGATGCTACAAAATTCGGCTGCCAGAATTTTAACAAACTCCAATAGAAGAGACCACATCACACCTATCCTGAAAAACCTACATTGGCTCCCAGTAAACTTCAGAATTCTACACAAGTGTCTCACCATCATCCATAAAGCTATCTACAACAGAACACCCATCGATTTACACAAACCACTCACGCTACACTTATCTTCCAGACCCATCAGAGAAGCATACAAAGGTACGCTACACACCCCCCCAGCCAAATTCACACACCTCTCATCCACTAAAGATCGAGCCTTCTCGACAGCAGCGCCAACCATCTGGAATAACATGCCCCCAGACCTTAGACAAGAACCTTGCACGCAGACATTCAGAAAGAAACTCAAGATTTGGCTATTTCTACAAGCCTTCCCTGATCTATGACCTTCCCAACTGCTACAACTCACCTTGGTCCGCCAGTCGACGTTCCCCATCCCTGACATGGCTTCTGACGTTATATTAATCAGTCCTGAGTTTTATGAACTAATACTATTTAGTCAGGAACATTTGATATTCCACAGCCCTAATTATAGGATATCATGTTTATATTTGATAATATTCAGTCCTGAGTACAAGTGATTATTATAGTCCTAAGTATATGTTTATTTATTTATTTATTTATTTATTTAACATTTTTATATACCGACCTTCATGAAAGAAATTCATATCAGATCGGTTTACAAATAACATGAGGGGAATAACAAAGTCAACCATATAACAAGAAATGAAAGTTACATATAACAAGGGGTATTAACCTGGAGGGCTAGGATAGCCGTAGCGATAGAAGGCATAACTGAACAAGTTAGATAATACAATAATATGATGAGAATAATATGATGAGAATATGTCTAGATATTATTTATTTCTGAGACTAAATATTATTTATTTCTATGTTAGCCATGACTCTGGCTTTTCCTCCTCCCAGTTCAAGTGCCCCTGTTTTATTGTAACTTTCATTCACTTTTTCTCTCTTCGCCTATTGTTCACGTTGATATTAATGTTATTGCACCGCTGTTTATTGTAAACCGATACGATATGATTGGTATCATGAGTGTCGGTATAAAAAAGCCCTAAATAAATAAATCTCTGCCTCTTTAACTCCTAGTCTTCCCCCCTTCTTCTCTTCTTCACTCTGATTCTCACATGCACCTCTTCCATCACCACATCCCTCTCCCTCACCTCCTTTCATTCCTAAGATTCCTTCCCCCGACCCCAAAATAAAAATAACAAGCAAGATAAATTATATAGACACATATGAAAGATCAAAACACTATTTTATTGTTATAATAGAACAGAAACTATACAGGTTTATCCGTATTTATCACAAAATGTTCTCAAGATTTCTTAAAATGTTGCCATGGAATTGACTCCTGAAGTGCTGCAGAAAATGAGACTTGTGATTGTGTATAAGAATCAATAAGTGCCATTGCTCTGTTCTTGCCAGCTGTGTTATGTACCTAGGGTTTATTATCTAAATATGCCAAGTTCTATTTTTTACTTTTTTGTGGGGGTGGGAGGAGGAAGGATGGGTGGTTCTGTTTGCTGATCCCTCCCATGAAGTTATCATGCAAACTTGAGCTTTCTGTGTTTCTCTTCTAAATTCCAAAAAGAAATTGGAGACAAAATATCCAAATCAGTGGAGGTTTCAGATAAGGGAGAAAAAAAATCTGAAGGTATACATTCTCCATCTCTCTAGATATATATATAGAATTTGTATGTATGTTTGTATAAATAGATATCACTGTTTAAAAAGAATGATACTAAGATCTGCAACAGCATAGACACCTGAATAAGTAGAGAAAATAAGTGATCTAAGAGAGTTTGAGGAATGGTCATGCATTTGGGGTATGGTAATCCAAAAGAGCTGTAAATGTTGAGGAACATGGCGTGGGAGAGATACCTCAGGAAGATGTGTCCGACAATCTGAAGATAGTGAAGCAGTGTGACAAGGTGGTGGCTGAGGCCAGAAAGTAGCATAGCCAGAAGGAAATAGAGGTGATAATGCCCCTGTACAGGCCTTTGGTGAAGCCTCCCCTGGAATACTTTGTTCAGTTCTCAAAAAAGATAGACAGGATGGAAGTGATCCAGAGAAAAGCAGCACGCATCCAATCTCTAGCAGCACTCATCCAGGCTACAGAAGCACACATCCAGTCTCTAGCAGCACATCCAAGCTCCAGTAGCACTCATCCAGCACCGATCCAACCTGAACAATAATGTACTACCGACCACGCACCTACAAATCACTCATCCCAATCATGATTTCCCCCACTACACAGTTACTAGGCCTCACCCTATTCACCATAATCCTATTCAACGCCCAATCTCTCACCAACAAAACTCTTATACTCAACGACATACTGCAGGACACAACCCCAGACGTTTGCGCCATAACAGAAACATGGCTCAAATCCACGGACATCACACTCATTAACCAATTACCAACGCAGACTTACGATTTCTTCTCCATCCCAAGACAAAAAAAAAGAGGAGGGGTATCTTCCTAGCTGCAAAAAAATCCTTAAGGTTCTCACACCACCCCATCAGTACAGTAACTAAACTAGAACTAGGATTGTTCAAATCAGAACAACTCCAAATCCTGCTAGTCTACGCCCCTCCAGGCTTACTAGAGTCAGACTCCTCTCCTATCATCGAAACCATAACTCTGCATCTCAATCTTGACTCCCCTGCTATAATCCTGGGTGACTTCAATTTACATGTTGACAAAGTTCCCCTCTCTACAAACTGTGAAGCCCTCCTCATCGCACTGTCAGCGATGGGATTCAGACAACAAATCAATAAACCCACCCACAAAGCAGGCCACACGCTCGATCTACTCTTTACAAACACTGGTATTTCTCTTACAAAACAACCAAATTGCAAAAAAGTCCCATGGTCAGATCACTCTCTAATCTCCACCAGCTTTTCCTTACCTCGATCAGACTCCAAACTCAACTCAAGACCCTCTTTCCTATACAGAAAACCTTGCAACTCGGAACATCTAAGTAAAGCTCTAACCTCTGATCTACCACTCATTGAAGTATCTACCCCTAACGCTGCCCTCCAATCCTGGTGCAAAATAACAAAATCTATAGCAAACACTCTCTGCCCACTGACAACCAAAACAAGGTCTGCTAATACATCCAAACGACATCCCTGGTATAATGATGAACTACGAAAACTCAAACAATTACTTCGGCAAAAAGAAAGAAAATGGCGCAAAGCCCCTTCACCAGCCTCACTCTCTGATTACAAACGATCATTCCATCTTTACAAAAGTACCACGTTGAAAATCAAAAGAGACTACTATGCCCGAAAGGTTCATCATCTCAGCTTTGACTCAAAAGCTCTATTCGCCTTCGTTTCCAGCCTCACTAAACCTATCACTCCAGATATACCACCCGAACAAGCCCAGACTAAAGCAGACGAATTGGCTCTTCATTTTAACAAAAAAATATCGGATCTCCTTAATCAGCTGATTCCAAACACTACGTCTCCAGATAACACATATCTTCCCCAAAATAAAGACATCCAGCTTAATGCCTTTGAACCCATCACAATCACAGAGATAGAAAATGTATTAAAAAGAATGAAACCGTCATCACACCCATTTGATCAAATCCCTACCAAAATGCTTCTTCTTATCCCGGACACAATAGCAAAAACCCTAGCAGATATTATAAACTGCTCCTTATCACATGGCATCTACCCAGATGACCTAAAAACTGCCTCAATCAAGCCACTGCTAAAAAAAACCAAATCTAAATGCATGTGATCCCAACAACTTCCGCCCTATATCCAACCTACCATTTATAGCTAAAATCATGGAAAAACTGGTAAACATCCAACTACCTAGAGGACCACAGTATTCTGTCCCCAAACCAATATGGTTTTCGCAAAGCCGCAAGCACCGAAACGCTACTAATTTCACTCATGGACTACCTACTCTCTGGTATTGATAAAGGCCAAGCATATTTACTAATCCTCCTTGACTTCTCGGCGGCCTTTGACACCGTCAACCACGCCCTTCTTCTAAAACAGCTGGCAAACATTGGTTTAACAGGTGCCACACTAAACTGGTTCAAAACATTTCTAGAAAACAGAGGATACAGAGTCAAAATTCATAATAAAGAATCCCAATACCACCCTTCTAATAGAGGAGTGCCGCAAGGATCATCACTTTCACCCACCCTTTTCAATGTCTACCTGCTACCACTCTGCCAACTACTTACAAAATTAAGCCTGAAACATTTCCTTTTTGCAGACGACGTACAGATCGTAATCCCTATAAAAGAATCAATCTCAAAAACAATGGAATACTGGGACAGTTGCCTATTAGAAATTAAACTTCTCCTCAACAGTCTAAACCTTGTACTCAATGCTTCGAAAACAGAATTCCTGCTCATATCACCGGAAAACAATAACACACTTCCTAAACCACCCACACTCCTTCAAACAACCCACGTAAGAGACTTAGGAGCCATCCTAGACAATCGTCTCAACCTCAAAACATTCATTAACCAAACCACCAAAGATTGCTTCTACAAATTACATATCCTGAAAAGAATAAAACCGCTGTTTCACACTCAGGACTTCAGAACAATCTTGCAAGCAATAATCTTTTCCAAACTAGATTATTGCAACTCATTACTATTAGGCCTCCCAGCTTCTTACACCAAACCTTTACAAATGGTTCAGAACTCTGCAGCCAGAGTCCTTACAAATTCCAGGAAAATTGACCACATTTCACCTATTCTCAAAAACCTCCATTGGCTTCCGATCCACTATAGAATCATGTACAAAACCATTAACATCATTTACAAAACTATCAACCAACACACGCAACTCGACCTACAAATACCACTTAAAAAATTCACCTCCGCCAGGCCTATCAGGGAACACTACAAAGAGTCACTCCAAATTCCAAAGGCCAAAACCTACCAACATAAATCCTTGAGTCTCAGAGCCTTCTCATCAGCAGGTCCAGCTCTCTGGAACTCGATCCCACCTGATTTGAGACAAGAGCCATGCTCTTTAACATTTAGGAAAAGACTAAAAACTTGGCTTTTCAAAAAAGCATTTCCAAGCCTTGAATAAAACCTCCTCTCACTAGCACTAACTCGTATGCAATAATGGAATGTAAACACGAATCAACCAACCTCAAACCCTCTCTCACTAATTCCTGCTGAATATTTATCATACTATTACCATTCACAACTGTGTCATATTTATTCATTTGATTACCTATGTACCGTTTCATAGTCTTATTTTTTCACTTGCTATTCTAATGTATCAATAGGCTGAAATGTAAATATTGTGCTGTTCAATTTCTCCCCTTCCATCCCAAGTTTATTTCCTTGTTTTTTGTAACTTTCCCTCTCCCTTTTTCTGATTCACTGTATTTAAAGTTCAAGGTTCTTATTGAAAATATTGTTTTTTACGTTACGTTATGCTTTACACTCCTTGTTATTTGTAAACCGGGTTGATGTGATGCCTATCATGAAACTCGGTATAACAAAAACAATAAATAAATAAATAAATAAATAAAAGCAACCAAAATAGTATGGAGTCTGCACCGGAAGACTTATGAGAGGAAACTGGATGTCTTAAATAGGTATAGCTTGGAAGAAAAGAGGACAGGGGAGATAGGAAGCAGATTTTCAAATACCTAAAAGGAATTGATGTGCACCAATGGAAGGGAATTTATAGAACTAGGGGTTATGATATGAAACTCCAAGGGGCTAGACTCAGGAACAATGTCAGGAAATGCATCTGCCCAGAAAAGGTGGCAAAGACAAGAACAGTAATGGAATTCAAAAGGGCGAAGGATAAAAAGAGTGTTTACTGGCTAGAGGATAGAAATGAAAAAAACGGGGAAACCTCTGTTAACTTTAGATGTAGCATTTCTGCATGCAGTAACCTAAGCAGCTCATTATACAGACTGGATATTCCATTTCAATCTTTATCAGTTGTCATTACCTATGATACTATATTAGTTTTATCTCACTTTTAAGTGAGAATCTTAAAAAGAAGTGAAGCAAGATTTTTTAAATTTTGTGGCCTTATAGGAAATGCCACAAATGAAACATAGAAACATAGAAATGACGGCAGAAGAAGACCAAACGGCCCATCCAGTCTGCCCAGCAAGCTATGCACTTTTTTTTTTTCCTCTTACTAGTTACGCTTGGCTCTTAGTACCTTTTAGTTTTATTTCCCTTCCACCCCACCATTAATGTAGAGAGCAGTGTTGGAACTGCATCTAATTGAATATGTAGCTTAGTTAGGGGTAGTAACCGCCTCAGTAAGCAAGCTACACCCATGCTTTTGTTTACTCGACTATGTAATTTATCCTTGTGGTTGTTGTCTATATATATAGATACTCTTTTCTACATTGCCCCTGCCGTTGAAGCAGAGAGCTATGCTGGCTATCCGTTGAAAGTGAAGTAACAGACTTTCTCCCCTGCTGTTGAAGTAGAGAGCTATGCGTTGAAAGTGAAGTAACAGACTTTCTCCCCTGCCGTTGAAGCAGAGAGCTATGCTGGATATGCGTTGAAAGTGAAGTAACAGACTTTCTCCCCTGCTGTTGAAGTAGAGAGCTATGCGTTGAAAGTGAAGTAACAGACTTCCTCCCCTGCCGTTGAAGCATAGAGCTATGCTGGATATGCGTTGAAAGTGAAGTATCAGACTTTCTCCCCTGTCGTTGAAGCAGAGAGCTATGCGTTGAAAGTGAAGTATCAGACTTCCTCCCCTGCCGTTGAAGCATAGAGCTATGCTGGATATGCGTTGAAAGTGAAGTATCAGACTTTCTCCCCTGCCGTTGAAGCAGAGAGCTATGCTGGCTATGCGTTGGAAGTGAAGTATCAGACCTTCTCCCCTGCCGTTGAAGAAAAGAGCTATGCTGGCTATGCGTTGGAAGTGAAGTATCAGACCTTCTCCCCTGCCGTTGAAGAAAAGAGCTATGCTAGATATGCATTGAAAGTAAAGTATCAGGCTTATTTGGTTTGGGGGTAGTAACCACCGTAACAAGCAAGCTACACACCCCGCTTTTTTGTGAATGCAAATCCTTTTTTTTTCTTTCCACATTTCCTCTTACCGTTGAAGCTTAGAGCAATGTTGGAGTCGCATTAACCATGTGTATGTATATTGAATAAGGGTATTATCTCCACGTAGTAGCCTTCATTCCCGCGAGCCACCCCCTCTTCATTCACGTCCTCTAGACTTGATGGATCCACAGTGTTTATCCCACGCCCCTTTGAAGTCCTTCACAGTTCTGGTCTTCACCACTTCCGCCGGAAGGGCATTCCAGGCATCCACCACCCTCTCCGTGAAGAAATACTTCCTTACATTGGTTCTGAGTCTTCCTCCCTGGAGCTTCAGCTCGTGACCCCTGGTTCTGCTGATTTTTTTTTTGACAGAAAAGGTTTGTCGTTGTCTTTGGATCGTTAAAACCTTTCAAGTATCTGAAAGTTTGAATCATATCACCCCTGCTCCTCCTTTCTTCCAGGGGTGTACATATTTAGATTCTTCAATCTCTTCCTCATAAGTCATTCGATGAAGACCCTCCACCTTTCTGGTCGCCCTTCTCTGTACCGCTTCCATCTTGTCTCTGTCTCTTTGTAGATATGGTCTCCAGAACTGAACACAGTATTCCAGGTGAGGCCTCACCAAGGACCTGTACAAGGGGATAATCACTTCCCTTTTCTTACTCGATATTCCTCTCTCTATGCAGCCCAGCATTCTTCTGGCTTTTGCTATTGCCTTGTCACATTGTTTCTCCGACTTCAGATCATTAGACACTATCACCCCAAAGTCTCTCTCCTGCTCTGTGCACATCAGCCTTTCCCCCCCACCCCCCCATCGAATACAGTTCATTCGGATTTCCACTCCCCATATGCATGACTTTGTACTTCTTGGCATTGAATCTCAGCTGCCATATCTTCGACCACTCTTCCAGCTTCCTTAAATCCCGTCTCATTCTCTCCACTCCTTCCGGCGTGTCCACTCTGTTACAGATCTTAGTGTCGTCCGCAAATAGACAAACCTTACCTTCTATCCCGTCCGCAATGTTTTGTTCTTTTATAGTTAAGATTACATAAAAGTATTTCTCTAACATCCAAGTATGGAAGAAATGCATAGTTCTTCCCCTCCTCCAAAAGAACAATGCATTAAATATGTATATATGTGTGTACCTACATATATATACCTACATATATATATAATTTCTGCCTAGTGTAAGATCGTAAATATGAGGGGAAGACAAGAACTATAAGTGTTACATTATTCATGGATCAGTGAGAAGACCAAAATGAAACATTTTCTCAAATGAATATATTAAGCAAAAAAAAAAGCATTATGATATCAGAAGTCTAACAGTGCTGGAACTGTCGGTCTCATTTTCCTGAAATGGATTTTTCTCACAGGACAAGTAGGATGGTAGTCCTCACATATGGGTGACATCACAGGACGCAGCCCAATCACAGAACACTTTTGTCAAAGTTTCTAGAACTTTGACTGGCACCTACTGGGCATGCCCAGGATGGCATTAACCCTGCAACCAGAAGGGGTCCCCTTTCAGTCTTCTTTTTTCCGCGCAGCAGTAGCCACGTGGGTTAAGGAGCTCTACACAGATTCCTGACAGAAATTTTCCTCACGGAATTACCTCATAATTTAATACCCCACAGAGGTCCCCCTATTCAATTTTTGCGTCCGCGGTAATCCGGTAAGTTTTTTACTCTATTCCGGTCGATTCCCGTCAAGTTCGGCCCTCGCGGCCTACTGGCCATCGACCGCAGCGCGGCTACATTTTTTGAGAGGCCATGGCGTCGGGGTTCCGTCGATGCCCCCGACTGCACTTGCACAATGTCCATTACTGACCCTCACAAGGTCTGTGTAATGTGTCTAGGGAGTGAGCATGATGTCCTTACTTGCACCAAATGTGCTCTAATGACACCAAAAGGTCGCAAGGCTAGAATGGAGAAGATGGAACTTCTTTCGGTCACAAACTCCGACGCCGTCCATAGCCTCCACGTCGTCCAAGCCGACACCGTCTATGTCGAGCCAGTATCGTGCACCAACCGGCATCGATGACTCCACGGCCATCGATGTTCTCTGTTCCTCCTCAGCACAAGGACCAAAGAGATCGTCAAGAAAAGCATCACCATCGACGCAGGCAAGTCCTCGACGTCACCACCATCTGAGCCGCCGCCGAAGAAAGCCCATCCAGAAAAGGCACCGTCCCTATCTGGCTCCAGGTCACCGAGGCAACCTTAACCGGGACCGGTGATAGGAGCCGCAATTCCACCTCCAACGGTGGTCCCTCCGGCTACGACGCCTCCTCCGGCATTGGGGCTCCACGCTCCAGGTTTCCGAGAGGAGTTGAAGCATATGATTCAAGAGGCCATCGGCAGAGCGATGCAAGGCTTCAAGAATTCTCCGATACCGGTGCCGATTCCTGAACCGGCTACCGATCCCATTCCCGTAGCGCTGGCACCGCTACTAACGAGAATGGAAGTGCTGCTCGCCGCTTTTCCTCCGATGGATCCGGGGCCACTGATGGGCCTGGTGCCCTCCTCCCCAATTCCTTTCATCAGCAGAAGAAGGAGAAACACAGTTACTTCCTCCATCGGGAGTCCTGCCGATGCCTCAGCCATCGATGTCACCGATAGCCTCTTTGCTACCATCGATGCCCTCGGTGCCCCCATTGATGCCTCCGGTGACTCCCTCGATGCCTTCGGTGCCTCAACCAGGACCTTCAGGAATACCATCATTCCGACCCTCTAAGGATCCTAGGGATGCTGGTGATGAACCCTATGACACATGGACCATTGATTCATCCCAGGATACCGATGACTTACCATCACCACCCTCTCCTACTGAAAGCAGGAAGCGTTCTCCTCCAGAGGACTTGTCCTTCATTAATTTTGTGAAGGAAATGTCTGAGTTGGTTCCATTTCAACTTCAGACAGAACAAGATGATGGACCCCAGATGATGGAGCTTCTGCAATTTCTGGATGCTCCTAAAGAAATCCCTTCTATCCTATCCCTGATGTCCTCTTGGATCTTCTGAAGAGGAATTGGGAGCATCCTGGTTCGGTGGTGTTGCGACCATCGCTGCCCGACATCTCCACTACGCCTATCTTACCTCTTTGGCGACTCCCTCTTTGCCTGTTGGAAGTTTGGCTGCCGCGGCGACATCTTGCCTTTCCCTTCCAGCGTCCCCGGACCAGCTGGACGCTGCACACTGCCATGTTTCCCAGCAGCCTAAGGGCGCGCGCGTGCGGCGCGGCCCCGACTCAAGTACCAGCAGTGGTGCAAACCTCATGGGCGTCCCCCTGAGGTGATGTCATCATCACCGGATATTTAAGGTCTCAGAAATTGCTAACGAATTGAGTTAGCAAGGACTTGCCTCCAGGTATCGGTGGATGGGATTCGCTCTCCGCATACCTTGCTACTCTGCCTCCTCGGACTTACCAGGGGTACCCGCTCCTCGGGGGCCTCGCTTTCTCTTTGCTTTTCAGATTGCATTCTGGAATCGGTACTCGCTCCTCGAGGGCCCTCGTTCCTGGACTTGCTACTGAATATCACTTCTGCCAGGAAGTCATCGCTGCCTATAACACCAGTGAGTTACCATCGCTCTCTGAGCGTTCCCTGGAACCAGGTACTTGCTCCTCGAGAGCCTACTTCATTCCAGCTCCTGGGCTGCTTCTAAGAGACTATTGTGTGATGTTACCATCAAGGTTCTGTTCCTGAACTCTGCATACTCTGCCTACTCACTATATTCAGTTTCTCTACAGCTCAGTTATCCAGGATCGCTGTTCCAGTATCTGAGGGACTACAGCCCAGCTGGGCACTTCCAGCTCACTACTGCCATCTCTGGTGGTTCCATATACTGTTTAATAAAAGAACTAGTGTGTGTCTGTCTCCATACTCTGAGCCTGACGGTGGTCCCTCTCGGGATCTTCCCCTGGGGGCGTGGTCATCTGCCATCGGCCCAAGGATCCACCACAACTACCACGAACACTAACAGGTGGCACCAGTTAACCGAAAGGTGGACACCACATACCTAAACCAGTCAACTCCAGGTTTCCAAAAAACCCAATTGGATCACCATTCAGTGGTTGTTGAGTCAGCCCAAAAGAAAGCCCAACGCTCCAAGCCTCATTCTTCTTTCCCTCCAGGGAAGGAGCAAAAGTTCATGGATGCCATAGGTCGGCGTGTCTTTCAGGGGTCAATGCTTATATCCCGCATTGCCTCTTACCAACTCTACATGACCCAGTATAACAGGGTCCTCTTTAAACAAATACAGGACTTTGCTGAGTCCCTGCCTCAGCAGTCTCAAGAGCAATTACATGCCCTGACTCAAAAAGGATTAGAAGCGGGCAAACATGAAATAAGATCAGCATATGATATTTTTGACACCGCTTCCAGGGTATCAGCAACAGCTATTTCTGCAAGGAGGTGGGCCTGGCTAAAGTCTTCGGACCTATGACCTGAGGTCCAGGACAGATTATCTGACTTGCCTTGCACTGGTGACAATCTTTTTGGTGACAGATACAACAAGCAGTGGCATAGCTCAAGGATCACCATGAGACTCTTCGCCAACTCTCCTTGTTGCCTTCTGAATACCCTGCAAAGCAAACATACAAAAAGGATCCCAAAAAGTCTTTCTACCACCAAAGGAAATCTTATCCTCCACCGTCCAAAGGTCACTCTACTAAGCCTTACCAGAAAGGCCAGTCCAGGCAACCTCAAAGGCAAAAACCACAGACTGTAATAAATCTGCTCCCCAGAGGGGCGGAGTTATCCATCTGTTATAAATCACCCCGCCAAAGGGGAGGAGTAACAATCTGTTCAATGCTGCTCCCCCAAGGGGAGGAGCTAGCACTTTGTAATACTCCATAGGCGGAATTAATGATCTATTGTGGGTTGGCTCCCACAGAGTGGCAGTCTGTATGATACCGCTCAACAGTGTAAGGAATAAACACTTAATGTAAATTGGTGAATCCTTGGGCCGATGGCAGATGACAGCGCCCCCAGGAGGATATCCTGAGAGGGACCACCGGCTAGGCTGGAGTATGGAGACAAACACAGATAGTTCTTTACTAGACAGGAAGTAGAACCACCAGAGGTGGCAGTAGTGAGCTGATGTGCCCGGCAGGGCTGAAGTCCCTCAGATACTGGAATTGCGGTCTCTGGGTTGCTGAGCTGTAGAGAGAGACTATAGGTAGTGAGTAGACAGGGTATGCAGGATACATAACCAGTAGCAGATGATACACTCACAATTGTAGATATCTGTAATGGCTTCTATGCAACAGAGAGTCTTCAGTATATTCAGGAACAGGAGCCGTAGGCGAGTACTAGTTCCTATATGCAGTCTGGAATAAGAACTCGCAATATCTGTGTATGAGATGGCTTCTGGAATAGAAGAGAGTCTTTGGAGGGTTTTAGGAACATAGGCCCTCGTGGAGCGAATACAGATTCCTATCTGCAATCTGTAATAGTAATTCACAAGATATAGGTATGTGATAGCTTCTGAGAGAGAAGAGAGTTTTTTGACGGGTTTTAGGACATGGGCCCTCGTGGAAGCGAGTACCAGTTCCTATCTGCAATAATAACTCACGATCTCCGTAGTTGCGATAACGTCTTAGACAGAAGAGAGTATTTGGAGATTAGGAACATAGGCCCTCGTGGAGCGAGTACCGGTTCCTATCTGTAATAAAACTCAGTGTTCACGTCTGCGATCGCTTCCAGGGAGTAAGGAGTCTTCTGAGCATTCAGGGACATAGGCCCTCGAGGAGCGAGTACCAGATCCCATCTTAGCAATCTGGAATCAAGAAGAGAGAGCGGGGCCCCCAAGGAGTGGGTACCCCTTGGTAAGTTTGTGGAGGCAGAGCAGCAGAGAAAGAATTCCCCTTGCTAACTCGATTTGTAGTTGCGAGAAAAGACCTTTTAAGGTGGAAGTGGATGACGTCACTACGGGGGAATGCCCCCGAGGTTCGCACCCTTGCCGGTACAAACTCTGGAGCGCACGCACGCACCTGTACATCATCAGGAACATGGCGGATCCGCAGCATCAGGCCAGCCCGGGGATTCCAGGGAGAAGTGGCGAGGAGAAGCCGCAGCAGCATCTGTCCGTCAGACCCGAAGGGAGTCGCCACAAAGGTAGAGAGGGTGGAGCGAGGGCGAGAACAGGCACGAACGCAACACAGACAACCCCCAGCATCTGGTTTTTGACTCTTTCCTAGAGAGCAGCATTCAGTCTCCACTACTGCATAAAACAGTGGGAGGTCGATTGCACCACTTCAGCAACATCTGACACAAATCACCTTCAGACCAGTGGGTTCTCGCCATAATCACTCAAGGTTATCATCTCAACTTTCTCGCCATTCCGCTGGACTCCCCACCTCGGCTGACGTGGGGAACATCGATCACTCACCACTCCTGAATCAGGAGGGTCTCCCTCCTCCTTCAATCCAGAGCAATCGAACCAGTGTCCTACTCTCAGCAGGGCCTCGGCTTCTATTCCCGGTACTTCCTAATCCCAAAAATGGTAGGTGGGCGTTCGCCAATACTAGACCTACATGCTTAACAAGTACCTACAAAGAGAAAAGTTCAGATGGTACCCTTGGGTTCTCTCCTTCCCCTTCTGTAAAGGGAAGATTGGCTCTGCTCTCTAGACCTCCAGGATGCTTATACACATATCACAATAACTCCATCTCATTGCAAATTTCTGCGATTCCTAGTAGGCCCAAAGCACTATCAATACCGAGAGCTACCATTCAGCCTTGCATCTGCACAACGAGTCTTCACCAAGTGCCTCGTGGTAGTAGCAGCATTCCTCAGGACTCAAGGTGTCCATGTCTACCCCTACCTCGACGATTGGCTGATCAGGGCTCCCACACAGCAAGCTGCTCTGACGTCCCTACGTCTCACCTTGCATACCCTGATCTCTCAAGGGTTTCTCATCAATTACCCAAAGTCCAACTTAGTCCCATTACAAACCCTATCGTTCATAGGAACAGACTTGGTCACCTTCAAAGCAAAAGCATTTCTTCCTCTAACGAGCTCTCATTCTCATTTCTCTCGCCCATCAACTGCAGTCTCGAAACCGCTCAACTGCACGTCACTTCCTAGTGTTGCTAGGACACATGGCGTCCTCAGTACATGCCAGTCCAATGGCTTGTCTCGCCATGAGAGTCATGCAGTGGACTCTAAGGTCACAGTGGATACAATCATCTCAACCACTGTCAGCCATTATCCACATCACCTATCCACTTCGCTTATCTCTGGCTTGGTGGAAGAATCAGTCCAGTCTCCTCCAAGGCCTTCCGTTCCAGGCTCCAGATCCTCAAATAACACTTACAATTGATGCCTCCAACCTCGGCTGGGGAGCACATGTTGCCAATTTGCAGACTCAAGGCAGCTGGTCTCCAGAGGAAGCCAAACACCAAATATATTTCCTGGAACTACGAGCAATCCGATATGCTCTCAGGGTGTTTCAGGATCGCCTTTCCAACCAGGTCATCCTGATTCAGACAGACAACCAGATGGCCATGTGGTACATCAACAAGCAAGGCGGGCTCCTACCTCCTGTGTCAGGAAGCGGCACAGATATGGGCGGAGGCTCTTTCCCACTCGATGTACCTCAAGGCCACCTACTTGCTGGGAGTGGACAATGTGTTGGCAGACAAGCTGAGTCACACCTTTCAGCCACATGAGTGGTCCCTGAACAGCGGACTCAGTTTTCCAACGTTGAGGTTACCCTCACATTGACCACTTTGCGTCACCTCAAAACCGCAAAGTAGAGAACCTTTGCTTCCTCACTCACTACCAAGAGATGCTTTCTCCCTCTCATGGCCACCGGTCCTCCTATATGCATTCCCTCCACTTCCACTTCTCTCAAAGACTCTCGTGAAATTACGTCAGGACAAGGGAAGCATGATCCTGATAGCCCCTCACTGGCCTCGTCAAGTGTGGTTTCCGATTCTTCAGGACCTCTCCATTCGCAGGCACATTCCACTGGGGAAGGACCCGCTTCTGATTACTCAAAACAACGGGTGCCTACGCCACCCCAATCTTCAGGCCTTGTCCCTGACTGCCTGGATGTTGAAAGGTTAATTCTTCAGCCTCTCAACCTTTCAGAACCAGTTTCCCGTGTCCTGATTGCTTCACGAAAGCCTTCCACGAGAAAATCTTATTACCAATGGAACAGGTTTAAGTCATGGTGTTCCTCACTGTCCCTTGATCCTTTCACTTGTTCTACCAGTATCTGAGGGACTACAGCCCAGCTGGGCATTCCAGCTCACTACTGCCACCTCTGGTGATTCAGGATACTGTCTAATAAAAGAACTAGTATGTGTCTGTCTCCATACTCTGAGCCTGACCGGTGGTCCCTCTCAGGATCTTCCCCCAGGGGCGTGGTCATCTGCCACTGGTCCAAGGATCCACCCACTACTCTCCTAAATAACAGATTGCTAATTCCTAGCAGACTGTTAACTCCGAACGGAACAGATTGCTAACTCCATGGATGCGGCACAACTGAATGCCTTGCAGGCCATACCGGGCCTGGCCCAGCGCATTATGGAGCAGCAAGATGCCTTGGAGAAACTTACTGCAACATTTCATCAGCTACACACACAGAAGGTTCAAGGCATAGCCTCCAACCAAGAAGGTCAGTCACAGGAGGTAACTTTAAAGACTGCTGTACCACTGGTGGCTCCAATCCGCTTTTCCGAAGAAATCCAGAAGACCCGGGGCTTTTTGAACCAGTGCTGCATGCACTTTGCCTTACAGCCGTCTCTATTTCCTATAGTTCTCTCCAAGACCATCTACATCCTTTCACACCTGGGTGGTAGGGCCTTGTCTTCGGCATCTTGTGGGAACGCAAGGACTCCATTTTGCAGGATATAGAAGGATTTATGGACTTATTTAAATCGTTTTCGATGACCCTGCTCGAATGTCTGTAGCCGGTTCTGCTTTAGTCGATTTGAAGCAAGGCAACAGATCATTGGCTGAATTTGCATATAGTTCAAAACTCCTGGCGGCAGAACTCCGCTGGGACCCCACATGTCTCAAGACTCTGTTTTGCAGAGCCTGGACAACTGTCTGAAGGATGAGCTAGCCGCTCGCCAGACATCTTGACTCGCTTGGACGAATTAATAAGCCTTGGCTACTCGGATTGATCACCGGCTCCAGGACAAGGTTGAAGGAACTCTGGCCTAGGGTGTTACCCAGGTTGAAACAGGCCAGTGCTGTCTCTACACCTCGGATGGTTCCAGTAGTCCCTGCTGCTGTTACAGATGAACCTACGCAACTTGGTCACGGTTGCTTGACCTCCAAAGAGAGAAGATTTCGGAAGAAGCGCGGCCTTTGCATGTCCTGTGGTCAGCCCGCCATAATGTCTTCACATGCTCCATTCGTCCGGAAAACGGACGGGCCTAAGTCCTGCAGGAGGACTGTTCTTAGGCCATACTGCGACATCTCCTCCGCTCTCTCTCCCAGTCTCTTTGACCTACGGACCAGTCATGGTTCAGACTCCTGCCCTGGTAAACTCAGGGGCAGGAGGCGACTTCATTCTCAGACGTCTAGTGGAAGACCTGAAGAGTCCCCTCATCAAATTTGAAGATCCACTATTGTGTTACAACTTGAAGTGGGCTTTGGACGTTCCCCAACTTCGCTACTTCCACTGAAGATCTCAGTGACGTCCCCAGCAGCTCATCCATCGCTGCTGATATCAACAACATACTCAGTGAATTTTCTTCCAAGATTCAAGATCTACCTGTCGTCAATGCAGAAGACGACTTAGGGAGGAGGAATAGCCTAGTGGTTAGAGCAGTGGACTATGAACCAGGAGACCAGGGTTCGAGTCCTGCTGTCGCTCCTTGTGACCTTGGGCAAGTCACTTTACCCTCAATTGCCTCAAGGTACAAAAAATTTAGATTGTAAGCCTTCTGGGGATAGAGAAATACCTACAGTACCTGAATGTAAACCGATGTGATATCCCAATTGAGATCGAATGTCGGTATATAAAAATAATAAATAAAATAAATAAATAAGAAGAGATTCTGGATGTTCGTAAAGAGGCAAGACCTTTGAATACCTTCTATAATAGGAAGGTTTCGGCCCCGAAGAAAACTCTTGGGAGCCTCAGACCAATATCCTGGACAAAGAGAAGCTTCATCAGTCCACCTCGCTGCATCCTTCAAAACCTAAGCCTAGTCCCCAAAGAGGAAATCGCCCTTTGAAGGGGGGGTACTGTTGTGTCCGTCAGTATCAGACGCCCTCTCTCCACCCTCCTTACCTCTTTGGCGCCTCCCTCTTTGTCCACGGGAAGATTGGCTGCTGCAGTGTTGTTCTGCTGAAGTCCTCCGGCCTCCCCGGACTGGCTAGACGCTGCAAACCGCCATGTTTCCTGGAAGCCTAGGGGCGCGCGCACAGCGCAGCCCTGACTGAAGTACCGGCAATGGTGCGAACCTCGGGGGCGTCCCCCGAAGATGACTGATATATAAGGTCTTAGAATTTGCTAACACAGGGAGTTAGCAAGGGTTACTCTACCTAAGCTACTCTGCCTCCTCAGACTTACTAGCGGTACCCGCTCCTCGGGGGCCTCGCTCTCTCCTTTGTTTTTCAGGTGACAGTCTGGAACCGGTACTCGCTCCTCGAGGGCCCTCGTTCCCAGAGTTTCTCGGTACTCTCTTCTGCCTGGAAGTCATCACTGCCAACTACATCAGTGAATTACCATCGCTCTCTCAGAGCTTTCCCTGGAACCAGGTACTCGCTCCTCGAGGGCCTATACATTCCAGCTCCTGGGCTTCTATGAGACACTGTGTGAGTGTTACCATCTGGTTCAGTACATGAACTCTGCACACCCTGCCTACTCACTATATTTCAGTTTCTCTACAGCTCATCCTCCGGGATCGCTTGTTCCAGTATCTGTGGGACTACAGCCCAGCCAGGCATTCCAGCTCACTACTGCCACCTCTTGTGGTTCAGGATACTGTCTAATAAAAGAACTAGCGTGTGTCTGTCTCCATACTCTGAGCCTGACCGGTGGTCCCTCTCGGGATCTTCCCCCAGGGGCGTGGTCATCTGCCACCGGTCCAAGGATCCACCCACTACTCTCCTAAATAACAACAGATTGCTAATTCCTAGTAGAGTGTTAACTCCAAACGGAACAGGGATGCCCCATAGAGGGAGGGAGCGGCTTTGAAGGATGTACATGATAGAAGGATTGAGGCTATTCTTAAGCAAGCCTTTGAGGCAGTAGCGATGAATTTACAGATTGCTACCTGTTGTGCCCTAGTAGTGAGATATTGTCTGCTTCTCTCAGGAGGTTGATGAGTCTGGAGGGAATTCCAGAGCAGTTATGTAGCCTGCTGCCATCTTTTTAGCAGACGCAGGCTGTGTTTTGGACCTGACCTTGGCCAGAGGAGGGCTTTGGTGATAGCGGGCCCGCTTCAACTCTGGTTGCAAAATTGGTCAGCTGACACAGCTCCAAAGCCAATCTTACCAAGATGCCCTTCAAAAGTCGTTCTTGTTTGGGAGCGAATTGAACACTCTGGCAGTAAGTGGGGCGAGTCTCCAGTGCCTCGGCTGCAGGAGGATAAGAAACAGGTTACAAGTGCCTCTTTGGTATGAGGGGTCGTTTCTGGGGATCCAGGCGTTTTCGTCCCTACAGAGGGATGACCTTTCAGCGGACTCATCCTTTCGATAGGTCTCAGTCCTTTCGTCCCCAGCAGCCTAAGAGAGAATTGGGCTCAGGTTGTGAACCTTCCCGAGCTTCCCAATGAAGGTTTGCCAACCCACCTTCTGGAACAGGAAGTAGGGGGACATCTCTCTCTCTTTTATCGGACATGGGTCGAGATCACGTTGGACCAGTGGGTCCTAGAGGTGATATGCACTGGAATTTTGCAGTATATCCCCACAACATGTTCATGGTATCCCCTTGCCACTCCCTGCAGAAGATGCAGGCAGTGGAGTTCATGCTTCAAAAGCTCTTCATACTGAGGGCTGTGGTTCTGCTGCCCACATCTCAAGAAAGTATGGGACGATATTCCATTTATTTTGTTGTGCCCAAGAAGAGAGGACTCCTTTTGTCCCATCTTGGATCTCAAGAGGGTCAACTGTCACTTGAAGGTGACTCATTTTCGAATGGAAACCTTAGGCTTTGTAATAATAGTGTAATTGGGGGAATTTCTGACCTTATTGGATCTGTCAGAGGCTTACCTTCATACTCCCATCCGATTGGAACACCAACACTTTCTAAGCTTTGCGGTGTTGGGGCGTCATTATCAGATTTGGGTGCTGCCTTTTGGTCTCGCCACGGCTCCCAGAACATTTTCCAAGATTATGGTGGTGGTAGCGAAAAGGATTCCTGGTACATCCGTATTTGGACAACTGGCTGATTTGAGCCAAGTCTCAGGAAGAGCCACTTGTTGACACACAAGATGATTTTCTTATTGCAGTAGCCTGGTTCAATTGTGAACCTGACCAAAAGCAAACTTCAACCATCCCAGTCGGAGTATCTGGGGATTCGGTTCGACCCGGGACAGGACAGAGTTTTCCTACCAGAAGTTTGGATCCAGAGATTGTTGTCTCAGGTGCATCAGTTGATGAACACCATACACCCAACAGTGTGGTCCTACCTACAGGTATTCGATTTGATGGCAGCTACCCTGGAAGTGGTGCCATAGGCAAGGTCGCATATGCATCCTCTTCAGCGCATTGGAATCCATAGTCTCAGGATTATGTGGTTCGGCTCCACTTGCCGATAGAAATCTGCTCCCGCCTCCAATGGTGGTTGCAGGAGGATCATCTGAGAAAGAGTTCCCTTGTCCTCTCCAGCCTGGTTGGTACTCACAACAGATGAGTCTCCACAGTTGGGGGGCTCACTGTCTGGAGTTAATGGCTGAGGAGCGCTGGAATGCCAAAGAGTCCCGCTGGAACATCAATTGCCTGGAGTTCCGGGCGATACAGCTGGCATGCTTGCAGTTCAGCCACAGGCTGCAGAATCAAGCGGTTCGCGTGATGTCGGACAACGCAATGACAGTGGCCTATATCAATCGCCAGGGAGGAACCAAGAGCCAGAAACTGTTGCAGGAAATAGACCAGCTGATGGAATGGGCGGAAGGTCCTCTGCACATGATCTCAGCCTCTCATTTGCAGGAAATAACTAATAGCGGACTTGCTCAGCAGGGAGAGTCTGGACCCAGGAGAGTGGTTGTCAGCCAGGGTATTTCAGCTGATTGTGGATTGCTGGGGCTTTCCGTTCTTAGATTTGCTGGTGACTTCTTGAAATGCAAAGGTTCCTCACTTATACAGTTGCAGGAGAGATTCGTGGTACCTGGGAATATTCTCTGTTTGTACAGATTTGGCCAGAAGACAGATTCCTTTATGCCTTCTCTCCGTGGCCCCTTGCTGGGCAGGATAATTCGCAAGATCGAAGGCAACAGGGGGCTAGTACTCCTGGTGGCGCCAGACTGGCCCAGGCGTATGCGGATTTGCAATGACTCCTGGTGGAGAACTCTCTTCATCTTCCACTGCACATGGATCTGCTTCAGCAGGGGACCAGTTCTTCACGAGGATCCAACTCTATTCTGTCTTACAGTTTGGCCCTTGAGAGGGCTCACCGGTTAAAGCATGGTTTATCCTCTGTGGTGACTGCCACTTTACTCCGCGCTCGCAAGTTCTCCACTTCTTTGGCTTATGTGCGGGTTTGGAGAATTTTTGTTCTTCCTCGTTCAGTTAAGATCCCTCTCATTCTGGATTTTTTGCAGGATGGATTGAGTAAAGGCTTGGCCCTTAATTCCTTGAAGGTGCAGGTTGTGGCTCTTGTCTGTTTCAGAGCCTGGTGAATGGTGTTTCCATGTTGTCTCATCCCGATGTGGCCTATTTTTTTTGAAAGGAGTGAAGCACCTTAGTGTTCCATTGTGGAGACTTAATTTGGTGCTGGACTTTTTGGCGAACCCTATGTTCTGAACACTGAGTAGCCTTTCCTTATGGTTGTTGACTTTGAAGACTGTGTTCCTGGTGGCTATATGTTCTGCACGTCTGTTCTCTGAGCTGCAGGCATTGTCTTGCCGGGAGCCATTCCTTCCTTGCCCAGGGTAGTCTCGGAATTTCATTTGAATCAGTCCATCATCTTGCCATCCCTGGATAAGGTCAGGGATGCGGAGCAGTTTTGCCTTTTGTGCTTCTTGGATGTTAAGTGGCTTGTCATGCGGTATCTGGAGGTCTGAGTCTTTTCAAAAGACGGACTGCCTGTTTGTTCTCCTTGGCGGGAGTAAGCCGGGCGCTTCGGCTTCGTAGGCTACCGTAGCTCGTTGGATTAAGGAGGTGGTCACGGCCGCATATGTGGATGCTGGAATGCTGTTGCCTACTCAGGTTAGAGCTCGTTCTACTAGGGCTCAGACAGTGTTACGGGTGGAGGTTAGTCTGTTGTCTTCTGTCGATATCTGCCAAACTGCGACGTGGTCCTCCTTACACACTTTTTCCAGGTTTTATCTTCTGGATGTACAGGCCCGGGAGGATGCAGCCTTTGCGAGTGTGATGTTGACTGGACCGCAGGCAACCTCCCACCAGTTGGGGAATAGCTTTGGTACATCCCACTGGTCCTGAGTCCATCTGTCTACATGCTTGGAAATGGAGAAATTACTTACCTGATGATGTCTTTTTCCTTAATGTGGACAGATGGACTCAGCTTCCCATCCTCGGCTGCCACATGAGTGTGTCAATATTCCTTCTGTGGGGCTCTGGGTCCCAAGGGATTACCGGTAAGTGTTCATCCAGTCCCTAGCTTGGGATAAGTAGAATCTTACGTGAATTCAGTGTTTATGGTTGGTTGAGTACAGTTCTGGTTACCTGTTTTTAATCAAGTTTTTTGCTAGTCTGTCCACAGTTGCTTTTGAAGAGAATACTGGCGCTATATAAAACCATTAAATAAATAAATTAATTTAATAAATAATCCCCGTATTGCATCGCGGGTTATGGACACGCATCCAGTCGTGTGTTAAACCTTGCACTAGCCACTGCGCAAGATATTGCATGAACTCCAAAGTGGTGTTTGATTTTGCCTTTGGAAATGCTTAGGAAGTTTCTCCAACACATTTCCCTGAAATTATCAAGGTCTGTTATATGTCTGGAAAAAAAGCTTCTTCTCCTGTTTCTTTTTCTGTAGTTCAACCTGATATATATATGCCTTTTTGGAACAATCTAATTCTGAGAATTTAGAAAGCACTAGGTGATTGGTAATTTTTGCCAAGGAAGTAGATACAGTGGATATTGAGAATTTTTTTCCTGACTTAATAGTAAGTGTTTTTTTGGGACAGGATATTTCTTTCTTTCCTGATGTCGTAAAAGAAACCCAGACAAGGAGAAAACCTTTTTTTTCTTAAAGAAACCTAGGGAATTAGGATCTTGTTCCTCTTCTGTCAAACGTCTGATTACCCAGGCTGAATCAAAGCAGGAAAGCCATTCAGCTACAGTTTCTCCAAAAGTTTTCCCTGAAATCATCAAGGTCTGTTATATGTCTGGAAAGCCATTCAGCTACAGCTAAGGTTTTGTAGACATCGAGCCCCTAGGCTGACTGATTATTCTGAACAGCAATTAGTCCTTCCCAGTCTCTGGCATATAGATAAGCCCTATTGTATCCAAAGAAGAAAGTGGTCTTATAGACGTCAAGGGATGAAACCCTTACTTCCATTGCTCAGATCTCCTGTTTCCATATCTGCCCTGAGCATGGCCTCTTCTGCAGGTTCTGGGCTCCAGGTCAAAGGACCTGAAGATCATACCTTGGTTACAAACTCACATGCATCTCATTCAATTCACATTCCTCTCAGGGTAATATCCAGTAGTCCAGTGACAAAAGGCTTTGAAGCCTTTGATTGATTAGCAGTCACATAAATAATAAAGGCTACTTTTCCTGTTTTTTTTGTAAAGAATGGATTTGCAGTCCCCTTTATGATTGTTTGATCTAGGTCAGCTAAAGTGAGGCAGGAGACCTAGTAGAGAACCAATGGGACAAAGTCTAGGGCAAGAGCCAGCCATCCAGTGCTCCAGAAATCCAGGTCTCTAGCTCAGGAAAAGGCAGCTTAGATGCAAAAATCAGTGTAATGCCATTAGCTGATTTGAACAAGCTGAGGGAGTCTATTAGCCTAAGGTACCCTGGTAAGTAAGTCAGATTTGGTCTGGATTGGAGTTCTCCTGCAGTACCTAGCAGCTAACACATGGCCAACACTGTCATCATACAGATAAATGTTTTGAGCTGACGTTGAGATCCCAAAGTGTAAGTTCTAGCAGTAGTGGCTTCTGCCCTACTAGAAGTCAGTTGGGACACCAACACAAGTGGATTTTAGATTAGCCCAGTGAAGCACCAAGATGAGCAAGTTCTTCAGCCAAAAAGTGGACAAGATGGCAGCACAGCAGGAGCATTGAAAGTCTTGAGTTCCTGTTATTATTTCCTATAGAAGAATTTTCAAGCTATGCCTGCCAAAAGAAAAGGGAAAGTAAGGGTCTTTCCCTCAGAGCCCTTACCTCCGCTTCTTCAACTCGAGATTGACCGCTTCATGACCCAGCTGGCAAAAGAGGGACCCCGGTGAATCCGTTGGGAGCTCCTCGGAAGGAGAATGGGAGGCTCCCCTGGACGAGGCCTTCTCTAAGCCCAGACCAAACGTCTGCCTCCTGCCCAGCGCGGCACAGACAGAGATGCGGCAGCGTCGCCCACCAATGACGCGGAGGGAGCGACAATGCGTGAGGGAGCAAGCTCCGTACTGGCATGGAGGAAAAAGAGCATAGGAGAGGAGTTCCGTGGAGGTTATCGAGAACCGAGGAGAAAGATCTGGGATGGAGAAAGAGCAGCAAAGGAAGCCGATCCTGAGACCCTCGGAGGATGAGGTGGTAATAGCTGTGAGAAACCATCAGGAAACCTCCCACCCCGAACAGCCAGACAATCTGCGGCCTATGTCTTCAAGGCCAGAGACGGTAACATTAGGAGCAATATGGGACTTGGTAAATGGTTTAAGTTCGGCCATAAATAGACTGGAGACTAAAATTGACTCTGTTTCTTCTAGTCTTCAACAACAGTTTCAGGGTATTCAGTGACAAACGAATGAGGTTGTTATCAGAGTTGGGGAAGCTGAGAAAAATATAAAGTCTCTCCAAACCTTAAATACTGCAATGATAAAAGATCAACTAGCCTGCTCAAGGCGTCTTGAAATGATTGAGAATAATATCAGGCATTTGAATGTAAGAATAGTCAATTTTCCAAAAGTAGCTGGAGAAGTTCTGTTTGTTTCTTTGAAAAGGTTTCTAGTAGAGGTTCTTGGTTTTTCTGACACAAATATTCTTTCTATAAATTCATGTTTCTTTGTTAAAAAAAAAAAAAAAGAGCCTCTGCCACAGTAGTTCCAATCCCAGCAAATCTTACAAGTTTCCTAGAAAACTCAACACTAGAAGTTTTAGATAGAGATACATTAATAGTATCTTTCATAACACTATTTACCTTTAAGGGCTCCTTTCCTCCAGTCCTTGTTCTTTTGCCAGAGGAGACTGGGATGAAGGCATAACTTGTAAATCTTGCAGAGAGCGGAGACCAGTTTTGGTTTGCTGGAAGTGATTCATGCAAGCTGTCTTGCTACTCTCTTGGAGGGAATACTTTCTTCTAGGGAGTGAAGAATGCCAATCTTTCTCTGTGGAAGGTCTACTCAAATTGGAACTTGAATTTAGTAATGAAGGGATCTGGTCTCCCTTCCTCTCAAGCCTCATTGAGTCTTGTTAGTCAGTCTCCTTGGTGGCCTTTGGTAATTTTAATGGGAAAAGTATCTCTAAAACCAGTACTATCCCCCTTCCAAGGGTAGTGTTTCATTTCTGTAGGAATTGGGCTTTTCTCACTTCTGAAGGTAAGAAAGTAGAGTGGTGCTGTATGGACATTAGTGTGGCTATGCAGGCTGGGAAAAGCTAAACCTTGGATGCAGGAGTCCTGAGAGCTGTTGTGGCTTCTGCCCCCCTGGTCTGAGTGGTAGATCCCATTTGTTTGAATGGTCTGGTATGGATGATAAGGAAGGTGAAATGTAAACTTACCTGTTAATTTCCTTTTCTTTAGTGAAGCCACAATGATCAAGAACTCTGTTTGACAAGTTTAGAAAACTAGCAGCGAGTACATTGTTGCCCACTCTGAAAGTATTTGGCCTAAATATGACCTTGTTGTAGGGATTATCTTATTCCTGGGTTAATGACCACATAGTGAAGTTTCTTGGTTGCATCAGGATTTGGTTATGGTGGTAGTTTGCAAACCAAAACAAACAAGTGCCCCTGGTTGTCTTAGCTTTGACATAGGATACTGAAGATCTAAAGACAGCATCAGACCCCTATAGGAGGAGTGAAGTGAGCTTTGAGCTTTTTTTTCTCTGTCTCCATCTGCAGGCGAGGGAACATAACCCACTTGTTTGGACTGATTTGGCAGGACTAAAGGAGAGGAAGTTAACAGGTAAGTTTAATTTCATCTTTTTGTATAATTCCAAAGGTTTAATAAAGAGGTTGGAAAATTTAAAAAAAAATAAGGTTAACATGAATTTTAGGTTCTGTCTTTTTACAGGACTAACTTGATATGTTAGTGACTGCTTTTGAAAGTTATAATTCACCCATCAGGTCGGTGCTGTCATATATAAAAATAAAGAAATGCTCATTCATTTCTCGTAAGGCAAATAAGCCTGGTTTAGTCATTGTTAGGGATGTGAATCGTGTCCTCGATCGTCTTAACGATCGATTTCGGCTGGGAGGGGGAGGGAATCGTATTGTTGCCGTTTGGGGGGGTAAAATATCGTGAAAAATCGTGAAAAATCTAAAAATCTAAAAATCGCAAAACCGGCACATTAAAACCCCCTAAAACCCACCCCCGACCCTTTAAATTAAATCCCCCACCCTCCCGAACCCCCCCCCAAATGAGTTAAATAACCTGCGGGTCCAGCGGCGGTCCGGAACGGCAGCGGTCCGGAACGGGCTCCTGCTCCTGAATCTTGTTGTCTTCAGCCGGCGCCATTTTCCAAAATGGCGCCGAAAAATGGCGGCGGCCATGGACGAACACGATTGGACGGCAGGAGGTCCTTCCGGACCCCCGCTGGACTTTTGGCAAGTCTCGTGGGGGTCAGGAGGCCCCCCACAAGCTGGCCAAAAGTTCCTGGAGGTCCAGCGGGGGTCAGGGAGCGATTTCCCGCCGCGAATCGTTTTCGTACGGAAAATGGCGCCGGCAGGAGATCGACTGCAGGAGGTCGTTCAGCGAGGGTTCCGGCGCCTCGCTGAACAACCTCCTGCAGTCGATCTCCGTACGGAAAATGGCGCCGGCAGGAGATCGACTGCAGGAGGTCGTTCAGCGAGGGTTCCGGCGCCTCGCTGAACAACCTCCTGCAGTCGATCTCCTGCCGGCGCCATTTTCCGTACGAAAACGATTCGCGGCGGGAAATCGCTCCCTGACCCCCGCTGGACCTCCAGGAACTTTTGGCCAGCTTGTGGGGGGCCTCCTGACCCCCACGAGACTTGCCAAAAGTCCAGCGGGGGTCCGGAAGGACCTCCTGCCGTCCAATCGTGTTCGTCTATGGCCGCCGCCATTTTTCGGCGCCATTTTGGAAAATGGCGCCGGCTGAAGACAACAAGATTCAGGAGCAGGAGCCCGTTCCGGACCGCTGCCGTTCCGGACCGCCGCTGGACCCGCAGGTTATTTAACTCATTTGGGGGGGGGTTCGGGAGGGTGGGGGATTTAATTTAAAGGGTCGGGGGTGGGTTTTAGGGGGTTTTAGTGTGCCGGCTCACGATTCTAACGATTTATAACGATAAATCGTTAGAATCTCTATTGTGTTGTGTTCCATAACGGTTTAAGACGATATTAAAATTATCGGACGATAATTTTAATCGTCCTAAAACGATTCACATCCCTAGTCATTATATAAAAATTTTAGCACAGCACTTACTGAGCTCTGCTTTCTTTCCTCTGTCTCTCTTTTTGGCCATCTCCGTTTAAAGTCCCGCAAAGAACATCTCCAACAGGTCCCAAGACAATGCAGCCACCAGCACGATTACCAAATGCTGCCCCATCTTCAAATCTCAGAAAAAACCCACCTACAGCCAGGAACGGAGGCAGTGATACAGATGCACAGATACTAGAACTGAACCAGCAGGTGAGAACTGGGCAAACAACTTTAGCTAAGGCTCTGTTAGCTACCTTTATGGCTATTTCTTTTTTTTTTTTTAATAATAATGCAGCAATACCTAACTTTGAATGCAGTCTGTGAACATAGTAATCCTTTGATATATAAATGTGAAATTCATATTAGCAATTTTGATTTCTGACCATACACAAGTGAAGATCAGCAATCTTCTTATCAACAAGGTTTTTATATCATTCCTTTCCAAATGACCAAGGAAACCACTTCCTGCAAAAGGCGATGTGTTGACAGTAAGATGAGGAGAGGATACCCGATAAGGAAGAGAGGTCTTGAAGTGCAATGTAATCTCTTAAGCTATTTTAATACTGAGCTTAAAGACGTGTAATACAGATCTCTCAGCCTCCAGTCTCTGGCTAGTAACATGCTCTGCCCTTGACTCTCATAGTCTTTAGCCAGCAACATGTTTTCAGCCCTGCAGCCCTCAATCCTGTGCTATTAAATTATGATCTGATATGTGTTGACAGCTGGCGATACTGTGTAAATTTGGCCATTGTGTTGGGTGAAAAATGTTTTCTTTAAAAAAAAAAAAAAAAGGCAGTCCTTGCCATCATTTTTTTAATCAGAAAGCCACTCTTCTAGAACCAATCATTGTGAATTGTGTAGTATCTGAGTATATATTTTTTGAGTCTCAGAATCTGAAGACACTCCCTTGATTCCTCAGCTGTACCTGATGGTTAAGCTCTTCTTTCCCATTATTGGGTTTATCATACTCTAAGTGGAGAGCAACAGGGACCTGGGACACGCATGACTCCACTGTGGTGTATTTCTGATTCTTTCTTTTCTCTTTTCTTTTTTTATCTTTGAAAGTTGATGGAATTGAAAGTGACGGTGGATGGCCTAGAGAAGGAGCGAGACTTCTATTTCAGCAAACTACGGGACATTGAGCTTATCTGTCAGGAGCACGAGAGCGAGAACACAGGCGTTCTCTCCAAGATTATAGATATTCTCTACGCCACTGAGGTCAGCAAAGCCAAGGAGAACCATCCAAAACAGATCCCACTGTTAGCACAGCCTGCCTTGTCACCAATGAGTAGATCAAATTGCAAATTGTCCCTCAAACAAGCAGATAGTTGCTTGCACAACAGATTGTATCATAGCCAGTCCTTCAAACAAACAATAGATCTGCCCCTGATGGCCATTTCCTTTCATAAATATACACAGGGTAACACTGATTGCCCATTTGGTCAGTCTTAGTTGTTGTTTGTCAATATCATGTGACCATATCAGAATACTGTGTGCACTCGGCATGTTACCATGAGACATTCACCAATATCAGGACAGCTTGATAATTCAGGATAAAATAAACATTTTTGCTTTTGGATTTTAAAAGCAAAATCTTGTGTTTTGTCCCAGGACATTTTATAGGTGTGTGGACTAAGGGTCTAGCCCCCTAGATTCATCAAAATGCTTAATTTTGCATGGATAACACCCTTGGTAAGAAAAAGACGTGTTTATGATAATTTTAGACTTACCACACCATGCACTAACATAGCGCTTCGCATAGATAGTGTATCACGGAGTGCGTTAAAGTTTTTGCACCCCGCAACACTTTTATTTCGCAAGCTGCGAAGTGCCCATACAGCCATAGAGAGAGACTTTATAAGACCTTCATAGTAGTCAACTATTTATATCACTATAGGAAGGCTAGCTAATAACTCAAGGTGAGGTTTTGGTGGCTGTTTAGGATTTTGGGGCCAGTTTGACATGCAGAGTGAGATGTACGAACAGCACAGTACACCTCAGTGAAGATTTGACATCATTTTGGAGTGAGGAAAGTCTTGAAGCTAGGGTGAGAGAATATTGTAGAAATCTCATCTTCGTGAGACTTTCCTCACTCTAATTGATGTCGGATCTTCACTGAGGTGTATTGTGCAGTTCGCATGCCTCACTCTGCATGTCAAACTGGCCCCAAAACCCTAAACCACCACCAAAACCTCACCTCGAGTTATTAGCTGGCCCTCCTATAGTGATATAAATAGTTGAATACTATGAAGGCATTCCCACAGGCGCGCTCTCTCTCTCCTATCTCTCTCTCCTCTCCTCCACTCCTCTCCCTCTCCAAGCCAAGAAATGGCCAAAATGCAATTTGTAGTCTTTATCGCAAATTGCGATATGGCCATTTCGGGCATATCACACAGCTTATTGCCAAGAAAAAATGGTGTAGTTATTTCCAGCGTTAGAAACGTGTGATACTGCCCCTCATTTTCATTAATCCTGCCCAAACCCCTCCCCAATCCCACCCCTTCAAAAAATTTGCATTCATGCCATTGGGTAACAACTATCGCATGTGTTATGGTGTTATTGATGAATGACTCTATAAGTTTGGCCCCAGGACAAGTCAGTGTCTGCACCTAGAGATCTCAGCAGTTTTTAGGTGGTTGAAGTTCCTAGCTCTGAGTAATAAGGGGGATGGTTGCCTTTATTTCCAGGTTGATTTATTAACTTGCACAATATTCGCTATACTGTACATTAGTGCACCATTCTGAATATAAAGATTCCGTTCAAACACAGCATGTGGTTGCTCTGTGTAACTTTTTCACTTTGCAGGCTGCAGTGCTTTATTTTGTCATCAGGTATTGTGGAAGTTGCTGTAGTGCTGGAATAGATAACACAGCTAAGAATTGTGTGACAAGGTTGTTTTGATCAGCTGTGCATTTCAGTCATGTAAACTTGGAAGTTATGTATGGTAGAACTGGAACCCTGGAGATCGTAGGTTAATTCCCATAACCACGGCACTCAGGCCCAGAGTTTCAAAGCCCTACACACGTAAATCCTCCAGATTTGAAAAAGGCCTGGTGACGCGCGTAAAGCCCCGGGTTGCGTCTAAGTCCCGGGGCTTCGGGGCAGGGCGAGGCAGAGTTAGAGGTCCCCGGCACAGCGGCCATTTGCCGCTGTGCCGAGAGATCACATGCCGGCAGGGTGCCGGCGTGCACAGCCTGCGCCTGCCCCAAAGCGTGCACAAACGGTAAGTTAAAGAAATGGGGGGGGGGGGGGGGGGGGGTTAGAATAGGGTTAGGGGAATGGGTAGGAAGGATAGAGTAGGAGGAAGGGAAGTTCCCTCACAGGTCGCTCCTAAATTGGAGCGGTCTGGGAGGGAACGGGTGAAGGCTGCGGGTGTCGGCGTGCACAAGATGCACTAGTGTGCACCAACCCCTGATTTTATAACATGCGCGCACCTGTGCACGCATATTATAAAATCGGGCGTCCATGTGCGCACGCAGGGTAGCACGCGCACATGGTCGCCCGCACATAGGTTTTAAAATCTATCCCCTAGTGTGTGACCTTCAGCAAGTCTTTTCAACTCCCTGGTGTACAAGCTCTTCAGGGGTGTTATCACCATGTACAGCACTACAGGCATTTTTCCTATAGATAAAAAAACAAAACCTCTGGTGGCACACCTGCTCCTGTGTGTGCTAAATCTGTAGGAATAGTTATTCTTATAAAAATATGGATGTTGGGGCTTTTTCTAGTCATGAAATTCAACCTACTTCTCATTTGTTGTCTCTCACAGGAAGGGTTTGCACCTCCAGAAGATGATGAAATTGATGAACAGCAGCCAGAGGACCAAGATGAATACTAACTGTGACAGCACAGCTTCTCCAGTCTTTTGTCTCTTTCTTGTTTTTTGTTCTGTTACAATCAAACACCCCCTTCCTCTCCCCTTCCCCAGCCAGTTACTGACATTAACTCATGAGGTTTGGATAGGTCCAGCCATCCTGCACTATCACACACTATCAGTTAACACCAAACACAACAAGTAGTTTATTTTCTGTAAATTGAGTATACTGTGGGCAATCCACTGGCTATATTATATAAATATATATATATAAGAAAATGTAAATAGTGCTATGGCTGGCGTGGCCGTGGAGTCCGTGTCTCTCTTTCGAGGCTCGTTTCGGGCTTGTCAGCTTTTGATTTGTCTCTTATTTATTTTTGTTGTTGTCTTAATTGTGGCCTTCCAAATTTAAAAGGAAACTGATTCTCCTCACTTCTCTTCTCATTCTCCACGCTTCGTATAGCTGAAGCCCCCACTCTCTTTCCTTACTCCTCCTTTTACTCGTATAACTGACCCAACTGTATTATATTTAAAGAGGAAAATTAATTTGTATATTTTTTCTTAATGGATTTTACTTGCACTTTTTGCCTATTTTCACAATAATTGAACCGGCAACTTAGTTTTAACAAGTCCTGGGAGTGAGCAATACTGGTGGTTTGATGAGAATGCCATTGTTAGCCACTTAGTGTTTTGTTAATAGCTTGTGGCTTGGAATGGTTTTTTCTCTTTGAGGGGGGAGGGAATATATATATATAACTTATTTAAAACTATGGAAGCTGCTTAAAATGTGTTTAGGGGAGAGTTATTTGTTGGAAGGTTTTTTTTGTTTGTTTGTTTTTTTAGTTTTTGCTTTGCATATCTGGAAGAGCACTGGAATGTTTTAAAGTAATGGAAATATTTGTTTTTATTTTAAAGAAAGAGTTGTGTCTGTAGAGGAATAAAGTATAGCTTGGCAGAAGCTATCATGGAATGGAAAGGACTGATAAATGAATGAGTAACTTTTAACACTACTTACACTTGGAAGCCGTGAATGCATTTTGGATCTCCAAGTGATCTACTGAGTTGGACAAACTAAAAATCCATAATTGATTGCATTATTTCCCCCTCCCCCACTACAACTTACTTCCTGGTTTTAAGGTCCAGCACTCTACAGACCCAGCACTCGATGGATGCACATTGATTGGCCTTTTAAAGACCAACCTAGGGAGTGGGTACAAGAGTGTTGAGGACATTGCACAAGAAGAACTTAATGCTAGCATCTTTAAGCATTCATATCATCTCTGCCCAATTACTGTTGATGTTTGTTGAACAGACTTCATAACTTGTGAAGGATTTGGGTGCTGCATTGCAAGTGCTGGTTTTCCAGTGCCACCTCCTTTAGTTTATGCCGCTTATGCAGAGGATGCCACACTGATCCTGCCTTGGGACATTATACTTTTTTTTTTTTTTTTTTTGTGCATTGCCTGTCTGATCAATACTGTGGCCATGACACCGCTGTGCAAATCTTGCATTTGTGTTAAGTTTTATTTCAAATAAACTTGTGTGGTAAAACATAGAAAATAGTGGTCTTGTCTCTTCTCTGCTTTTTTTTTTTTTTTATAATTCACTTTTTATTAGCAGGTTCATGCAAAATTGAACAACACATTATAGTAAACAAATACACCATACCCATGCTAGCTAAATGTCATCTATATCCCATCTGGGCATAGTGCTATCTCACATGGACCATAGTAACTGGATTAACTGAGATAACAAAACCAACTTTGTTCAAACTCCCCCCCCCTCCCCCTTCCTCCCCTTTTCATAATCACGCTTTGTGGGTGTCAGTCCATTGCTGAAATAGACGCCATGTTTTGTTATATTGTACCACTGAGTCTCTGCGTACGGCTGTCAAGTATTCCATATGAGAAATCCATTTCAATCGGCATAACACCGATGAGAGAGAGGGTGCTCGAGTGTCTTTCCAGTGCTGGGCAATCTCCCCTCGAATCTCATGAGCCAACGCTCTGATGAAATAGCCTTGCTCTTTATTCACTCTATTATCCAAAAAGTTCAACAGCATCTCCCTGGGACGTAGCTGTATGGTTATATATAATAAGATCTGTAGCCATGTTTCTGCATGCGTCCACAATATTTTAACCTCTGGGCACGTCCACCACATGTGATAGAAATCTCCCTCTTGCCCACAGTTCCTCCAACACAAGGCATCCTCGCACCTTCCCATTTTCCTCAGTTTACAAGGAGTAACATACCAGCGAAATAACATTTTATAGCTATTTTCTATCAGTTGAGCAGCTATAGAACTACAACTAACTGCCAGAAAACATTCATCCCATTCCCCCTCCGTTAACGGAGCTCCTAAATCTTTTTCCCAAGCTTGAATATGTCTTAACTTATGAGTCACAGCACCGTTAAGGATAACATAAATTTTGGAAATTACCCCCGTCATCAAATGAGCTTTTTCACAGTACACTTCAAAAAGCGTTTTCCCTTTAAGCATATCCTCCCTCACTACTTTAGAGAGTAAAAAATGTCTAAGCTGCATATAAGCAAACCTGTCAGATGCTGACAACTGGTACATCTGCCCCATTTGCTCAAATGTCTTCATCCCTTGATCGTACCACCAGTGTCCGAGGGTTATCAACCCCTTCTGTGCCCAGTCTAGAAATATTTTCCCACTTTTTCCTGCCGGAAACTCCGCACAGCCCCTAATCCTAGAGGAATATAGATAAGTGCGCTCTCCCACCACTTGTGTCCTCCAACGCTGCCTTAACGTTACCGTCGTAGCCAGACTTGGTGGGAGCGCAGCAAGCTCCGTTTGTCGTCCATGTCTACCCCAGAGCAGGTCCTCTATCAACATGGGAGCAGCGAAATCTTTCTCTATCTGGACCCATTGCTTAATCAATTTTAGATTATGAAAATCAACTATCGCCGGCAGCTGAGAAGCCACATAATATTTAAGCAGGTTGGGCACTCCCAAGCCCCCTTCTGCTTTTGCCTGATAGAGCACTACCCTTGCCACCCTAGGTGGTCTCCGCTTCCAGATAAATGAGAAAAATCTAGCCTGAAGCCCTCTCAAATAAGGAGGTGGAACCATACATGGCAGCGTTTGAAACAGGTAGGCCAGTCGCGGAAGTAGAGTCATTGTAATAGCCGCTATCCTACCCAGCCATGTTAGTGTCAGCCTTTCCCACTTCTGAATATCCTGCGCTACCTTCTTCAACACCGGTTGATAATTTAAATCGAACAGATCTTTACAGTCTGAGCTTAAATGCACTCCGAGATACTTAACAGAATGCTTGGCCCAGATAAAATGGAATTGCTGTTGAAAAGAAGCAATCAGGGTAGGGGGTAAATATACCGGTAAAATCTCTGATTTTTCTTTATTTACCTTAAAACCCGACACCCTTCCGAACGCCTCCAGCTCTGGAATTAAATGTTGCAGGGATCGCTCCGGATCTCCCAGAGTAAACAAGACGTCAGCATATAATGCTATCTTATACATAGAGTCCCGGACTGTAATCCCCTGTATATTTTTATTCATCCTGATGTTCTCCGCTAGGGGTTCTAAACATAAGGCAAATAATAGGGGCGATAAAGGGCACCCCTGTCTAGTCCCACGCTGTACTGCAAAGTTATCCGTATAACTTCCATTGACTTTTATACAAGCTGCCGGCTGGCTGTATAATGCTTGCACCCAAGTAAGAAATCCCCCTCCCAAACCCACCTTCTGCAAAACCTGAAACAGGAAGGGCCAATGCACTCTGTCGAACGCCTTCTCTGCATCTATCCCAAATAATACTGACGGGATCTGATGCCTATGTGCATGATGAATTAAATTAACCACCTTACGAATATTATCACTCGCCATTCGATTCGGCATAAAACCTGCCTGATCATCATGGACAAGCAGTGGGATAACCAATTTCAATCTATTGGCCAGAATTTTATCCAACAGTTTTAGGTCAATATTGATAAGGGATATTGGCCTATAAGAGCTACAGAGCATTGGGTCCTTCCCCGGCTTTGGTAAAATGGTGATCCCCGCAACATTCGCTGCTGGCAACAGATGGTCTCCCTTAGTCAAACTATTGAACATATTGGCCAGAAGGTCTACCAACAACTCCTTAAACTTTTTGTAAAACAAGGGGGTGTACCCATCTATCCCCGGTGCCTTCCCTGGTTTCAGCTCCGAGATGACTGCCAATACCTCAGCAGAAGATATAGGATGACTCATCCCCTCCTGTACAGAGTCCTCCAAGGTCGGGAGTTGCATCCCCTCTAAATATAGAGAAATGTCTGCGGCCTTGGCACCATCCTTTCAGGAGTACAATTCAGCAAAGAATTTATTAAACTGAGCATGGATCTCCTCCCCATCCGACATTACTGTCCCATCACTAGCTTTAATATTAGTTATTTGGGAATGGGCCAATCTAGCCTTCAAAGCATGAGCCAATAACTTCCCCGCCCTATTGCCATGCTCATAGTATTTTTGTCTCAAAATATCTAATTGAAAGAGCGTCTCTTCTGCATCTAACTTCAACAATTGTGCTCTAAGGCCTCCTAGTTCTGTTAGTAAGCGTCTGGTGGGTGTTTGTTTATGAGCTGTTTCCACTTGTGTCAACTTCGCCCGCAGGGCTGCACGTTGTTGACCCTTCACTTTCTTTTTATGGGAAGCGATAGCAATGGATTTCCCCCGCCTTGAGACAGTCCCATAGTACTACTGGTTTAATCCCATCAACATCATTAATGCGTAAATACTCTTTTATAGCAAGTCTGATCTCTGATTCCACCTCCTTATCCTTAAGTAGGGAATCATTCATCCGCCAAAATCGGCGACCCTTCACTGCACCCTGTCCATGAAATGACCACCTGATGGGGGCATGGTCCGACCATATTATGTTTCCAATATCTGCAGTTGCATTAACCCCTACTAATGTCTTATCGATGAAGAAATAATCTATTCTAGTGTATAAATCATGGGCTTTGGAATAGAAGGAGTAATCCCTGTCCCTTGGTTGCCGCTCTCTCCAAATATCCACCACCTGCCACTTCTTTAAAAACATCTGTAAGGCATTCAGATCTACTTTAGAATAATGCCCCCCGCCTTTAGAACTGTCAACTCTAGGATCACAAACTAAATTAAAGTCCCCTCCAATGATCAGTTTCCCAGTGGGGAACCGCAGCAGTTGATCGTCCAATCTGAGTAGTACCTCTCTCTGGAGCGCATTAGGATTATAGACCGTCACCAAAATATATAATACTTGATATATATATATATAAAGAAACAATGAGGAATCTACCCTCAGGGTCTCTAAAAATCGGGTCAACCTGAACCAAAAGATCCCTAGAGATCAAAATGCCTACCCCTGTGTATTTAGACTGAGGTGTGCTGGTAGCCAGAAACACCTGAGGATAGTGAGCAGGAGTCAGTAAATATTCATGTTTTTTGCGGAGATGAGTGTCCTGGGGAAGCAAAATATTCACCTTCATATTAATGGCCTCTCTAAACATACTCTTCCGTTTTGAAGGATGATTGAGTCTCTTAACATTCATGGAAACTATCATGATAGCAGTCATTATCACGGATGCCAGCCTTTCAGGCTGGGGAGCGGTCTGTCAGGAGAGTTCTCTGCAGGACTGATGGACGGCGGAAAAGGCTCGGTGGCCCATCAACTGATTGGAGACCAGAGCGGTGCGCCTGGCTTTAAAAGGGTTTCTCCCACGGCTGCGCCACAGAGCGGTCAGGATCCTATCGGACAATGCGACCACAGTGTCCTACATCAACAGGCAGGGGAGCACGCGAAGTCTCCAAGTCTCCTTGGAAGCGAACAAATTAATGCTCTGGGCAGAACGACACCTGCGTCTAGCAGCCTCCCACATTGCAGGGGTGGACAACGTACAGGCGGACTTCCTAAGTCGTCAACACCTGGACCCCGGGGAGTGGGAGCTCTCGGGGGAGGCAATGGATTTGATAGTCTCCCGATGGGGGTGTCCCCACCTGGATCTCATGGCCACCGCAAGCAATGCGAAGGCTCCGCGGTTCTTCAGCCGCAGAAGAGAACGCGGCGCGGAGGGAATCGATGCTCTAGTCTTGCCGTGGCCGCGGCACGTCCTACTGTATGTTTTTCCACCGAGGCCTCTTGTGGGGAAAGTGGTTCGAAGGATAGAAAATCACCACGGACCAGTGGTCCTCGTGGCGCCGGAGTGGCCCCGCCGACCGTGGTTCGCGGATCTTCTCCTAGCCACGGAAGGCCCTCTACGTCTCAGCCACATTCCACGGCTGCTCCGGCAGGGCCCCATATTTTTGGAGGAGGCCGATCGCTTCTGTCTAGCGGCTTGGCTTTTGAGAGGCGCAAGCTGAGGCGCAGAGGCTACCAGGAGGAGGTCATTTCGACTCTACTGCTAGCACGTAAAAGGTCTACTTCGGTAACTTATGTCCGGGTTTGGAAGGTCTTCGAGACTTGGTGCGGGTCTCATGACATTCAGCCCACCAACGCGTCTGTACCGCAAATTCTCTCATTCCTGCAGGAGGGACTGGATCTGGGCCTCGCTTATAACTCGGTCTGGGTACAGGTCGCGGCGCTGGGCGCCCTCTTGCATGGTGGGGAGGGGTCGCGTCTCTCCTCCCATCCGGATGTTGGCCGTTTCCTTAAAGGGGTTCGACATTTGAAGCCTCCGTTACGTCCTCCTTGTCCGTCCTGGAACCTGAACTTAGTCCTGCGGGCACTTAGCGGTTCGCCCTTTGAGCCCTTGCGAGTCTCCTCTCTCAAGGATCTGACTTTTAAGACTATCTTCTTGGTGGCAATCAGTTCGGCGCGACGTATATCAGAGCTGCAGGCGCTATCCTCTCGTGAACCGTATCTCCGTTTCACGGACGAGGGAGTGTCCCTATGCACGGTTCCATCCTTTCTTCCCAAGGTGGTTTCGGCCTTCCATCTTAATCAGTCGGTCGAGTTACCTTCCTTTAAGGCCAGCGATCCTAGGGATCTGTGTATCTTGGATGTGAAGCGATGCTTGTTGCGTTACCTGGAAACTACAAATGAGTTCCGAGTATCCGACCATCTCTTCGTCCTTTGGTCGGTACCCAGAAAGGGGCACATGGCATCCAAGGCCTCTATCGCCCACTGGCTGAAGGGGACGATTGCGGCAACATATATTGGGGCCGGTAAGCAACCTCCCTTGGGGGTTAAGGCCCATTCCATTCACGCGCAAGCGGCGTCCTGGGCAGAGACTAGCTCTGTGTCAGCTCAGGAGATTTGTAGAGCGGCGACCTGGAAGTCGCTCCATACCTTTGCGAGACATTATCGTCTGGATGTTTTCGCACCGCCAGACGGTTCTTTCGGGGATCGAGTCATCCAAGCAGGGCTATCCACGGCCCGCCCATAGGAGGGAAGCTTGGGTACATCCCACCGTCTGGACTGATCCTGGTATATACAGGGAAATGAACATTATTCCTTACCTGCTAATTTTCGTTCCTGTAGTACCATGGATCAGTCCAGACACCCTCCCTTTAGTTTGGGGGATTTGATTTGTGGTGGGCTACCTCTGCTCGACTGTACTCTCCTGATATTTCTGCTCATCCTGGTCTTCCAGGGTCTGTTGTTCAGTATTTATGTGTTGGCAAGTTTTCTGTTGAGGTTCTCATTGTGGTTCTCTAACAGTTTATTTTTTTTGTTGAATCCAGTTACTTGATCCCTCTCTTCCTTTCGGCTTGGCTTTGCTAGTCTAGATACTGGAAATGGTGACAAGGGTGGTGAAGTAATATAGGACCTCCCCCCAGAAATCTGTTCTGACTCCATCTGCTGGACAGGGGACATAACCCACCGTCTGGACTGATCCATGGTACTACAGGAACTAAAATTAGCAGGTAAGGAATAATTTTCATATAGATGGGTCTCATGTATAAATACAATTTTGGGTAGATTTAAATCAAGTTCCCTGAACTGGAGGCTCCTCTTCGGGGAGTTTAAACCCTTAACATTTAATGATGTGATGCATATTTTAGCCATTTCTCTAGTCTATAGGTATTAATTTGATCAGGGGCACTCATCCATGAGTATCGTATACAGCCAGCAAATATTCCCAGTAAAAGGTACTGTATCAATGACAAGAAACAATCCTGAAATAAAATAGAACCCAGTGCAATTAAGGTGTACTAAAAAAGAGAAGAGACTCACGTAGTTGACACCTGGAGCACTTAGAAAATTATTAACAATGAGTACAAAATAATGCCAATATACAGCACTAAACCCTTGCATGTTATGGATTAATGGTTTTAGTGGACCCTTGGGCCGGCCTGCAGGAGACTGGGGAGAGGTGGACTATAGTCTCAGTGTACAAGCAGGCCGGGAGGCGGATATCAGGCAGGATGCGAACGATGATCTTCACCCTGGAAGCCGGTGCTCCCCCAGGAGGAGCCCAGCCACTGGGACTTAGGTGATCGGTGGTGAGACTTCACCCTGGAAGCCGTAGCTCCCCTGGGAGGAGCCCGTAGGAGCCCGGCCGCTGGGACTTAGGCGAATACTGTAGCTGGATCAGGAACAAGCAGGCTTGGGAACTGGAACCAGGCAGGGAACTGGAGCAAGACTCGAGTACTGGAATCAGGCAGGAACTGAAGCAAGAGACGGATACTGGAACAAGGCAGGAACCGAAGCAAGACACGGGTACTGGAACCAGGCAGGAACTGAAGCAAAGTCTGAAGCAGGAACCAGGCTGGAACGTAAGCGAAGTCTGAAACAGGAACCAGGCTGGAACGTAAGCAAATTCTGAAGCAGGAACCAGGCTGGAACGGAGCAACTACCGGCAAGTAGTAACACACTCCGGGGCACGGAGCAACTGGGAACCGCAAGGTAACCCCGTTGCAAGGCAAAGACTGAGGGTCCGCGGCCGGCTTACATAGGCCGTGGTGTCTGATATCAGGAAGCGGATGGAGCTTTGAATGGCGGGAACAAGCCTATAAAAGCGTCCTTCCGCGCGCGCCTAGGGACGGCGTCCACCGAAGGTCTCCCATCGGTGTCGCCCCCGCGGGGACGCCGCCACACAGGCCGCAAACTCCACCAGCTGAATCGGGAGCGGGACCAGGAACATGGAGGTAAGGGCCTGGTCAAGGCACACGCGACCGGGGCCGTAACATTGAAGACAGTCTTTGTACCCAACCAACTGAATTTTGCCAGCCTTTCCCTCCCAGCAGGCTCCTTTTTCTCCTAGTCTGGGGGGTATTAACATTTGAGATGGAGATGAGATCCCCCCACTGCCTAAGTACAAAACATTTGTAGCATTAACATAATAGCTATATCATGTCATGGTAAACCTCCTATAATAGAAAGCCAGGAGCTATAAAACTTCATGTTAAAATAAAGATAGCAAGATTGCGTTCTATTCATAGATGATCTGAGACCTTATAGTACTTATTCACTGGCAGTGCCAGATCCTGTGTTCAGGTTGAGGTATGGCTATGCTGGGATCCACTTGAATTCCTTCGCGGCTTGCTGTTTCTTTTTTCAGCTCTCTGCCAGGCTGGAGTAGGTAAGCTAGAAGATGATGGTTTGGATAGTCTGGCGTGGGTCAGAGTGCTGGTAAAGTCATGTGGTGAAAGTATAGGGAGTGCCTCTGTCGTTGAGCATATTTTATGGGAGACACCGTCCATGGAAAAGGAAAGTCCAAAAGGTTATAGCCAACGATACTTGATATTTTCCTTTCTGAGAAATGACATGATTTCCCAAAGGGAGTAGCGATTTTGAAACATTGCTTGAGATAGATCCGCATATATAGAAATATCCTGCTCCTCCCAGCACCATATATTTTGTGCTTTGGTGGCCTGCATAATCTGCTCCTTAACGGTGAAGTCATGAAAGCAGGCCATGATGTCACAACCTTGCTTTAGTATCGGAGCTCTCATACCCTGTGGGCTCTGTCGAGTTTAATGTCCGGGGGCACATAATCCTCTGTCTTATGGGAGATGGTTAGCAGATGCTTGCAAAATCTGATCAGAGGAGGCAAGTTGGCGCCATCTTGGATCTCATCTGTGCCTGCCTCCCAATCCTCTGCCTCAATCAGGCCGCCCTTATTGTACGTGGAAATCCACATTTTTTTTCTTCGATGTCATGGTATTGTGTTAAGACACGCTCATAGTAGCTATTTGGTTGAAATGGAGGGAAATTTAGTGCAGATGTAGGTCGATTAGTCTCAGCAGCGGCGGAAACTCTCAGGTTAAGCTGCTATCCCCATCCATGACGTCACTTCCCCCCTCCACTAAGAATTAGATTCCCCTCTCGTCTGTTCTTGAACCAATTGCTCCATGAAGTGATTTTTATTCCATCCAGGAACTTGGCCTCCCTAACATGTCCTGACATTACATTTACCCAGTCAATACTGAGGTAATTGAAATCTCCCATTATTACTGTGCTACCACATTTATTAGCTTCCTTGTATTGCCTCTCATCATGAGTCATTCCATTTTTGTCATTGTCCTCTGTACCTTTTCTAGTTTCACTATATCTTTTTTTTTTCCCTAGATGGGGCAACCAGAAAAGTGCACAATATTCAAGGTGCAGTCATACCATGAGTTGATATAGAGGCAATACAATCATTTCTATGTTAATCTCCTTTCCAAATCTTTCCTAATATTCTATCTGCTTATAACTATCACACACTTAGCTGAGGATTTCAATGCCTTGTCCACAAGAACTCCAAGCTCCCTTCCCTGGGTGACAACTCTCAATACAAAAACCAGCAATGTGTTCCCATAGTTAGGATTAATTTTTCTCTATGTGCATCACTTTTCACAGATGCCCAGTTTCCTCGTCTCACAAGGTCATTGTGCAATTACTCATAATACATTGCTGTTTTAACAGCTTTGAATAATTTTGTCATCGCAAATTTGATCTCCTCACTTGTCATTTCCTTTTCCAGATCATTAATAAATATGTTAAATAGTATAGGTCCCAATACTAATCCCTGTGGTATTCCACTAATGATATTTGTCCATTTAGAAAACTGACCATTTAGTCCTACACTCTGTTTATGTTTAACTATTTCCCAATCCTCAGTAGGGCACTGCCTCCTAGGCCATGACTTTGTAATTTCTTCAAGAGTCTCTCATTGGGACTTTGTCATGTGCCTTCTATCCAAATAACTACAAAGACCATGGAAAAGAATTCATTCAGCTTTTCTGATATTTCCTTGTTGTTCCTGAGCATCCCTTTTGCCCCGCTGTCATCTAGCAGTCCAACTGACTCTTTCAAGGCTTTTTGCTTTGAATGTACTTGAAAAGTTTTTTAGTTTTTGCTAGCAAGCTTCTTCTTGAATTTTCTCTTGGCCTATCTTATTATTGTTGTATATCTAACTTGCCAGTGTTTGTTCTTGCATATTTTAATCATTTAGGTCTACTTTCCATTTTTTTAAACAATGCCCTTTTAGCATTAACTGCCTCCTTTACCTCATTTAAACCATACTGGTAGTTGTTTGGTCTTCCTTTAATATTTTTAATGTATGGAATACATTTTATCTGAGCTTCCAAAATTGTATTTATAAACAATGTCCACCTCATACAAACTTTTAACCTTTGCAACAGCTTCTTTCTAGGTTTTTTCTAACTAATTTCCTCATTCCATCATAGTCTCCATTTTTAAAGTTATATGCTACTGCAATCATTTTACATAATATCCTCTCTACAGTGATTGGCCAATTTGATTGCATTATGATCGTTATTGTTTAGTAGACCCATTACAGTAACCCCTTGCACCAGGTCATGTATTCCACTGAGGATTATATCTAAAGTAGCCGCCCCTCGCGTTGGTTCTAGGACCATCTGCTCCATGAATCCCTGTACATATCTTATCCTTATGTATCTGTTTTCACCCTCCCCCCACCCCCTCCTTTGTCTCGACTACCCCTATCCATCCCTCCCCCAGTTATTTAGTTACTTGCTCTGTTACTGCGTTTATGTTACATACTGTTTTCTGTAAAGGCTTTGCCTATATATCTTTTGGTTGTAAGTTACTTGTAAACTGGCACGATGTGCAAACGGTTGCCGGTATATAAAATTAAATAAATAAATAAATAAATGAAGCAGTAATTTATGGCTTCTAGTAACTTAACCTATCTAGCATGTCTCAATGGGACATTGATCCAATCAATACTGGAGTAATTAAAATCTCCCATTATTACTGTGTTGCCAAATATATTTTCTTGTTTAATTTCAGCTTGCATTTTACAGTCTTTTTCTTCATTTTGACCAGATAGCCAGTAGTTATACCCACGACTATGTTCTTACTTAACACATATGGAATTTCTATCCATGAGTATTCCTCGGTGCATTTTGTTTCCTGCAAGATTTTGATCATTCTTGATTCTATGACCTTTTTATATATATATATATATATATATATATATATATAATGCCTCCCCTCCCCTCCACTAATTTAATCTGCCTTGTCACATCGATATAATTTGTACTCTATCACTGTGTCCTATTGGTTACTCTGATGTGTACACTGACATAGACGCTTAGAGCTAACAGCTGTGGGGAAAACTTCTCTTTATTAAATATAATAAAATAATATAATAAGGCCTTATGGAGAGAGAGACTGGCAGAGTTCTACACAAAGCACCAGAATAAAACTTTCTCTCAAATGATTTGATTGATAAGACATTATATAGGATTTTATACTTGTACATTTCCAACCCCTAAACTAGGTTACACAATTGTCAACATTTCTATGATTGGCTTTTTACTATAACATTTAATCTGGATGTATGTAGATTCATTCTCGTGCTGCATGTAAATTCATCCTCTATTTGTATGCAAATGTTATCTATGGGCTAGCTAATAACTACAGTGCCAGTATGACTTTGTTGATTCTAAACATAGTTCCTGTAACCCAGTTCTTTTTTGTTAATGCTGAATTTTCTATTTAGCCTGCGGTGTCTGTCTAGGAAAAGCAAAGCACAAAACTGAAGCAGAAATATTAAATAATACTTGTTAGCAATTATAAAGTTTTTATGATCAAAAACTTAGGAGAATAAGAATACTGAATTCTTGTGTGACCTGTCAAAAAAGTGTTTCACTGCCTTTTCTCTGCTCTTTATTACAAGATATATCTGCAATAGGGACTAAGGTCCTATGAGCTCCCACATCAGTCCTCCTTCTACCATGTCTCTGAAATGCCTATAATGTCTGTATCCTTGTTCACTGCGATACATTCTATCATTGGGACTGACAAAACAGCAAGGAAGGCTGCTTAATAAAGCTGTGAGAGCAGAAATACGCAATAAGCAGCCAAATGTCCAAATATTTGAAAATTTATTATGTAGAATCAATATATGCAATGAGCTCGACTCCAGCTGAGTTTCGCCCTCTTTCAATAGGGCTGCATCAGGGGCTAAAAACATACAATAAATGACATTAAATAATATAAAAATACATTTTTAAAAACTGATAACATATAATAAACAGACATTTAAAAAGAACATATAAAATGAACATATAAAATGATGACATGGATATATGTGGTGTGAACATGAAACTAACTACAAATGTAAATAGTGTATCGTGAACATAAAAATATAGTAAAAGTAGCAATAAATAACTAAAAAATATAACAAATGTAGTAAAAGCAGCAATAAATAACTAAAAAAGTGACAAATACCTGAAAAGTGGATGTTGCCTTTATCCTTATATATAGCTAGTACAGATGCCTGATAAAATGAAAATTACTTTTATTAAAAAATAATAATAATAAAAATTACTAAAAAAATAAAAAAATAATAAATGAGATGTAGCCAAAAAAATAAAGGAAAAAATTAAAAAAATAGATAAATAGATAAATAAATGCATAGAAAAAAATGACAAAGGAGGATGTACATACTTCAAGTGCTTACTATAGAATATACAAAACAGGATTTATATCACAAATATGTGAAAAATTCAAATGCTTACAATTTGCATATGTAAATGTTAAATCTTCATCAAAGAGTTGTAAGTATAACCTATAAACGGTACCTATGGAATGAATGTGAAGAAATAAGAATAATGATATTGTGTAACTGAATCATGTATTTAATTCCATCTATGATCGGATATTTAGCAACAAAGATGATACCCTAAGAATGAAATATAATACCACCTTTTGGGCTACTTGAGCCCTAACTACAATCTCTCTGCTGAGATATTCTAAACTTCCCCGTTTTGCAAGTATCCTTGGAAGATATCTCCCTCCAACTCATCTACTTCTGCTGACTGTCTGCTTTTCCCCATAAAGACTGGACTATCTCCTTTTTAAAAGTTAGCGCCAGCAGCCTGGTTTCACTCCGGTTAAGGTGGAGCCCATCCTGTCAGAATAGGCTCCCCCTTCCCCAGAGTTTTCCCCAGTTCCAAACAAATCTAAAGCCCTCTTCCCTGCACCATCGTCTTATCTACACATTGAGACTGGAACTCAGCCTGCCTCTGGGGTCCTGCGCAGAGAATGGGGAATATTTCTGAGAATGCAACCCAGGAAATTCTGGATTATAATTTCAAATTTAGGAAGGCCAGATGTGCTGCAATTTTATATCCTGTGTGCACATACGTATACATCTTATAAAATAGGCCAGGCGTGTGTATGTGTGTTCCTTCTTTTAAAAGTATATGTGTAGATCAGGGAAATGCTGACTTTGAGATGCACAAGTAAGGGAATTTTATAAAAGGTGCATGACCAGTTTCACCAGTTCGTCCACCAGTTTGCCCAGCCTATAGCTAGGTCCTTAAGACCCCCCTAATCCCCCCTGATTCTTTAACCTGCACTCCCCCCAGTTAGCCAAGATTCATAGATGCCTGACAATAGGTTTATTCACACTTGTACCTCATCCATAACAGAAGTAACTTTGCGCTGAAATGGACCTAGATTCGTGCCCAGGCGCATAGCTACATACATGTATATCTCTTGGCCCTGCCCTGGAATGCCCATGCCCTGCCCACATTCCGCTCCTTTTTTCCCCCAATGTGAGATATTTGCGCATTTGGTATTTGTGCATATATATGGGTGGTTTATAAAATCGGATGGATGTGCACATGTGCTAGATGTATGCCTGTTTCCAGGTTGTGATGTGTGTATGGCTTTTAAAATACCTCTATGAGTCTAAATTTAGCCTCCAGAATCTCCCTCCTGCACCTACTTATATCATTGATACCCACATGTACCACGAAAGCTGGCTTCTCCCCAGCACTCTCTAAAATCCTATCTAGATGATACATGAGGTCTACTACCTTTGCACCAGGCAGGCAAGTTACAATGTAATCCTTATGCACACCAACCACCCTTATCTATATTCCTAATTATCAAAACACCAGTTTACAATGGCCATCCTTCTGGGCACTCTCCCATGGATACACATGCTTAGTACAAGAGGATAAAGCATCACTTGAAGTACAGGCCCTACCTGCCATACCAGAGTGATAGTTTCCTGCCAGATGACCTTGCTCCTCCAAAACAGCACAAAGGCTGCTAAAGTTGGGATCACGCTACTTGTGCCCCTGAAGGTCTTCTCTATATAGTTTATTTTATTGCTTTTATTATACTGCCTTTCAAAACAAATCAAAACATTTATATTAAAAATATTTCTCAACAATAAAAGTACAAGTATAATAAAACTATAATGCAACATTAAATCAAACAAAAAAATATGTAATGTTTATAATACAGATTCAGAATTGCAAAATCAACTAATGTTAAAAGCCTTTCTGAATAGCCAAGTTTTAATTTCTTTCCTGAGCTTGCTGTAATCTGTTCAAAACGAGCAAAACTTAGGCGCACATTCCACAATAAAGGTGCTTGATAGGAGCTTAAGAAGTTGCTGAGAAGACTGCAGAGATCTCAATGGGGCATATGGAGCCAACTAATTTGCCAAGTAGTGTGGCTGACCATTATGTAGAACTTTGAAAACAAGGAACAAAATCTTAAACTTAATTCTTGTTCAGACAGAAAGCCAATGAATTTTTTCCCACTACTAGGCTAACATGATCAAACTTTCTTAAATTGTAAATCAATTTGGCAGCTGTGTTTTGTAATAGCGGAAGATGTCCAAGAGAAGTAAGAGACAAACTCTGATATAGGATGTTTCAATAGTTAATTTTTGACAGAAAGAGACTATACACTAGTGTGTCTGGATGTCATGGAGTTCAAGAAAGGGTTTCAGCTGATGAATAAATCATACATGAAAAAAATGAAGTCCAACCCACAGATATTTGACTAGTTGAAGGTAAGAGTGACATCAATCTTTACACCAAGTATGGACATTGTACCATGGTGAATCATTCTGTATACCAGCCATACAAGGATTTCTGATCAAGTGCTTTGGTTTCCCTAGTAATCCACGGAAATTCACCTTGAGTTTCTAGTCTTTAACCACATGGCTTTATTGCATCAAGACAAGAATTTAAACCTTCCAGTTCCTCCACAGAATTGTCTTAGAGATAAGCAATCAACTAGACATCGTCAGCAAAGAAGAAAATACTAAAACTCTGAAGAAGAGTGGCTAAGGGGGATAGATTAAAAAGGAGAGGTTTATTAGCCCAGCTGACCTGATAAGAATAGTCAGCTAGGCTGAGGCAAACCATGAGAGAGCTCTGCCAGTAATTCCTAGGTCAATCAAAGTAATAGGTGATGGTCCACCATGTCAAATAATGCTGACATATCAAGTGAAACAAGGGCTTCTAGGCCCCAATCAGTCCTTGTTCTGACCTCATTTGTAAGGGCAACTAATGCTGTTTCTGTGCTAAGACAGCATGAAAACCTGACTTTCTAGAGGGGAAAACATTCATTAGGCAAGGAATAAATTGACTTCTTACAGCTTTTTCAATAATCTTCCCCAAAAAGGGGAGGTTGTTTGATATAGGTATATAATGTTTAAGTAAATTAAAAACAAAGTCTTTTTTTAAGAGGACAAATTCTAACCTCTTTTAATGCAGAGGAACAGTAACCTTGTTCTAAACTCTTATCAATTTAAAGGAGATATTATTTTAGACCCAATTTGGTCTTTCTTTTTTTGTATAACTCTTTATCAACTTTCAGGCACATAACATATGAAACCACAGCTGCTACCATGTTACTTTATAACATTTGATAATATAATAACTTTGAGGTACATGATGTTTCTGTATTTAGTACACATTACCACATTTATATTTTGCATGGTATAAGTACATTATAAATCCCCACCCTATATATTACAAACTGGCCCTGGCAACTCATAATGATCAAGTAACTTTGTCAACCGTGTTGCTAGTGAAATAGAGCATACCACAATTTTATTTATTATTTATTTATTTATTTAAGAGTTTTTATATACCGTCATTAAGTAATACACCATCATAACTGTTTACAGATGGGCACCTATAACAAAGTAAATATAGTTCATAAATAACATGGGTGGTGCCGTTAGAAATCGGTAACATATAAGAGTTTATATCAAGCGACATTGATTGTGGTTGGGTGTTTTATAGAGATTCATCTTACTGGTTGTCTACAGTTAAAATAAGTTGAAACTAATTCCATTGAGCACTGGAATTAAGGCGCTGGGTGCTTTGAGCCACTTAACCTTAAATTGTTCTCTTTAGTTGCCTGTGTCGTTCTCCTTTTTGAAGGCTTTTTTGAAGAGCCAGGTTTTGAGTTGTGTTTTGAAAAATTTATGATTGCTCTGAAGTCTGAGGTCAAGGGGCATGGAGTTCCATAATGTGGGACCGGCTAGAGATAAAGCACGTTCCCTCACCTGGGTAAGTCTTGTTTTTACAGATGGAATAGGTAGGAGTGCTCTGTTTGCTGACCTTAAATTTCTGTGTGGGACGTGTACTTTAAGTGCGGTGTTTAGCCACTCTGCTTTTTTCATCGTGGATGAGTTTGTGTAATAGGCACAGTGCTTTGAATTGAATTCTTTGTTCTATGGGTAGCCAATGTAGGGTGGCAAGTGTATCGGATATGTGATCTCTTTTGCCTTTTCCAGAGAGAACTCTGGCTGCAGCATTCTGTAGAATCTGAAGTGGTCTTAGTGTAGTGTTGGGAAGTCCTAGTAGCAAAGCATTGCAGTAGTCTGTGCTGGCAAATATCAGGGATTGAAGGACAGTGCGAAAGTTTGACAGGGATAGTAATGGTTTAAGTTTTCTGAGTGTCAGTAGTTTTGCGTATCCTTCCTTTACCTTTAGTGCTATGTGTTGTTTGAGATTTAGTTCATTGTCAACTAAGAAAGTTCGCAACCTTGGAGTAATTATTAAGTCAATTTTTTGGGTGGTGTTTGGAAATATTGGAGTTTGTGAAATATTCATGCTTTTCCTTTCTAAGTGTATGAATTCGGTCTTGTCAATGTTGATTATCAGCTCCATTTGGTTTAGTAGTTGCTTTATTATGTCCAGGTACATCAGGGCCAAGCCTATTGTTTTTTCAATAGTTTCATCAATTGGTAGGATTAACTGGATGTCATCGGCGTAAATGTAGTGTGTGATTCCAAGTCCAGTAAGAAGGTGGCATAGTGGCAGTAGGTATATATTAAACAGTGTAGCAGATAGTGCTGACCCCTGTGGGACA